>NC_133541.1:100861911-101486911 GCF_048773025.1 Camelus bactrianus | reverse complement strand
TCTCATTTATATGATTACAGAAATATTATATACGTAACATTTTTCCAGGGTTAAATATTGCCTTGGGCCCTTAAAACTTCATGGACTCAAAGCCTTAGGCCTAGCAAGCCTCACAGGCATACGGGGGAGGTAAATAATCCTCTCAAAAACAAAGAAAAAATTTTAATGTAAAAACTTACTGCAACCCCAGGTGGGCGAACGGATTAACATGACCAGCAGTTCAGCTGTTTTGGGGCCCCCTTGCCAACCCAAAGGCTCTACTATCAGTCCTGAGCTTTTGCACCCACTCCCCTCCAGCCTCACCATAGGAAGCGGTCATCCCACCACAGAGGTTCCTATTTCAGACCCACTCTGGCCCCCTGGGACTCTCCTCTAGGCTGTCCTTCCTAAACCACTTCAATCTCATTTCTCCTGCAGCTGATTTTTTTTTTTTTTTTCCAAGATGTTAAGAATTTCTGTGGAACCATCTGGATGTTATTAAGAAAGTGTCCCGGGTCCTCTGAGGCAGCTGGCTGTGGCCTCTTGCCTTGTTTCCTGTGTCCTGGATGTCTAAGTTGACTTTCATAAGAAATTTGGAATATTAGCTTAAAAAAAGAAACAGTCAATATTTTTCAGGCGCTGAGTGCTTGCAGCTTAATTTCCCCAGGCTGCGACTTTGCATTTTGAGTTCCCCTCATTGGCCCCTGCTCTGGGAAGGATGAAGCATGTCTGTTTAAAAAACAGAAGGCCCGAGTGGTGGTGGTGATGGTGGTGGTGGTGAGCCAGGAATCCAGTCATCCCCCCACCTCCCCAGTTGGCCTCACAAAGCCTTCATTACGTTCCACGCCTCCGACCCCTACTCCAAACTGAGACCCCGATCTTGGCCCAAGAGTGAACACTAGTTAGCTCTATCGGACTCTCCCCTAGCATCCTTAAGGGAAAAACAGGAGGACAAAGACCAAAAAAAGAGACAGCCGATGACAATGATTCCTTGGTTGAAAGGGGTGACGTGATTAAGGGGGACATTAAGGGACTTTCCTAACCAGCAGCTAGGAGCAGCTGGGACCCACAAAAGGAGACACCCAAGATCAATTTTACTACTCAGAGTCTGCAGATGGGGCTGGGGCACTGGCTCACATCCCCTTCTGTTTGTTACTCAAACAACGGCCAAGCCTTGGACCATATGCTTTCCCTATTAAAGGCACCCATGCCCGCTCTCTGCTCCTATCTTGTCCTTAGGCCTTCACCCTCAACCTAGGTGCATCTCATCACCCTTGCAATTTCCCTGACAGAGCAAACACTTTATCTCTGGAAGATCTCAAGACCCCCCAGCCAGCGCTATCAACTCAGACAACATGGCCAGGATGCCCACTGTACCTATAAAGTCCAACCACATAATGACTTTCTGGAACACAGCCTGACCATCTGTCTCTGATGCCACTGGGACCAAGAGAAGTTTTGAAGGGAAGCAGACAATTCACTCTCTATTGAGAGATTCACTCAGGAAGGAGGCAGGGTTGTGCCCTCGTGTTCCTAATTTCCCTGTCACGATCGCAGGGATCAATCGCCCCCTTGTCTGGTGTATAACAGACACTCGATAAGTGGGTCCCCCTTCCAATCTTTTTATTTTGAAAATTTTCAAGCGACAAAAAAGTTAAGGAATACTTTGATGAATTCCTATATATCATTTACCTGGATCACCCAATGTTAAATATTACCACATTTGCTTTCTCCCAATACTTCTTTTCTGATTGATTTCAAAGTAAAGTACATACACGACATTTTACCCATAAGTATTTCATACTTAAATACATCCCTAAATATTTCCTATGAGGGAGAACATACTCCTGTATACCCATAATACCATTATCACATCTAAGAAAACTAAAATGGAAAAAATGTTATCTGACAACTCTGTTAATTCAAATTTCCCCAATTGTCCAATCAAGGTCCTTAAAGCTTTCATTGAAATATAATCCACATATCATAAAATTCAACTCTTTTAAAGCGTTCAGAGTTTTAATATATTCACAAGGTTGTGCAACCACGACCCATATCTAATTCACGGACATTTTCAGAAGAAAGAAGAAACCCAGTAATTCATTATCAGTCACTCCCCATTCTCCCCTTCCCTAGCCCTTGACAACCACTAGTCTATGTTCTGTCTCTATTGATTTGCCTATTCTGTAAATTTCATGAAAACAGAATTATAAAATATGTGGCCTTTTGTATTCGGCTTCTTTCCCTTGGCATAACGTTTTCAAAGTTCACTCATGATGTATCGTGTATTATTTCATTTCTTTTTCCAGCTGAACAATATTATTTGTACAGAAATACCACAATCTGTCTATCCATTGTCAGGTGATGGACATTTGGGTTGTTTTAGAGCTTTTTAAAAGCAAGGATCCAATCAAGGATTATCCATTGCATTTACTTGCCATGTCTTTAGCTCCCTTTAATCTCAGTTATTAATCCATCTATATGATTAATTCTAGAACATTAATCTAGATTCTAGAACATTTTTCCCATTTTTTCATTTTATCTTTCACAACAGTAAAATTTTTAAAGAGTACAGATGGGTTGTCTCGGAGAATATCCTTGTGGATTTGTCTGATTGTTTCCTATAATCTGATTCGGGTTAGACAATTTTGGCAATAATGCCACACAGGTGAGGTTGTATATTTCCTGCTGCGTCACTTTAGAAGGCAGATGATGTCAGTGTGTCTCATATTCTGTGATGCTAAATTTGGTCAACTGATTATTTGGTATTTATCAGACCTTCCCACAAGAAAGATACACTTTTCCCTTTGTATAGTATTCAAATAAATAATATTAATACAAGTAGTCTTTAAGACTATGAGTATCTGCTTCCCCAACAAACTTTAACAAAAGATTTTAGCCTCCAGGGATGATCCCTGCCTGAATCCAGTATTATAACTGTGTTACAAAACAGTAATTTTCTGACTTTTCTAACTTTAATTCCTTCCATATATAGTTGCTGGAATTTTGTCCCAAAACAGAAAAAGAAAATGAATTTTTCCGAGCTCTATTCCACCTTCTTAATCACCATTGAAAATGCATGGATTTTTTTTTTTCCCCTCAATGTGTTATACAGTCAACATCACTGTCATTTTTCTGATGCTCAAACTGTTCCAAATTTGAGGAGTGGGAGCCAATTTGGGCCAGCTCATCTGTCTTTTGACGTGTCCCCACCAGCCTTTAAGCACTTCATTACCTTGTGACACAATAAAATGTTCCAGATCACCTTGCATTTCCCCTTCTCCAGAACTTAAAATCAGCATTTCTTCAAGAAGACCTGGTTGCTTTTAGTGAGTAATGACATTTAGAAACCAAGATCTGGGTGCGATGTGCTCACTGATACTGGGTTGTCTCAGCTGTTTTTGCCTGAATGACTCATAGCATTTACTTAAATCTTCCATGTGTAACATCTCTGGTGATTTTTACCCAGGTTTCAGTTAGTTGGTTACACTGTTGGAAATTGTGCATCCTACATGTATAACAGTTGTCATCTTTTTAGTACTTGCTAAATGCTCAACAGCTTTATACTTGGTATTTTACATGCAGTGCTTCATTTAACCTTTGTAACAACTCAATGGTGTATGTATTATTATTTATCCTTATTTAACAAATGAGGTAACTGAAGCATTGATTGGCTAGGTAACCTGTTCATGGTCACAAAGCTAGTAAGTGGCAGAGCTGGGGCTAGACTCCTGGTCTGTCTGACTTCAGATCTGCTGAACCACCAGGCGATACTATGCCAGTAACAATCACTGTGGGGGAAATATCAGTATGTCTTCAAGCTTGCAGTCCACTCCTGGGTGTCTCACATTACACTTGTAAAGTGGGTATGGTTGCTGCAATCCACTGCTAAGACACAGTGTGGTGTCAGGAGATGGGCACAAGGCACAGTGATGAGTGGGTAAACCCTTCACTTTTCCAGGTCTCGGATATGTCATTTGTAAATGTGGAATAGTGACACTTAGCTTGTGTACCATATAAGGCTGCAGTGAGGATCAAAGACTGTCAATGAGCAGAAACTCTCATAAGAATTATAAAGCTCCCTCTACTCTAAGGAAGTGGCTCTTAGATCAAACTGAGTGTGGGTAAGAACTACCTGGGGTAGGGGAGCATGCTGCATTTAAAGTGCAGACTGCAAATTGCATCCCCAAAAATAAAATATTTAGGAATAAATCTGACCAAGGAAGTGACAGACTTATATGCAGAGAACTACAAAACACTGACTTAGGAAATTAAAGATGACTTAAAGAAATGGAAAGATATTCCATTTCCTTGGATTCGAAGAATTGATATTGTTAAAATGGCCACACAACCCAAAGCAATCTACAGATTTAATGTGATCCCTATTAAATTATCCAAGACATTTTTCACAGAATTAGGACAGATAATCCTAAAATTTATATGGAATCACAAAAGACCCAGAATCACCAAAGCATTACTGAAGAAAAAGATTGAAGCTGGATTAATAACCGTCCCAGACTTCAGACAATACTACAGAGCTAAAGTAATCAAAACAGTATGGTATTGGTATAAAAACAGACATATGGATCAATGGAACAGAATAGAGAGCCCAGAAATAAACTCACAAACTTTTGGTCAATTAATCCTTGACAAAGGAGGCAAGAACGTACTATGGAATAAAGACAGTCTCTTCAGCAAATGGTGTTGGGAAAACTGGACAGCAGCATGTAAATCAATGAAGTTAGAATAATCCATCACACCATACATGAAAATAAACTCAAAATGGCTTAAAGACTTAAACATAAGACAAGACACTATAAATCTCTTAGAAGAAAACATAGGCAAGACATTATCTGACATAAATCTTAGCAATGTTCTCCTAGGGCAGTCTACCCAGGCAACAGAAATAAAAGCAAAAATAAACAAATGGGACCTAATTAAACTTAGAAGCTTTTCTGCACCAAAGGAAACCATAAGCAAAACAAAACAACCACCTATGGAATGGGAGAAATATTTGCAAAAGATGAGACTGACAAGGGTTTAATCTCCAGAATATATAAACAGCTCATACAACTTAGTAAGAAAAAAAACCAAACAACCCAATCCAAAAATGGGCAGAAGACTTAAACAAGCAATTCTCCAATGAAAACATACAAATGGCCAATAGGCACATGAAAAAATGCTCAATATCACTAATTATCAGAGAAATGCAAATCAAAACTATAAGGAGGTATCATCTCACACCAGTCAGAATGGCCATCATTCAAAAGTCCATGAACAATAAATGCTGGAGAGGCTGTGGAGAAAAGGGAACCCTCCTGCGCTGCTGGTGGGAATGCAGTTTGGTGCAGCCATTATGGAAAACAGTATGGAGATTCCTCAAAAGACTGAAAACAGACTTACCGTATGATCCAGCAATCCCACTCCTGGGCATACATCCAGAGGGAACTTTAATTCAAAAAGACACCTGCACCCCAATGTTCATAGCAGCACTATTTACAATAGCCAAGACATGGAAACAGCCTAAATGTCCAACAACAGATGACTGGATAAAGAAGCTGTGGTATATTTATACAATGGGATACTACTCAGCTATAAAAAAGAATAAAATAATGCCATTTGCAGCAACATGGATGGACCTAGAGATTGTCATTCTAAGTGAAGTAAGCCAGAAAAAGAAATAAAAGTACCATATGATATCACTTATATGTGGAATCTCAAAAAAAAAAAGACAAACTTATTTACAAAACAAACAGACTCACAGACATAGAAAACAAACTTATGGTTACCAGGGGTTGGGGTGGGGGGGATTGGGCTGGGAAGGGATAAATTGGGAGTTCAAGATTTGCAGATACTAATATACATAAAACAGATAAACAAGTTTATACTGTATAGCACAGGGAACTATATTCAATATCTTGTAGTAACCTTTGGTGAAAAAGAATATAAAAATGAATTTATATATATATGTTCCTATATACCTGAAGTATTGTGCTGTACACCAGAAATTGACACCCTGTAAACTGACTATATTTCAATAAAAATATATTTCAAAAAATAAATAAATAAAGTGCAGACTGCTGGGCCCTGCTCCTAGAGATACTGGTTTAGGGGCCTGGTGTGGGGCCCAGGAATCTGAATTTTTAACATGCTTCCATGTGATTCTGATACAGATGGTTCACAGATCACACTTAGAAAAACTCTCATGTAGTTAAAGACAAAGAGAAAAGAGATGACAAATCCATGCTTAAAAAATTTTCACATCTTTTCACATCCACTTCTTGGATCTGACTGCTTTTTCTTCCTCAGGCTCAAATGTTACCTCCCCAAGTTAGCCTTCCCCAACCCTCTGGACACAGTCAGCCCCTCCTGTTACCTGCTCTCATCTCATCCTTTGATTCATCATAGCACATAACGACCTGATAACTATATAACTTCAGTCTGTAATTAGATGCTTAATGTCTGTCTCTCTTAATAGAGAGTAAGCACCAGGGGACAGTGGCCAGGACTTTCTCAGTATGCCCCATGTCCCGACATGGGGGAAAATCAATCAGTGTCTGTTGGACAAATGCACAAATGAAGGAACAAAAAGTAATACTAACTTTATTATTAAACAAAGATTAGACAGCACGCAGAATTCATAAATAATTAATACAGAATAGTTCTTTTACAAACATGAATAATTGGATACCCCACTTCCTGTTCTCATCATCTTTCCTGGGGTCCTTGGAAAGACAGTTTTCATGGAGGAAATGGCACTTTTAATGATGAATTTGGGGTCAATCTGCTCAGAATGGGCAGGAATTCATAATGAAATTATGGCCCTCTGCTCCGGCCTCTCCTCCCACCTCCTTCCCCTCCTGGCTTCAGCTGTCACCTCGCCCTGCAGCAGCAGCATCCTCTCTTCCTGCCTCCTGCCAGTTCTCTCTCACCAGTACCATGCCTGTCGGCCTGGGGAGGGAAGTGCTTCCCTGCGGCCATCTTTCACTGCTGTGTTCCCCCAGTTCCGCGTGTTTCCATTTGTGCATTTATCTCCATCCTGAATGGGGCCCGTAAAACTCCTTTATGGTTTCGCCTCTGGCCAAATAAGCATTGAATTTCACAATGGAGTTTACGCTCCTATATGGATGGCAAGGTGGGAGGCGGGTTGTTTTGTTTTAAATATCTGTTTCTCCTCTGTCTGGAAAAGCTCCAAGAATGCATGCGAAGGGGTGAGAATAGGAACCATTTCTCTCAAGTGATGGGGTTCAGGACCTACTCCCCCAGCATGGGGCACCGTGGCACATTGAGCATTTTAAGCTGAAAGCATTTTAAGCACATTGAGCATTTTAAGCTGAAACAGCAGGAGTAGGAAGGTCTCTCTGACCTTCCCTTTCTCCCCTGAGGCAGGTCGTTAGACCCTCTTGTAGGAGGTACCCTCTCTATATCGGGAGGAAAGAAGCATCTTTATCTCAAGACAGAGAAACACTGAGAAGAACCCAAACAGGCTGTTTCCCCCAGTTTACTACACTTAGGACTTCATTCTCCTTGTTCTATCACATTTCTACACGACAGCCCACTCTTCATCAAACTGATCAGAAAAACACTCCGGTCTGACGGTTTCTTCAGGTCTTCATTTCCTTTTGAAGGCTCCTATGTCACGTAAAACTTAGATTAAATTTGTATGCTTTCCTCTTGTTAATTTGTCTTTGTCCGCTGAATTTTCAGACGTACCCAGGGACTGCAAAGGGGTCAAGAAAAATTCTTTCCCTTCCCCCCCACAAGGTTTCCAGAACTTTATAGCAACTTTGAACATGAGGCAGCAGCATAGTACTGCGTGGGGACCTCGGGAAACTGAGTTTATGTGATAGTTTTCCACCAGGATCCAGTTCCCAGCACATCAGGGTGAAGGACAAAGATCTCAAGCATTTACAAATCTTCAATTTTAACGAGACATAAGAGCATCCTAGCGTCTGAAACATGCTGACCTCAGAAAACATCCAGAGGAACACTTTTAACGATTCTGACAAATCTGGTCTGGTCAACCTCATTTTCTCGGGAAATTCTCTTCGGTTTTGGCACATCCTAAACTCAGACCTGAGGCTGGCCAGTGCTAGATGCGACCCAGTACCAGTGTCTGGTCTTCAACCCCCAGAGCCTCTTTGCCTGGAGGCAGAACGATGCAGTGGCTCACTCGGTTCAAGTCCTCGTTCCACTACTTACCAGCTGAGGGCTGCAGGCCCGGTACTTCCTCTCTGGGCCTCAGTCTCCTCAACTGTAAGATGAGGATGGTGGTACACACAGCGGACAACAGTAGACACCCTGCAGGAGAGCTGTGTGGCCTAAGTGAAAAGCTTGTGAATGCAGCTTAGCAGAAGGTCTGGCCCAGGGTGCATGTTAGCAGCTATTATTTCAATGTCCAGATTCAAAGAGGTTCTCAGATTTAAGACACATATTTATATGGTGAGGTCTAGCTGACTTCCGAGAGCAGTGTCATAAATCTACATAGTGCTCAGTCGTCCCAGTGTGTGTGGTCATCCAGCACCTTTTGGGTGTTTTCCAGTTTAGGCAGTTGGCCACACCATAAGCCTTGCTTTCCGGAGGTAGAAGATGCCTCCCCACGGTCCTGGCTTCCCTTAAGGATGGACTGCAGGTGTCTGACCGGTCTTCCCTAATCAGAACCAGAGAGCCTTCTCCTCTCAGGGCTAACATGCAGAATCTATTTTGTGATGAGGATGGAGGCCCAAGCACCTGGCGCTTGCGGGCAGCCCCGGAGGAGTCTTAGGCATCCAGGACCCAGTATCATGATGTGAGCTGTAGTTTGTGCCTGGCTGGAGCAGACCCAGAGCTTTCCCAGGACAGTCTGTCAGTCTGGCTTGGACAACATTCCTGGCCACAGTCTGATGCTCTTAGCCCTCTGGGGAACCTGTGAACCACGTAATATTCTTCAACAAATTCCCATTTCTACTTCAACTAGCCAGAGTGGGTTCTGGCGCTGACAACGAAGAACCTACTGGCCACCAGGTTGGCCAAATACAAAAGCAACGAACTCCAAGAAACCATCAAAGCTCTTTGCTTCAATGCAAACGACTTTAATGTGATAATTAGTGTTATAGAGGAAGCGAGCACTAACGGGGACTTGGCGATCTTACTTCTAAGGAGATTTCCATCTTTGTGGAATCTGCTGTAACTCTGTCTCCTACTTCTAATGGCCTGCCAGAGCAACAAAGCTGGAAAGGGCTTGAGGGAGAGTCTGGATTGCCTCATCGGCTTCAGTGAGGAAGTGGGGTACCAGAGAAAAGCGACTTGCCCAAGGTCACACAGCACCTGCAACTTAGTGTGAAGGTCGCCAGCTCTGAGGTCACATCCTGGCTCTGCTACTCACGCACTGTGCGATCTCAATCCAGCCCTGTGGCCTCTGAGCCCATACTCTTGGTCTCCTCATTTGCTAAACTGAAGAAAGTAACAGTCCGCGTCTTACACTGTTCTTGTGAAGAGGAAGTTACATTGTGCCTCTACAGTGTTTTTAACATGTGCTCAAAAAAATAGTAAACATGATATAAATGCTAACTGATATTACTGAGTTATCCTTAAACAAATATTAACCATGATCCAGTGTGAGCCAGGCACTGTCAAAGAGGCTGGGAATATAAAAATAAATGAGACATTCTCACCTCCCAACAAACAAAGTCCAGGACCAGACAGCTTCACTTGTGAATTCTACCAAATATTTAAGGAAGGATTAATACCAGTCCTGTCAACTCTTCCACAAAATAGAAGAGAAAGGAACACTTCTAAACTCATTTTACGAGGCCAGCGTTACCTTGATACCAACACCAGACAGGGATGCCACCAGGAAAGAAAATTACGGGCCAGTATTCCTGATGAATATAGGCACAAAAATCCTCCACAAAATATTAGCAAACTGAATTCAAAGTACATTAAAAGGATCACACACCATGATCAGGTGGAATTTACGCCAGGGATGCAGGATGGCTCAGAACCTGGATCAATCAATGTGATACACCAAGTTAACACAATGAGGGATAGAAATCATACAATCATCTCAATAGATGCAGAAAAAGCATTTGACCAAATTCAACATCCATTTATGATTATTTAAAATACTCTCAACAAACTTGGTATAGAGGCAATGTACCTCAACATAATAAAGGCCATATATGACAACCCCACAGCTAACATCATACTCAATGGTGAAAAGCTAAAAGCTTTTATTCTAAGTTCAGGAATAGGACGAGGATACCCACTCTCGCCACCTTTACTGAACATAGTATTAGAACTCCTAACCAGAGGAATTAGGCAAGAAAAAGAAACAAAAGATATCCAAGTCAGAGTGAAGGAAATAAAACTGTCACTATTAGCAGATGACATGATACTATCTACACTTTAAAGCCTCAAGACTCTACCAAAAAAGCTGTTAGAATAAACAAATCCAGTAAAGTTACAGGATACAAAATCAGTATTCAAAAATATGTTGTGCTTCTATATTCTAATAACAAACTATCAGGAAAGAAATCAAGGAAACAACCTCATTTCCATTTGCATCAAAAATAATAAATATCTATGAATAAGTTTAACCAAGGAGATGAAAGACTTGTACTGAAAACTAAGCTTTCAGACAGTGACAAAAGAAACTAAAGAAGACACAAATAATGGAAAGATATTCTGTGCTTCTGGGTTGAAAGAATCAGTTTTGTTAAAATGCCCATACTACCCAAAGCAATCTACAGATCCAATACAATCCCTATCAAAATTCCAATGGTATTTTTCACAGAAACAGAACAATCTTAAAATTTGTATGGAGCCACAAAAGACCCCAAATAGTCAAAGCATTCTTGAGAAAGCAGAACAAAGCTAGAGGTATCATGCTCCCTGACTACAAACTATATCACAAAGCTAAGTAACCAAAAGAGTATGGTACTGGCAGAATAATACACAGAACAGTGGAACAGAATAGACAGCCCAAAAATAAACACATGGATATACAGCCAATTAATTTATGACAAAGGAGCCAAGAATACACAAGAAGGAAAGGACAATCTCTTTAATAAATGGCACTGGGTAAACTGGACAGCTAGTGCAGAAGAATGAAACTGGATCACTATCTTATACCAGATATAAAAATTAACTCAAAATTTAAGACCTGAGATGGTAAAACTCTTAAAAGAAGACAGGTAGTAAGCTCCTTGACAATAGTCTTGGTGATGATGTATGTTGGATTTGACACTAAAAGCAAAAGCAACAAAAAACAAACAAAACAAAAATAAATAAAGTCATTTGCATCAAATTAAAAAGCTTCCACACAACAAAGGAAACCATTGACAAAATTAAAAGGCAACCTACTGAATGGGAGAAAATATTTGCAAATCATGTATCTAATAAGGGATTAATATTGAAAATATATAAAGAACTCATACAACTCAATAGCAAAAAAACCAAAACAATCCAATTTTTAAAAGGGCAGAGGATCTAAATACACATTTCTCTAAAGAACACATACAAATAGTCAAAAGGTACATGAAAAGGTATGAACATCACTAATCGTGAGGACAAGTAAATCAAAACCACAATGAGGTATCACTTCACACATTTCAGAACCGCACCTGCACACTTGACAGTAATATTTCTTGCTGTAAATTAATACTTTGAAGTATTTGTAGAAGGATTGGCTTAGGTCAAGAAGATGGACACCAATTCCTCTGACACCCATGAGAAGAAGATAAGGATACATGAGTTTATCACTTTATAGTTTAAAACCCCTAGTCTCTTTTCCCTCTGGATAGTGGGAGATGAGTCATCTGCTGAGGCAGAGAAAGGCTCAAACAGCTGTTAAAAACAACAAGAAAGGACTGAACCAAAGACAAGGGAAGGGATTACCTCCCAACCCACAGATACATGCTGCAGCATCTGTGCTGGCCCACCAGACCCCCAAAAGGCACCAAATCTGAACCCCAGTTCAGGTTCAACTAGGACATACTACCACACTTAGAAAGGCCACCACATCCAAGCTTAAATGTTCTCCTACATGTTTTCCCAATAACTTTGTGGATGACTTCATGATTTAATTTTAGATCTTTCTTTCTTTTAGAAATTGTTTAGATTCATAATATAAAGTAGTCATTTAATTTTATTTCACGTTTCCAAATGTTAATCAGTTGTGCCAACACCATTTATTGACTAACGTATCCCTTCTCCACTGGTTTAAAATGCTGTAACTATCAGGGCTGGTACACAGAAACACAAAACTGACTTTAATATTGAAATGAGTCTTCTACATCTTTAGTTGAAGGCAGATTGTGGCTTTGAGGCAGAGAACCAGTCTTGTTTCTCAGACCTGATAGAGCTAATGCTGGCTCATTTACCAAGATTCCTGCACAACCACCAGCCTTCCTCTCTTCCATCACAAACTGACTGTTCGTTGTGTTCCGGAAAAACGTGTTACAGCTCAGTTGTGACAGCAACCTGGATCCAGGCGAGAGACCAAGCAGCACTCAGAAAGTTGGAGAACTCAGGTTTATTACGCCAGCAGGCCCAGAAGAGTTAACACTCCAAGCTCTGGACCCCGTCTGTAGGTTTACACAGGCCTTTATAGGCTGCCAGGTTACACTTTGCAACATCATATGCAAATAAAGTATAACAAAAGTTGTCCAACTAGGAACAAGCTTTGTAGAAATAGACCAATCAGGAGTGAGAGAAATAACCAATCAGGAGTGAGGGGAATGGACCAATCAGGAGTGAGATAAATAACCAATCAGGAGTGAGCTCCATGCAAATGAAGTACTACAAATGGACCAATCAGAAGTGAGAGTAATAACCAATCAAGAGTGAGAGAAATAACCAATCAGAAGTGAGCTCAGGGAACCAGTAGAATTTTAGGGGTAAGTAAGCCTGTTTCAGAGGCAAAAAGTAAGATAGAGCCTCTGGGCCAGGGTACCGGATGGTGATGGCAGGAGAGTAGGGGCCCTGCTTGGGGGTCCTGCTGGTCTTTTTATGGGGCTTCCTGCCTCAGTTGCTCCAAATGGGTTCTCTGGAATCAGAAAACCCAAGTCTTCTAGCTCCTTCTTCACTAGACAAGTGACACTGATTACAATTCTTAACCTCTTTGTATCTCAGTTTCTCCCTCTGTAAAATGGAGATAACAGAAGTGCTTACTGCATAGGCAGATGTGAGGATTATGACATTTAAAGTGCCTGAGCAATAACAATACCAGTAGAATATTATTTATGATTATTAGTGGTAATGTTATCATGATTCTCACCATCAGCATCTAGATGGGCTTATCAGGGACTCATATTTACTGTTCATTCATTCTGCAGTTCCTATTGAGCATTTACTGTGTTTCGCCACCATGCTAGCCATGAACAATGAAGACAAGATCCCTACCTTCTCAGAACTTACATACTAGTAGGGGGAAAACAGTTAAACCAATGGCTAAACAAGAAAATGTCTGGGAATATGAACAGTGCTATGATGAAAGCAAAGCAGAGGCATGTAGTAGAACTTCACTGGGGAGCTTACGTTAAATTGGCAGTCAGAGGAGGTCTCACTAAGGAGGTAAATTTAAGGTGAGACCCAAAGAAGAAGGAGCCAATCAGAAGCGTGACGTCTTTCAAACATTTGGAATTTTTCTAGGTATCTCACTGTTTTAAATTTCTAATTCCATTTCACTGTAGTCAGAAAATATACACCATAAAATTACAATCCTTGTAAATTTGTTGAGATGTTTTACAGTTCACGATGTAGTTTATCTTGATGAACGTACCACATGCACTCAAAAAGAAATGTATATTCTGCAATTGTTAAATAGTGTTGCATAAATATCAACTCGATTAAAACAGTTAATAGTGCTATTTACATCTTCTATGATTTTCCTTATATTTTTGTCTAGTTGTTCTATTAATTGCTGAAGTGGTGTTAATTTTCTAATGGCTGAATACATCTATTTCTCCTTTTAATGCTGTCAATTTTTGTTCACGTATTTTTAAGCTCTTAGAAGCAGAGACTGATGACTGATCAGTTATAAACTGACCATTTATCAATATATGTCTCTCTTGACCTCTTTATCTTAAAGCCTACGTTACCTGTTATCAGTATAGCCAAACCAGCCATTTTATGCTATTTGCATGTTATAACTTAATCTACCCATTTACTTTCAATCTGTCTTGATACTTAAAATGGGTTATTTATAGACAGCATACAGTTGGATCTTATATTTGTATACAGTTTGTCAATCTTTGCTTTTAATTGGACTTCTTATTCTATTTACATTTAATGATTATTTATATGGTTGGATCTAGGTCTAACATT
Organism: Camelus bactrianus; assembly: GCF_048773025.1. Classification (NCBI taxonomy): domain Eukaryota; kingdom Metazoa; phylum Chordata; class Mammalia; order Artiodactyla; family Camelidae; genus Camelus; species Camelus bactrianus. The sequence continues at coordinate 101,472,625 of NC_133541.1, read as the reverse complement.
TCACTATTTTGTTTTTTGCCTGTCCTCTCTGTTTTTGTTCCTCTTTGCCTACCTTCTATTGGGTTACTCATTTTTTAGAATTCCATTTTAATTTATGTATCAGTGTTTTAGGTATACCTCTTTGCATTTTTGTTTTATCTCAGTCATTGCTCTAGAGATTACAATATTTGTCCCTAACATTTCACAGTCTCCTTAGAGTTAATATGATACCATTTCACAAAACTTAAGAACCTTACAACTGTATATGCCCATCTTCTCCATTCCCACCCTTTATACTATGGTTTTTATAGATGTGAGACATTAATAAATCCCACGACCCAGTGTTATAAAATACATACGACTGTATTTTAAAAGAATTAGAAGGAAAAAAAGGCCTTTCCTCTTTATCTACATATTTACCATACCCAGTGCCCTTCATCCCTTCCTGATGGTCCAGATTCCCCCCAGGTTATCATTTCCCTTCAACCCGGAGAACTTCCTCTAGTATTTCTTGTAGTGCAGTCAACTGGCAATGAACTCTCTTTATTCCGTTTATCAGAAAATGACCCCTCTGTGCCCTTTCCATTCTTAAATGGTATTTTTGTTGCTTACAGAATTCTGGCTTGGTTTGTGTTTCTTTCAGCATTTCAAAGTTATTGTTCCAGGTTTCTAGAGGTTACAGAGTCCACAGCCACTCACATCCTATCTCTCTGGCTGCTTTCAAGATTTACTCTTTATCTTTCGTTTTCTTCAGATGCATGATATTTTGTCTGGGTATCATTTTCTTTTTTTTAATATCACTTGGGGCTTATTTGGTTTCATAAATTATTAAATGTATGACTTTAAATATAGGACATTTTCAGCCATTACTTCTTCAAGTATTTTTCTGTACCATTCTCTCTTTCCTCTATTTCTGGAACTCCAATTAAACATGTGTCAGACCTTTTTATATTGTTAACAGGTCATGAGGTTCTAAAATCTTTTCCCTCTCAATTCTTCAGCTTGGATGGCTTCTATTGACCTACCTCCAAGTTTATGAATTCCTTCTTTTGTCATCTCCAACCTTGCATTAATCTCATCCAGTGAATTTTTTCCAGACACTGGGTACCAGTTCTAGAATGCTGATTTGGTTCTTTTCATAGTTTCCCTTTTCCTGTTGAGCTTTCGACTTGTTCATTCATTGTGAGAATATTTTCCTGTATGTACTTGAATATAGTTATATTAGCTGCTTTAAAATCCTTGTCTGCTAAATGCAACAAATCGGTCATCTGGCGCTACGTATCCAAAGATCGTCTTTGCTTGAGTGTAAGTCACATTATTCTGTTTCTTCACACATTTAGTAATTTTGTATTATTACCTGACCAGAGAGAATGAAATGTTGTAGAACCTCCGCCTTCTATAGTATTTCTCCAAGTAGTGTTATCATCATCATCTTGCTGCACTTTTAGCAGGCCAGCTGATCTACTAACTTGAAACTCCAGGTTCTGCTTCCCAAGCCACAGGTGCCAGCTGGTACCTCTGTTGAGTTCCATGAGCCTTACTCTTGGGCTGTTTGGAGCTGACCCCATGCAAGCATAATTCAGAGATCAGCCAGAACTTTAGGCAACCCTTCTTTTTCGGGAGTGGAGGGTGGAGATTATTAGGTTTATTTATTTGTTTTAAAATTTTTTGTTAATGGAAGTACTGGGGATTTGAACCCAGGACCTTCTGCATGCTAAAGCACGTACTCTACCACTGAGCTAAACCCTCTCCCTGGGCAACCCTTCTTTGCTCTCTCTTTTCAAGCATAGACTCTTTCCCAACTATATCTGCTTTTGATGACTTGCCAGTCCCTCCAGGTAGTTGTTTGTCTATTTTTCCCAGAGTTTATAGTTGTTATCTGTGTGGGGGTTGGTCTGATAGGAGCTAGTTAGATATTACTGGGAGTAATCCATTGTAAATTTTTAAATGGAGGAGTGACAAGAACTTATTTACTTGTTAAAGAAATCATTTTGGCTGCTCCATGGGGGAATGAATTGTGGCAGGAATCAATAGTGGAAGCAAGGAAACCTGTTGTGAGGCCACTTTAATGGTCCAGGAAAGAGTTGGGGTGGCTTGTACTACGGTTGGGTGGGGTGAGGGAAGCAGAAGCAATGGAGAGAGACAGATTCACATGTAAAGGTAAAGTCAACAGGATTTGCTAAAGGATTAGATGTGGTGGGTCAGAGAAAGAGAAAACAACAGGATGACTGCTAGGTTTACAGCCTGAGCACTTGGGTCAATAACGGTGTCTTTTAACGAGACAGAGAAGACTCGGGAAGAAGCAGATGAGGCGTGAGGCATATTAAAATACATTGAGTTTGAGGTGCTTACGAGATACCTAAGAAGAAGTACCAAGTAGATGCCTGGATGTATGACACTGGAGTTCAAAGCAGAGCTGAGAGCTGAAGGTATAGATTTGAACTTTCCCGTTTATATAAGATATATAACACAATGGGATTAGATAAACTCACTTGAGGAAAGTGGAGATGAAGAGAGGTAGTTGCAGGAACGAGCTCTTGGACTCACCAAAATTTACAGGTTGAGCAGAAGAGAAGAGGCCAGCAAAAGAGAAATCAAAGAGGCATCCAGTAAGCTAGGGAGAAAATCCTAGAGAAAAAAAAAAAAAGCTTTAAGAAGAGATGACGCACCTGTTAGAATCTATCATCAAAAAGACAAGAAATAACAAGTACTGGTGAGGATGTGCAAAAAAAGGGATCCCTTGTGCCCTGTTGGTGGGAATGTAAACTGGTGCAGCCACTATAGAAAACAGTATGGAGGTTACTCAAAAATTTAAAAATAGAGCTACCTATGAACCAGTAATTCCACTTCTGGGTATTTATCCAAAGAAAATGAAAACACTAACTCAAAAAGACATTCACACTCCCCATGGTCACTGAAGCATTATTTACAATAGCCAAGATATGGAAATAACCTAAGTCTCCATCAAATGGGTGAATGGATAAAGAAGATGTGGTGTAGATATAAGGTAATATTATTCAGACATAAAAAAAGAATGAAATCCTGCCATTTGTGACAACGTGGATAGACCTTGAGGGCATTATGCTAAATAAGTCAGACAGAGAAAGACAAATACCATAGGATCTCACTTGTATGTGGAATCTAAAAAGCAAACAAAGAAGCAAACAGAAACACCTAAGCTCCCAGCTCACAGATACAGGGAACAGACTGGTGGCTGCCAGAGCAGAATGGGGGTAAGGGCTGGACAGAATGGGTGAAGAAGGTCAAAAGGTATAAACTTCTGTTATAAAATAAATAAATCATGGGGATGGAATGGTGACTATTGTTAATAACACTGTACTGCATATCTGAAAGTTGCTAAGAGAGCAGATCTTAAAAGTCCTCATCCCAAGGGAAAAAAAGAAACTGTGTCACTACATACGGTGACAGATGTTGACTCATTTCACAATATATACAAACATCAAAACATTGAAACTAATATAATGTTATGTCAATTATGCCTCAATTTTCAAAAAAGGAGTCATGAGTTGAATGCTACTGTGAATTTGAGGAAGATGAAGGCTGAGAACAACCTTTAGACTGAGTGTGGGAGGGTGTACATGAGTGAGGGTCTGAAGCCCACATGGGTCATCGATGAGGAGAAACCTGAAGGGAAGGGGCGCATCTAATGGGTGATGATGGAGAATCTTTGTATAAGTTGCACCGTGAATGGGAAAGAAATAGGCCAGTGGCTGAAGGGGCATCTGGGCCAAAGAAAGCTTTTTTCAGTTTAATAGCAAGAGTTACAACATGTTTGTATACTGATGGGGGAAATCCACTTGCCCTCATTGTGCAGGCTGGATTCAAACGCAGCCTACCTGTACTTGGCTTCCCTTTTCATAGCCCACACTTCCCCAAAGAGAAGAAGAGCATGTATTTCACTGTCTTTAACAGCAGAACAGTTATCAACGAGTACAGAATCCCACTGTCATCTGATTATCAGTAGGCACCTTGTAGTCACTGATTCTAACAGTCCTACATTTAACACCCTGTGTAAAACGTTAAATAGATACATATGAAAATTCTTGCATAATAAGAGAATTTTCTCTGGGTGACATGCTCAGTCAGTCTTCTTAATGAAGAGTTACACAGGCCTTTCCTATAGTCCCTAGAGGAGCAATATAGTTCAGTTTTAAGAATACCTACTTTGGTATCACTCAGACAGACTTAAGTTCAAGTTCCGGTTCTGCCTCTTCCTAATGCTGTGTCCATTTTTAAAATAATAAATACAGTTCACTAGCCAACTATTTGTATGCCTCCTAGACTTCATTTCTTTATCTGACTTTCCATTCTTGTACTCAGTGGCTGCCCTGTACATATAAATGCAGGTACCATGTACTGCAACCACTTTAAAAAAAATCTACCTTGGCATTGGAACACTGTGAGTGCAGGCAACCTGAGCCCTGCACTCAGTATTTGCACTGCGGATGTGAAGACAGTCCACACCCCCAGGAGTTTCCGGCCACCAGGGATCACTAAATTGCATAAGCAGGTGTCTGTGCAAAGTCCAAGAGGTTAATAATGAACAACTTATTTTATCTGTAGCTAGGGAGGTGGACTCAAGTGTTGTCAACACCAAGCGAACACACAACAAAGCATTTCCCAAGAGAGATCCAGAGAGATAAGTCAGAGAGAAATGCACCTGTTAGAAAGATTATGCTTTTCCTGGGATTTCCTACTGGTTTTCCAACAACTGGTCATATTTGTCAACATAAGTCACTCTTTTCCCCTCTGTCTTACTTATCTGAATTGATAATACTCGGAACAAAGACAAAAATATATTTCCCCATGAAACCTATTAAAAGACAGGGCACCCTCCACATCAGTGGAAAGGATCAGGTTTCTCATCTAAAGTCAAATACAAAGATCTGAGAGTGGTAATGGTTGGTGTCTAGAAATTACTCTGAGAGTCATTTATTCAAAGATTAGATTTCCTATTGTTCTCATGTTGGGGTCTGGAATTTGCCTGAAAACGAAGCAACAGGGAGAAGAGATGCTTCCTAACGATTTGCATACACTGGGCTTGCTATCCTGCCAGCCAGAACCATTAGAGGATCAAACCAATAGCACACTTCAGAGTGAAAGAGAGAAAAGAGCGCCTCCTTCATAAGTCAAACGAAAATAAATAAATATTCCAGGCTTTTGAATGTTCAATTAGTTCTACACACTGTCCCAGCCAACGGAGCTCCTGTACTCTTGTGTTAAGACATGTTCTTTCACTGGCCTCTTTAACATTTAAATTGAGCAGACAAGCCTTTGTTACCAGCAGCAACTCATCCACATCGCCCCCCTTCACACACATACATGCCAGTTTGAGAAACTCAATCTTCCTGCTTCCAAAGCATGAAAGGCTGCCTTGGCCCCATGGTGCCGAGGAGTCTAGGTGTCCCAAGAAAGGGCTTAGATCATGGGCGACCCAGCCCCTCCCCTGGGAACGGCCTGCTGAGAGCAGCAGTGGAAACCACCACCCAAAGTGGAGGCTTGTGGGTGAACTGTTACTGTTTTAAATTGTAAAACTCCTTCCAGGTCCAACCAGAGAGAACAGCATAGATTCTGTAGGAAACAGCAAAATTACACAGAGAGGAGTTAACAGTATAGACTATGCATGATGGTCACACTGAGCAGAAAATCGGCCTGTGCTGCAGATCTCTAGCTCTCGGGACTCCCAGCAGTTCATTTTCACCAGCTTAACAAATAGCATCTGGCTCCCTTAGGAGAAGTCAAGTGTGCACAGCAGTCACAGAAGACTGAGGGCCAGGCTTCTTTCCATTTTCATCAAAAGGGTGGGTTGTATGTAAAAGAGACAAAGCATAATATTTTCAGCTGTGTCACCTAGAAGATGTGCAGCAAGGAGAGGGGTAGCTATACTTTCTAGTATTAAGGGCAGGGTTTCTCACTGTGCTCCACAGGCCACCTGCACCAAACTCAACTGGGGCATGGGTTTAAATTACAGATTCCCCGGCTCCCACCCTCATAGATTCTCATTTACTGCTCTGAGATGAGTCCTAGGAGTCTGTGTTTTTGACACACTCCCCTAGTGATCTTAGGTGCCCTATAGTTTTGAGAATCACTAGCACACGGTATAGGAAGAACTATTACAGAGTTGAGCCTTGGGGAATAAAATAAACAGATTTTCTTCATCCCTATTTTCAGACAGGCCAAGGTTATTGCCTATTAAGGATACATGATAAAGGTAAGATTGTTCAAAACATGGTGTCAGGACAACTGGCCATCCATGTGAAAAAATAAAATGTGATTCCTGCCTCACACCATACACAAAATTAATTCTAGGCAAATGAAAAAAAAACTAAATGTGAAAAGTCAGCAATTCTCCTTTTTTTTTTTTTTTTTGTTCTAATGGAACAAAAAAGGAGAATTTTTTTTTTTAATTTTGTGGTAGGGAAAGTTTTTTTTGAACAAGCTACAAGAAGAACAAAGTATTAAAGAATGATTTATCAATTCACCTACAAGAAATTTTAAAAAATCTTTATATAAAAGATTTGAACTATAAAAGATAAGCAATCAACTAGTAGAAGAAATTTGGAACACTCAGATTTGATAGATCACTTTCATACTTAAGAACTCCTACAAATCAGTGGGAAAGAGAAAACTCAATACAGAAATGGACAAAGAGTACAGACAACTCACCATACACAAATAGGCAAACGAAATACTCAACAAATTTAAAAAATGTTCAATCTAACACTCCAGTAAGTGCAAACACTTAAAGAATTAGCTATCACTTTCATACCCATTAGATTGGAAGAAATATTTTAAATCTGACATTGTTTGTGAGAATCTTAAGAAATGACAGCTCTTACACATTGCTAACGGTAATTTAAATTCATTTAATCAGTTTGGAGAGCAATTTCTTAATCTTTACTTAATTGTAAAATGTACATTACCTTATGACCCATCAATTCTACTTCTGAATAAATAGTGAAGGAAATTTCCTATATGTACGCAAGAAAATGTATAAGAATGTTCATTTTGGCATTGTTTATGATTATATGTTTAAACAAAGGAAACTAAGGAGAATATTTTCCTTAAAAGGCAAAATATCCATCAACAGGGCAGTGAACAAACTGCGATCTCTATATAGTGGATCACTGGCAGCAATTAAAATGAAGCAGGTCTACTGAAGTAACAGGGATAAATCTGCAAAACACAATGTCCAAAGAAAAGCGTATTACAAAAGGATACGTACCATTTAAATAAATTATTAACATACAAATAGGATCTATTTTTAGGTGAACAATTTGATATCATAAACAGTATAAAGCACGCACGCAAATGCTGCACATCAATGTGCAGTTAATGGTTTCCTCTGAGGAAGGAGGGGGAGGACTTTAGCTGTCACATCTCACGTCTTAAAAAATTAATCTGAAGCAAATATGACACAACGTTAACGTGTTAACCTGAGTGGTGAGTAAACGGATGTCTGTCATATTATTTGTGTAGGCTGAAATATTTCATAATTACAAGAAAAAATAAAACAAACAAAAATCAACCACGGGGACGTGATTAGGTTGCGTAAGACTGGCACAGTCCATTATAGTCCTGTGACACACAGACACAAGCCAGGTGGGTGGGAGTCTAGGTCACCAGCTTTGTTGTTTTTTTTTTTTCCAAAGAAACATGTTGGGAAGCAGAAATGAAAAGATTTTTGCCAGGCTAACGCCTATAGGATTTGGTTAAAGCAAAATAGGAGTAGTAAGTAGTATTTACTCATGGACAGAGCAAAGGAAATGCTGATAATTGCGTGTGTGTGATGCTATCTTGAAACCAAGTATGCTTAGCAGATAGGAGATTTTGTGATTACACTTTCTCTTCCTAAATAAATTGGTCATAAAAATAGCACCAGAGAAACCAAAGAGATGAGGAGACCTAGCTAGTGTGAGATCCAGAAAACTAAGGTATCCTTTGTGATATCCTAAAAAAAATACATTTGATCATAGACTGTCAGAGGTGGGTCTCCAAACAAATCACACTGTGAGACCCAGGCTCATAGGCAAAAAGTTTCCCTTGAAGTCATGGCCGAAGGGCTAGTAGGTTAGTGAGAGCATCTCCTGCTCCAGAAATCTTTGAGAATGAACAAGGGTCATGATTGAGTACAATATTGCTTGGGGTAAAAAAAGGAATTCCAGACCAGAATCTGGAGTATAATCGCTGCTCAGTGAGCATTTGCTGAACTTACAGAACTGCCTCCATAAAAAGAGGCCAACCCGGGCAGCTGGGCAAGACCATAAGCAACACTCGATTCTTTCAGTGAAAGTGTAACTCATGGATCATATAGACTTTCTTACTTTCTCTTTCCCCCTTTACTTCTGCTTTTATCCCCTTTTTGCCCACTTTTCTGTTACCCTCTACTTATGCTTTTGTCACCTGGGTTCCAAAGATTATTTAATCAGCTTTTTAAGGATGTATCCCAGCCTGTCATCACTAATGGAGCCATTGTGCTTTGAAAAGCACTGTTGTCAGAAAGGCCTTTCAGAAAGGAACTTGTCAAAATCAGCCCAGCAGCCCGTTTGACACAGGACGCAGGTATCGATCGGTCGAGTGCACCAGCAGAAGCTGGGCCCCTCCCTTGTCCCAGGGGATGAGTTTTCATTAGTCAAAGCCAAATATAGTAGGATTTCTCTTGCCAGTGACTGAGAAACATGCATTGTTGCCATTCTGGCCAAAGAGACAGGAGGAAAGCCTGCTGAGAAACTCATTTTGCCGCTAAAAATAAGAGACAGGACCATTCCCTTTTCCTGCTTTTCAAGTTAACTCTGTGAGGTGATACCCTCACTGACTGCAGCCATCCTGTGACATGGGGACAAATCTAAGGGGAAAGCCATGGAAAACGGCAGAATGGAAGACAGGAGGGGGGTAAAGCCTGGACACCATCATTAACCAAATCCGAAACAGCCTGACCCTAGGATTGCTGGTTAAGTGAACTAGTAAGTGTCCCAAATATTTAAGTTGCTTTTAAGCGGGTTTTGTTTCTTGTAGCAGAAACTATCCTAATAGCTACATTCAATTCCAAACTGTGATTTCCAGATTCCCTTAGGTGAGCTCTTGGCCAAAAGTGTCTCTGAGAAGACTGTCCACATCTTTTAAAATTGAGGTCATTGGGCCAAAAGCAATTTATTACTTGAGGATTTCTAATCTCTCTTCTCCTGGGCAGCATTTCAGAAAGCCCACAATTTGGGTAGGCATTCGCTCACTTGACAAAAGTTGGGGTACCACCTAGAAGCCAGGCACTCTTTTAGAAGGCCAGGACTATGGTGGTCACTGTTCTCGTGGAGCTGACATTCGAGGGTGAGGGGCAACAGTGATAAATGAGTAAACAAAGAAGTGGGTGATGTCGGAGAGCGATAAGGGCCATGCGGGAAAGGCAGCAGAGTGCTGGGGTTGAGAGTGACTGGTGGAGCATGGGACCATCTTGGACAAGCTGGTGGCACAGGCCTATCTGAGCAAGTGGCATCTCGGTGCCAACTGGAGGAGCCAGCACATGCGACTCTGGGGACAATTTTTCAAGCAGAAGTAAGGACCATGTGCAAAGACCTGGGGAGGAAAAGAGCTTGGGGTACTTGAGGAATAGAAAGTGCAATCCGGAAGAACAAATCTGACTCCATATCAGATCTGTTCCCTCAGCTCTAACCCTGGGCTCTGTGTCCTGTGCTTAGTCATGCTGGTTCTGCACCTTTTGTAACAGGATGTTGCCTAGAGCCTCTTTAAGGGATGTTAATACTTTTCCATTCATAGAGAGATACAAAGTTGCAGAACAGAGGAAAGCAGTTGTCTTGTTGGCAGTTTATAGGAACATCACGACCTAACCTACATGGACAGCTGCAAGAACAAAGGATTCCAACACCAAGAAGTTTGCAACCACCAACCACACCCTCTCCCCTTTCTACTATAAAAGGAGCCTGAATTCTGACTTGGGGAAGATGGTTCTGCAGGACATTATTCTGCCATCTTCTCGGTCTGCCAGCTTTCTGAATAAAGTCATTATTCCTTGCCCCAACACCTTGTCTCCCAATTTATTGGCCTGTCGTGCAGTGAGCAGAATGAGTTTGGACTTAGTAGCCAAAGAACACACGAGTAGCTGGAAAGGCATGAGAGAGCAGAGGTTGAGGTCGGAGAAGTCTGCAGCAACCAGGTCAGGCAAGGCCTTGAAGACCACGGCAAGGAGTCTGGATGTGTTCTAAGTGAAAAGGGAAGCCACTGGTGTGTGTGTGGGCTTGACAACCCACAATCCAATTACCAAAAGGTTTCACTGCAGCCTGCCCTCTCGTCTGACTGCTCAGAAAGGCCATTTTATGTCTTTGTCAGCAGGTCAGTGTCCTACAAATGAATCAGAGTGCCCTGGGATGCAGTCTCAGCAGAGGGGGCCGGAGGAAGGGGGCCAGCTATGCCGAGGCCCTCACTTTGGTCCTAACCCCACTCCGCCCACTTGGGAGGCTGGCTCCTCTCCATGAGGGAGACGTGGAACCTGACATGTTAAACAGTTCAAAAAACAAAAACAAAAACAAAAACAAAACCCACTTCTTCAAGTTCACTGCCCTGTTGGAGGCCTCACAACAAGCAGCAAAACTTTCTTTAAAAAAAAAAAAAGAGAAAAGAAAAGAAAAAAAGTAGGTCAGGGCTCTTCTGCCTGGTAGCGCACTGAGTGCTGGGCAAATTCCAAAAGCAACCACTCCACTTGGAGGTCTCTACTGAGCAATCTGAGTGATGTCAGGACTAAGGGCCTCCAAAAGCCGAACGGTTTCTGAACCTGACCTCACCCGTGGTTTTCCTGGTAACTTTTTCAAACCGTTACTTCCTGCCCTGCGCTTTATTTATCCCACATGTTTATTTTCTATACAGTCTATTCCGAAATAGAGCTCTGTGTGAGTTTCCAGGTCACTGCGTCCCATCAGGGCAAACTCAACAGATGTGGGATGAGCTGGAAGATAAAACAGGCCATCACCGCCAGTGATGCTGAGCACAGGCTGCCACCGCTGAGTGGGCTTCTTGTTCTGGGGCCAGCCAGGGAAAGTCAGCGTCTGTGAGCTGGGCCATTGGTCCTTCCTCCTCTGAAGGACATCTCATGGTCAGGGCAGTCCCCTCAAACCGCATCCCCTAGAGCGTCTCTTGCTGACATGTTCAACGTGAGGATGGAGGTCAGAGAGACATCCACAGATTCCTGAGAAGCCTGCTTTAATTTCTTTTTCTCTTGAGGGCACCAGCAATTTCCTTCCATTTAATTCATTCTTTGGGTCTGCTGGCACAGCCTGCTGTTGTCACAGCAACGGGGACCAGCAATGCGGCTCTCTAAGGTTAATGCACCCTGTGGCCCACTGCCCACAGGCCTCAGCCTCCTCTCCAACAGCCCTGCCTGCCCTGGGCCAGGATGCTGCCTGTGCCCTGCCCCCTAGCAGCCTGGCACCACCGCCAGACCAAGCGCCGGCTGCAGTTTTCAGACAAGATTGATGCCCCTTGCTCATCTATCAGATCCCAACAAATTTAAAAAAAAAAAAAAAATCTCCCTAGAAAACCAAACCCCAAACCTTTGAACTCAGTTTTGCTAAAACTAAAATTGATCTTTCATGCCTCTGAAACCACACAAGCAGAAATTTGGTTTCAGCTGTGGGCTGTTTGCTTTGACCTCTTCCGCCTAGGAAACGCACTCCTCAGCATCCTGCTAGGGTGGTTCGGTAGTGCGAGGCCTGCATCTCCAGTGGTGGTGGTGATGAGAGGCTACTGGAACCACTGGTACACAAGCACCATCAAGGGAAAAGCCTTTCCTGGGTCCTTTAGCCTTTAATTATGACTTATTATATATCATGTACTATAACTCCATTCCAGATACCTAGAATAGGGCGCCTGGCACACAATAGGCCTTCAGCACAAATTTACTAAATTAATAACATTCACTGGCCTCTTTCTTACTATATGTCCCGCACTGCAGTATTTTAGACACACTTGTCTCAGCTTTTTTTTTTTTTTTAAATTGAAGTATAGTTGATTTAGTGTTGTATTAGTTTCTGGTATACAGCAAAGTGATTCAGATACACACACACATATATACAAACACACACACACACAGATTCTTTTCCATTATCGGTTATTACAAGGTACCCAATACAGTACCCTGTGCTATACAGTAAATCCTTGTTGCTTACCTATTTTATATAAAGTAGTGTGTATCTGTTAATCTCAAACTTCTAATTTATCCCTCTTCCCCTTTCCCCTTTGTTAACCATAGATTGTTTTCTATGTCTATGAGTCTGTTTCTACTTTGTAACTAAGTTCATTTGTATCTTTTTTTTAGATTCAACATACCTCTTTCTGACATACTTCATTTAGTATCATAATTTCTGGGTCCATCCATGTTGCTACAAATGACATTATTTCATTCTTTTTTATGACTGAGTAGTATTCCACTGTATATAGACACCACAACTTCTTTATGCAGTCATCTTTTGATGGGCATTTTGATTGCTTCCATGTCTTGGCTATTGTAAATATTGCTGCTATGAACACTGGGGTGCATGTATCTTTTCAAATTAGATTTTTCATCTTTTTTGGATACATGCTTTTTTGGATTGCTGGATCATAAAGTAACTATCTCAGCGTTTTAGTAGAGGATGACTGTGAGGTCAAAAAAAGCATTCATTTCTCTCTTACCACAGGCAAGGCACTACCCTAAGCACTATATATGTTAACTCAACTGATGCTCACAACAGCCGTGTAGTGGGTAGAAAGGTGACTCCTAAAAATGTATGTCCATGGTCAAATCCCCAGAAACTATGAATGTAACCTTATTTTGGAAAAAGTCTCTGCAGATTTGATTACATTAAAAATCTTGGATTATCCAGGCAGGTCCTAAATCCAATGCAAGTGTCTTTATAGAAGGCAGAAAAGGAGAAGACACAAGAGAAGAGGGGAAGACCATATGAAGGCAGAGGCAGAGACTGCAGTGATGCAGCCCCAAGCCAAGGAACGCCGGAGCTGCCGGGAGCTGGACGACGCAAAGAAGGACCCTCCCCTGGAGCCTTCAGAGGGAGTGCAGCTCTCAGACACCTTGATTTCGGACTTCTGGCCTCCAGAATCGTAACAGAATAAACTTCTGTGGTTTTAAGCCACCAAGTATGTGGTCATCTGGTATAGCAGTCCTAGGAAACTAATATAAATCCTGTTTTCCCAGATACAGAAACTGAGCACAGAAAATAAAGTGACTTGCCCAAGTTCACAAAGCCAGTAGATGGCAGAACTGGAATCTGAACCCAGTCTGGCATGAAGTCCTGGCTCTTAACTATTACATTCATTCCTGAAATTTTATTTCTTGAACACCTACTATGTGTTGTGTGTGTTAGATGCTAGGGACGTAGCTGTAAAGAAAAGAGACAAAGTTTCTCTTGACACTTATGTGGGAACTAAGGTTCAGAGAAGGCAAGTCGTTGGTCTAAGGTCATATAATTGGTGGAGCTGGGATGTGAACACGAGCATTGTGACCCTACTCCCTAAAACAGAATGGGAGCCACTGACCTAGGTGCCCTCTGTAAACAAAAGATGGGCAAGTGTGATGGACAACAGCAGCTGTCCCCTCTACCTCTGAACAGGGTCCCTGCCCGTAGGGTTTGCTGAGGCTGCCTTGTGACTGTGCAGCCAACTGGTCTACTAGGAGGCAGAGGCTGGGCCCCTTCTCTGACATCAGGATGGCCTAACCTGCAGGGAAAACGGCTTGAAGAGGTGGTTAACATCTATACTGCTCCTCGAGGTTACAGACAAGCTACGACCTTTGAATTAACTCTTCCAGCACCAGGGTCAGCTTTGTTCCTCAGTTTGCACTGAAATGATCTAAATTCCACCTGGAGAACAAAATGACTTATTAAGTGAAACCAGACATCATTCCTCAGGTCCAGAGGTAAAAGCTCCGAGTGGTGCATCTGCACTTTCAATGAAGCAGAGATGTTGTGTTCTGGGACTTCCGACACCTAAAGACAAACATATTTGAGAGGATGAAGGTGCCAGAAAGGGCCGGAAATGTGTTTTTACATTTTTTTTTTCCCTTGGAGGAAAAAAGAAAGAAAGAAAAAGGTAGGTTAGCCTGCATAAATGTGGTGCAATTTCCTTTTCTGAACTGAATTTAACTAGATTGATTGCAAAAGCAAAGAAAGCCAAGAATGAGGGGAATCAAAGAAGGAAAGAAAGAGGGAAGGATAGAAAACAGAGAAAAATAGGGAAGTCCAGCCAGAAAAGGGAAAGAAAAATATGAGAGTAAAGTGGCAAGGGAGACAGTGATTGAAGAAGGTAAGGAGAAAATAAAAGAGAGACAAAAATCAAGATGGGTAGCCAGAGGGAACACCCGGAAGAAAGATGGTGATTTTTGTGTGTCAGTTTCCAAATGACCCTCCACCTGGGGCTCTGGCCGCCCCCTCCCTTCCGCGGTTGCTCAGGGGACTCTCTATCAGTCTACTGAAGAGGCAGGAGGCTATCAGTTTACAAGAAGAGAGGAAGCAGGGGAAGAGGAAAGAACACAGACAAATTACTAAATGAGGAAGCCAATTACACAGTGCGCCATACTTCAAGCTGTCAGTAGGCTGCGATTCCTCAGGCACCTTTGAGCAAAGCGGGACTCAGAACTCTAGAGTCCACTGCCATCTGGCCTCTCCAAGAAGATAATCAACACAGACTTCCTCCAGCCACACATCCCATGGCCGGCATCCTGAATGAAACCTTTCCAAGTCAGAGGCCACTAGGACAGGACCACTGGATCACAGGATGACAAAAGCAGAGGAGGTCTCCAAACACAGCTGCCCAGGAGTCGTTTCAGTTTCCTATTTGTACCAAAGACAGGGCTGATTTGGAGCCTCCTGCTGACTTCTCGACCAGCCACGAACGTAAAAGCCAAAAGCAACAGACATTCGCTTCAGTCCAGGAGCCGAGGATGACGCGGGGGTGAAAGATCTTTTGTGTCTGCCAAAGGCCAGTACACGGAAGGCAGTTCAGCACACAAGTGACTTAGCTGATGGGGAGTTCTTTATTTTCACATAAAACCTTTACAAAGCTTGATGCAGCACAAGGTAAACGCCACCTCATGTGGCCTCAGAGGCTGACAGGGCACTGGGGCCCCCATACAATCTGACGTGGGGAAGTGAGGGCAGAGTGAGGTCAGACGAGGGATCAAAACGTCTGGCAAAGAATCCTGTTAGTCAGTGGCAGGTTCCACTTTGCAGGAAATACGAGTGCCGTAGGAGAGCCGGGGCACCGAGCAACCGGCGGCAGCACGCTTACATAACATCTCCATCTTGAGGAAGCGGCCAAACTCCCTCCAGCCACGGAGACTTCTGCGAAGTTTAAATTTATGACAGACTACATTTTCTTGTTCCCTGAACAAAGTCACATAATGTGACTGGCTTGAACCTCAAGGAAAGCCAAGAGCCTCAGGAAAAGGAAATTGTCAGGTGTGCAGTGATAAGTTTACCTGGGGGATAAAAGACGCTGACCTTTCAGTGATTACTACATCCTTAAATCCCTCTGGAAGCAGGAACGGTAAATCAGCCTGTCCCCTCTCCGGCCGGCCGCGTAACTCTATAAATGCCTCTCCCTCCCCATCCAGAGCAAGGGCTGCAGCTCTGGAAGACATTTCCAGCGGCTGACCCGCCCACTGTCATGATCTACAAGGTGAAACTGACTAGTTACATTCAGTTTCTGTCACAATGTTACTCGGTGTGAGGCCAGTGGCCGACCTGCATCCAAGTCACCAGGGGGCTTGGGGATTATATGCACGGCTGAACTGCAAGTTTTCGGGTGCGGGGACCAGGGATCCCCATTTGCAGAGTACCTCTGCTGGGGGTTCCACAGCCCCCCCAAGTTTGACAAACGGCTCTTGTATCACATGCTGTCTATGGAACCCTTCCTTCTCGTTCCCCTCCAATCTCATCCAGCCTTTCTTCTTTCTTCCCTGCCTCCCACCCTCCCTCCGTGACAACCTTCACGTGAGGCACGGTGTTGCATGCTCGAGGTACCGAAAACACAGAGCTCACCCTGAAAACGGCTGCAGCCAGGAAACAGGCACCAATGGACACACGTTCCTATAACGCGACTCGAAAAGCTCCTGCCGGGCCAGGAGAAGGTGAGTTTGGCTCCCTTGTGTGAAACGCAGTACTTCAAAAATATAAATGAATCTGAGGAAACGAAAACACACACTTAACAATCACAAGCAAGTCCTAGTCACTTTCCTGGGCAATTTACTGTGGGAAAAAAAATGCGTACACAAAATGACATTTATCCAGTTTATCAATAATTCTGTGCTCCCTACATCACCCTTACTTAGTTCTTTAATTGTGATGTCCCACCTTCACACGATGTGAAGAAAAAAAAAACCCACTTAGGTCCATGCCAAGGGCATTACCATCTGAATGTGTGAGTTTGCTGGTGGCAGGAGAGCCCCTCCCTCGGTGGAGGCCAGGGACTTGTCACACATGGGCAGGAGTCTCTCTGAGCCTGTGCTCTCCACTCACAGGTGGCAAGAAGACCACGGCAGAGAAAGCTGCAGGGAAGTGACTATGCAGGTGGTCATGAGACAGTGATGTCCACCCTCTCTTCTCGTTATACTAACATGTCCCGTGAGAAAGGAAACACAGCGGCTCTGAATTACATTTTGGCCCTACAGTGATCCCAATATCTTGCTTCAGGGAACACAGACCAGATATTCTGCTGTGTTGGGAAGAGACACTGATACACTTTATCAGAGCCCTGGGGAGCTAAGAAGCAATTTCCGTCTCTGCAGAGGAACTCAGTCCTGAGATTCCCAGTTGATCTCCATCTTGGCGTGAGTTTGGGATCCTGTCCCCGTCCTTTCCGGGTTCATGGTCTCCGTCCCTCTTACCCACAATACTGCCCTTCGCTTGCCCTCCTTCCCTGCATCTTTTCAACCACCAGAAGCTTTCAAATGAGAAAGCAACCAACTCCTCGTCCAAGTCCTGCATGAAGTTCAGTTCTACAAATATTCAGGGGGAAAGAGCTCCAAGAATTCCATGTCAATCATAAAGCATGCTTGTGGGGAATATTGGTTTCCTCTCAGACAAAGAAAGCCAGCAGGCAGTGCACACCGTGGCGGGTTCAGGAGGTGGCAGCAATGTGGTTTCAGCTCTGCTGATCCAACTTAAACAAGAGAGGAATGGACCAGAAGGAAACCCTGCCTGATAACTATTAAAAAATTCCACTGCTTGGTAAGAAACAACTTATTTCCTGTGAGGTGGGAAGCTGGGCACGCCATGAGCTGAGCTGTATAGCAAACCTGCCTTGGGAAGGAATCCACTGGTTCCTCCAGTCAAATGCTATCGCGTTTCTGCCCATTTGGAGTTTGGATAAAATGCCCTACTATAGTGGTTTTCAAACTCTGCTCTACAGCCGTGCTCCCATTTGTCTGTTCCACTACCTCCAGGCCCTGCCTAGACAGCAGGGTGTCAGATCAAGAAAATTAACAAACAACTCAAAAAGCTTGAAAACCACTAGCCTCGCACAATAGTTCCCATGAGTTTTCAGGTGGTCGACCAAGATGAAAATGGGAACAAAAAAAAAAAAAAAAAAAAAAGAGGAAATCACTCAACCTCAATACCGCTATCGACCACATCAGGTTGGCCTAAATTCTAGCAACAGATCATGTGGACTCTGGCAGTTGCCAAATATTTGGACCAGTGTGGGGTGGGCTAGAGAAATGCCTTTTTTAGGAAGACATTTTTCAGCCTCTTTCCATTCTCCTGATTTATATAAAGTGATTTCTCAGAAAACCCTCAGCAGCTGATACACCTAATAAGGAAACCCTCTAAAGACTGAGACTCTGCATTTTTAGCATCTCAGGCTACATTAGAGACTTCAGAGGTCTTGAGTTCTGTGACCGTATTTAACTGCCTCAGCTGCCTCTGATCTGCTGTAATACCAGCCTTCAGTGACTGGCCAACGGGTGGACTCTCAGATCTGTTCTGTTGAAGCAGACCCAGGAAGCTCCCTTAAAAACAGGATGGGCAGTTTCTTAGCAAGAACAAGGGGGAGGGTTAGGAGTGTGATGGATATTCCACCCAATTAATAAAGGGAATCCTCAGTTTTTAGAAAATCTTGTTTAGGGTCGGTCTTGGCCTTGAAGCTTTTCTAGGAAACCATCTAAAGGCATCAGAAGGACAAGTTTGTGGCTCATTACTAGCGGGCAAGTAAAGAGGGCAGAGTTACGCAAAACTGGGGAAGGGAGAAAAGCAGCAATTGTCTCCCTACCCCCATACTGCCCCCAGCTCTCAACCTCCTCTTTCAGCTTCTAGACTGGTGACTTTTCCGAAATCCTCAATCATGCTATTTTCATCATCCTCATCCTCATTTCTGAGCTCTTACTATGTGCCTGGCATTATGTTTCGTACCTATTGCCTCGTTAATTCTCACAATACACCTGCAACGTGGATGATCATTACCAGCATTTCCAGGTGAAAAATCTCAAGCTCAAAAGTTCCAAATGACAATCCAGGTCACAGCTGGCAAGTGATGGCGCCAAGACTCAGTCACATCTTGAACTCCAAAGCCTGTGCACTAAAGCTAAGTCAAACCGATTCAGTAGTATAAAAATTTTTATTATAATTTGAGAAGATTTCAGTATATATGGCAAGAAATTTATGAGTACATAGATTCCTTGAATCAAGGAAAAAAAGGGGGGCGGGTAAGAAACCATTGATTTCATTAGTGACACAATGCTTGGAAGACTTCTCTTTGAAGGTTCCTGGGCCTGGCCCGGAATACGAAAGACAAAATAAAATACAAGAGGTGTGTTAAAGGAATCCCCTGGAACAAACTCCAAGTTCGGTTTCAGTAAACGAGATGCCTAAGAGAAGTGTTCCAAAGTGACTAAAGACAGAAAAACTGATATTAACATGTCCTCTGGTGTCATCTTTGAGGACTTTATAAAGAATCTAGAAGTGGTCATAGAAGAGTTCATTCATAGTTTAAAAAAAAAGAAAAGAAAAGAAAGCCAGACCTGCACTTATCCTAGTCTTTCTAAAGGTCCAGTGAAAGGAAAATATTCCTGTTGCCAATAACCTCTCTACCCTGTTTCTTCAGCACCAGGCTCCTGGATCAGGAGTGTGCAGCCTGGAATACACAGAAATGGTAAGAAATGGTAACAGACCTATCTGTTACCTACAGCGATGACACACCTTACAGAATGCTCTGAAGATTATGAGGATGTAAGTGATGTGATTATTAAGTTGGTTCACAAATGATTTGCAGATCTAAAGTTGGGCAGCATATGGCGCCAAAGTGGTTAAGGCAATTTGGTGGACAGTACAGAGAAAAACAATGCTTTAGACTGACAAGGGATCACCAAAGAGACCTGAATCCTTCTGTATGTAAAATGCTCTTGCTGCCCACCAGAGCGGGTGGGTGAGAGCCCACTGACGGAGGCTCCAACTTCAGCTCAGATGGAATGGAAAGCCAATCCCAAACCACATGACAGAGGCAAACACCATCAGAAATCTTCCCCACGTAGGTACAGGACATCCCGCACAACCACAGGTGTCGACTACAAACAGGGAGATTTGAGTTTGCAGGGTGCTGTGCATGCACACACACGTACACAAAACAAATACAGATACACATAACATATGCAAGCAAACATACTTCGCACGTGTCTTCCAGAGAACAATCGCTTTCTTTGGAGGATGAAGGGTCCGATATGGGCTAGAAGGAAGTCTGCCCCAAGGTAGCAGGGACTGAGAACTGTGCCTCTCAAGACCACAGAGTTTCTTCTTTGGTTTGCTCACACAGAGTCTATGTTCCAGACCCCTCAAGAGTTCCTGTAATGACACATGGTTCCCCCAGACTCTAGGACCTTTCTGCTGACACTGCCTGGGGTAAATTATTTGTCTCCAAAGACCCTAGCCTTAGGGTATCCATCATTTTCTTGTCAATCATGCTGCCTGATCCCTCCCTTATAAACTCCATTTATGGTAGCGTACACAGTCAACTGTCAAAGTTTACAAACTATTTTACTAAGGGAAGCCAACCACCTCAGGATGCCAGCCATACTCCAGATGCGTAATTAATCAAAGTAAATCCACATACTTGCCACAGAGGCAGGTAGGGTGACAGTGTAAAGTTGAAAGCAGCCTAAATGTCTATCAAAAAGGGAGGATGGATCATTAAACCATGGCTTAGCCCACGACGGAGAAAGAGCGAGGCAGATCCGTAGAGACTGACGTGGAGAAGCTCCAGGACTTCTTGCTGAGTAACAAAAGCAGGCGGCAGAGTAATTCCTACCATATGATTTACATATCATAAGCAAAGTCACATGATTTACAGAGTCTCTCTCTCTCTATCTCTCTCTCTCTCTCTCTCTCTCACACACACACACACACTCACGAAGGCATATCAAGACCTGCGAGGCTACAAACCAATCTGAAAAACTTTGGGTCCTCTATAATATGGGGGAAGAGCCCTTGGATTGGGGCTAGTGGTTAAAGGAAACTTCAGTCTTACCTGACATTTTCTGACTTTGTTTATGAGAACAATGTATTTATACACTACTTACATAATTAAAAATAATATTAAAATGTTTACATAAATCAGATAGGTCTTTTCTAGCAATGGGAAACCCTCCCCTTGAAAACACCTAAAAGAAACAAAGTATCTCCCCTCCGCCCCAGGAGACTGCCCTTGTCATTTCTCCCTCACGACAAGTACTTCCTGAGGGCCTACTGTGTACAAAGCCATGTTCCGTAAACTCGTCTCTTCCTGCAGCACAGGGCCTCCGACTCCAGTTTCTTCGTTCCCTAACTCTCCCTGGGACGTATCTCCTAAGTCCAATCTCTTTTCCACTGAGGTTCCCCAGACACGTGAGCTCTGCTATTCAAACTCTGACCCTGAGCCTCAGCCCTCCCAGGAACCATCCATCCAGGCACTCAGCTCTTCCTCCAGAAATATTAATACGACCATTGGCCGCGGTACCACATTTACTCCACCTCCTGATCTGAGGGGGAGCATTCCCAGGTCTATAAAGGCTAGGAGTGGGGAGGGGTATTCCCCACCTATCTCCCCCCGACCCACCTCTCATAGTAGGAAGAAAACATAATGAAACACAGATTTCCCCATCTGAAAACTTGCCCTCTCCCCATACTATCCACAGAAACAGCAGATCATTATTTTGCAGTTTGGGATCTGCTGACCTCCCACCCAGGCATCCAGGTTCTGCTCCGGCTGCAGCCGGAGAGAAAGGACACATCTGACCCTGACGAGGTTTGGTTCTCATCTCAGCTTTACACCACGTCTCCGGGCCGAGCCTCCGCTTCATTCTTCCTAGACTCTTTTTTAAAAAGGCCTATGGACCTTGCACTTGAAGGTCAGTTTCTATAAACTTGCCTTTCTCCGGTCTGCCTCCTAAACCAAAAAAGTGCCTGAGAGTGGTTTGGCAAGGGCACGTTTCTCGGGGAGAAAGAGTTTGCGCATCAAGGGTTAAACATTAACACACTTCCCTGGAAGGTCTCTTCTCCTCTGTGAATGGAGCCCAAGCGCAGACCTTGGCAGGACTCACACATTAGCTCATGACAGGTGTAGGCTTCATGCTGGTTGCCGCTGCATTTCCAGCAAAAGATCAGGGACGTGGGGACAGCTCCACGACACAGTAGGCTGGAACAGATTGCTTTGCAGAGATCTCTTCTGGCTGAAATAATTCCTTCTAACAACTTCCTTGACACGCTGTCAGGATGGCCTGTTTCCAAGGTAATGGCTGCTGCATAAGGACCTAACAGGCATCATCTGTGGTCTTGCAGAGAGGAAGTCACCAAAACAGCCCTGCTGCATTCTTCCAACAGAGCCACTCATTTATTCAGCGATGTTTACGGAATTGGGTGCCCTTGTCACACACCACCACCGCCCAGCAGCCTCCCGGTCTTTCCACATCGTGACATTGTTCACTTTTGACTCTAAATCAGACGTTGCAAGCTCAAACATCTATGAAAGCCAGCCAAATAATATAAATGACCGAAGCAGGCCAGTGACAACCAGCGGGTACCAGTCTGTGTAAAGAGAGAAGCTACTCTCAGCTCTAGGCCATGGTTTTGACTCCAGAATGCTTTTCTGGAAGAGTTTTTTTAGCATATCTCTTCTGATTGAAATTAAGCTCATAAACAATACCCTGATCCATTGTCAGGATGATCCATTTCCTGGGCTGAATGGTGTCCCCATAAATTCTCATCTTCCTGGATCCTCAGAATGTGACCATTAGGAAACAGGGTCTTTGCAGATGTGATCAGTTAAATAAAGGTGCAGTCAGACTGGATGAAGGCGGACCCTAAAGCCAACGACAGGTTTCCTTACACAGGAGAGACACAGAGACATAAACACAGGGAGAGAAGAAAGCTTTGTGAAGACAGAGGCAGAGACTGGAGTGATGAGTCTACAAGCCAAGGAATGCTAAGTATTGTCGGCAACCACCAGAAGTGAGGAGGGGGCACAGAACCAACCGGCTGGGGGTAGGACTCCACTGGATTTTTTTTTTTTTTTTTTTTTTGGCTTTTAAAAGAGCAAAATCTTTCAGTGAAAGAGAAAGAAAGAAAATATGCTTTGGGCCTCTGTGCTACATGGTCTTCATCTGAACTGCCTCAGTGACTCCAAATCTAACCTGGCTCCTTTCAATCCACTCTCAACACTGCAGCCAGAGGGATCTTTAAGAAAACTCCAATCAGATGGTGTCACCCATCTTCCTCAAATCCCTTAATGATGTTTACTGCTCTGCCAGTAAAGAGTAAAATCCTTACCATGGCCCACAAGGCTCTGCAGGCTCGGCCCCTGCTCCACCCTCACTCTGCCTTCCAGGCTCACAGCTTCCTCTAGGGCCTTGTGCGCCCTTTGCTCTCTTTAACCGCAGGACATTTGCACATACTGGTTCTTTGCTTCAAACGGCCTCATCCCCTCAACCCCCACACCATGCACACAAATACATATACACGTGTACACACACACACACTCCTCTCACCTAACTAATGCCTCCTCATCCCACAGCTCTCAAGTCAGTCTCCATTTCCTCAGGAGAACTTCCCCTAACTCCTGCCCTATCCAGAGCTAGTCTAGCCTCTTTCAGATACTCTCATGGCACCATGTTCCTTTCAAATTTAGCCTCTCCCACCTAAATGTATGTGGTCATCTGATCATGTCTGTCAGACCGCCCTCGACCGTAAGCACCACCCCTCGCACCTAGCAGGTCCCTGCCACACGGCGCAGTCTCAGAGGAGGCACCACAGTGTTTTACCCCCAGGGGTCCTGCACACCTGACTGTCTCCCCACTCCAGGTTAAGCCATTTCTACAGCCTCTTAACTCCAACAGGCCTTCCTTGGCTTGTACTTTCCTTACAGAAAGAGTTCACACTTTGCACTGTTCCCTGATGTTCACGTCTGTGGACGTCTTCTGCCCATTGCCAACACAGTGTGTTCATCACTGCATTACCCAATGCATGCTACAAAGTCTCCGTCATACTTATTACTTGTCAGGTCCTTAAAGGAATATTTTTAAAACCTGCCCTGTAATGACAGTTGGGAGGCCTTGCAGAGTTGTGTGGCTAGACTTCACGGCACAGCACCTACGGGGGTGAGCCCAGGAGTCCGGGTCTGAATTCGCCTCGTGCTCGTTCTGTGTGATTTGGGACCAGATGGTTCACCTTATCGTGCCTTAGTTCCTTACCTAGAAGATAAGCTTTGGACAGTATCCACCACAGAGTGACAGTGGAAAGTGGAAAAGGCACACATGCTTCCTTTTGCTGACAGAGAGAGTCAACGCTCCTCCCTATATTAAAAATTCTAATAAAGAGAGCAGGTGATCTTTCCTAAGATGGAGATTTTTCAACATGGTTGAGGGTTGAGGGAACACTGGAGATGTAATAATTCAAGATGTGAAAAAACTTAAGATGATTGAGGATCTGTTCGCCAAAAGCAAAGGAAGCGAGAGGAGCTAAAAGGCACACGTCAGGGAGGGGAGCTTTGGGCAGGAGGCCACTCCTCTGTAGAACCTGTTCTACTTCGTAGGAAGACTTCGTCATAAATGCCAGGTTTTCCACTGCCTGGTCTCTCCTCTCTTGTAAGTGCTTTGCTCAGATGGGTCTAAACTCAAAGTTTTACCAGTTGTTCTCAAGTGGGGTTTATTTCCCCACCCGCAGAGACATCTGACAACATCTGGAGACACCTAAGTTACGACTTAGGTGAAGGGAGGTGGGGGTGGGGGTGGGGCACAGGTTTCTGTTGGCATCCAAGGTAGAGGCCAGAGACCCCACCACACATCCTACAATGCACGGCACAGCCCACTTCCCCCCCAGCAATTAAGACAGCCCAAGACATCCATAGAGCCGAGGCTGAGAAACCTTGTTCCAAACCATTACATTTCAACATCTAGCACCCTGGACCTATATTCACAGACATCATGTCACAGGCTTGGGTAATTTAGTTCCTGCAGCATTTCCATTAGTCCATTTTTCCAAAGAAGAGCCTTTGACAATAATCAATGTGTCTTAAAACTTTGTAGACCATAAAATAGTTTGCTCTGACCCAAACTAAATCTTTCATCCCTTCCAAACAGGCCCCCAAACCCCCCGTTGTGGCCATCGTCCTTCAGAAGGGACCACAGAGCCTCAAGGAAGCCCCAGTTGTTCAGTGCAGGCAGGAAATTTGTGGTTAATCACTTCAACCTGCTTTACTTTAACAGAAGATTTTTCTGAGACCTGTTTATTGTTCCGCTGCCTGGCTGCTCTGGAGTTATCTAGGGCCGAAGTCTTACATTTATTTGTAGAGTCGAAGAAGGTATATTTTTACTCTCACATCCCTTCCAAGTCCCTGAATTAGATTAGTGTGAACTTTCCAAAATAAATTCACCTTTGAGCTGAAACTAAGCATGGAAAGTTTCAGCCCAAAAGGGCACCTTATTGGAAAATGAGAAGCAAAGGAAAGTGAGGATTATCATGGATATTTTAGTGTAACTTCAGCACTCACAGTTACAAAGGAGAGAGTATTTGTTATATAAAAGATTCTCTAACAGAGTTGATGTATGCAACCCAGTGTTGATGTTCCGTTCCCTTTCCTTCAGACTCTTAAGAAAAAAATAACTGGAAAAAAGAGAATGGAAAAATCAGCAAGCACATGTGGATCTAATTCTGCACCATGTCTCTGGTTCAATCCCAAGGAAAGAATGTTTTATCAGAAGGAGAAAAGGGGGACAATCAGTAATAGGAAGGAAGACCTCTGATTCCTTCACTCCACAAACTTAATTGGCTGGATGGACCATGACGGTGGTCTAGCAGCGTCTGTCAACAACTCAAAGTTAACATTTTATGTGGATGGCCACTGTGATGCTTTTTTCCCTCTAGAAAAATATTCTCATAGCTGTGGGCGATTTGCAATATAGATAGATGTTAGGGCATTTGGAGCTTGCTTTTTCTTCTTGACATTCAACATGGAAAAATATTTCCCAATCACCTCCAACTCCTGAAAGATTCAAAATCTGAATGACTCTAAAGTGTGCACCTTTTCAAACATCCATTCATCGCCGTAACTATGACTTTGTCCCATGAGACCCAAATAAAATACTATTAGTCGACGCAGCACTAAAACGAGCGCATGTTTTTTAAAACGGCAGAAAAACGAACTGTCCTCTAGAGAAAACTATTATTTTCAAATAATTTTTAACAGCAAGAGGATGCATTTGACACAACATTGTAAAACGACTATAACTCAATAAAAAATGGTGTTAAAAAAAAAAAAAAGAGAGAGAGAGAGAATGGTACCTCTTCAACCTCCCTTTCACCCATCCCCCCACCCCACAAAAAAAAAACCACACACGGTGTCTTGGGCAGAAGTTGAATATATAAAATGTTCAAAGAGAAATGGCTCTAATAAAGCAGCACCTCCAGAAGCTGAGCCCTTTCCCCTCGCCCCTCGCCCCCCAATACTCTTCTTTGTCCTCTACTGATTGCCTGGATAAATAAGTATGTTTTTAAAAAAAAAAGTTTCAGAATGAATTTTTTCATTTTTCCATGAATTCAGTTGGCATCATTAGAGATAGTCCTTATTTAGGCCACAGAGCATGAACTGACTTCTCCTAAATTAATTTTAACAGCTCACAGAAGTAGTAGTTACCAGGGAGTATAATTTGGGCAAGTTGATTTTTGTTTTTACCTTGTTTGATTCTAAACCATTTGCATTTTTATTATCCGCCCCCTAAAAGGAGTTTTTACCTTTTAGAAAACAGTTTTGACAAAAATCAGTATCTTACCAATTTTCCTTTTTGTCTTTTTGGATAATATTTCTTTTTGACTGTCCACTGACAAAAGGAAAAGAGCTGAAAGGAATAAATTCCTCTCATTTTCTTCCCCTGTAATGTCATCAAACTGTCACACACATCTGCAGAGTTAGTCAAATTGATATACACTGTATAGTTTTAGAAGAGTCATATGCATTATCTCCTATACATTTTCACTTACATAGACTGTAAGAATGTGAGATGCTTGCACTGGGATGTTGTACCCACTGATGGTCAGGGTTGATTCTGTTTCTTTAGAAGGCTGGACAGAGAGCCTCATGTGCCACCATGGCCCAACGGATGGACCCCCAACACCTCTCATCAAAGAAACCACATCCCCAGATGAAGAAAGACAGATCTTCATTCAAGGCAGGTCCATCTTCCAAGGGCATGTCCTTAGCACAGGCTATTAAAATCAAAACACGCATAACCTACAGGATACATGTAAATTGGGTAATTCTATGTTTTTTAATAAAAGCGTTCATTGAAATGCACAGGACCTTTCATTTATACTTGAAATGGGAAGACATCTTTAAAAATTCTTTTTCATCAGAAAGTGATCCCCTCAAATACATATATTATCACCAAAACAATAATCACCACTTCACATCTGTAATCCTGCCAAAGAAGCCTGTTGAACAGAAGCTGTGAGGTGATGGGGGCCTGCGGAAGTTCATGTTCATGAAAACACCCTGAGCAATCCTCTCTGAAAGGCGTGGAGGAGAGCAAAGCCACTGAAACTGTGGCTTTTTCCTGGCCATCCTGGAAACTAAAATTCCAGAGGCTACGCACCTCACCTTGATGGTTCCCATTTCCAGGGAGGCCACACTCAGACAGGGCATTTGGACTGGCATGTGGTTTGAACTATTTTACTTAAGGAGAAAGAAAAAAAAATCGAGCCATCCTGGAAGAACTCCATCTTCTTCTTTATAAAGAAAAAAAAAATTGTTTTAAGTTTCTCTTGAAAACTAGTTACTAGTTTGAGCAGGAAGGAAGGGCTCGGAACAGCTGTCCCTGAGTGAGCTGGAAGAATGTTAATCACTGTCCCTTGTCTCCTTTACTTAAAGATTAGCTCACATCCCAGGCCCCTACAAAAGGAAACCGCATGCACTGAACTTTTGAGACTATCGTCGGGAACATTTCGGTAACAGTAGTAGCAGGTCAGCTGGATCTGAAGGACGCGCAAGTCCGGAGATGTACCCCAAGGCAGCGAGAAGCCCGAGGGCCAGCAGTGGGCTGATTGGACATTTGAGAAAGTCATTTGTTTCTTGACTAAAGCGCCCCAGGAAAAAGTCAAACTTAACAAAAACAAAGTAAAAATGAAATCGCCATATAAATAAGCATCTACCACTTTAGCCAGAGTCTTCTTGGGCAGAAATGAATCGACCCAGACCATGTTAGGTTAAAAGTAATATTAAATGCCATTTCTTCTGTACATTGTTAAGTGAGGAAGGCAAGGTACAGGGAAATATATATTTCCATTTTAATAAAATAAACAATAATTCCCCCAATCCAGGATAAAAATATTCTTTTCCATTTGGTTGCCTGAGCACAGAACTAGGTGTGGAAAGATATACAAGATGCTAATCTACGTAACAGACAAGAGGGGAAGAGAAAGGAGGGAAAAAGAGTTTGTAAAAAAAAAAAAAAGAGACACTGTCACTGGATAGAAAAAATATGCATGGTGTAACAGCATGGAATGTTAAAACTAAAATTCTACAGTTCTATTGCAAATGTGCAAAAATTAAATATGCACATAGACGAGAACGAGAAGGTGACAAAAACGGAAACTTAATTGCTTTCAGGATGAAACCAAGAATAATTTTCTTAAAGTCATTGCATTTTAGCAATATGGAATATGAAAGATTCCCTACCTGCTCTAAATATGCTTTATAACGCAGGAGTTAGAAATATAACATTAGGACAAAAAAGAATTGCATTTGAAAATTGGGTCTGAGACACCGTGAGGGCAGGCGATGGTGCACAGGATCGAAATGAATCAGATACGGCCAAAAGAATTCCAACGGTTTGCACACACGGGACAAGAAGTGAAACTGGTCCCCTCCGTTGACTTCCTCAGGCACCTGGTGGTCTGGGGTCTGGGACCCCATAGGCAGCCGAGACCACCATACCACAGCCACACAGCACTGAAGTGGAAAGGTAAATTCCAGCTAAGTAGATTAAACCACGTCCCTAAGTCAATCAACATGGCAGCAAGAGGCTCACTTTAAATGGTGGATAGGAAACTGATCAGGAACAAAAAAAAAAATTTAAGGAAATAAAATATTAAAAAATGTAAATGTGACGGAAATTATAAACAGCCTGAAGGTCCTCTCCCTTCGGGAACAGCTGTGTCTGCTAATCCCTCGAGGAGTCCTCCCTGCGATCGCCCTTCCTTCCTTCCTCCGTCTCTCTAATAGCTCCCTTGTTCCTGTTGGACAAAACTAGCCCTTTGTGGCTGCTCTCAGAACAACATTAAAAACAGGAATAGGGAAATTGTAAACAGGAGGCTTCTGGTCTACAGGCGAAGACACACACACACAGACCTCTGAGGCCTACTTCATGCTAAGCAAAGAAACAGATCTTTGTTGCTAAAGGGATTAGGGCTGCGGGATTTCGGAGGCACTGCTGAGGCATTCAGCTGGCCTGAAGTAGGGGCTTTGTAAAGAGATACCTCCATTAGAGGTCTGTGAGCGGAAATCATTCATACTCTTTATACAATCTGGGTAATGTGATAGTGTTGGACTGTTAAACGCCTCTGGTGAGGCAGGGTCCTATCTCCTTGAATGGTAAATTCTTCAGCTAAATAGATGGCGGTATAATTACCTTCACTGACTTTTTTTCTGGAGGGAGTGGGGGGTCTTCTACCTTTAACCCTTAGTGGGAGTAACATGAAAGGATCACCCAGAGCCAAGGAGGCAAAGTCTTGCCAAGTCGGCTCAGAGGTAGCCTTTGGATTTGGTGCTGGCATCTTACGATATCAAAACCGGCACGCTCCGGGCATCACCTGCACACAGAGTCAATGCCCACTTTGTCCCTGTGTTCGCCATGATGATCAAAGTCTCCATTATTGCCTCTTCCCTGCCTTTGACCTAGAATGCCCCCAGCCTCCCTACCTAATCCCCACCCACCTTGTACCTGCTCTCACCAGCCGGCCCCCCTTGCCTGGCCCTCCCCAAGGTGGGCCAGTGTCCCACACAGCTCCCATTACCGTCTCATAAACGAGGAGACTCTGTGTGTCTGCCTACCCCAGCAGACAATGCACTCCTGAAGGTAGTGGCTTACTGACCTTTGTACTCACGATGACTGGCCCTTTGCAGGTGTCCAGAGCCGTGTCCTGTAGGAGAGTGAGGTGGCCTTGCTTTTAGATCAGCCCCTCTGGTAGCTGTGTTTCAGTGGCTTATGAAAATTTTATTTTTTAATTCATCAGGGAACCCTCAGAGTGAACCTAGGGGTTTTAAGAGACCAAGCAAAAAACACTGTGGCCAGTTACGAAAGAAATATGAACCCTCCAAGGAAGACAGCAAGTGGTCACTTCCCCACAAATGGCGAAAAGCTATCTCAGTGACCTTGCTGGTCCCAATCCTTTCCCCACATTCTTCTTCGTGGAGGAAGTGGTGGCAGCAGAATGGAAGTGTTCTTGGGGTTCATATTTAGAGTCTCTGGATCCAAATATATCATTATAGTATCAGCTGTTGTAAACTTAGATAACTTCTCAGACCTGACTCCAAAAATAAAGGTCAAATTGAGACGAAAGAAACACTGCTCCCAGAGCTAAGGGACCCTTTCCTCTGTGGGCTGAGACTCATCCGGAGGGCTGAGCAGTTCGTTCTGGGAGAAAGGATAGCTCCGGGTGGATGGGAGTTTTGCAGCGCTTTCACATGGAAGGGGTCCTGGTTTCTGTTTCTAAGACAGGCCTGCAAACACAGTAAGGGCTTTGCAACAACTGGTAAAGGGCTGGTGTTTTCCCCCACTGATGCTCAGTTGT
Organism: Camelus bactrianus; assembly: GCF_048773025.1. Taxonomy (NCBI): domain Eukaryota; kingdom Metazoa; phylum Chordata; class Mammalia; order Artiodactyla; family Camelidae; genus Camelus; species Camelus bactrianus. Next base: position 101,442,323 of record NC_133541.1, on the reverse strand, counting down.
CTGGGACGTGCTTCCATATGAGTGCAGCCTTGACCATCGTAATTGTTGGTTCTTTCCATCGTTCACGATTTTCTATCCGGATTACCTCTCCCCTTCAACATTTGGAGGATGGGTCTTTCTGCTCTTACGTTATTAACATCACTGTCTGCAAAGAGCAGTTAAATATGGGAGGAAGAACATGGCAACGAGGCCACGGGCTTTGTCTTCAATTCTGCCACTCAGCCACCCACTTGGCCAACAAACGCTGAACACCTACTACATGCCGCACTTTGTGCTAGGCACAGAGAATGTGAAGATGAGAACGACACGGGACTCAGCGTGAAGGAAGCAGAATGGTCAATGCCATGACGGCAGTCTGCACGGGGCTCTCTAAGAGCACGGAGGGACAGAAGGGATTCCAGGAAGGCCTCCCGGAAAAGATGACAATTTAGCTTAGAAGATCCTAGATGAAAAAAAAAAAAAAAAAAAGATAAAATTTGGGGACAACTGAGGATACATGAATATAGATGATAGAGTAGACAATATTACTGTGCTGATGTTAAATTTCTTGGATGTGATGATGGCACTGCAGTTACGTAAGAGAACCTCCTTCTTAGGAGATACATGCTGAACTACTTATGAGTGAGGAGTCATGACATCTGTAAATTATGTTCAGATGATTCAAAAAAGGACGTATCTGTGTTCAAATGCATAACATATGTACATACAGGGGGTAGGAGAAGAGACAATATGGCAAAATGTTACTCCATTTAAATATACGAAAAGTCACTGGACTATTCTTTTAATGCACTATGTGTTTAAAATTTTTCAAAAGCCATTGGATAAGCAATTTAAAACATATATACATACATGTATATGTATCTGTATGTGTGTGTGTGTATATATATATATACATAAAGCTATTACAAGGGCCAAGCACTGGGCTGGAAAAAGGAAAGTGGGAGCCAGGTGAAGACAGAGGGGAGGCACTCTAGGGAGAGGAGATAACCAGAGCAGAGGGTTTGCAGGTAGTAGCTGGTATGCACTCAACTGCTCCTGGTCCAGAGTTAGCACTGGTACGTATTTGTCAAATGAATGAATAGAGCTACACAGCATCCTTCTGTAGGGGACTGCAAACAGATGAGAATAAAGAAGTATCAAGCTGGCGTTAAGGAGAGCGAACTGACTTGGCTGGAGGCAGGGCGCCTGGCCTGGAGGCCTTTGTGTATCCTGCCAAAGTCCTGCGACTTTATCCTGTGGGCAGCGGGAGCCATAGGCAGGAGGTGACATGGTCAGATTAGCATCCAGAGGGACCCCCCCCCCAACCCAGGCAGTCAGGTGTCACGTGGAGTGGCAGAGCACTGACCAGGAGGCAGGAAACGGGGTACCAGTCAAGGTGCCTTTGCTTCCTTTGCCTCTGCCAGAAGCCCTGACTCTCACCAGCTGAGAAACTGGTTATCAAGAAACTTATTCAGCACAGCTGCAAGTTCTGAGATGACAGACAGCAGAGGTGGTTGATTCAGCGGCTCAACGACATCACCATGGACCCAGGTCCCGTCTCCCTCTGCCCTGCCATTTTCTGGGGTCGGCTGTGCCTGCAGGCTGCCTTTCCTCATCTTCAGAAGATGGCAGCAGTCCCTCGAGTGATGTATGGACACAGCGAAGACCACAGACGGAAGGGAAGCCGTCTCTTCTTTGGTCTCTCTCCTTTAGCAAGGAAAACTTTTCCAGAAGTTTCCCAGCAAACCTCTCCTCCCATCCCACTGCCCCAGACTGGGTCACAAACGCATTCTAAAACCAACCACTATCAAGGAAATAAGACGACATCTTAGAACAGTAATTTATACACAGAAGGAATCAACTACTATAAATCATCATCTGAAACACTTGGGAGGATACTGGTCCAAGCAAAAGTTGCTAGAAGCCCCAACTATGACAGTGATGGTAAAAGATGGGGGGGATGATAATGGATTCAAGATTTCTTGAGGAAGTTATCTTGGTAGCATTTGGTGGTGGACTGAATGTGGAGGAGGAGGGGAAGGAAGGACAGACGGGTGGGCGGGCGGACACCCTCCCACCATACTTTCAGCTGGGTGAGCGAGTAGAAGGAAGTACCACTAATTGAGCAAAAGTACGCTAGAGCGGGAGGGGAGGGTTTGGGGCACGTTCAATTTAAAGTGCCTGTGGGCATCAGAATAGCTGTGCTGGGCAGTCAGTGGAGTATACAAATCAAACCGTTATCCCAGACAGGTGGTCCTTACTCAGACACGGTTCTCAGAAGGGCTTTGCTTTGGTCCATACAAACATTTCTCAACCAACATTTAATCACTGAGAGATTCCAAACAGGATTATATATTTCTGGCTTCTCTGGGAAAACTGGAAAATCTGGCAACACTGGTCCTGAATTCCTACATGTCAACAACTGGCTGGAGCCCAATCGCAGTCATTCGCTTCAGCTAGAACGAGAGGCTCCCTGGCCTGCCATACTCACTCACAATCCATTTCATTCACTGACTTTATCTGCCCAGCCCCTGAAGGCATTTCCATCTGACGCCCTGCTCAGGATCTTGGGGTGGGGAGGAGGGAGAAGAGGTCTGAGCTGCAGACATGTGGCAGACACTGGTATCACTGGTATTTAGACAGTGGTCAAAGCCCTGGCTGTGGATGCAATCACATAAAGACAAAGTAGAAGTGGACCAAGGAGGTCACTCTGGAGCCATCAATTTTTTAGAGATGGAGGAAGGGAAATTCATGTAGCAGTGAGAAACTGGAATGGAGCAAGTGAGCATCAAGTCTCAGGAGCTAAGAGAAGAGCCTGGAGTTGGGGGCCATGATGACCTGTGCCAGAGGCAACGGGAGGTCCAGGGAGAAAAGGGTCCAAACGAAACACGCCATTAGGGAGATGCGTCATGGGTGCTCTGGGCACCGCCTCAGTGGCCCAGTGAGGGAAGAGGTGGGTGTCAGCGGGCTGGGCAGAGGGCAAGAGGTAAGTGGACACAGGGCATATAGACCATGTAGGTGAGAAAGAGAGGACAAGGGTTGGTCAGAAGCTGGAGAGGCTATGGGGTCATCTAGACATCTTAAAGGCAAAAAGAAGCCAGTGGTGAGAGGGAGGTTGGAGAATTAACCCAGAGGGATGAACAATAGAACCAAGTCCAACAGAAGGTGATGGGAGCAGGGGACAGAAGAGTCAGGCACAGGTGGCTGGATTCACTGCAAAAAGGACTCCGAGGTTGGTGGATGGGGGGTGAAGGCAGACGCAGATGTTCAGAAATGCGGGAGCTACTAACTGACCTTTCACAAGGTGGGGGCTTAGCAACCTTTCAAAGGGACGCACCAGGGTGTCCCTCCTGTCCTGTGTGGCACAAGAAGCAGGGAGAGCTTCCCACAACACGTGCGAGCCTCGTGATGTCCAATCCAGATGTGACTTCCAGATTCACAGTGATTTTCACCCTAAACTATGTGTTCACAGAGGACAGAGGTGAGCAGGGACAGAGGACCAACAATGCGGGGAGAGCAGGGAGGCCTATGGCCACAGGCCCTGACTCACAGGCAGCAACGGTGGAGGGCCGGGGGAAGGAAGCACATCCCGGAGGGCAGCTCTCCCGCGGGAGTGGATGCAGCAGCTCCGGGGGGAGGGGAAGACGCACAGCACCGGCCACAGCTTGAGAGCTGGCGACAGCACAGCCACTGGGTCCTCTCTGGTGCGCGCCCTACATGAACGTCTTGCCCCCTCGCCTACAATTAATTCACCTAAAAGCCGCTGCCATAACCAAGGCAGCAGTGAATGTAAGTCTACTTGGAGAGGCCAGAGCGTGCCCACCCCGCCCCGGGAGTGCAACATCCATCTGCCTGAAGGGAACCAAGTTGTGCTTCCAGCAGGTGTTGGTACCACCTCTCTACCTTTAGGCTTCCTTTAGAGAAGACGTCTGCCAAAGCAATTTTCAGTGATCAGAAAGCACCTCGTGGCACTTTTCTGAGGCAGCTTATGACTCTGACTGATGCGCAAGGTCACCAGGGTAGTGAGGGGCTGAGCTGGGATTTGAACACAGCTTGCTTTAATTCCAAAGTCCCTGCTGTTTTTATACCAAGCAATATCTCAAGTGCCATTTTTTAATTACAGCCCTTCCCAACTCCCTTGACTGCACGTCACTAATTTGTACTTCTCTTAAGGCAACTACCTTAATCTGGGAGGATAGTCATTTGTCTACTTGTCAGTTTTATAGGGCTATAAACTCCAAAGAGAGGAATGGCATCTCTATGTATTGTGTGCGTGTGAGTGTGTGTGTAATTTTTTAAGATAAGGAGCGCCTCTCTGACGAGGTGATGTTTTGGCAGACACCTGAAAAGAAGTAAGAGCTGTTCTGGAGGATGGGGGATGCAGGATGGGATGGGGACCAGCCCAGCAGGGGGCACAGCCAATGCAGAGACCCCCACATCAAGGGTCACACTTGAGGAATAAAACCCCCACCCCACCCCTGTCATCTGTCCCCTTTCCCTGCTTTATTCTCCCTCAAGGCACTTTTCACTCTTTGACATCACATTTATCAGTTTACTTGCTTACTGCTTATACCTCAACTAGACTGTAAGCTCTTTGACTACTGGACTTTGTTTTCACTGCTGCTGCTCCTTAGAACCCTGAGGAGGTCTGACCTACGCAGGGAACTCCATACAGATCTGGGTAGGGACATATGAATAAATGCAGACAGCATTACTCATATTTTCACTTTAATTTTTATTAAGCACGTACCATGCTCAACCACTGAGTTACGCACTTTACATATACTACTGCATTTAATCCTCATGAAAACCCCACTGAGGAGGAGATAACAATCTGCATTTTACAGGGAGTGAAACCGAGATCAGATAAAACCTGCTTAAGACACCTCAGCCAGTACGTGGTGGAGCTGGGATGTGAACCCAAGTCTGATCCAAAAGCCTGTGCCTTTTACTAAAGCACTATTCTAATCTTGCTAAGCCTGCAGTGACCACCAGTGTCTTGCTCATGGGAGGCCCTCAACAAACAGTCACTGGATGGAGTTAAATACATTCGATGCAGGGGAGTGGGCAAGGTCAAAGACAACGTAACTTAGAATTTAGAGAGCAGGTTAGAAGATGCCTCATTCTTCCACAGAAGTTAAAAAGAACCAACAATAAAAGGTAGGTTCGCTGAACATGCACATTTTCCCCCAGAAATTGACCCACATAAGAAACACTGTCCATGTGTGTGGCTCCTAGGCTGCCTGATTCAAAATGAAGACACTGAACTCAGTTCACCAAATGGCAGAGAATGTCCAACCTCAGAAACTGTCACATGATGAGAGGAGGAGGCAGAGATGCGATGATAGAAGCTTTTGGTGATGCCAAGGAAATGGTGGGCAGGGTTAAGAAGACCCCGTCAGAGTTGACCCAGGAAGCCCTGCATATGGAGGGCTGGAGAATTTGGGTCTGCTGAAAGGTCAATGACAGAGACAGAGCTCAAAAGGTCTTCGTCCAGAATAGGTTAGATAAAATATCCCACCAAGTCTTGCTAACCCCTTTGCTTCGATCTCACGGTCACTAAAACCAGTTCAGCTCCTTGATACTGAAAATGCAATTCCCAGAAGCACATCACAGGTGTTCTCCCAGCGGCGTCGCTAAGTCAGCACTCAGGCATATGAGTCGGGCTCTGCCGCTGGAGGGGCGCTCCAAGCCTGCTCAGTCCCGGAAGGACTTAAGACGGGCTCCCCTGCGGTAAGTCTGAGTGAGCCCCGGGCTCAGACGCCCGGCGGCAGTGGGTCCAGCCCGGCCTCCACTGCTTCTATGGGATCGTGACGACTCCTCTTCCGTCTCACAGGTTCTGACCTAGGGTGAGAGAACGGCTATAAAAACAAATTCACTGATGCAAGAATTTCAGTTGTCACTAAGTAACACATCAGTCATCTCTGGGAATGAAGGCTTTTCCCCACTTCTCTTACTTACACCTACCTGAGGGTATTTTTTTCCCTCCTACCATAAACGCAACTTGGGTTTCCCAGCATCAAATCACCGTCCCCTACTCGCAAATGGTAACTACCGGCACAAAGTAAAAACACTGGACCCCTCACATCTGTATTCTGACCACTTCTTTGAGATCACAGAGACCTCTTGTGTTGTCCTGTGGTTTTCTGACTTCTAAGAGCCTTCGTGGGCGCCACCGCACGGAATTCTCCCAACAATACCAAAAAGTGGGCAAGGAAATGGTTACTCCCCATTTTAAAGAAAAGGCAAGACTCCACGCATCTACACGAGTGACTCAAGGCCCAGGGTCCCAGAGCTAGAGAAGGCAGAGCTGGCCTCAAACCCAGGCCTGCTGACTTCTGCCTGGAGCCCTTTTCCTGAGCTGCGTGACCACAGGGGCCACAACCTGCCCTGGCCCTGACGACGCTTCACCTGGTAGTCACTGTAACAGCCACTATGTGAATAACACCAGCAAATTCACAAGCAATGGTGCAAATCCTGGCCCTCCTTACTTACAAAGGGACTCTGTACTGGGTACTTAATTTCAACTCTGTCATTAAAGACAAAGGTTTAAAAAAATTACATGGTAAAATGTGGATTTAAAAATTAATAATAAACAATGTTTTTAAATAGCTAACACTTATAGAAACTAGCAAGGGCCTGGGGAAGTCTCTCAGAGAGGGTGGTACCAGCCGGGCTCATCTTAGGCTGAGCACCTTTGCCCCAGACGAAGAGGGAGCAACTTGGCTTTGTCGGTTCTTTCGGAATTGATCAGACTCAAGGTGGGTCCGATGTCTGAGCCTTGTACCAGGCCCCCCCACAACCCCCACTGCCTCTCAGCATGGCCAGAGCAGGCCTCGTAACTGCCCAGCTGGGTAAGACAGTCATCCTTCCAGACCCTCAGCCTCTTGACGACTCTAATTGCAAACACATTTCCTTACACCATGCTCCAACTCAGGCAAACAGGAGACAGAAAAACACTTAAGAGCCCTCAACGTCAAGGGGCATCGAGGGGCCGAGAGCATGAACTTTTCTGGCCCAGGTGCTGAAAACTAAGTGTCTCTCCCCAGCTCCTCCCTCCCCCCAAACCAGGGGGGAAGGAGCTATGCAGACCTAACTGGGGCTGTGCCCACATGCAATTTGGGCTCTATGGTTCCTGGCTTCTTTTAATCAGCCTCTGTCTTGCCAGGGTCTTGGCCTATCAAGGCACCAAAAAAAGGCTGCCTCCTCCTTCCTTTCGAGCGTTTTAAGGTCAAGTGCATTTGGTCAACCGGGTAGGCTGCCCCTCAGACTCTTCCTCCGAGCCACTCCAACGTGCCCTGGTTGCTACCACTACGACACAAGGTGGGCCCTCTAACGGAAGACATACGCTGGTCCCCAGGTGACCTTGGCTCAGAAATGGCATCTCCATGTCTCTCAGGACAGAAGTATCCGGGCATTAGCCTTGATTCCTGCTTTTCCCTCAACCCTACAACTCCCCAATTCTACCTCCAAAATACATCGCAAGTCTGTCCATCTCTCTCCATGTCCACTGCCTCTCCTCTAGGCCAAGCTAGGCTCCTGAACAGCCTCCTACATGGTCTGTCCCCTTCCCCTCTTGGCCTCTGGCACACCGGTAGTTATCCTCCAAGCTCATTCTCTTCTTCTTGGGGCACTGGGAACATGGCAGCCCACTCCGGGACTACATTTCCCAGAGTCCCCTGCAGCTCGGCTGGCCACGTAACTCTCCACCTGCCAGCGAAATGGGAGTGGAAACGATGTGTGCAAATTTTCTATCATTTGTTTAAAAGGAAATGGCTGGCCAGGGTTTCCTCCCCGACTCCCTTTCTCTGGGATAGAATGCAGACCAGGAGCTGAGGCATCCATGACCGCACAGATGAACAGCCACCCATGGAAGGTGAACAAGACAGGGGGAACCTCAGGTCTATGATGATCTGGTGGAGGAGAGCTGCCTCCAAGGCTGGATCATTCCGGCTCGTGTGACAAGAAGAGACCGGAGGGCAGCAAGACTAGAAGTAGAGAGATCACTGTCATGGCTCCTGCAGGGCAGAGAATGGAACAGATTCCTGACTTCTACACTTTGACAAAGGTGTTGGTAGCACTGGAAGTGATGAGATGTGCTCACACCCTGGATGTAGATTGTAGACATGATTAACTGCATTTCCTAGTAAATTCTACTTGGCAGATGAGAGAAAGAGAAATTAAGGAGGACTCCCAGGTTTTTGGCCTGAGCGAATAGGAGGATGAAGGGCCCGTGAATGAAAGAAACATGACGGTGGAGGATATATAGGGAGACTGCTCCGGAATGAAACTTTGGACCTGCTGAAGAGGAGAGGCGCCCAGAGCCTGAACCTGGAGTCAGGACTACCTGGATTGATGCTTAACCCCGTGACTGCAACCAAGCTACTCAAATCCTGGGCACCTCACGTTCTCACCCGTAACATGAGGACCGATCACGGCCTCCGCCTCACAGAGCTGATATAAAGAGGAAGCGCACGCATTCCAGCCTTTCTTTTGTGCTGTTTGAATCTTCAAAAAGGCTCAGAACTTTGAGATCAGGAAGAAAACTTCCCTCATCTCTAGGCCCGCTTATCCCAGCTCAAATAACACTAAGCCCCCAAGATTTTGAAAGCAGAGATGTGGCTGTCTGCTGTGGTTTGGGGACAGCTGTGAGGAAGCTTTCAAGGCAGCTGGTACAGGCATCTAACTAGAACATTTTCTTCACCTCAGATTCCTGGCAACACAAGGCCTGCAGTTAGAAGGGAAAGGTTTTAATTACAAGGCCACCTGTCCAGCCATTTGAAGCCAATCCCAGCCTTTGGCTGGTTACCCCATGGGCAATGGGGCAGTGAGGGTAGCCATGCTCAGAGCCCCTAACGTCTTTCACATTTCATGGCACTGCAAGATCTGGGAGAGATTTACAGCTCTTGGAAACAAGCCCCCGTCATTACTCCCCTTCGCCCTTTGTTATGAAGGATGGAGACAGATATCAAGGGTTGGGGTCATGGAGAGCCTGAATTCCATCCCCTCCTTTCCTGTGTTCAGGAGAGGGTGGCCCAAAAACCAAACGATCTTACGTTCTTCAAAGCTAACTACACGCCTCTAATTACCCCTCCAAATGGAGATAAGTGGTTTCTCAATTATTAATTGTCCAGTGAGATTTTTAGACTGAGAGATATATAAAATGCAAGCTGGCTATATTCAAACCTGTACATTCAAAGTCAAAATTAGTGGAAATTCCTAACTCTCAACACAGGAAGGGAGGGAGGCATGGAGGGAGGGAGGGAGGGAGGGAAGGAGAAAAGAGAAGAGAAAAGAGAAAAGAAAAGTAACGAACCATTTTCAGGGGTGTTATTATTTAGACCATGTATCACCATGCAAAAATTCAAATATTTCCAGCTTCAGCCTTTTCGTTTTAAGGAATAGACAAAGGCCACAGGATAATGTGAGCCCAAGTACAAAAGGTGCCAGAATTAATTAAATTGCAGATGGTGGTAGAGACTGGGTCACTATTCATTAAAACAGGTTCTATTTCTTCTGGGATCCAGAGCCGGACTACATTTTCCAACTCCCTTGTGGTAAGTGTGACCACGTGACTGACTTCTGGCCAGTGGAATGGGCAGAAGTGATAGATGCCATTTTAGGACCATTAAAATCTCCCATGCCTAATACTCCGTGTTCTTTCCCCTTCTGTGTGGCCTCGGAAGCTACAAGTTGAAGAGGGTGGAGCCACAAGATGGAAGGAACCTGGGAGCCCAAAGAACTGCTTAGAGGAGAACCAACCTGCTGACCACAGACATCCAGTGGGAAATAAACTTGTACATAATAAGCCACTGAAATGCTGGTGTTTATTTGTTAATGGCAGCTAGTGCTCCGTGAACTAATACATAGCTCAGATCTTATCCATCTCCCCCAGACAGCCTCACTTCGGCATTTGCAAATGCTGCATTTTCGTAAGACCATGTCGAAGATTCTAAGTAAAGTTACTCAACAGACTACGATCAACACATGATACCAATGTTGGCCCTATCAGTCTCAACCTCGTGACTCACCTGACTGAAAAGTGATGTCCTCATCAGGAATACATTAATCCATAAAACAGCATGCACCAAGAACAAGCTGTCATTTTTTGCAAAGGGAAAAACTACATTTAGCAAGACAACAGTTCCTAAATAAGTAATAGGCAGGAACTAAATAATCCATTAGCTTGCTGTAACAGTATAAAGAGCATTTCCTCTACTGACTGGCCATGAGCTCTACGAGGGCAGGGACTGTGTTCATCCTGCTCACTGCTGCAGCTCAGGGTGTGACTGGCACATCATGGGCATTCAACAAACATCTATCCAATGGACAGACAAGAAGATGAAAGGATGGACTTGCCTCTGCTCACCTCCTTCCTCATGTTCACACACCCTTCACTCTCTAAATACCTAGCACACGTATAACGCTTCTGCCACAGGGCCATTGCACGTGCTATTCCTTCTGCCTGAAATGCCCTGTCCCTCCTCCTCACCTTCACTGTCTCCATTGCCCGGTTACTCCTATCCCTTTTCCAGATCTCGGCCTTCCCTTCTGTTTAATTGTACATTTCTGTGTGTGATCGTCTCCATAGCACTTACCTCTTTCTGAAGGTACCGTATTTATTTGAACATGTGTTAATTATTTGTTTCTTCACAATCCCATCAGCAGCCTTGAATGCCCCATCCACAAAGATCTCCCAATGCTCCCCTAACAACAAGGTACGGCCCAAAGAAAGCCCTCAATAATAGGCTGACTAAATGACTGTCAGGTACCATTATTCTCATTTAGTTAGGTGATTTTATCTAGTCGGCCCAATCACTAGGTTTTTCATTCTTTCTATTTTATCATCACACAGAGATAGATGGATATCTGTTACTACCAATGAGATGAAAAATCATCAATACGATACTAATACCACAGAATCAAAAAAAGTGACCTATCACTTATTCTCTTGCCTAACAACTGGGTATTTAATGCCTTCTCTGTGCAGGCACTATCTCAGTTACCGTAGGGAGATATTAGGATGAATTGAATAGACTTCCCTGTCTCCATGCAGTTTACAAATCATGTACCAAGAGAATATTTGATAATATTAATGGTGGATTTTCCCCAGTTTTCCTTGTATCCATGGCCCTTGCCCTAATCAGTCTGCCAGGCTAATCACAAAGAAAGGATGAGAAAGCAGAAGTTCAAAAGAAATTTTTCTAAGTCTATACCCTGCTGGGAATGGAGCAGATTCTGGCAATGAACACTTTGGGGGAAAACAGGTGATAACATAAGGCTTCCTGACTCCAACCCTTCAAGCAGGACGACCTCCAAGGAAGAAGGAAACGTGAAAACTTCCGGACAGGGTTGGAAGTGCTGAGAGCAGCGCTGCCCCACGCTTGGGGAAGCACCGAGACCTCACATAAGCAGTACAGCGATGTGAGACACTAAACTGCTGGGCAGCGTGCAGAGTCCCCCTGCCTCAGTGGGGCACAGAGCAGAGGAAAGGCCCTGTGGGTCCCAGAGAGACACCAGTGCAGTGAAGACAGTGAAGCTGCAGGTCCTCAAGAGGCCTTGCAAAGGGAAACATGGGGTAAGGCAGCAGCCCCCTGCATATCCAGCGACGGCAGGCTGGCCAGAGCGCTATACATCCCAGCAGACGCCAGCTGGACAGATGGCACCTGAGGACTCAATATACCACCTCGCAGAGATGCCCTGGCCCCAATCCTCTAGAATTTAGAATGCTGCCTGGGGACAAGGGGAGCATAGTGAGGAATGGGATGGTCTACTCACAAGCAGATGGAGAGTTCAGAATGGAAACTGAGTTCAAGTTAAATTGACCTTGTGGCACCGAGAGTCATCGCCGCTCTACAGGTTTGAAAGTTAAGACCAGTGTGAATGTAACCATGCTAAAAAAGCAGAGGTCACCACAGTCTGGAGAAGTAAGAAGGGCTAGGGAGTTGGGGAGCCATCGAAGGCTTCAATTGAAGGCTTTAGGAAGGAGGTGAAATATGAGCTGGGGTCTTGGACTGGAAGAGTTTTGAGAGGCGGGGATGTGAAGTCATGAGGGTGGAGAAAAACGCATTTCAGAAGTGAGAAAGCACAGGCAGAGATGCAGAGGCAGGGAAAGCTTTGTACAAAACAATGATTTGTCCAGTTGCCTACAGCTCACAGCGTATGTAGGTGAGAGCCCGATATGAGTGACATAATGGAGAGCCTTAAAGGACAGACCAAGGAGTCTGGTTGCTACACGGTAGGTGGGGAATCACACCAGGTGATCAAGCAGTGGACGGTATGGTCAAACTTGAGCCTTGAGAACACTGAGCTCACAAGGATCGGCTGAAGGAAAGAGAATGAATGGAGAGGGACCTGAAGTACAGGGGGAGCTCAGGAATTGAGGAAAAGAATGGGGAGGAAGGAGCTCAGGATGGTTACAAGGTCCACCTGAGGGAATGGGAGCACTTAGGAGAGGCAGAAGCAGAGTTTAGCTTAGAGTAGAATGCCTAGGTTAGAAATATGGACATGGATCTCAGAAAAAAGGAGAAATATCAATACTCGGCATTAGTTGTCACAGCTGGAAGGAACTTTAAAGATGCCCTAGACCACTGCTTCTCAAACCTTAGAAGTATATATGTGAAGTAAGCATCACCTCACCCTGGTCAGAATGGCCATCATTAAAAAGTCCCCCAATGATAAATGCTGGAGAGGGTGTGGAGAAAAGGGAACCCTCCTACACACTTAGTGGAATGTAATTTGGTGCAGCCATTGTGGAAAACAGTATGGCGATTCCTTAAAAAGCTAAAAACAGACTTATCATATGATCCAGCAATCCCATTCCTGGGCATACCATCCAAAGAAAACTCTAATTCAAAAAGATACATGCACCCCAATGTTCACAGCAGCACTATATATAATAGCCAAGACATGGAAGCAGCCTAAATGTCCATCAACAGATTAGATAAAGAAGTTGTGACGTGTACACGCACGCACGCACACACACACACACACACACACACACACACACACACACACACACACACACACACACACACAATGGAATACTACTTGGTCATAAAAAAGAATGAAATAATGCCATTTACAACAACATGAATGAACCTAGAGATTATACTAAGTGAAGCCAGACAGAGAAAGACAAACACCATATGATATCAGTTATATGTGGAAACTAAAATATGATACAGATTTATTTATTTACAAAACAGAAATAGAATCACAGACATAGAAAACAAACTTATGGTTACCAAAGGGAAAAGAGGATGAAGGATAAATTAGGAGTTTGAGATTAGCAGACACACCACTATGTATGAAATAGACAAACAAGGTCCTACCCTATAGCACAGGGAACCAAGTTCAATACCTCATAATAACCTATAATGGAAAAGAATATGAAGAAGAAGACATGTATAACTGAGTCACTGTGCCGTACACCAGAAATTAACACAACACTGTAAACCAACTGTACTTCAATTAAAAAAAATATATATGTATATATATGTGAATTTCCCCTCCATAAAAACATAAATAAATGAACCTCCCAAAGTATATCAGTCATTGAGGATCTTCTTAAAATGCAGATTCTAAGTCAGGAGGTCTGGGGTGAGGCCTGAGATTCCGCATTTCTAGCAAGCTCAGGGCTCTCCAGGGACCACACTGAACAGCAAAGGATTAGACCAAAATTTCACCAAGTAAAATATGTATGTGTCTAATAGCACATACGAAGACTTCAGGTGAGACATAAACATTCTATTTTAAGATCTACACACATTTTCTCTCCTCATCGTCTTGTGACATCTCCTTTAAATGCATTTAAGGATTAAAACGTTGACTTGAAGAAAACATTAATAAATAATAATAGAGGAGGCATGCACAGGTGGCAAAAATTGGGCAGGGGGCCTGCAATTACTGAAGTCTGGGGAATGCTTGCAGGAAGCATCCAAGGATACTTGCAGGAAGAGAAAGAAATTGCAGTTCAGATGGTGGTGATGCCAGAGTGAGAAGTGTTGTTTGATGGAGCGAGGTGACTAAGAGGAGGGTGACTAACCTTTACAAACATTTCTGGAGCCTGTGAGCCCAGCACTGACCTGGAGAATATCATCTACTCTGTGAGGTCAGGGTCAGTATTGTCCCCAGTGTCTGGATGACGACACTAGGGCTCAGAGAAGTGGTTCAAGGTCAAAGAGCCAGTCAAGGGAGGCGAGGATAGCTCAGTGGTAGAGCACATGCCTAGCATGCATGAGGTCCTGGGTTGGATCCCCAGTACCTCCATTAAAATGAATAAATAAACAAACAAATCTAGTTACCACCCCGCAAAAAAATTAAAAAAACAAAAAACAAAAAACAAAAAGAAAGCTTACTAGTGAGCCAGAATATGAACCCAGGTCTGGGGGACACCTTTCCCTCCATCGCACCACACCCCAATCCAGCAGGCTGGATGCTTCGACAAAATTCTTCCAACGCTGCTACTGCTCATTTTCCTATAACGCATTCAGTGTAACTTTGTTGCCTTAATACCAGCAAGAATTTTGTGATTTCAAATTCACAGAATTCTGTGTTTTTCTAGATTGGGTATTCTCATTTCCGTTTTCAAGAGGACAAACTGAACCTAACCAGGGTCACCCTATCAGGACTCAGAACTTAGTTCTCTCTGACTCCAGATTCAAAGCTTTTCCAACAAGCCTACCCCGACCCCCACTTCTCTTGGTGTGTGACTGTTGCTAGTAAGAACACTTTCTTCCCCAGACAGGAGTGGCTTCTAACCATTTGCCAAACACATGTCCCCCACCTCACTCTCTGCCCTGCTGGACACATGATACAGCTTAAACCAATTCAGGCTTTAACCTATAATCTTGGTGTCAGTTGGTGGCTAATAGCTGCCTTGTAACTCTAATAGGTGCCCCAGATCTCCGGCAGGTGCAGAGAAGCCACAGAGAACCCCACTTTGAATCTCTGCATGCTCGAACCATCCCTAGATTATAAACCAAATCCCACAAATCAGTGTCAGGCAAGGCCCTTAGTTTTACCAGCATTGCTACAGAGATTTTTTTTTTTTAAACCAATCTTTGTCTTAGATGTTACAGAAAGGAAAGGTGCTATGAACAGCTCTCCCAGGGGGCTAGCAAATGATTCTTCTAAACCAAGATCTACTCACATGGCATCAAAACCTAAACGTGGAATGCTGTCATTTCGCAAGGAGAAAGCATTCCAGAAGCAAGGATTTACGTGTGAGACAAATAACATTCACTCCAGATTCTGGCCTTAATCCCTTCTAATTTATGTTAAACATGGCATTTTAAACAATCACTAATTTTCTCCTGGAAGAGGACCGCCATCTAGAAGGGCCAACAGTGCAAGAGCAGGCCTCGCCTTTTAGTCCTCAAGTCGCAGAGGGAGAAGACAGGACAGAAAGAACAGTGCCTGGACCCTGAGGGTTCTGGCCACATGAAGGGGGAGAGAGGCCCATCTGAGGTAAGGTGGGCCTTCTAGGGGCCTGACCGCTGCATACACTTCCCCCAGCCCTCCCACACCCATCCTCACCCCTCCTCTGAGTGTGGTCCTGGTGGTGTCAACACCTCGCCTCACTCCCACACTTGGGAGCAGGGCGGGAAAGCACAGGAGCTGAGACAGACCTCAGCCTCGCTCTACCTTCCTTCTTCCCGGTCATGTTCTTCAAGCAGAATCAAAGCTCTCGGGGATGCCTGGGAGGAGACGGCAAGCACGGGGGCTGGGAGCCCAGACTCTGAGGTCACCCCACTGGGGCTCCAACCCTGGCTTGGCCACTTACTAGCTGGTGACCTCGAGCAAGCCAATCAAGCCACTAGAGTCTTAGAGTCCTCATCTGTGAGACAGGGGGAGCAGTGGGAGCCACGGCACAGACGGTGTGAAGACCATTAATTTACAGAAAACGCTGAGCACGGGGCAGAGGACGCAGCGCACACGGAGCACATGCTGGCTGCCATGACGACGGCGCCATGACGACGGCGCTGATGCCGAGATCATCACGACTACGACGACCACAATACCCCTTCTCATCCTCACGACTCCAGCTCCACTCTTGTCTGCGCGGCTCCCGCAGGGCGGCAGGATCTCGGCCTCGCGGATCCTTGTCCTTTTGCTTCTCCACAGCTGATGGCCCCCATCCACCAAAATGAATTCCAGGTCCCTCCTCCCAAGGAGACAGACTGTCTCACACAGTGCTCTGGGGGCAATGCTAAAGGACGCCGGTGCTCTTCATTTTAAGGACCTCAAACTGCGAACGGGCCGATGTCCCTGATGGTTGTTGTCACAAGTGGACGTAACTCCGAAGTTCCTGCCCAGCCACTCAAACTAAATGTCCAGCTCACCTCTTTCCCTCCCCATTCCCACGGAATTTTATGAATTTCTTTGAAGGGAGAACCATGGATTTGCCAAGTCATCTAGTTTATGAATGCTGTGGATACTCTGGTAGTTGTTCCACGGTTTGAAGACACGCCATAAGCAGAATCGTTAAAAATAGTAACTGAACAGAAATTTATACCTTAAACAAATCATTCCAACAGATGGGACTTAAAGCATTTATTATCCCCCTCTGGTCTGGGACTTTTCAAACACTGCATTTCCAGCCGGCCAGACGGGGAGCTATTTGATAGCACCTCTCTCACCAATTACATACTAATTAAAAGCCCTCGGTGTGGGCTGGAGGTAGCAGCTTTGCATATGGACTTTAATTACTGGGCTCTAGTTTTGCCAAGAAAACACAAAGGGCTTTTCTGGCTGGATGCGGAGGCTTAGAATGAACATATGGCCTGTGTGGGAGGAGGGGGTGGGGGCTAAGAGTGTAATCCTAAACAGGAAGTGGCATATCCCCCCTCTCCTGAAAGTAACTACGTACCAGGGTTGTACAAAATCCCCGGTCAGCCCATGGAACACCGGGCATGCTGAGTGGGCAGTGAGCTTCCAGCCTGGACATGTCATTCCATCCCAGAGCCATCTCTGAATTGGAAATCTTTCTTATCTCTCTGGCCTTTTCTCGTCATTTTTTGGATGAGAACCTCAGGTCTCTCCCTAGGTTTCACTGAGCCTGGGGCAGCACAGTATTCACTTTTGGCTAACCAGAATCTATTCCCCCATCTCCTGGCTGTGCTCTCCCAAGCTCCCCAGTCCACAAGGCTTTGTCAGGGAGGAGCATGTGGCCCGATCCTGACCAATCAGCACAATTTAATCCCTCCAGCCACAGCGTTTGGTTCAAGGATGGGCCTCTGACCCAAACCAATGCCATCAGCATGACTTCCAGGATGTGCATGGGAGATTGTGCTTGGGCAGACACGTTCCCTATACAAGCTGAGGGTGGATAGGTGATGAGGCTGAAGCTGTGGCTTGCTGCCACGAGGAAGAACAGATTTGAAAATGAAAACGACCCAGAGGAAGCAGAACCAAGAGAGAAAGAGGGAAATCACAACATTGCAATAGCATTTCAGGTCCTGGATCAAGCCATTCCTGAATGAATCCACTCACAACTTTTCAGTACTGGAGCCTATAAATTAATTTTATGCTTAAGTTGGCTTCAGTTAGACTTTCTGTCAAATTGCAATAAAATAAATAAACCTATCTAGTAGAAATAAGGTTGGGATGCAGGACATTAAAACAACAACAATAATAACAAAAATTATTCCAACTCTATATCCAACCTGCAAATAACATACTTGCTACAGCCTCTGTGAAGCCCTAAGGATCTTGGCCCAGAATCAAAGAATTCTAATTGAGACTCTGGACAAAGCATCCCTTTCAATCATCTTTTCCGTCTTTCTTTTTCTAAACAGGTATGTAGTACATGAAGGTCTAGAGTGGAAAGATGTGTCCCAGGAAGCAAGAGACAAACTCTTCTTCCCACTGTTGTCTCAGTGCTGTGTATGTAGTAGTTGCTCAATAAAACCATTCTGGACTGAGCATTACTGATCCAGTCACCAATGACCCATCTCACTCAAACATGCAGCCAATGAGTCATCTTCTCTCTGTATGGCAAATATCTCTTGCAATAAATTCCTTAATAGATTACTTTTACTTCCTACAACAATCTCTCTCTTTCTCCATCCTTCTTTCTCTCCTCTGACATCAGCCTCGCATTTCTTCCTATTCCCCATTTTGCCCTTTTGGTTGCTCAAGACCTTTCCTTTCCTTCTAAATTCAAAATAATGACATTACCTACAGGCACTTAACAATCTACACTTTATTCACTTCTCCATCCTTTAACCACCAAACCATGAGTCATCTACCATCCTCATCCATCCTATACGTCTCCTCACAAGCACAGTGGCTGCATTAGAAATAGCTGCAACTTTTTACCGCCTGCCCCCCAGAAAACACACACATACACACACACACACACACACACACACAAACTAAAATCAGCTTC
The DNA here is from genome assembly GCF_048773025.1 of Camelus bactrianus. Taxonomy (NCBI): domain Eukaryota; kingdom Metazoa; phylum Chordata; class Mammalia; order Artiodactyla; family Camelidae; genus Camelus; species Camelus bactrianus. The sequence goes on along the minus strand of NC_133541.1, from coordinate 101,423,950 downwards.
TCACAACTGAGATATCAACATCTCTATGACTGTCAAGAGATATTTCTTCCTAGATTCTGATCTCACAGCCACCTGAAATATTTTTATTTGGAATATTAAATACTTTTTTGTTCAGGCTGAGAGCCGGAAAATAAATCTAAGCGTCCATTCCTTGTCGGCTCCTTATGTGACATGATCAGTCATTTGAACTTCCTGTGACTAAGTTCCCCCTATTTCTGTAACAGACAAACGCATTTGCCAGTGTGTAATGTTAGCCAAGTTCTGGTAACACACAGATGGAAAGCTTCACGTAAATGTTAAGCAAGGTAATTACTCTCTGGAACCCACTATGCCATTGGCAGCCCCTGAGAATTACGATGATTATTTTTATCTTCCTTTTAGAGCATCTTAGGAACTCACAGGTCTTCAGAGAAAAAAAGCTGTGAGATTTTGAAAGAGATTCACAAATCCACTAGCTCTTTAAATCCAAGCGGAACCTTTTTACTAGAACTTTAGGCTGGGAAGAGAGAAAGTTAACTCAGGATATAAAAGAAGCAGGTGGTACCTTAAATTTATGCAGCATCCCTTCTGCCAAAACCCGCCACCGCTCACACGTGTCATTTGATCATCGCTGTCTCCTTTCACTGGCAGTTTTTCTGAAGCAAAGAATACAAATAAAGAAAAGTTTAAAGATGTTTACTATGGATACAAATTCTTCCTCTCTTATCACCACGGTTAACGTAATTCCATTTAGATGAGCTCCCTAGAAATCTTTCTTCTTACTAAGTGGCTTCAAAACTCTAACTCACTGTGGGAAACTCTCCTCCCAGCCTGACTTCTCTCCTCTGTTGGGGGACAAAGCTGGGCCCCCTTTTACTGCTTCCTTCCTCCTTTATCTCTAGGACAGTGCCCCCCGACCCCAGTTGCCCGTCTGCTGCCAGGGGTGTGGGACCTGGCTTCCTGAGAGGCCACCCAGGGGACAGCTGACACAATCCTGAAAGGCAGGGGAGTAAGCTCCCGGGGGTGCGCCTTTGACCAACGGGAAACAGGAGTTGGGCAGGATGGGAAAGCCCGCCAGATTCCCCCACTTCCACCCCGAGCAGCTCTGCCGAGACGCGATTCCTCGGGCAAACTGCCTGCAGCAGCCCCCACGCCGAGGAGCCTTCGGCTTATTCCAAAATGGTGGCCAACACACAAAAATAATCCAAGTGTCCTATGGCATCTTCCCCCCTTCCCTGCCCCCTCCTGGGACTTCACCCTCCCTGAAGAAGCAGAAGTGCGTTAGCCCTGGCCGTCTCAGACCCTGCTTTCTGGGCGGCCAGGCTAAGATGTTTATCTTCTCTAATCCAATATTTCTCCAGGCGTGATGCGCAGACCACCATCAGGGTCCTCTGGGGTACCTGCTGAAGAGGCAGATTCCAGGCCCACTCCAGAAATTCAGCCTCCGTAGGTCTGGGATGGGTACTAGAAATCTGTAGTATTAAGTCCTGCAGGTGACTCAAACACCTTCAAATGTGATGACCGCTGATCCAGGTTCCTCCAGTGTCCCCAGCCCTGCTAACAGGACTTTCTGGGTACCCGAGGCAGACCCTGGGCTTGTTCTCACTTCTCCCACACTCTCGCTAAGATGACCATCTGCCAGTGCTGCACCCCTGACATGAGCCGCTGTGCTCTCCTTGTAATTTCACTGCCCCCCACCCCACCTCCGCTGCTTGGAGTTCATCTCCTTTTGCCTGGAATTCCATCAAAGCCTCCTGAATGTTCTCTCCACCTGCTTTCTGCCAAAGTGGGACTAGAACTGGAGATCAGGCTGCATGTGTCCTAGAGCACCCAGAACAGGGCAGGACAAGACGTGGGCACTCCAGTTCTGTCATGGATATACAGAGAGTCCCTGAGGTCGTGGGCCCCCAGTCAGGTAAAGCCTGGCCTCTATTGGTGCCCCACCCATGTGGAGAATTTCATCCTTCCATGATTGTGACACTCACTCTGCCGATCAGGATGAGATGCGCTAAGGACCACGTGAACGGGGCTGGCCCATCTACCCCCTGTAACCCCCATCTCACGGGGCACACTATACACTGTGGGTGCCCTGCCCAGGCTGCTGACAGCCGGTGTAACAGGATGATAAAATCCGCTCCTTCTCCTCCTTTCTCTCCCTTTCAATCCTCCCATCCCTGTGTTACTCCATTCCCTCTGCCATTCCCTTTCCCAACTGATCAACTCTACCACACCTCGAGCCCTCTCCTCTGCTGCCTTTGGCCTGACTTTGGCCAAAATCCATTTGATTGTACCTGTGTGCTGTTTACTTCCTTCTCTGCATGCCTATTCTTCCTGACTTGAGAAACTGAAGTAAAAATGTCCTTCCTTATCACAAGGACACCAATTGTATTGCTCAACTGTGAAATTACAGCCAACATTTGTTAAGCATTTACCGCGCATCTGCTGGGCATTTCATAGCTTGGATCTCTCAACAGCCCTAATAGGTAGTACTGCTTTTTAATCCACCTTTACAGATGAGAAAACTGAGGCTTGAAGAGATTATGACTTGCCTATCGAAAGGGCTGGAGCTTGTCTGAACACGAGATCTAGGACCTTAACCACCCTGGTACATTCTTTCTGCCTTGCCTGATGATGCATGGTGATTTTCCCCACTGCAGGTCCCCAGAATGGATGCCTCATGCTGCACAACTGCCCCCCAAGTCCAAGTTCATGGCTGATACAAATCGACCCGCCCGGATAGCAGGTTACCAGCTTCACAGTCCTGGTCCTCAGTCAACACTGGTTTTTGCAGATCTAACTTTTAAGTCCCATTTGCCACAAGGTCAAGCAGACATTTCATTTCTGGATAATACACAGTCTTCACATCTGGCCCGCCTCACAAGCACTGTTGCCACATCAAGCCAGCAGCTCATTTGCCCCCAACATCCATCCACACTGTCATCCACTCCATCCCCCCAAAAGCCTGCATCATGTTCTTTCATCCTAGCATCTGAACCATGACAGAAACACGTCTCAGAGCCACCGCCAGTGACTCACAGGACCCATGACAGAATCTCTGTGCACATGTGACAGTTTCTCCTTTGAAATCGCCTTCTGAAAACAAATTAGCCCTCAGTCTCCTGAGACAGGCTGGGATCTGGGTCCTGGGACACTTCACTGCAGTGCTCCACTAGGACAAACGTCTCCTCCAGCAACAGAACAAAAAGAAACTATAAGGGACTCAAAATAACTGCAGGCACGCACACCTGGGGCAAACTATGAACAAGATACAAAAAGACCAAAAGCCCGACTGCCACTTCTGAGGTGCGGGGAGCAAAAGCAGGGGACTGCGCGTGCGTGTGACCCCTGCACAAGCACCACCAAGGCGGGGGGCTGACCACCCAAGCCACCCCTCCGGCCCGGCCCATGGATCTGCCCCTGCCTTCACCGCATTTAAGGGACCAGTTTGCTCCCCTACTCAGGGAGCGAGCAAGGGAACCTGTTGCTTGTTTTCCCTTCCTGGTTCTGGAGTGAGTCCCAGTAAAGCCTTGCCTGAACTTCTTGTCTGGCCTCTTATCAACTTCTACTGATTAGGGAGTCCAAGAACCCTGGCTGGTAACATTCCCAGGGAACTGTCCTCTCTTCTCAGTTAACTCTATGTGGACTCTCTGTTTCCTTCTCCTGCCCCTGTCTTTGTCCTTCTGAGTCTTTAAAACTGACCAAGATCTGAGCCAAGGGACGAGGTTAACTATTTGGCTTCAGTGTGCTACTCATTTCATCAACGCGTAGCACTAGCCTCCCATTGTCTAAAGGCCCAAGGCATCTCATCATGGTCCTGTTCCTCCTTCTTGGATCCTTAGGAGATAGCAGCTGTCTACCATCCCAAGCTTTACTTTTAATTTAAGCTTGGCTTTCTAGCTATCTCACTCTCCCCAGCCCTGCACATCTGGAACCATTCACAAAGCAGTGGTTGAAATTTCCACTAATTCAAATGGAATGCTAGGGATGGAGGCCATTGGGAGGCCCTCAGCTCCCCTCAGGTCCCAGGGCAGGTCGTTCTACTCTAAGAAATCCATGCATCACCAACACCCTAGAGCATGCCTGCTGGGGACAGAGCCTAAACCAGAGCACGGGAGCAGCCCAGCTCCACAGGTGGTGGCCCTGAGGCATGCAGAGACTCAACTGATAGTGCTACGCATGGACTTGTGGCAACCCCACCCCCAAATCCTGATGCTGAAACCCTAACCCCCAGTGTGACTGTACATGGAAACAGGATCTTTAAGAGGTAATGGAGGTTAAATGAAACCATAAGGGTGGGGCCCTGATCCAACAGGACTGTGGCCTTCTAAGAAGAGGAAGAGATCTCTCAGTCTCTCTAACTCCCCCAACCATGTGAGGACACAATCAGAAGGCAGCCGTCTACAAGCCAGGAAGAGAGCTCTCACTGGAAACCAATCATGCTGGCGTCTTGATCTCAGACTTCTTAGTGTTAAGAACTGTGAGAAATAAATTTCAGTTGTTGAAGCCACCCAGCCTTTGATATTATGGCAGCTTGTGCTGATTAACACAGACAGCAAGCTCTTATGTCCACATCCAGTTTATGTGGTTCACAGGGAAAACCAGGAATCCAGAGCACACTCCCCACATTGGCACAGCCACTCCGCCCAGAAAGGGTAAGGAAATCAGGGAGGGTAGCAAGCAAATTGGGAGAAACACTTGTGAAACGGATCCATGCATCACCAGTAAGCATTTATGGAATGACTACTGTGTGCAATAAGAAATACTTCAATTGTTCATAAACACTTGGAAGAAAGATCTGGAAAGATATGCATTAAATGGATAAGGGTCACCTCTGGGGTGAGAGGGAGAAAAAAGGCAAAGAGGATGATGAAGAGGGACTTTTAACGACGTAAAATTATTTTAATGTGTTCACCTATAAAAAGAGAAACACACAGACTTATAAACATCTGCTGAATGAAGAAGAAAGACAGTATCCAAGGCTTAGCGGATCCAGCTTTCCTGTGTGACAGGCAATCCTACTCCCCAGGCCTTTTCTCTGGGACCTGGGATGCAATGACTCTGAAGGCACTGAGGGCTTGTCTGTCCTATTCATGGCTGTATCCCCAGAACCTAGCAAGGTGCCTGGCATATAATCAATGCCCTGACACTGGTTGCTTAGGTACATGAATGAATGAATTGGGCCAGGGCCCAAGAGGAAAGTTCTGTGCCAGGTCTAACCCTGGCCAGGAGATTTAGTTGAAGCCTCAGAAACACCTCAGAGAGCATCTGTGGAATAAAGCTTCAGTGCAGGGCCAATGGAGAATCTGTACAAGTTAGAGATCGACTATGGTTCAGGGGAGTCCGGGTGGCACATGCCCCAGGAGAAGAGCCAGGGAGACCAGCACTCTGGAAGGAGAGTCCAATGGCCCAACCTTTACAAGGGACACTAGTGTCCCTGACAAGGGAGCATTCCCCTTCTGCTACCAGACCACCAAGACCCACAAGTTCCCGTGTGGTCCTGTACAGACCCTGCCCTCCCAGAACATGTCTGAGTCCGGATGCAGATGACTTCTTGTAATGCCATATTGAGATTCAACAGAGCCCAGAAGGGGAGGAGCCCAAGGCTCTTGCTCTGGACTGCTTGGGATGGAATCCTGACTCCATCACTTAACTGAGTCAGCTAACTTTTGTGCTCAAGTGTCCCCATCTGTAAAACAAGCATGTTATCAAAGTACCTTCTCTATGGAAACCATCTGGAGTGGTGCCTGGTCCTAGAAGAGAGGTGGTTGTTGAATGGAACTCGGATTGATGTGAAGATAGCCAAGCAAGATTATGTGGCTTCACTCACACAGACCCTATCATCCCAACCCCTAGGAATAAAGTAAGCTGCATCAAAACCATTTGATGCATTGTTGTGATGGTCTTTAGAGGTGCTACCTTGGCTAGACTCAACGACAAGGACAGAAGGAGGCAGAAGCCATTTCGCAGAGTGCACACATTTTCTCCCAGTTATTCAGACACTAATGTAGGGGCTGCTATGAAGGGATTTTACAGATGTGATCAAAGGCTCATCCTCAATGGGTCCAGCCTAAGCAGGTGAACCTTTAAAAGGGTTCCTGAGCCTTTCCTGGAGAAAGAGACCCCAACAGCAGCTGCATTGACAACTGCTTTGCCTTCACTGGACTTTCCCTTCCTGACTGCCCATGGACAACAGCTTCTACCACGCTCTCGGCGTTCCAGCTGGCTTGTCATCTTCCTTTCCTGATGGCTTGCCCTACAGAGTTTGGGTTCATTCAGCCAACCCGCACAATTACATAACCCAATTCCTTGTAGTACGTCTATTAGAATAGGTATCTCCTACTGGTTTCTGCTTCTCTGTTTGTGTCTTGATTGACATAATCATTTTCCAGATAGAAAACCTGGAGAAACAATGAAGCCACTTCCCATTTTCCATATCAAGCACTGTTAAGGACCAAAGGGCTGAACGTGACCACCAGAATGCAGTGGGTTCTTTCTATTCTTAGGAGTTCTGTTCTATAAAGTCACCACAAACACTGAATTAATGAAAGTAAACCACTGTGCCTATGGGAAATACAGAAGTCGGTTCCTGTGAGCCTCTGGTCACATTTTCATCAACTGGTTAATATGTAACCTTGTTTTATGTGTGTTTCTGTTTAAAGACCTTATTTAACATAGTGTTTGGTTTTTTTTTTTAATTGAAGTACAGTCAGTTTACAATGTTGTGTCAATTCCTGGTGTACAGCATAATGTTTTAGTCATACATAGACATACATATATTCCTTTTCCTATTTTTTCATTATAGGTTACTGGAAGATACTGAATATAGTCCCCTGTGCTATAAAGTAGAAACTTGTTGTTTATCTATTATATATATAGTATTTAGCATCTACAAATCTCAAACTCCCAGTTTATCCCTTCCCATCCCCTGTCCCCCTGGTAATCACAGGTTTGTTTTCTATGTCTGTGAGTCTGTTTCTGTTTTGTAAAAAAGTTCATCTGTGTCTTTTTTTTAAATTCCACATACAAATGATATATGGTATTTTTCTTTCTCTTTCTGGTTTACTTCACTTAGAATGACGATTTCCAGGTCTAACCATGTTGCTGCAAATGGCATTGTTTTATTTTTTATGGCTGAGTAGTATTCCATTGTATAAATATACCACAGCTTCCTTATCCAGTCATCTGCTGATGACTATTTAGATTGTTTCAATGTCTTGGCTATTGTAAATAGTGCTGCTATGAATACTGGGGTGCATGTGTCTTTTTGAATTAGAGTTCCCTCTCGATATATGCCCAGGAGTGGGACAGCTGGATTTTATGGTAAGTCTATTTTTAGTTTTTTGAGGAATCGTCATACTGTTTTCCATAATGGATGCACCGAACTACATTCCCACTAGCAGTATAAGAGGGTTCCCTTTTCTCCACACCCTTTCCAGCAATTATCGTTTGTGGACTTTTGAATGATGGCCATTCTGACTGGTGTGAGGAGATATCTCATTGTAGTTTCGATTTGCATTTCTCTGATAATTAGTGATATTGAGCATTTTTTCATGTGCCTGTTGGCCTATTTGTATGTCTTCATTAGAGAATTGCTTGTTTAAGTCTTCTGCCCATTTTTGGATTGGGTTGTTTGGTTTTTTTCTTGTTATTAAGTTGTATGAGCTGTTTGTATATTCTGGAAATTAAGCCCTTGTCAGTCATTCATCTGCAAATATTTTCCCCCAATCCATATGTTGTCTTTTTGTTTTGCTTATAGTTTCCTTTGCTGTGCAAAAGCTTCTAAGTTTAACTAGGTCCCATTTGTTTATTTTTGCTTTTATTTCTATTGCCTGCGGTAGACTGCGCTAGGAGAACACTACTAAGTAACATATATGGGGCATTTTGGTGGGGCAGGGATTAGGTTTTTACTTATTTATAATGGAGGTACAGGGGATTGAACCAAGAACCTCGTGCATACTAAGCATGCGCTCTACCACTGAGCTACACCCTCTCCCCCATATACTACTGATTAACACCGAACTCACCATCAGCAGCACTGAACTCATGCCTAGAGGAAGCTTATCTGACACATTTTCTTCTCCGTAAGACACATCACAGCTTTTATGAACTTAGGGACACTAAACAACTCCTCCATAGTCTGCTGGGGGTCCATTTTACACAATGTAACAATCACCAAGAAAAAGTACCAGAAATGTAAAAACCAAAAACCAAAAAACAAAAAAAAAGTGGCACAAAACTGGCAGCGGAAAGGACACATTTCACAGGATGAGAGCTGCAAAGACCTGGTTCCACCTCATCTGAGAACATGCACGTCAGGTGACAAATTTTTCTCTACTCTGAACACATCCCAAATGACCACAAAAGCATCACCAGCATTGATTACAAATATTAGTGAGTAGGAGAAACTCACTACAGAATCTGTGAATAAGGAGAATCAACTGTTGATTTCCACTCTTTCTGCTTTCAAACTCTTAAAGAAAGTTTTTTTTTTTCCTGTCTTCCACTCCAGGTATGAATTTCTCAGGTTTGAATCTGCCCTCATCCCCTCCTTTTTCTCTCGTGTTTTGTCCTCATCTTCCACCCTCATCAGCCCTGCTGGATGCTCTCTGCTCCTTGCCCCCAGAACAGCAGAAAGAAGACCAGGTCTGAGGCTCTGCTGTGATCCAGGCAGGAGCTGACAAGGCCTGGGTGAAGGCAGTGGTGGAGACGACCAAGAGGACGAGCAGGGGAGGTGCACCCTCCCTTGGAAAACACTGCAGGAGCTGGGGGGTTAGGAGGAAGGAGCTGACTGTGACTCTGGCTTCTAATTTCATAAATCCAATACACACTGAGGAACTGTGCTTGACAATCAGAGTGAAATGTTCTAGGTCTCTGAGGGAAGGGAATGAGATCTGTCTGGGGCCCATTAAGTTGAGGGTGCCCTCAACATCCAGATGGTATATGTATCAATCAGTGCTCTTGGTTGCAGAGAAAAGAAACAGCTCTACCTAATTCAAGAAAATAAGGAAATTACTACAGGGTATCTGGCAATTCACAGAACTTCCAGAACAGCCAGAGAACCCAAGATGGTGCCTCTGCAGCCAGGAACAAATACCAGATTCATTCCTGACTTAGTCCAGTGAGCTACCCCGTATCAACACCACTGGAAACAGACCGTACTTCACAGCTCTGACTCAGGACTCTGCTTTCAAAATACTGCTGCTGCCCCAAGAGCCTGGATGTGGCTGCCACTGCCATCCTCAGGAGGATGGATTCTGCGTGGGCCCTGCTTCTGATCAGAATGCGGTAGGACTCATGCATCTGACAAGTGAGGCCTGAGCCACCTGCCTGTGCTCTAGCTACCAGGGTGGGGACAGGGAGTGGGTGTTAGTCTCTGGAGTGGGACACAGGTCCGGCCTCATAAGCTAGTAGATCCCCCACACAAAAGAATGATGCTCAGATGCCACAGAGCCAATCAGAATCACAAATGTCTGCTACAGTGGATTCAGAAGGGCTCGAAATGGGAGCAGTACTAACAGCTCCTACTTGTAAGCACTTACTATGTGTCAGGTACCATATAAAGTGGTTCATATGCATTTACAGAGTTTAAACTACACAAAAAGTATTAAGCAGGTACAGAGAACAGATCCAGGGAGAGCAGAGCAATTTACTAGGGTTGCCAAACGTGCTGGTTTGCCCAGGACTGAGGGGTTTCTTAGAGAGGACTCTTCAGTGCTAAGACCAGGGAAATCTCAGGGAAACCAGGGCTGCTGGTCAGTCTAGTCTGGTCGGACAAATGTAGGTCCAAATTTTAGCTTGCACACCTGGGAAAAGTGGCAACTTCTTGAAACCTTGGTTTTCCCATTTATAAAATGGGTATAACAAAAAGTATCTCCCTCACAAAATTTTTGCGGAGGATTAGAGACAATATGCATAAAATACTTAGTGCATCTCCAGGTATGTATTAAGGGCACATGTCAGAAATTAATCTTAACTCCCAGAGAACTTGACTTTGCCCACATTACAACAGTAGATAGACTCGAGATTTCAATTCAAGACTGAACAACTCCAAGCTGTATTTTAAATCCGTAAGCATTTATTGCACCCCCACCCAGAAAACAACTGATGCTACAGGAGGATGGAGGAAAGGAGACAGGTCAGGATTAGCATACCAGCTATCTTAATATTTAAGTCAGACAAGAGGCCGAGCCAACAAAGAGAAGAAACTGATCACCGATGGGGATGATACTAACCCAGATACAGACCCAGAAATGTCACACAGAATAGAAACAGTACACAAAACCATTAAAATGGGACTGCTTACTCTATGGGTTCAAGAAAGTTAAAGGAAAGCAGGAGCATGTTAAGGAGAGACATGAACGAGAGAGGGAAAAAAAGCTTTAAGTCAAATTTCTTGAGATGAAAAATACAATGCAAGATGTAAAGTAAACTGGATGGTATTAAGAACAGATTAAATATTGCAGAGGGGAAAAAGTGGAATAATTATAAAAGTCAGGAGTGGCAAGTCAGATCCAATGTTGCAGAGAAACCAGTAGGTTAGAAACGTATTACTCTCGCAATCATGAAAAACAAAAAAAAAGTTAAGAAGTTGAGGGATGTTGACTTCCAGGGATGATGGAGCAAAAGAAATTGACTTACTCTACCTTACACAAATAGAAAAGCACTCAAAATTTATGAGACAACAGTTTTCAGACTATGGACAGAAAGCACAAGACGGTGATCCCCTAGCAGAAGGGAAACAAAGAGAGTAAACCCTGAGAGTGCCCCAGCTGACTGTGCGGAGAGCACATCCAGGCTGCAGTGCAGGGAGGAGTAATGAAGATGGTGGCATAATCCCCAGAGGCTCAGAAGGGGCCGAGAGCAGTTCATGTTCCATCCGATGAGAATGGAAAGAAATCCTAGTACATGGAGCATCAGGCAGGTCCTCCGGAGGGTGCTGCTTCAATACTGAGCACACATTAGCTTAAACCAGATGTTGGCAAATTCTTAAAGGATCAGATACTAAGTATTTCAGGCAGTGGCCATGCAGCCTCTGCTGCCACCACCCAGGTGTGCTGTCGGAGCACAAAGGCAGCCACAGCTACTATGTAAACAAATGGCTACGACTGTGTTCCAAATCAACTTTATTTCCCAAAACAGGCAGCTGGCCTGTGAGCCAAAGTTTGCCAAGCCCTGGCTTACCCTTAAGATTGTTCTGGACTCAGCCTCGGAAGTTTCAAACGAATCCCAAAGACCTTAGTAGCATCCTAGAACAACAAAGTGCAATAAAATTTATAGGAGTGCAAAAACTCCAGGACCCAGCAATGTAACATTCACAATATTGGGAAGCCGATCAAAAATTATAAGTCACGCAAAGAAGTGAAAGTAAAGCCCATAATGAGGAAGAAAAAAAAAATCTATTGAAGAACAAACCCAGAAATGTCACATATGACAGAAATAGTACGTAAAACCATTAAAACAGTACTATAACCATACTCTGTGGGTTCAAGAAAGTTAAAGGAGAGCAGGAGCATGTTAAGGAGAGACATGAAAGACAGAAAAAGAAGATTTAAGTCAAACTTCCAGAGATACAAAACACAATGCAAGATGCAAAATAAACTGGATGGTATTAAGAACAGATTAGATATTGCAGGGGAGAAAAAGATTAAATAACTTAAAGACACAGCAAGAGAAACCACCTAAAATGAAATATTGACAGAAAAAAAAATACTGGAAAAAAATGAACAGAACCATCAGGGAGCTTTTGAACACATGAAGGAGGCTAATATACTCAAATATGGAGTTCAAGAAAAAAAGAGGACAGGACTAAGGTCATAAAAATATATTTGAAGAAAAAAAAAGTCTCAAAATTTTCCAAATTTGATGAAAACTATAAAATTCAGTAAGCCCAACAAATCTCAGAGAGAAGAAACATAAAGAAGAAAGGGCATATATCATAATCACATCGTTTCTAACCACTAATAAAGAGAAAAAAATTTTTGAATAGAAAAAAAAAAAAGGACAAAAGACTAACAGCTGACTTAATATCAGAAACAATGCAGTCCAGACGCTGGAAGTGTCTTTTTTTTAAATACTGAAAGAAAACGAATTGTCAACCTAGAATTCTATACCCAGCAAAAAAATTTCTCAAAAATACTTTTTTTACCAAAGAACAAAAGGACTCATCATGAACTGACCACCACTATGAGAAATATTTAAAGGAAGTCTTTCAGACAGAGGATTAATGATAGCCGAAGAAAATGTGGGTCTAACACAAAGAGATGGCAAGCACCAGAAATGAAAAATATGTGGGTAAATATAAAACATTTCTTTCTTACTTTAAAAAATCTCCTTAGAAGAGAAGCAATTGTTTAAAGGAAATATATTTAGCAATAGTGCTCTGAGGGGTTCATAGCACACGTAGAAACAAAATGAACAATAACAATGGCACAAAGGGAGGAAAGGGGAAAAGGTGAAAATAAACTGTTGCAAGATTTTTTATAATAAACTGCAAGTAATAATGATGTCCCTTTAAAGACGGTGGTTAAAGATGTACACCGTAAACCCTACAGGAAACTCTAAAAAAAAATTAAAAGAGGTACAGTCAATTAAACCAATAAAGGAGATAAAATGGAATCATATTGACTACAAATGGACACCAGGGATGTTTTTGGGGTGTTAAAAATATTCTAAAACTAGACTGTGGTGATGGTTGCAGAACTCTGCAAATTTACTAAAAAATGCTGAGTTGTATACCTAAACTGGGTAATTTTATGGTATGTAAATTATACCTTAATAAAGTTGCTAAAAGATTAGAAACACTTAATCCAAAGGAATGCAGATAGTAAAAATAAAACAAAAATCAGATGGGACACATAGCAATATGATAGATTTTTAAAACTTATAAAGTAGAAAGGCCTAAAGAATTTTGATAAAGCAATAGTTGCAGGATGACACTACCTGATTTCAAGAATTATTATAAAGCTACAGAAATAATGACGGTGTGTCCTGGGCATAAAGACAGCTATGCAAAATAAATCAAACAGAACAGAATCTAGACACAGAGACCTGTATTTATTGTCAACGGATTTTCAACTAAATTGCCAAAGCAATTCAACGAGGAAAATACCATCTTTTCACCAAATGGTACTGAAGCCACTGGATTCTCACGTGCAAATAATAAACAAACAGATTTTAAAGTCTTGTTCCACATGACCAAAAAAATTAAAAAGCAAGTCAGTGGTTGCCAGGGGCTGGGGCAGAGGTCAGGGACTAACTGCAAAAAGGAATGAGAGATCTTTCTGGGGAGATAGAGATGTTTTATATTACAATTAGTGATTATAAGACTTTATACACTTTTTATCTAAACTCATTGAATTGTGTACTTAAAATTGGTTTTACTGTATTAAATTATACCTCAAAGCTGACAAAAAATAAAATATACTGGAATCAGTAATTAGACCAGAGCAAGCAGGAGACTCACCAGTAGGGAAAATAGTCAAACTTCTGTATTTAAACCAATTTTTAAATACTTATTTTGGTTTATATTTTACAGCATACATAATGTATTTGGACAGTAGCATATGTATATACAGTTGACCCTTGCACAAGGCAGGAGTTGGGCTGCCAACTCCTGTGTAGGCGACCATCCTGGTCTAACTTCATAGTCATCACTCTGTACCCACAGATTCAATCGATTGCAGGTCATGAAGTACTGTAGTCCTTGTTTATTGAAAAGAATCTGCATATAAGCAGGCCTGCACAGTTCAAACCCGTGTTGTTCAAGGGTGATCTGTAATTTATAAATGAGTATTTATATATGGAGGCACATACTCCATTCTTCCCCACTGATAGGGATGAACCATTTAAAACATGTGGAGACCTCCATGGTGGTTGTTGCCAGCCTAGAAGGGCAGCTTCAGGGATGCAGCGGAAGTGGAAACCAGGCTGTAATAGCTATTGAGAAGAGCAGAAAACAAGCAAACCTCCCTTTTAAGACACTTGGTGGAGAGAAAGGGTATAGGCACCAGCAGGGCGGAGGGCTGAGGGAAGGTGATTACTTGTAGAGTAAGTCATTTTAAAAGAGGTTTAAAGGAAGGAGTCAGAAAAGATACATCAATAATAAAGTCGGGGAGAGAGAGCAGGAAACATGGTGGATAAAATACCCAATTTGCAGGAAGAGATGGTTCCGGGGCCTCGGTAAAGAGCTGAGAGAGAGAAAGTTGTGAAGCTGCCTGTCTCATTCTTTAATGAATTATTTAGCAGGATCTTCAGGGTAAGGAAGAAGATGAAGTAGGAGAGGAGTCTCTGGAATAACCAGCATGGGCAATAATGCGCAGAACTGAGTAGATCCACATGCGTGTGTCAATGAGCAGTTGTGAGAAAGGAGCTCAGCTTCTATCATCAAGTTATTTTTACCACAATGGCACCCACCACACACTCACTTTTCCAACCCAACCCCAAGATGATGGACAAGAGTCAGCTGCTTAGAACAGGCCACCGAAGGAAATGCCTCTTTACGCCCACTCTAGCAAGAGACGGCCCAGGAAGTAGAAGTTGGTAGGGACTTAAGTGGAAACTGGTAAACTCATCGGTACCTCTGGGCCCCTTTGTATTCATCCACCACCCATAGGGCCTGAGACCAAGATTCCCATTTTGGCCTCAGATGCTAATTTTGGTCCCACTGGTCAGTTCTAACCTGGGTGTGGTGGTTGTGTGGGTGGGGACCACCGGGAAGTAGAGGAAGTGGGACTGGTGAATCAGGCAGGGGCCCGGCTTCAGCATGGCCTGACTCACCCGGGGCCATGGGAACGGGCACTTTGGGGCCGCTGGCGCCATCTCTGTGCAGCGCCCGGACTGTGAGGGGCATCATTAGTGGTTGCAAATGCTTGCCCAGCTCTTCTCACAAGGTGGCCTCGGGGCCTGCCCACATGCCATCTGGGTAATTACGCCCTATTTACCTTCCTGCAGATCCATATGAACTAGAACTTGACTTCCTGACTTAACCTCTGAGTGCTGCCCTGAGTGACACAGGGAGTCGGGCCTTAAAGATGGTACTTGTTTCCAAACCTGCTCAACCCCCTTCCCTCACCACTCCATGCTGGAGGAGTCAGCAGACTGAGAGGGAGGGTCTCTGACCATCTCCTCATCGTGTGTGGCAGCTGCATCGTTCTTCTTCCAGAGACATGCAGACAGCCTTTACCATCAGTGTGGACACTGTTTCCCTATCTACGTCTAGTAACTCTGCTTCTTTACTCCAAAGAAACAACCCTCCTTTCTTTACTTGGCAGTCAATGTGGTTCTGCTAGTATCAAGTTTACCCTCAGCGCCAGCTTGGCTCATCAGAATATCTGGGTCCCTTGACCAGAGTGACTGGTTCAACAATGGATACGTGACCCAGAAACAGTCCACGAGACTCAGTTCTGAGAGTTTTGCAGAACTCTAAGAAGAGGGAACCATTCTCTGGTGAGGTTCCTGAGAGCAGAGAATATAGGCCAAAAGTGATGGCAGCTTTTTTCCTTTGAGATGACCCTTATGTGCCAAGAACTGCCTTAAGTGTCTTTGTTTAATTCCCACATCAACCCCATGAGTTGTAAGTTCTATTCTACAAGGTGGTACGGTATGGAGATCAACAGCACTGACTCTGAAACCAGACCACCAGCATTTCACACCTGGCCCCATTATTTACTAGTCTTTCACAGGCTAATTATTAAAAACTCTCTGGGCCTCAGTTTTCTCATCCATAAAATGAAGCTAGTAACAGCACCAACCTCATAAGCTGTGAAGATCAGTAAATGTATTTATGTAGAGTACTTGGAAGAACACCAGGCACACAGCAAGCATTCAATAAATTTTAGCTACCACTGCCATCACTGCCATCATCATCATCTCCAATTTAAACTGAGGCACAGAAATGTTAAGAAACATATCTAAGTTTGTACAACTAGTAAGCGAGGGCCTGGGGATTTGAATCAAGGCTGCTGCTGGCTTGAGAGACTGTGTTGTTGACCATAAAACAATACCTCCTGTGCCCTGGAACCCCAGGGCATCACCCTAGCCTGCTGAAGAGAGAGAGCACACACACACAAAGCAGAGCCCTGAGGACATTGTCAGACCCCTTGAACCAGTTGTCTTAGTCTGTTTGGCTGCTAACACAGAAAGGCCACAGACTAGGTGGGACAGAAACAATAAACTTCTCACAGCTCTGGAGGCCAAGGTCAGGGCACCGGCAGATTCAGAATCTGGTGGCGGTCCTCTTCTCACTGTGTTCTCACGCAGCGGAAGGAGCAAAAGAGCTTTCCGGGGTCTCTTCACGAGGGCACTAATCCCATTTACGAGCGCTCCATCCTCATTACCGAACCACCTCCCAAAGGCACCCACCTTCTAATACCA
This sequence comes from Camelus bactrianus, assembly GCF_048773025.1. Taxonomy (NCBI): domain Eukaryota; kingdom Metazoa; phylum Chordata; class Mammalia; order Artiodactyla; family Camelidae; genus Camelus; species Camelus bactrianus. The sequence continues at coordinate 101,407,600 of NC_133541.1, read as the reverse complement.
TCACATTGGGTTGTTGTAACATGTGAATTTCACAGGGACACACAAACGTTCAGTCTACTGAAGTCAAGCCAGACGTTAAATCTCCTTTTGGAGTTTTCAAATATATTAACCAACAAAATTCCTCTACCTCAATCCAGTTTGAGCTGGGGTATCTGTCCCTTGCAGTTGACATCCCTGCCAACTTGAGCAGAATAGCAATTCACATCTCATCCTCAAGACTGTCCTTGTATTCTGAGCCTGAATGGTCCCAGAAGAACAGAAAACATGCCCATGAAAGAATCTACTCTAGGGTTACCAAAAGGGAGCTTTCCATTTGATTAGTCATTCATTCATATTGTTCAAGCATCCACCATGGATGGCACTATTGTAGTTGCCAAACACTATGAGTGGACTGGGCATAAGGCATTTCAGCATCAAAATATCAGTGGTGTTCCCATGAGTGTATTAATTAGGTCTAACTCTAGCCTCAAGTGGAAATTCAACTCTCCTATCTGTCAGAACGGAAGACTCTGGGATCTCACGATCTATGCCAGATCTTTCTGAGCTCTGCGTTTCCACTCCGAGAGCTGGGCCCTGGCCTGTCTTTAAATGGCAAAGGTAATGGGGAATCTCTGCACAGACTGAATTATTCAACGCCATCAAACCACATAAGCAGCATTCAGTCTCCATCTCTGGACACAGTCTTCCCAGGTCAAAATATTCGCTTGAGGTCCAAACAGGAAATCTGGATGCAAAATGGGTGACTTAGAATGCAAGGGTCAAAGCCCTCTAACCAGCAAGGTACATTGTTTCCCTCTTTGCGTCAGATCTGCACGCAGAGAACCCTTGAGGGCTGGAATTACTTTTGATTTTTACATCACAAGCGTCATAGAAAATATACAATGAAAAACCCAGTGATTCCTTGGAGAGTTCATTGCTCTCCCCGTCTCCTTTGATTCCTCTGCCTCCTCTCCACATCCTTTGAACTTCTAAAAAGACACTTTGAAGGCATGTCATAAAGCAGTTTTTCATTCATGCTCTGCTCTTTGATGATCTTGCTGTTTGTCTGAACTGCAGCGTCCACAGGATGTCGGGCGGGCGAGCTGAAAGCCAATACTGATGAGGAAGGCCAAGCGGGGATGAGCCTGCACGGCGTTTGTCAATACAAAGAGAGGGGAAGGGAGGCCAGAGTGAGACCGGAGGGGCTCATGCGGAATTTCTGGCCTCCCTGGCAGGTCCTATCCTTCAGCGTGGCCACTTGTGAGAGGCCAAGGGCGCTGGAGCCCGGCGACAGCTCACAGCCTGCAGAAGGTTTTGTTCAGATGCTTCTCTCCAGCCCTGGCCTCAAACTGGAGAGCTCTCTGCTCATCCCCAGACTGCACTAACCCACTTCCCATGGACGACAAGGATGACTGGCTTCAATTTTTCCCAACCTCTCTCATTTTCCCTAGGGAAAGATTCGTTCATTTCAACGCTAGCAAGACACCATGAGGCAGAGAGAGAAGAGCGTGCGAGTGAGCAGGGCCAGCAGGTCTGCAGACACACACCTTCTCTCACGGTGCGCAGTGACTAAATGGTAGAGAACTAACACTCTTTCTATGTGACTCTCAAGAACCCTAAAGTACTCAGGAAACAGCCAATGGTCCTCAAAATAGCAGCCCTGGCTCCCATGGCCTGGGGATGGGTAACCACAGGCAAGGGGCAGACGAGAGCCTTCCGTGAGCCTGAGCGCTCTCAGAGCCAAAGGGGAAAGACGCAGTGAGTCTGGTTTATGCTAGTGAAGTGGCTGTGAGAGGGGCGGGGCGGGGGGCGGATAGAAAGCCTTCATCCAGCTGTCAGTATGAAACACATTAGAAGCCATCATTCCTGAGGCGTCTGGTGTCACTGAGGAGGGTTAAGACCTCACTCACTCTCAAGTGTTTAGTGAGAGCCTACTAAACCCTGGGAGGACAAGAGTGAGCGAAACAGACAGGTCTCTGCCCCACTGGAGTGAAGGAGCTACTAAGAGGCCAGATGTTCAACAGTTCCACTCTTACATGCACAATTATAAATTGAGACACATGCCTTGAAGGAAAAGTATAGGGTGTTACAAGAGCATTAACACCGTGACACCATTCGGACATGGGGGCCAGGCTACATGGAGATGTGGGAAGACCCAATCTAAAGGGGTGACATTTAAGCTCAGACTTGACAAGGAGAGGGAGCTGAGCCAGCAAAGGGAACAGTATGTTAGGGAGAGGGAATAGCATTTTACGCAAAAGGACCAGCATATGAGAAGCTCTGGTTGAAGGGGAGTCAGATGAGAAGAGGAGTCTACAATTAGCAGAAGACCAGTGAGGAGGGAAGATTCAACCAACGTGTATTAAGCCCTTCAACAAGACAGGTGCTGTACCCAGTTTCAGGAACACAGCAGCAAACATAATCCACGAAGTCTCTGTCCCCCCTGGGGTTTACTTCCCAGATGCCACCTTGTCAGAAACCAGATTCCAGCAGAGCTGCCAGTAATTCAGGGGAAGGACAGGGTAACTACATACACTCAAGGGTTTTCTTGTCTGAGGGGCGCACAGTGTGAGCTGCTGCACTTAAAACAAGCAGCTCCTCTCCTTCCAGACCAGACCCTGAGCCAGACCAAGGTCACCCGTGGGGACCCATGGGAACATGGCAGGGGACAGGCCAACTCCATCAGACAAGGACATCATCCATCCCCCGTGCTGGCCACCCTGGCTGTGGTCTAGGGGTCTGGAATGATCCCCAGCTCCTCCATCAGCCAGTTCTAAGTTCTGAACATGGTTCTGGCACAAAGCGTGGTGGTTTACGGCCTGGGATTTTTAGGTCAAACATAACTGGCTTTTCCTCCCAGCTCTGCCACTTGCCAAGTGAGTCCAGAACTTTGGTTTGCCCTCTCTGATCTTCTCTTTCTTAGTGTACAAAAGAGGGTCAAAGGTCACGAGGACCTTGACCCTGGGCTGGCTGGGGAGATTACCAGAGCGAGGGCACCTATAGCACCGAGCACGCCTCACAAGCACTCAGCATCAGCTGCTGTGACTTGGATGGCTGTGATAGACCCCGCTTCCCTGACCGGAGGCTCTGGGCTTCATGTCCTTTCGTAAAGGCCAGAATTGCAACTCGAGCAATTAAGTGCACCGCACAGCCCTCTCCCCCTGATTCATGCATTGCCCGGGAAACCAAGGCAGAGTTCATCATCTAGCCCGGCATAACCCCAGGACTTCAAAGTCAGGAATGTTCGTTTCTGAGAACAGTAAAGCAACCACAGGAAGCAGGCAGCTGAGGGAACAACGGGCTGAACGAGGCCCAGGGGAATGACTCGGAAATATCTTCCATTCAAAAAGACTTTGTGAATTTTCCATTGCCAATATTTAATATCGAATTGGGTTCTCTCTTCCGCCTGTGTCAGTGGAGTGCTCAAAATAATTTTAATATTAGCCTAAGCCAAGGGAAATTAGGAAGATAAATCTGCACCATTTCCTTCCCCTTCTCCCCCTCTCTCCCTGCCCACAACATGTCCCGAAGCCAAACTTCCGTGATTGGAAATCCTCAACAGCTCGGCCGCACAGCCGTGAAGCAGCTGCTTTTAAGACAGACGACCTGGTTTCAACGTTGGCCCTGCTACTCAGAAATTTTATGATTTTAGACTAATAACATATACTCTCTAAGCCTCGGTTTCTTCCTCTGTGAAATGGGGACAATAAGACTTTAGGTGGCGAGTCACTGAGCAGGCAGGAAAAGCTCCACAGGCGAATGTTAGCTGCCATTACTCCTGCGGTTCTAAGTCCCCCATGACCTAGGTCCCCCAGAGATGGCCCGGGGACAGCTGGGCCAGCAGGCGCTGAGCAGGCACTAGCTGACCAAGGAGAAAAACATCTTCGGCTAGAACGGGGTGAGAAGGCTGTGCGTCCTCCTTGAGAATGACAGGCTACACAGAAGGCAAGACCTGTGTGAAACTAAGAGAATCCACCGATGACACCAGGTCACCCCACACTGACATAGAGGGAGCTGCCTTCCTGTTTCTTGTCATTTCCAGTCTCCAGAGCAGAGCAGAGATCAGATTAAAATCTGACACTTTAGAGTATATCCAAGGACCTCTGCAGGGTTTTCTTTTCTTCCCTCCCTTCCACTTTCCTCTCTACAGTAAACAATATGGTCTGACCTCGTGGAACTTACACTCTAGGAGGGAAGACGGCAGACCATAAATCAAGCAGGGAAAATACTATGAAGGAAATAAACTTCCTTCCATGCAGGAGGTGGACAGTGACTGGGGACAGAATTTCAGGGGCGATGGGAAGGGAAGGCTGCCGGGAGGCAGGGAAGCAGGGGCCCGAGGCTGCACCAGTAACCCCCTGCCAAAAAAAAAGACTATTTTGCTAATTCTTTATTTTCAAGGCAAAACACAAGTCCAAGGAATAGGTGCTAGAGAATAAGCGAAAAGAGAAGTACGAGACGGAGGGGCTTTCCATGTAGCCCTCCATTCCCCCACCCCAAACCATGACCGGGTCACGGACCCCAGGAGGATCAAATTCACCTCCCACAGAGGGCCCGGAAGCATTAGCAGAAACACAGGTCTCTGGTTGTGCCAGAACCACCACTAGACTAGGAACAGTCAGAGCAGCCAGAATCAGCTACTGAGAGGGGCCCGGGCCGGGCAGCAGGCCAGCACGTCCGATGTGTTCCCTCGCCAAACCCTCCCGGCAGCGGGGACGGTGATGATCCCATCCGCATCCGCATCTCACTGACAGGGAGACCCAAGCTCAGGGAGGTTAAGTGGCCCAGGGGAGCCCAGCTAATTGAAGGTGGGGCAGGGGTGCTGCAAGGTCGGTACTATTATCAGGCCCATTTTACAGCTGAAGAAGTGAAGACCTGAAGAGGTCACGTGACCTGTCCAATGCGGTACAGCCCAGACTGGGGAGAAGGAGACCTTCAAGCCACACAGATGACGCCAGCATCCACACACAGAAGAGTCCTTCTCAACAGTGTGTGGGGAGCAGCAAGCCATCACGCTTCTCTGCAGCGGCAGGTGTATGAAAAGACACGAGGGGGCGTCTACATCCATTCAGTGCACATGAAAGATACACACACCAGCCAGGCCTGGTACTGCCTTCCCGGAGCTTCAGCCTTGTAAGAAAGCCAGAGACGGACAGCTTTACACAAAGTACTTGTGTCTACTCATGACTACTGGGATGCGACTCAAGGAAGAGTTTATGGTGTGATGGGTACAGATGAGGGACGGGTGTCTAGAGAAATCTGAGCCAGGCACATTTCTGGTCAGCTGAGTGAGAGAGGGGAGACCCACATCCCAAGTATCAGGACCTCAGGAAGAACGTGGGAAATTTGAGGAAATGAAGTAAAGGTCAGGGAGAGGATAGGGTGCACCGGGTGGCGGCAGAAGGAGATGAGTCTGGAGAGGCCGGCCACAGAGAAGATGGAGAAAGGGATGGGAGGCCAGGTTGCGGGGAGCTCACAGGCCAGGCTAGGGAAGCCCCCCCGACAGGGGTGGGGTAACTGGACATCGCACAAGCAGAGCTGCCCCTCGGGAAGGTCGTCTGGAGTCTGTTGTCAGGCAGTTTGGGAGGAAGCAGGGCCGGGGGGGGACGGAATCAACGAACACCATCCAGGGACAAAGTAGCGAGTACCTAAGAGGGATGGTGGCAGGCGGGAGGAAAGAGGAGGGAAGGAATTTGAGAGTCAGCAGAGAGAGGTGGGACAGGACCCGGACAATGCCTCAGGGTCAAAGGGGAAAGCAGGTCGCCACCTGGGGACTGGGGGCGGGGCTGTTTAAAAACCAGCAGGAAGACCCAGGGGCCATGTCAAACGCAGTCCGAGCACGCTGAAGGAAGGCCTGCTGGGGTGACCTGCACAGCTCCTGGGCTCTGCACAGGGCACCCAGATAGGCTCTAAGAAAAGGCCCGAGGGTCCCATTTCACACACTGTATAGCTAAGGCTCCACAAGATGGACTGACGGGGCCACGCGCACACCCGTGAGCAGGGCCTCCCCCGGCCACAGCCCGTCTCCTCCAGTCCCCCCGCAGCACTTCTTTGGGCTTAAATCCTTCTCTCATCTGCACCCATCTGCTTGTGCTCTGACATCCAAAGCAATGAAGACTTCCTGATGGCCCACCTCGCACTGGTCCAGGGACTGCTAACTCTTGGGCAAAAAAGTAGTTCACATTCACAGTAAGGCTCATCCGACCTACACAGAATTTTTCAAAACATGGGTTCATCATCAACATTTAAAAATCAGAAAATTTTACATATGAATCCAGGTGTCTAGCTCTGTTGAAAACCCAGATTATCTGGTGACACTGGGTCCACGTATGCATGAAGCAACACGTGTCTCAGGTTGAGAGGCTGCTTGCCCTCCTGAGTAGCCACAGAGCTTCTGGTTCACTGTCGTCCCCACCCCAAAAACCTAACAACCAGAACAGAAACTAAGCTGTGTGACCGCCTAAGAAGACTATTCCTTTAAAATTAGCAGTCATTTTTATCTTTGGGTTAAAAGGGAGTGGTGGGGAGTGGGGCTAACTAGAGTAAAGCCTTCAACTACTGGAGAGCACCACCCGCCTAGTCTTTGTAGATGTTTGAGTCCCTGACCTCTGACTGTTGATCCTTTATTTTCATTGGGAGGTCAAGGAGAAAGACTACTTGGGTACTCATACTTGCACCCCAGTTTGGGAGCACCAGGAACAGTCCCTTCCTCCATCTTGCAACCACCTCATCTTCACCCAGCTCCTGAGTCATTCACCCACTGCCACGCAGATTCTAACTTTTCATTCAAAAGGCTGTCCAGCAGGACATCCCAGGCAAGTGGGGACAAGGAGGTGTTTTTGCCCAGCACCGAGTGGGAATAAATACAATCCAAGCGAAATAAGGGCTCATGCTGAGGCTGGCTCAGGTCTTCAGTAAGATGGGACATTCAGAGCAGTGCCCACACAAAGGAGGCAAGGAGGGAAAACACTTCTCATGCAGAGCTCCCTCTCCCTAGCCAAGACTCGGCATGGAACAGAAAAACGCAGCACACCCTTGGCTCCTAGACAGAAAATCCCAAGATTGGGGATGAGAGCTTAGATACAGAAAGTAGGGGGAGCAGGCGGTCAGTGAAGTGAAGAGGGAGGCGCCTTGTCAACAACAGACCAGCTTGGGCCCGCGGCAGGAACGGCTGCCTTCCAGCCTTTGCTAGCCGCCCACAAGCACACGTTTCCCAAGCTCTGATCTGTACCTAGCAGTTCTCTGGAGAACCCGACCGCTGAAGGGTTAAGCACAGGGTATACTGGGGTGATATGAGGAGCAACCGCAGACTTGTTCCTGCCCCTCACAGAGTTTACAACCAAGTAGGGAGACAAATGGTAATCAAGTGATCACATACCTCCATGCACACATTATTCAAAACAGAACTATGCGCTCTGAAGGAAAGAGTGTGTGACAAGGTGATCAGGCATGGTCAGGGTGGTCAGGGTGGTCAGGGAAGGAAGCCTTCTCGGGCAGCAGTTGGTGGATCAAAGGAACGGGGCAGGAAAAGCATCCTAGCAGAGGGAACAGCCGAAGCCCAGAAAGAGGCAGAAACGCCACTGTGCCTGCTATTCTGCTTCCTCTTAAGTTTCCGTTTGGCTCCAGGGTGGTCGACTTGGAGGACCTGAAGCAAAGGTGGGTGGGCTCTGGCAAGAGGCTGGGGTAAGAGCAGGTGGGAGGCAGGAGCTCCACAGCCAGAGGGAGCAGGATTCCCCCAGAGACACCAGCCCCCCACCAGATGAGAAGCTGCCTGGGAGACAACAGGGCCACTGGGTTGTTTATAGAGTGTAAGAGTGTCAGCTCTGCTCAGCGACAAACTGAAGACAAGATGAGGAAATAAGACATGTCCCCACCAACCTCTCCAGAAGGCCAAGCCCATGCCTCAGACATTACTCAGGTCTAATTTCAACCATGAAAGTAACTCAGAATTTATAAATCATCTTCTGCAGTACCTCTCAGTTCTTGCCGACAAGGCCTTGAATGTAAAGCCATCTTCAATTTGTGGAAGAGACTTCATTTCAACCTGGCAACCTCCCGCAGAGGTGCTTCCAACAGCAGCAGCCAGTGATGTTTAGACAGTCTGCCTCAGCTCACGAAGTGCCCCAGTTACCAACTCTCCAAGGGCTCCCACTGCATCTAAAATGAGGTCAAAAAGTCACTCCGTGATTTGGCCCTTACCCACGGCATCAATCCTCCTCAGACCTCCTGCCCCCTGCTCACCATTCTGCAGTCAAAATGCCCTTTCTCACTTATTTTCTGAAGGGAAGAAAATAAATGGGAAGTCTCTCCAGGAATCTCATTCTGCATTAATATGTTTTTAAGGTATGTGATCCTTCACGTCGACAGATATGAATTAAACCTATTGTGGTAATCATTTCACAATACATGTAAAGCAAATCATCATGCTGCACACCTTAAACTTACACAATGATGTATGTCAATTATTTCTCAGAAAAATTAGGGGAAAAATATGTATGCAAAGGGGGAGGCAGGGGGAATAGCTCAAAGGTAGAGGGCATGCTTAACATGCACAAGGTCCTGCATTCAATCCCCAGTACCTCCATTAAATTTTTAAAAAAAGTACGCAAAATAAACAAACAAACAATAAACACCCTTTCTCTCAGTTCCTCAACCAAGTCAAACGCTCCCCAGCTTCCAGGCCTTTGCACGTGCTGTTCCCTCTGCCAGGAATGCAGTCACCACCTGCCTCCTGTTGGCACTTCCTTATCCCTAGGGTCTCAGCTCAAACATCACCAGCTCAGAGAGGCCTTCCTTAGTCACGTCACCAGAAGTAACATTCTTCCCACTGTCTTATCTCAGGCCTGTTGTCTTTTTTTTTTCCAGATGCAAGTCCAACCAGGAATTCTCTCCACTCCTTCCGAGCATTTTTCACTGTCAATTGCTGGTGAGCTCTGAAAGGACAAAGACCACATTGGGCCTGATGTCTGCGTTTTCCTGCTACCAGGACAGTGCCCGGCACACGGGGGCTGTTCAACCACTGCAAACTGTGACCTGAACACACTGTGGACTCTGCAGAGTGACCGTCCTGGACACCTCCAAAATGCCCACACAGGAAAGAAACCAGAAACAAAGCTGATCATTCTTGATCAGACAACACCAGAAAGACAGGACAACTGAATGCAACATGTCCTTGATTACACTAGATCAGAAATAAAATTTTTAACAATAAATAAAGGACAAGACTGAGACTGTAAGAGAATTTTTAACACAGGCTGTACATTAGAGTATTGTATCAATGTTAAATTCTCCAAGTTTGGTAATTCCACCATTGTTAGCAAGGAGCATCCAAAGATGCAGGCTGAAACACTGTAGGAGGGAAGTGCCATGATATAGCTGCAACTTACTTTCAAATCGTTCAGCAAAAATAAATACATATGTGCTTGTCGTTCAGCAAAAATATATTTATGCTGTCTACACACACCTACATACTGCATTGTTCTACTCTTGCAATTTTTCTATAGGTTTTTGGTTTTTTAAAGTAAAAAACTGGCAGAGTAGGGGAAATCAACTAATAGATAGATACATAGATAGATAAATAAATAAATAAATGTAAGTAAGTAAATAAAACGTCAAAGTTCTATTTCTCATTTTGAGTAGAAGCGATGTGATTTACCCAAGATCATATGGATAGCTGCTGGCAGAGTCAAGATAATGACTTAAATATCCCACCTCCCAGACTTTTAAAATTTCCACCGTATCAAACAACTCATTTGGACTCATGACAGTCTCAAACAGGTACCTTTCAGGGCCCTGAATTGAATTACTGGTTGGATATGCACCAGCTTAAAAAAAAAAATCAAAATGACATTGGTGGATCTTAATCTGGGACTCATGCTTCCAGACATTTTACCTTATAAAATAAAAGCCTTCTCACTTGCATACATCTAGCCTAGAGACAATCAAACATCAGCCCTTTCCACTTGTCCCCACACAATTATACCTCTAATGACTGTGAGCGAGTGAATGGGTGGACGAGGGAAGACTAGCACTGAAGATTTAACTTTCTATTTTTATTAAAATTGTTAAGTTTAATCTTTCCTCTCTCTTTCCCATCTAGGATGGTTGGGGCTCATGCAACTGTGCATGGTCAAACTCTTATTCACCCTTCAAATCCCAGCCTAGACTCCTCTTCCTCCGGGAAGACTTCCCTGATTTCTCCAGGATAATTTAGGAGCCCTTCATCTGGGCTCCCACAAGCCCTCTCTTTGCTCTATTAAAAAAAAAAAAAAAAGAATAAACCTCATCACACTAACTTTTATTGCCTGTCTGCTTGTTGGTCTCCACCACTGGATCACACCCTTCATAAGGGCAGAGCTGAGATGTCTTGGGCGAGCCTGTGCCTAGCCACAGAGCACACGCAGTAATTCACTGAGCGCAACTCCACTGAACGAGCTGGCCCAACCCTGCTCCTCGCCACATCTTCGATGACTCCAGGAGCGCAGGCTGGGGCCAGCTCTTCCCAAGCAGCTCTGGGGAAGCTTTTCTTCTGCCTGTTGTTTCAGGTGTCCTGTATCACATCCCCTTTGGGACAGGAAGTGTCCTGTGTCACTGTTTTCTCCTCTTGTTCTGATATCAAAGGCTGGACCAGGGAGTTCCTGAGCAAAGATCGGGGGCTTGGGTCCAGTTACCCAGCACCTGCTAGAACAGCGACTTGGCCGCATTGCCAAGTGGGGAACAACACACGCTTTATTAAATAATAACAACATAATACATACTGCTCACTCCAACCGGTCATTTCAGCTCAGGGATCAGCTTTAAAGTCTCGCCAGGGTGGGACAAGGAGAACGGGCTTCACAGGCGGCAGGAAGGACAGGAGATTTGCAGGATGCAAATTTCCGGGGTTGCATGGATTTGACCAGGGAGCAGTTTTTTGCTCATGCTCCTCCTTCCCAGGAAGAATCCAAACAGAAACTGTACCCTACTGGTATCTGTGACAGTAAGCGCAGCTCAGCGTGGTGGGAAAACAGCCAGACAACACAGGTTTGATTCCAGCTCCCTCCCTCCCCTAGCCTGGGAGCTGGGCAGGTTATTTGGGCTCTCAGAGACACAGGTCCATTCTCCATGGACGGTGGTCAACATCTTCCTCATGGGACTGTGAGCAGAACTGGAGCTCATCAGATAACCAAGCATGTTGTACACGATATATTACACACTGCACAGAGTACTATAAAACCGCAACAGGATCCAGGAAAACCGCTCCTGTGAATGGGAATTATGAGAGTATGAACGAGCAGGCTTACCAGTGGGTTCCAGACTCAACTAGAAGGAACAGCACACAGATACCTGCTAGAAATTCACAACGTACTCCATCAAAGTGATCAAACTTGCCGGGGCCACGTGGATACACGCACAGGCACAGATGCTGTGTTTCTTTTTCTCATTCCTCACCCCCCTCCCCCATTCTCCAGGGCCCCAGATTTTCACAAGCCAAACAGCTGACATGGTGACACCAAGGATCACACCAGAGCTGAGAAGACTGAATTTTTGTACAGCACTGTCTTTTATATTTTATACACACACACACACACACACACACACACACGCACTCTCTCACATACCCACATAAGCATACATCACCAAGCCAGAAGAATTTAGCCCCAAATCTCATGTGTTTCTGTTTAGGGACATGTTCGCCAACATGGGAATCTTCTAGTCTTTGAACTGAACTCAGCATTCAGACACATCATCACCTGGTTGGGGGAGGGGGTGTGTGCAGGAAGCAGTCAGCGCCCAGGTCCCTGAACAGTATCTTTGTCCTCAGTGTCCCAACATCCCTGAAAGCCTGTCTCCCCAAGGAGCCTTTCGCCACCAAGACCTGCCCAGAGTGCCTTCTGATTTTCCTCCAATCCATCCCCTACACACCAGTGACCAGAGCCCCACTTCTGCCCTCGTTCCCTCTCACCTGGACTAGAGCCACAGGCTCCCCATCATCATCCCTACTGTGGTGTTCAGCTGCCCCACCCTTTCCCAAATCTGCCCTCCACTCTGCAATCAAAAGGGTCCTGCTAAAAAGCTCAGACCACGGAAGTCCCTTCCTAGGATGCTTCAGGGGCCTCCATCCCACATCCCTCCGGAAGGCACACAAGTCCCACCTCGTTCCGCAGCTGCCGCCTCCACACCGCTCTGTCCTCCCTCATCTTATCAAACTGCTTGCACTGCCCCCTCACTCTCCGTGCTGCCCCCCCCACCCCCACCCCTTGCTATCTCTTCCAACTTCCTGGAAAGCCCTTCCCATCTCTGGCTAACTCCTATCATTCTTCCTAACTCACTCGGGCATCATTTCCTCTAGGATGTGCTCTCTAGAACCACAGTTTAAGCCAAAGACCCTTCCTCTGGTCCCAGGTCTCCAGTTTAACTAGTTTAAACCGGAACTGTAGGTACATGAGCCCAACTCCCCAACTAGATATTACCTTCCTCCAGGAAGGAGTGGGTTGGATCCCGACCATTCCCCCAGCACCAAGCTCTGTGAGTGAACACTGCACACAACCAACACATCTGCTGAACTGAAATGCACTTCAAACTCCCAAACAGAATCCCAAAGGGCATTTCAACTGACAGCCCCTACATCTGAGGAAGGGGAGAAACAGAAGGCTTTCAGATTGAGGGAGCCCATGCTCGGCCCTGGGAGACCCTAGGTCCCAGAGGCTCAGAGCAACAGGAGGACATTCGAGCATCGCAGAGGGAGAGAACCGGCGTTACCATGAAGCTGCCTGGGGCGTGGTCAGCCGTCTCAGCCACACCAGTTTCGGGACTGCCCATTTCAAAATGGGACTGGCTACTTCTGAGGGCAGACACATGCTTATGCTCAGGAAGGCATAAAGGCACAGGATAAGAAGGGACACTCTCCTGGACAGTCACTCTAATACTTCAAAGCATCTTTTAAACAGGTAACATTTAGTGAGTACTTGCTATGTCCCAGGCATGTGTGTCAGTTCATTTAATCTTCAAAATGGTCCCATGAAGTGAGTACTAGGAGTTGCCCCCATTCCTATGTAGACACCGAGGCCCAGGAGGGTTAAGTAAGTTGCCTGAGGTTATACAAACAGCAAGAGGCAGCCGTGGGATTCCAACTCAGGCATGTAGCTCTGGAATCCACGTTAACCACTGCAACACACAGCCTTTCTTCCAAACACTTTATAGTAAGAGAGAAAGCTGAGTTATGAAATTAGTTGCACATGTCTTTTTTTTAAAAGATAAAATATAGTACTTCAACACCTAGACCTTGCTCACCCCTCCAAGTTCATTTCTCTCCCCCTGCCCCCCGCCCCGACTCCAGCCACTGTGGTCTCTTCTCAGTTTCTGGAAGGTGCCACATTCATTTCTGACAAGGAATCACACATGCTCACCCTCTGCTGGGAAGGCTCTGTAGACTCTGCCAGCTCTTGACCCAGCCAGACCTGTGTCCTCCATGTCTGGGCTCAGACATCACCCACTCAGGTGGGTCATGCCTGACGACCCTCTCTCCAGGTGCCCCCTGCTTCTCCATCCCAGCATCCCGCAGCAGGGTTCCCTGTGGGTGGGCCCGTGGTCACCTTCGACCTCTGGACACTGTTTCCCACCCTGCAGCACACAGGTCACGAGGGCAGGAACCTTTCTGTTTTGTTCACCTGAAACCGCACAATGAAGTGCTCAAACGCTCACTGGATGAATGAACAAATGGACAAATGAACTAAGTACTCAAAGGAAGGAAGGGCTGCGGGAAGGGAGGAACTGCTGCCTGAGGCTCTCAGCTCTGGGAGATACACACTCACCAAGAACAGCAATGTGGTGGTGGAAAAATTTAAGATGAGACTTACGAACCCATGCTTTTGGAGAAAGTGACCTAACGAAAACCCCAATCAGTGCATCTGTTTTGGTTGCTAGTGTGAACGTGAACTTTGCCCTCTAAAGAGGCAGTCCCTGGAGAGGACCATGGAACTGCCCAGGCCTCCAAGGATGACCTTGGGTGGCCCCCAGGCAAGGCTGGAGAGGCAAGCACCCCCAACGCTGCTTGGAACTCTTACTCCAACTCCTCTGGGCTGGAAGCGCCCAGCATCCCTAGAGGGACTCTCATGGGAAGGAGCTCACACAATTCCTATAACCCTCAAATGTAAGAGCCAAACCTGAGCCTGTACCATCCGAACTCAAGGCTGCGCTTCACCGTGCAAAAGGGAGGGCAGGGTGCAGAGCTCCGGGTGCTGCAGCCCCAGGAGAGGGCGGAAATCAAGCGTCGAGCACAGCTAACCTTTGGAGCACGTTTGGCACACACCTGAAGCTTTTCCACCCACACCCCTAGGAACGTGTTTCTGAAGGGCAGCCGAGGGGAAGCAGGTAGGGAGGGGACCGTTATTAAAAAGAGAACTCGAGCCACAGGAGAGGAAATGTCTCTGAGATTGCTCCCAGCAGGTCACCATTGTGGAAGAGAAGTAATACCATTTAAAAAGTGCCAAACAGGAAGGAAGGGCATGGTGGGGGGATGAAGGAGATCAGAGAAGGTCAAAAAAAAAAAAAAAAAAAAAAAAGAAAGAAAGAAAGAAAGAAAGAAAAAGAAAACAAACAACTGTCCTTCTTTGAATAAAAATGTTCTGCAGGGAGACACCTCTGCAAGTTTCTCTCCCTCTGTTTTAAAGAGCTTTTTTTTCCCCTAATATACAATTTTTTTTTTGGCAGGGAGGGGCAGGTCTTCTCTGCTTCTCTCCCCCCTTTATTTTTGGCTCCCTCAGTAGGCCGCCTACACCTTCTGGGTTCCAAGAGCGTCCTGAGGATACTTACTAACAGGAAGCCAGGCGAGGCGGGAATGGACACAGTCGTTAGGTGACATAAGCCTGCTGACAACCTGCCAACTCAGCCTATTGAAGATGTAACTGAAAAGCCAGCATTTCACTCCAACTAGGTCACCTCCTAGGGCTGTGGATGTCAGCTGGGCGCTCGCCACAGACCAAGCACTGAGGAGCCAAGGGGTGAGCGGTTTCCCGGGGGGACACGCGGAGGTCAAGGGGACGAGGAGGAGGTGGAGGCTGAGGAGGGATTTGTGAGAACGGATAAAACGGGAGAAGGGGAAGGAGACATCCACAGGCAAGCGGGTGTCCAAAAGCCAGCCGGAGAGATGCGGCTGTCAGGTTTGAGCAGGCCAGTTCTGTGGCAATGGGCTCTCATTCCTCACACATACCCTTCTATTTGCTTGCTAAGCACTGTCTCTGTTAAACCACAGAATTCCCCCAAATAAAGCGTCAGTCCCTTAAGGCAAGGACTGTGTTATCTTGTTGGGGTCTTCAATTTCACCAAATACCATGCCACACCCAAAGTCAACATGCAATAAATGCGCGATGAATACGTGATCATGAAAAGAAAAATACAGTAAATAAAGGAACACTGGGCTCTAGGGTCAGTCAGACTTGGCTGTGACACCCGGCTCCTCTTCTCATTAGTTATGTCCCTTTGAGAAACTTTTCTCAAGCTCTTGACACATTCCAGCTCCTCATTCATAAAATAAGGGCAAGGCGGGGGGGGGGGGCTACAGTTCAGGGGTAGAGTGTGTGCTTAGCATGCAAGAGGTTCTGGGTTCGATCCCAGTACCTCCATTTAAAAAAATAATTAATAAATGAACCTAATTACTTCCCCCCTCCGGAAAATAAAATAAAGTAAGGACAACAGTCTGGTCTAACTCATATAGTTCCTGTGAGGGTTGACTGAGGAGCAAGGTGTTACGCACAAAGCACTGAGTGATGTGCCTGGCATTAAGTAAACATTCAGTAACTGTGAGTTATTGTTACTGTAATATTTCAACTACTATTATTATTGCAAATGATGACAGGCTACCCCTTGGCTTTGGGTTTCCTGGAGAGCCTCCAAGTATACCCAAGCTTCACTCAGCAGATGGATGCAAGCAGCCCCAGGTAAACAGTTTGCTCTCTGAACGGGTGACAGACTGGCAAGATCAATGGGTGTTTTTCCAGCAAGGCATTTTACAACATCGCTCATCCTCCCCTTGTGGGGGGGAGTGGAAGAGTCGGCCAGATGAGCAGTCAAGTGACTGAGACCTGGCTGAGCATCTACATGCACATTTCTCTCTCAGATTGTGCTCTCTAGACTGTTTGTTCACAGGTTGTTATTAGGTGTTACCTAGCAGGGCAGGGGAGAATTTAATGGTCAAATACATTTGGAAAACTGTTTAACAATTTCTCTTGTCAGATTTTTTTTAATACAAGCATCGTGAGTCTTCAAGAAAGGGTCATGGTATTTAGCACTATCCCAATATATGCGGTTATAGCGTTCCATTTTTGAGGACCATCCTGCAGTCTAGTGCCCCTCAGGATGCACTTCAAGAAATGTTCATCCATTGTCCGCAGGGTGTGTGACATCAACCCTGCCAGGAGTGCCTGGTGGGCATGCTGCGGCTTTGCTCTTGACTCTGTCTGGTTCAACATCATTAATTTGCTGGCGTGCTGATCGAAAGATGATCCTAAGCTGGACAGAGAAGCTGATAGGAGAGATGGTATAATCAGGACGATGGACTAATGAGGCACTTCAAAGGGATAAATATCAGGTCCCGCGTACAACATCCAGAAACAACACAGAGCATTCAGGATGGTGGAAAATGGGGTTCAATGGAGCACAGGCCTAACTGACCGGAGACACTTAACTATGAAGGAAAAAAAACCAAGAAGCCAAGTCCTAAGTGCCTGAGCCTCTGGATCAAGCTCTGCTTGAAGGCGGATCCAACCACCAGCCCAGGGCCCTGTGACATCTATCAACAGATTCTCTCTAAATGTTGAATTTTTATTTTTTCTTTTTTAAATATGACAGTATACAGTCAAGTATACTAAGGTCTCCAAAGAAGATACACTTTTAGGAAGAAATGAAAGAAGTCTCAGGTCAAATCAAAGAGTGATGTCTCACCTTTCTGGATGGTCAGATGACTATTGGAGTTTAGCTTGTGATGGTTTTGGGGGGCCAACCTTAGAGGGACACAGATAAACTAGGAAAATTTGGCAAGATGAACAGGACATCTAAAACCACATTATACAAAGAATTATGTAAAAGCAATTTTAAAAAGACAGACAGATGAGATACTTGGGAGGGCCTAGCCTTTCAAATAGATTTGTGAGGGACACGGCATCCCCTGAAGGAGGAATCCAATGCTCCTTAACTTCTAGGGAGAACAGATACACTTGAAAACCTGTTGAAATCTATGGAAACTCTCTCCAGGAAAATTTACATGCCAACAACATTCTGCAAACATTTTCAGGGGATTGCTGCTCCTCCCTCTAGCCCCATCACCACTGGAGAAGCCCATCCCTGGACTTCCTCCACAGAAGACCAAAACCAGGTAAAATCCTCATCGGGTTTTAGCATGACCTGTGTGATGTCCCCACGCCCACCCTTACCAAAGTAATGAACTAAGAGCAATGGATGCTATGACAAGGAAGCCAGCGTCAGCTCGGTAAGAAACACACACTTCCATCATGCAGGCCATCGGAAACAGGAAGCGCTGACTGGCAAGTAGGGAGCGTCTCTTCACTGGAGGTGCTCAAGTGAAAATTCGAAGCACATTTTCAGGGAGGTAGTAGAAAGATTCAAACACACCACTGGACTCAATGAGCCAAGGTCCTTCAGGATTTCGCTACTTAAAATGTGGTCTGAGGACCAAGAGCATCACCTGGGAAGTTGTTAGACATGCAGAACCTCAGGTGATTCGTAGGCATGTCTGTGTTTAAAAAGCACTGCTCTAAGGTAGCCAAGATTCTCTAAGGGAAGAGAAATAGAAGTACCATGGTCTGTCAGCAGCAGCATTTGCCTATGCCTCCAGAGATCCGCCCTTTTAGTTCTAAGTAGGTTTGGGGTTTGAGGGTGTGAAGTGGGGACCCTTCTCTAAATCCTTGTTTCATCCTCCACCTATCACATGAGTTATTTCTTTGTCTTCTCCAAGACTATAGAGGGAGAACTGGGGGAAGGATGAAATAATTCTACTATGTCTCTAATCCTGGTCCAGAATTTAAAGAACGAAAAAGAAATTTAAAACAGTTATCTTCATGATCATCTCCTTGCTAAAAATAAAGGTAAGATTTATCACACACTCACGTGGGCCACCAACACTGCTACATGGTTTTTTATCCCTTCTTTTACTTAGTCTTCATAATAACCCTGAAAGGTAGTTATTTATTTTCTTTCATTTCACAGATGGTGAATCTGAAGCTCAGAAAGGGGAAGTGACTTGCTCAAGGCCACACAGCCAGTAAATGGGGGTGCCAGGCCTTGATGCCAAAGTTCAAGTTCTTAACCACTCAACGGCACACCTTTAGAGGAAATCTCCAGCCTTCCGCTCTTTTCAATAAGCAGTAAAGGTAGCCTGGGGCTGTCAAGTTCCCACAGAGCTCATCCACGTCTTCCAGGGATATAGCCAGGCTGCTGGCTGGGCGGCTCCACACACAGGTGCACCAGGGTCTCAGATCTCAGCCCTCCATTATACTTGTTCATTACACAGGAAGACTGAGAGGTCATGCTTTCAAATCCTGGCCCCTTCCTCATTATCTGCTCCAGCATCAGAGTCCTCCCAGTCCTGTATTGACTTGCTTTATCTCCTGGCTGCTGTCCCATCTCCATTAGATCCCAGGCATTTGAGCAAAGTACACAGCTCTCCAGTTCTGGCTGAATGGGAATCGACTCGCCATTCCTTCTCTGTAATTTTGGGCACAGTCTGGGAGGACTGAGAAGGTGTCATTGACTTGGAATTACAGTTCTTTGTTACAGAATGAATTTCCGGACTGCGCCGAAGAGGCGAGGACTCCCCCTCGCACTCACACAAGCAGCTTTGTTCCCCTTCAAAGTGGCCCTCTAATTGCGCTGTGCACATTCATCCTGGACTCTGCTGCTTCTCGAGGAGGAAGCGTATCAAAGAGAACTCAGACTTCCTCCAGACTGAACATCTGCAGCCTTCATGTGGAAATTAATCACGGGCTGCAAATTCCCCCCTCTACCTCTTATTAACTTTTTTATTTCCTACAGCTATTGTACTTTTGTACTCTTTGGCCTGAAATGCCCCAACCGAGTCCCTGAAGGCAGGACCCACCTTTTAGCTACCTTTGTCTCCATCTCATCAGGCCTGGCCTCCGTGAGATGTTCAACCACCACACAACTGACTGAAAACGAACTGACTGCATTTTACACGTTACCATGCACATCTGCCGCCGTGTCCAAAAGTGAATCCACTCTTCCAGGTAACAAACTTATTTGGAGGGAGGGTCACAGGGGGCCAAAAAACAACGTAAGCATATTGAGATCCTGAAGCAGATGGTGCTGTGTTAAAAAAAAAAAACAAACAACCCTCACATTAGGGTTTCCATCTTTTAAGAGGTAACAAGAAAACTTGTTCCCATGAGGTAGGACTAAGCCACTAATCCCCTTGGTACAGCTGGAAACACAAAAGCTTCTTAACATTCAAGGACCCCACCCCATGCAGTGAGACAATAACTTGGCCAAAACTCCCTTCTCAGCTGCTCCTGTTACCTGCTCCCACTCCCAAACCACTTAAAGAGAATTCTGGGAATTTTAAAATAAAGTTGCTTGAGAAATGGGGCACGTTGTATCCAAAACAACAACAAAATTCTGGGTGATACTGGCTAGAAAAAGCAGGGTGTTTCCTCCAGTAATAAAGGGGTGGTGGTGGGGAATGAAGTAAATGAAATATTTTCAAACATACATTAGGTGCTGATTCACTTCTTGAAATATTGTCGGATTTCTCTCGTCTCTTTGAGAATAACTCCTTCTGGTCTACTCCTCACTCAACAAATAGTTCTAGAGAGTGACTGTGCTCTGTAGCTGTCTACTCTGTGCGTGGACGAACACAGACGTGGGCTGCTGGCTTTTTCACACTCGGCTCCTTCAGTTCCGCGATTTCTTCTGCTCTAATTACCAGCTTTATCATCGCATCTCTAACAGGGTAGAGGAACCCTTAGACCCCCAAGATGAGGGGAATGATACAGTGATCCAAGCACAGACCCTGGGCCAAGCTCACCATCTATGTTACTCCGTGTGATGCCCTCACAGAGAAAATGGGGGTGAATACCTTCCCCAGCCTGGAGGAAAAGTGCCTGAAGCTTTTATACATGTTCGTATCTACCAATGTTATTCAACCTCAGCCCAGGGGTTGAAAATCAAAGTGTCTGCGGGTACAAACAGGCTTGGTAACTGGGTCAAGCGAGCAGGGACTCCAAGTCAGGACCAAGAGGGATGAGTGGGGATGGAGGTGAAGCCGAGACCACCAAGGGGCCGGCCCAACTGGGCACCAGCCAAGCATTCCCACAAGGGCGTGCAGCCCAGGGTCCCCAGTTCTTCGCATCTGTCAGGAGAAGCCAGCTCCAGATTTTGATATGAAATCTCCCTACTAAAAACTATGGGCTCAAACAAATCTAGAAACAATACAACCTTTAGGAGTCTGGGTTCCAGAACCATATCAGCTGGGTTTCTGAATCCCAGTTGACCGTTTACCTGCACATGACCTTGGACAACTTAACCTCTTCGTGTCTCATTTTCCTCATGAAAAAAAATCAGTGCCTATTTCATGAGGCTACTGTGAGGAATAGAAGATACAAATAAATTTTAATCCATACTTTGATATATAAATATATAGGTATTTATATATCAATGTGTGTATAAACATATATGTGATTAGAACAAGGCCTGGCACACAGCAAACATCATGTAAGTTTGGGCTGGTACCAGTATTCCTTTTGCAGACACCATGCAGAACAAACAAGAAACTTCTCTCAAGAAGGTCCTATATAAGCCAACACTTTGAGACCCTAGTTCTGGCACATTAGTGCCTAATGTTTTCATGGGGCCACATACCTCAGCATCATCCAGTTGTGGGGATTTGATAAGAAGGCACTCTCTGCTTTCACCTGCCTGTCATCCTCAGAGACTCAGGGACACTATGCAGCTAGACCCCTGGAGGACTCTGGGCACTGCACATCAGTTACATCTTATTCATCCCCTCAGTCCCCAGGGGTGAGAGTGGGCTGAGGATCACTCTGCCAGGTACACAGAACAGCTCAGGAGGGCTTCTCAGATCCACCTTTGGTCACAGAGATGTTCCAGGCACAAGGAGCCTACTGGAGAGCTTGGCCCTCCTTGAGAATTTATGGAGATTTTAGCCAGGGCTAGTGCACTGGTCCAGCCACCAGACTTTTAGGAACGATCATCACACTGGGGGCTACCAGGCACAGGTTAGCAGGCCTGGCTTCCTGGATTGCTGCAGTACTGCAAAGAGGTTTCCCAAGCCCCTCACCTGTAAATGTTTTTCACCAGTCCATGCAATTCTCTCATCCACTGCGACGTATTTCCTCCAGTACTTTCTACAATTCCTACTGAGCTAACAGCGATGTACCTGTTATCACTTAGCAACAGAAGACTTAATTATTTAAAAACAAATAGAGGGGCTTGGGGGAGAGAGTAACTTGAAGTCGTATCTTCAAACTATATTAAAACTGTCCTCTTCTTCCTTTGCTTTCCTTTTATCTGGTCTCATTACTTATGGTTACGGGGTTTTCCTTCACAATAGGAACAACGAAAGAGTAACATTTATTAAGCACCACACTCATTTCAGACACTCACATCCTAGCCTCACAACAGCCCTAGGACACAGACCCTACCAGGATCCTTATGTTACAGATGAGGAAACTTAACTCACAGACTTTAAGAATCGTGGTCACACAGCTAAGAAGTGGTAAAGCTGGAGGTCAAAAACAGGTCTGTGACTACAAAGCCCTCATGCTGACCCACCTGAGGGAATCAGATCGCCCTATTTCAGCCAGATGGTACCTGAGCTTTGCTAGCAGTAGGAGAACAAAGTCACACCCACAGTCTGCACTAGATGCTAAGCTGGACACAGCACCCACCCTTCCTAGCCTTCATCTCCCCACCCCACCTTCCCAGAAATCTATCTGAAGGTGACATCAGACTATAAGGTCAAAGTGGCTTGCATTTTTGGAAGATGCAACATAGATCTAAAATGTTAAAATTAACCTAAGAATTTTTAGAGGTATCTGAAGTAAGTTCTTAACAATAATATCTTACTGGTCAGACATATATTTTAAGTCTGTGGGTTTTTAAATTACTAACGCAAAATATGCTCATAACAAATTCAAATAATGATGAAGCATATCAAGTTTTTTTTTTAATGCACAAAGTGAGAAAGAAAAGAACTTTTCCCCATCCTGTGCCAACTCCCTAAGTATCTTTCCAGATTTTTCCAACATATTAGCATAGAACATATGTACATCTACGTGCATACAGTTTTTTTCTCATAATCAGGATTTTCTATAGTTTTGAAACTTTTTACTCAATAGTATACGTATTTATGTATCTCTCCATCAGTTTGTACAGAACTGGCTCAGTCTTTTTAACCAACACAACTGCCTTATATGAGTGAACTGAAACTTACTTCATCAGTTCCCTGTTGAAGAACATTTGGGTTATTACTATTCTGGGGTTTGCAACAGTCATGTACATCATGAGAACCTTTAGCTGACAGTACGTGTCTCAGTGACCCAGCAGCTTATCAGGGTTACAGCATTTGGTACTGTAGCTGAAATGGAGCTTATCTTCAGTTTAATGAAAGATTCAACTCATATTAAAAAAACCATCCCAGCTTCTGAGATTACTGGCTCTTCAACAGTAAAACACACAACTGAACACCAACTCATTCTTTCATTCATCCATTCATTTATTCATTCCAGTACCTGTGGTCTACCAAGCTCTAGGCTAAGCCCAAAACATTAAACAAAAGACCAAGCTTCATGTCCTCCCCTTGAGCAACTAAGGATTCAGTGGGCAGACAGACTCATCAATGAGTTCAGCATCATGTTTAAGAGCTCCACTAGGTTCAAGTGAAGGAGCATCTCACTCTGGAGGATACACAGGTCCCTGCAAAGAAACAGGTAAGCAGTGCCTTGAGTAGGAGTTTGCAAGGACAAGAAAGACCTATTAAGGGACAGGGCAACCCAGGCATAATAAGAGCACTTACAAATCTTCATCCTGTAAAAGCACCCAGAGTGTTTGGAGAACTTACAGCACTCAATACACAGAGCTTCTGGAGGGAAAATGCCAGGGGAGAGTGATGGGAAGAGAACTTAAAACTGAAATGAAAGGTGGGAGAGAAGCAAGATGGTGGAGAAGGAAGCTTGTAGCTCACCCTCTTCCACAAATACACCAAAACTCACATCTACGGACCTACTCAGACAACCAGAGTTCCTGCCGAACTCCGACAGAACATCGCCCTCTTCGAAAGACAAAAACGCCAAAAATCTGGTAGGAGAAAAGGAAAAAAGAAAGAAGAAAAAGCAAAACAGTGCGGGACCAGTCCCGCGGTGAGGGAGCGGCAAAGGAGGACTGGCGCTCGTTCACTGGGTCTCCCCTCTCCAAAGGAGAGGCCGGTGGGATGGAGGGGGAGCCTCCGAGGCTCAGATCTGCTCCGAGCACCCCTTGACCGACAGAACTAAGTTAAATGGGCACAGAGGGTCCCTGTGACACCCAGCCCAAGACACAAGCAGGCAGCTGGGGCCGGGACAGGCTGCCCGAGCCAGGCGGAGGACGGGGGAGGCTGCACTGAGGCAGCCCCGGGGGACTGCGGGGGCTGCGTGCCGTGGCTGGGAGGGGATACGGAGCAGAACAACCTCAGTTCCCCATAAATTGCAAAAAAAGCAAAGCAACACGGCTGGTGTGCCCCAGGGGGAGGGGCGCCATAGCCTTTGTCTCCTCAGACCTGCGCCGCCATTACTGGCACTTCTCACGAGAAGAGAGGCGGGGCTCAGCCACAGCCGCCATCTCCTCCTGTGTGCAGCGCCCGGGCGGGGGTGGGGCTGAGCCCTGAATCTGCACCCGGGGGCTCCACAACCTCCTGGGCAGGACTGAGACTTGTTTACGGCCCGAGGCAGATAGGATATTTCTGCCCTGGCACCTCAGAGAACTCGTGCCACCAAAACAAACAAGGAGCTGAGATTTGGCACAGAGCAGGGGCGGGGCTGTTCTGCGGTCTTTCCTGAGCCTGCCTTCAGAGCGCCAACCCGAGGCGGAGCGGGCAGCTGCACAGAGCAGCAGAGCAACCGGTGCCGGGAGAGGGCGGGCAGCCACCGTCCTCCTGGCAGGAACGCAGCACCTGGCCACGGTGCTGGGAGGGGGCACGATCCACCCACCTGCCCCTCCCGCCCCCCAGCACAGCAACTGACTGCGGCATCGGGAGACGGAGTGGCCTGCCCGCCCACCGGGTAAGAGCTCAGCACCTGACCCAGTGTTGGGAGGGGGCGCGATCTGCTAGCCGACAGCCACTTGGAGCAGCACAGACAAGGGCGCCAATATAGGGCCTCTGGAAACAGCAAACTGAGTACGCGAAACAGGGTGAAGACACAAAGACCTCTCAATAAAATCATTAAGAGCACACCGTCTCCAGGAGAAATAAATAACTAATACTCCATAAGCCACAGTGCCAGAGAGATACAAGCAATATGAAGAAGCAGAGGAACCACTCCCAATTAAAAGATAAAGAGAAAACCCCTGAAAGCACAATCAAGGAAATAGACATTGATGGCCTACTAGATCAAGATTTCAAAAAAGAAGTGCTCAAAGTACTGAAGGAACTAAAAGAAATAGCGTTTAGAGATATAAAATATGTCAAAAATGAAATAGAAGCTATAAAGAAGAACCAAGTAGAATTAGTAAACTCATTTGCTGAGATGAGAGCTGACCTAAAGGCTGTACAAAGCAGGCTAGATAATGCAGAGGAACAAGTAAGTGACCTAGAAGACAGAACAACAGAAAGCACCCAATCAGAACAGCTGAGAGAAAAACAAATAAAAAACACTGAAAACAATATAAGGGACCTATGGGATAATATAAAGCGTGCCAATCTACGCATAATAGGGGTTCCAGAAGGGGAAGAAAGAACAAAGGGGATTGAAAAGGTATTTGGAGAAATCATGACTGAAAACTTTCCAAACCTAAAGGAATCAGATATCCAAATACAGGAGGCTCAGAGCGTCCCAAAGAGGAAGAACCCAAATAGACCCACACCAAGACATACCATAATCAAGATAGCCAGAGTCAAGGATAAAGAAATGATCCTAAAGGCAGCAAGAGAAAAACAAAGAGTGGGTTACAAAGGAACCCCCCATAAGGCTCTCAGCTGATTTCTCTACACAAACACGACAGGCCAGAAGGGAATGGCAAGATATATTCAAAGTCCTGACTGAAAAAAAGATGCAGCCTAGGATACTCTATACAGCAAGGCTATCCTTTAGAATAGAAGGAGAGATAAAGAACTTCACAGACAAGCAAAAACTAAAAGAGTTTAGCAACACTAAACCCATGCTAAAAGAAATATTGACAGGTCTACTCTAAATAGAAAAGCAGGATGCTACAAAAATGAGAAACTTATAACTGGAAAGGAGATAACTGCCATGAATTACAAAAAGAATAAACACAAAATTGTAAAAGAAGACATCTAAATCATTAAGAGTGGGAGAGGGAAGCAAGGAAAGCCACTGTGGAAAAGTATGGAGATTCCTCAGAAGACTAGGAATAGACTTACCATATGACCCAGGAATCCCGCTCCTGGGCTTATATCCAGAAGGAACACTACTTCAAAATGACACCTGCACCCCAATGTTCATAGCAGCACTATTTACAATAGCCAAGACATAGAAACAGCCTAAATGTCCATCAACAGATGACTGAATAAAGAAGATGTGGTATATTTATATAATGGAATACTATTCAGCCACAAAAACTGACAACATAATGCCATTTGCAGCAACATAGATGTTCCTGGAGAATGTCATTCTAAGTGAAGTAAGCCAGAAAGAGAAAGAAAAATACCATATGAGATCGCTCATATGAGGAATCTAAAAACAAAACAAAACAAAAAACAAAAAAACAAATACAAAACAGAAAGAGACTCATAGACATAGAATACAAACTTGTGGTTGTCAAGGGGGCAGGGGGTGGGAAGGGACAGACTGGGATTTTAAAATGCAGAATAGATAAACAGGAGTATACTGTATAGCACAGGGAAATATATACAAGATCTTGTGGTAGCTGATAGTGAAAAAAAATGTGACAATGAATATATATATGTTCATGTATAACTGAAAAAATTATGCTCTACACTAGAATTTGACACAACATTGTAAAATGACTATTACTCAATAGAAAAGTGGAAAAAAAGGAAAAAAAAAAAAAAAACTGAGTTTGAAGGGCCTTGAAGACAAAGCTGGAAAACTCAAAGTTCAGGTTCTCACAGGGGAAGTATCACTTCCCAGGCCCTCTGGATATACTACATTTGTTAATCCATTCATCAGTCAAGGGACATGAGTGTTTTTTCTGGGTTTTAACTGTCACAAGTAAAGCTGCTATGAATATTCCAGTAGCAGTCAGCTTGCTTCTTTACTTTTGGGTAAATATCTAGGAGCAGAATGGCTACATCTCACAGGCGTGGGATGTTTCACTTAAGAAACAGCCAAACTGTTTTCCAAAGTGGCTGTACTATTTTGCACTCCCACTAGCAGCATAGCTGGATGCCAGTACCCACATCCTTGCCAACACTTGGAACGGTGAGTCTTTCCAGTTTTAGCCATTCTAATAGGTACCAGTGCTATCTCACTGTGGTTTTAATTTGCATTTTCCTGGCAACCAATGATGTGGGACATCTTTTCATGTGCTTATTTGCTATCCATGTATCTTCTTTGATAAAGTATCTTTTCACATCATTTCCTCATTTTTTAAAATTGGTTGTTTTCTTATTATCCAGTTTAGAAGGTTTTTTTATATATATTCTAGATATGAATCTTTTTTTTAAGATAAGAATCCTTTATTGGAAATATGCTTTGCAAATATTTTCTCCCAGTCTGTGGCTTGTCTTTTCATTCCCTTAAGTGTCTTTTGAAGAACAAAAGTTTTCAGTTTTGAGGAAATCCAATTTATCCATTTTTTGTTTGATGGGTCAGCTTTTAGTGTCCTATCTAAGAAATCTTTGCCGAAAGCAAAGATCACAAAAAGTTTCCTCCTATGTTTTCTTCCAGAAGTGTTATACTTTAGGTTGTAGCTTTAGGTTTCTGATCCATCTCCAGGGGGCATTTTGGACACCTGTGTGGGCATTTTTGTTTGTCACAGTGACTGGAGGAAGGGGTTCAACTAGCAGCTGGTGGGCAGGGGAGCTCCAGATCTTATAATGCACAGGAAACATACACACCATGCACCACACAACTTTCAAATGTCCAGCCGAACACTCATGGGGGCAAATTGCTTATAATAACATAGCTATTCATTTAGCTCTTACTTCAAAATACCAAACCCTTTGAGGAAAGTTTGAAAAATATAGTTGCATCTTTCCTTACGTCTCTTCAATCCAGAGTTTTTCCTTACAGCACCTATTTCATCATCTCTCCTAGGGCACTTGTGCCTGCGCATTTATATATCGAATTACATATTTTATTATACACTAATTTCCTCTCATTTCTCCTTTTTAATTCGATTATGGCATTAAATTAATTTTTTATCTTGTGTATGTAGCTGGTTATATTATCATACATAAGCAACACGAAGAGATTAAAAACACTGAGCTGAATGACAGAAAGAATCCGAATGATATGTATAAAATATCACTTAGATATTAAAATGTCACTATTGTATAATTAAAACTTTTAGAGACTTGCACATGAATTAACTACACAAATTTTATAAACATGCAGAGAAAGGATACACATTACACACATTAGAACAGTGTCCTCAGGGAAGGAGGAAATGGAAGCAGAGGAGGAGGAGGAATGAGAAATAACAGCATCTCAGGAGAGGTACCCTGCTCCGGGGCTGACGAGGCCCGGAGATACATCGCGCTCAGCGCCCTGCCCCTCAGGACCAGCTAAAAAGCAATGTAATGTTTTTGAAAATTAAGTTGCCGAGGCCCATGCCTACCTTTATAGTTACATAGCTAAGAAGGTGAAGAAGAGATGGCCTCATAGTCAGTGCAGAAGAGCCAGGCATCACTCCTGCAAGATTTCCAGTATCACCAATGAGCAGGGTCCCAAATCATTAACATGAGGCCTGATGCAGGAGTCACGGTCCTCAGAGGCAGTGTAAACTGTAAAACTGCCAAAGAGATACAGGTATGTGCAGGAAGAGAGGCAGTGATGAATGTATTCCCATGAACAGAAATAAGTCAAAAATGTCCACTCACCACATCTATTCAACACTGCACTAGAGTCCTGGCCAGGGCAATAAAGCCAGAAAAATAAAAGGCATAAAAATTGGACATGAAGAAGTAAAATTAACTGTATTGGTAAGCAACATGATGGTATATGCAGAAAATCCTAAGCAATCTACAAAAAGAATTACAAATACTAATAGGTACATTTAACAAAGTTACAGGATACAACAATCTACAAAAGGGGAGAAAATATTTGCAAATGATGCAACTGATAAAGGCTTAATTTCCAGACTATCTAAATGGTTCATACAACTTAATGACAAAAAAAAAAAAAATCCCAAAATGGGCAGATCTAAATAAGCAATTCTCCAATGAATACATACAAATGGCCAATAGGCACATGAAAAGATGCTCAATATCACTAATTATCAGAGAAATGCATTCAAAACTACAATGAGGTATCACCTCACACCAGTCAGAATGGCCATCATTCAAAAGTCCATGAACAATAAATGCTGGAGAGGCTGTGGAGAAAAGGGAACCCTCCTGCACTGCTGGTGGGAATGTAGTTTGGTGCAGCCATTATGAAAAATAGTATGGAGATTCCTCAAAAAACTAGCAATAGAGTTATCATATGATCCAACAATCCCTCTCCTGGGCATATATCCACAACCTAAGTGTCCATTGACAGATGACTAAATAAACAAGTTGTGGTATATTTATACAATGGACTACTACTCAACCATAAAAATGAATAAAACAGTGCCATTTGCAGCAACACGGATGATCCTGGATTTCATCATTCTAAGTGAGGTAAGCCAGAGAAAGAAAGAAAAATACTGTATGGTATCATTCACACGTGGAATCTAAAAAAAGAAAAAAGAAGACACTAATGAACTTATCTATAAAACAGAAATAGACTCACAGACATAGTAAACAAACTTATGGTTACAGGGGTAGGGGGAAGAGGGTGGGAAGGGATAAATTAGGAGTTTGAGATTTGCAAATATTAACTACTATATATAAAATAAACAACAAATTTCTTCTGTCTAGCACAGGGAACTATATTCAACAACTATAATGAAAAAGAATATGAAAACAAACATATATATGTATGTGTATGACTCAAACATTACCCTATACACCAGAAATTGACACATTGTAAACTGACTATACTTCAATTAAAAAAAAAACTATAAAAAAAAGTTACAGGATAGAAAGTCAAAGTAGTTAATTATAGTAATCCATTATGTTTCTACATACCAGCAATAAGCAATTAGAATTTTAAATGTAAAATAATGCCATTTACAACAGCCTTTTTAAAGTTTAAAATCCTTACAGATAAATGTAACTAAAGACATACGTGGCCTGTACACTGAAAACTACAAACCGCTGCTCTGAGGAAAAAATGCAGCCCTAACTCAACAGAGAGGCCTATCACATTCACAAATTGGAAGATTCACTATTTTTAAGTTGAATCCATAAGTAACTCATCTGTATGTGTTTATTAATTCACTTGGATATGTTTTAATATCTCTTATTTACCAGACAATGTTCTATTTGCCAAAGATACAGCAGTGAGGAAGATAAAAACCCCTGTCCCCACAGAGCTTACACTTTAGCCGGGAAAGACAAAATAAACAAGCAAAATTTGTACTTCACAGGGTGATAAGCGCTAGGAAGGAAAACAATGCAGGGCAAGAGGTGAGGAATGACCCAGGAGAAAGAAATGAAGATTCGGATGGGGTGGAGACACCTTAACAAAGGCCTGATAAAAGTGTGGAAGTGAGGCTTATGGTGGGGGGGAAGGGTACTCCAGGCAGAGGAAATTAAACTGGGAGGCAGAACAAGCCTAGAATGTTCTACAACAAGAAGCATGGCAGAACCATGGCTGGGGCGGAGTGAGCAAGGGGAGGGTGATAGTAGATGAGGTCAGAGACGCAGCAGACGGTCAGTTCTGGTAGGGCTTTGGAGGCCACGGTCATCTTTAAAGACTTGGGCTTTTACTCTGGGCGATTTGTGCAGGACTGAAGGATTCTGAGCGGAGTGACATGACATGACCCCATCATACTGCAGAAGGAGCCTTGCGGCTGCCATATTGAGAAAGGCCGGGTCCGGAGCAGAAGCAGCGAGGGGCTGGTCACCGTGATCCAGGCAGGAGAGCACTGTCCTAGATCAAGGGTGGTGATGGAGGTGAGGGAAGTAAATCGACTCCAGACCAACACTGAAGGCAGAATGGACAGGATCGGCTGACCCACTGAGAGGACTGGGGAGAGGGCTCAAGGTTGACTCAAAAGCTTGTGGCTCCAATACGGTGAGGAATAATTATTTCCCAAGGTGGGGGAAGACTGTCAGAAGAACAAACTTAGGGGGGGAGAAGCAAACAAAACTGCTTTGGGCCTCGTTAATCGTAAGGTACCTACTGGGTGTTGGAGTGGGATGCTGAGTAAGGAGGTAGTTGGGTATGTGAGTCTGACACCGAGGAGCCAGGTCCGAGCTGGAGGTGGTCCACTGAGAGACGGTATCCAGAGCTAGGGCTGAAGACCACCTAGAGAGTGAGGGCAGACGCAACAGTCCCAGGACGAAAGCCTGGGACCCTCCACAGGGGAGGCCTGAAGGAAGAGGATCAAGAAGGGAGCCCGGGAAGGAGCTGCTGGTGGCAGGAAAGACACCAGGAGAGTATGTGTCCTGGAAGTCATGCGGAAAAACTATTTCAAAGACAAGAGAATCATCAATTGTGCCAAACGCTGCTCACAGGCCCAATAAGATTAAGCTGGAAAAGTGAACATTGGACTAGACAAGAGAGGCTAGAAGGCTGGGCAGCTGGGCTGTTTAGGGAATTGTATGGCCCAGAGGTGGGGGGCAGGGCTCTCTCACTGCCCTCCCCCACCGGAAGTTTTCACCCCTTCCCTCCCCGTTTCTCTCTCACCACCTCACCTTTGCACATGCTTTGCCCTTGACCTCAGCTCCCCAAGGAAGCCTTCCCAACCAGGCCAGATCCCTCCATGGCAGACTCTCAGGGTACCAGGAACCTATCTCCTTCCCAGCAGAGGCCCTGGGGGATCTTCCTTTGGTGTATTTGACAGTGAGCAGCGTCTTGGTCTACGTGCCTGCACTCCAGGGGCTTGGACTCTGCCCCATCACTCAGAGACTTACTCCCTGCAGCTTGCCTGGGTGCCTGGCCCTGAACAAGCAAGCACTCAACAAACAAGGAGGAGGCTAGGGGGAGACTTACAGGCACGAGTGTGATCAGGCAGAGCGGTAAAGATGAAACGTGCATTCAACACAGAAGGGGGAATGGAATCTGGCTTCCAAGGGAAGGCGGGAGAAAGCAGCGTAAGAATAGGACAAGCCTTCCTTCAAGACACTGGGCTGGACCAAGTCAGGCATCAGAGGTCGCTCTAAAGGCGCTGACTGCTGGGACTGGAGGAGAGAGTGGAGGGCTCTGAGATCCTCTCTGCCTACTTGAGACTCTTATTTCGACAGAGCAGACAGCCGAGGTGAGCTCTGCAGTCAGAAGCTGGGAAGCCCATTTGGACATCACCACAGTGCGACAAACATCAAGGAAAGAGAGGCTTTGTTTGGGGGCGGAAATCCATCATCTACTGCTGCAAAATCAAAACCGGAGCAAGTTAGTAGATAAAATGTTCACCTTTGAAGTAAGGATAATAACCTTATCAAGAGGCTATCATTTAATCCTCAACTCCCAGACTGCCTTAGGTAAGATCACTCTCTCCGATCACCCTGGTTATTCCCCTTCAAAGAATTTTATCACCATCCATAGTTATCTTGTTTGCATGTTTCTTTACTGCTTATCATCTGCCCTCTAGGTGCAATTTAAGCTCCTCCAGGTAGGAATCTTGTCTGACCTCATGCTAGCTCAGCACCAGGCAGAGAATGCAGCAAGTATTCATCCAGAGAATAAAAAAGCTTCATAGCTACCCTACAGATGAGAACTCTTCCTCATCTTTCCATTTTTCCTACCTTAGTCTTTTAAACTGAGGCAGCCCCATGCAACCTTGCTGCTTTTCTAGTAGCAGAAGGCTGGTCTCAGCCCCAGCTCCTCTCTCCAAGCAGCAAAATCTGTCCCTTCCCTCTTTAAAACCCAAGCACTCACTCCCTATCTGAATGAGCCCTTGCTCTCTCCCTGACCCTGGCCCCTGCGGGTGCCCTGGTTTCTACAGAGGTGACTCCCCCTTGGGTGCTCCCAGCAAAACCTCTCAACTGCCCTTTTTGGTCAAGTCTTCCACACCCCCAGCGTTAGCTTCCTAGGGCTGCCATCAGAGTACCAACAATGGGGTAGCTTAAAACAACAAACGTAGTCTCACAGTTCTGGAGGCTTCAAGTCCAAGTCAAGGTGTCGGTCTCAGAGTCAGGCTCTCCCTAAAGGATCTAGGGAAGAAACTGTTCCGTGCCTTTCTCTTCGTTTCTGTTTGCCAACAACCCTCGACACTTCTTGGCTGGCAGCTACGTGGCTCCAAACTCTGCCCTCATCTTCACGTGGTCTTTTTACCGCCTCTCCATCTCTTCTTCTAAGGACACCAGTCACAATGGATTAGGGACCCACTCCAGTATGACCTCATCTTAACCAGTGACATTTGCAAGGACCGTACTTCCAAGTGAGGTCACATTCTGAGGTACTGGCGGTCAGAACTTGCTGATCTTTTGGGGGGCTGGTCCCTCCTGTAGCTGCCCACAGCCTGTACCTCACTCAGTGCCCTTGTCACCTGCACTGTAACTACTTTTCAGTGAATTCTTTTTCCAACAGGGGTGACAAAGATTTTATCATTTGGGCCAACTCAAATATATAGTTAGGGAAAAAAAATTCTTCAATGGAAGCCTGCTGTCTGGGCTCCACAGGGGCAGAAGCTGTGGACTCCAAAGGGCATGTGAAGCATGGGGGGCCCTTGGGACACTATAAGCTTGTGACAATGCAAACTCTAATAAAGCTGGGGGAGACTTGGGATTCTGTTTCTAACAGGTTCCCTGGGGCTGCTGATGCTGCTGCCGGCCCACAAAACAACCCAAAGGGCAAAGACTCAGTCTTACTCACGTTTGTACTCTATGCTGCATGGTCTGAAGTTGGGAGAATAAATGAATGTTAAAATGCTGAAACCTACTTTAAAACCTAGAGCAACTGACCTCCTGCTATTTTCCTCATTCAGTTGCCTTCCTGGGCAGGCACCTGTCACCTCTTGGCCTGGAATGTTCTCCCAGTAGCCTGCCCCTGTGCTTAGGGAGGGCAGCTGTTCACCCCTGCATTCCAGAGGTCTCAACTGTGGACTGAGCTTTGTAGAGCTAAGGAAGTGCAGGTCCAAGGGGAGAGAAAGTTAATCCACTCTCCTGTCCGTCCTCTCAGGTCGCAGAGGCTTCCGGTGAGGAAATCCCGTCTCTCTGCAAGCCTCAGAGGATGGCGGGGACGGGACCCAGCATGTCGTGAGGTTAGGGTGGTGATGCCATTTAGCCACCCTCGCCTCACTCGCAGAGCACTCTCGAAGCAGACTCAGACAGCACTCCTGTCAATCAGCATCCTCCACCCCAGCTCTGCCAGGTGCAGCCCCTGGCCTGGGGCCCCTTCTCCACCAAGAGGGGGCAGAAGCTTCAGCAAGCAAAGGCTTGGTCCCAATTGCTCAGGAGGTCCATACAGGCCACCAGACGCTGTTTCACACCTACGCCCACCTACACACACACACACACACACACACACACACACACACAGCCAACAGGTCAAGAAAGAGTGACAGGCACATCTGGGATTTCTGAAGTTACATGGGTGGGGTTTTGGAACATTTCAGCTCTGCACTCCAATGTCTCCATGTACAAAATCCAGGAACAATGAGGGCAGGGCTACTTCAGGGGTCAACTCGACAGGACCCAGATTTCTTAAAGAAACATGTGTTAAATTCCACTCACGAGCTTTGCTTTTGCTAACGGGCCATGGCTGTGGCCAGGAAGACAGGGGGGTGTCTGTTTTGGGGGCTCCAAAAGTGGACCGGGCTGGCAGCTAACACTCCAAATGAAGGTGGAAGAGAAGGCAGTACAAGAGAGGGACTGACTGGGGCAGGGGTGCAAATCTCTCTACTGATGGGACTTTAGCGAAACGTTATTTCCTGGATCTCCCCTACACACATGGCTTTTTCTCTTCACTGCAGTCCCGAGAGCTGGCTGAGAGTCATGGGTGGGCAGACGGGAGAAGCAACGGAGGGTGGAGAAACCCATGACTCCCCAGGCTCCCCAGGCACCTTCACGAGGGAGCTGAGACACAGACAGCCAGGCGGCTGGAAGTCAGCAAATGTGGAAACCAGCAACCAGAGCAGAGATGCAAAGAGCAACCAAGAAAATCTGCATGTTTATGGCTACGGCCTGCAGCCCTGGGGGTGCGCAAGCACAGGACACAGCAGATGCGCCCCTATCCCGGCCTTACTGCTCTCTGTCAAATGAGGAGTGGGGCGACATGCCCCTCTCCAGGTCCTCTCTAGCTCCAGCTCTGCAGTGTGGGGAAATGTCTGCTGTGTGGGCACACACATGCACAGACGCATAGAGACACATACCTACTTATATTCAGATCCTCGGCCTGAACAACAAACCAGGAGAAATACTGGGGAGCATGGAGGCTCAGAGAGTTGATCTTAGAACTGGAGGGGTTAAGTCCCAGCTCTGAAGCTCACTATAGCTGTGTGACCTCAAGCAGGTGACTTAAACCCTCTGATCTTCATCCTTTATCTGCTGACATGGAGCTAATAATAGTGTTCACCTCTCTGAGACCAGAGAGAGCCCCAAGCCTCCTACACTTAGAGACTATATTTAACAAAGTACTACTAAACTAGATTATCAGGTATGACAGATTTTAAGTTTGTTTTTTGGGGTTTTTTTAGTTTTAACATTACTAACAAACATAGAACCTGAGTTCATAGGAAAGTCAATTTCCCGGTTTTGACAGTCAACTATGGTTATAGAAGGTATTCTGGCGGAAGCAGGGTGAAGGATACACAGGAATTCTCTACTATTTTCACAACTTCCTCTGAGTCAAACTTTTTCAAAATAACAAGTTGTTTTAAAAATTAACAAATGTAAAAACACCACTGCATCCATAACATTATTTGAAAATAAGGTCAAAAATCTCAATGTGAAGTTTTACGTAAATGAGATACCCTGGAAAATCTACTCCTGATTCCCTCTAACTTGTTCGCCTGCAAGAAACTCAGTTACTATGAGGATAAAACTAGATAATATGCATGCAGCTCTTAGCACAGCACTGGGCTCAGAGACTCCATGTTCAGTCTTTTTTAATATAAAAACAACAATTACTACCCAAAACGGCCACATAGGAAAACAGAATTCCATTTTTACAATGTATAGATCACAAGGTACCCGTCTTTGAATAATGCTCTTGATGGAAGGTTGTTGACATCAAAAGGGGTTCATAATATATTAAGTGAAAAAAGGCAGGTTACAAGTCAGTATATCTGGTTTTACCCTATTCTTTTCCAAGATAGTATAGTGAGTAGCTCAAAGCGTAGGCCATGTAACCAAACGCCTGGGTTTAAATTTCAGCTTGGCTACTTACCTATGGGATCTTACAGAAGGGACTGAACCATTCTGGGCCTCCTCAGCTTTCTAATGGGGATTTAATAACAAAACCAAACACTGGATTGTCAAGTGATTAAACGAGTCCTTACATGGAAAGTGCTGGCCAGCAGTTACGTTCCAGTGTTAGCCATCATCAATTATTAGGTTTTACTTTACACTACTTTATACTCATTAGCAAAGAGTTTGGAAGAAAACACAAACACCAAAAACAGCAGCAGCATCTGTATCCTGAAGGACAAGACTCCCAACGACTTTTACCTTCTTATTTTTGTTGATATTCTCATTTTCCCACAATTAATATTTGTTTAAAAAACCAACCTGAAGTTCTCATGATAAAAAAATTTTAAAAACGTTTTCTACACACATATTGTCTCCATTAACACCTGGGAAAAAAAGGGAGAAAGAGTCTATAACAAAAACATAAAACAGCAGATCGTACCCTCATCTAAGGGACTTCTGAATCTTTTATCTCCAAGTAGCCAGTTGGGTGTTTCCCCCAGCCCAAAGCACTCAAAAATAACATTGCAGAACACACCCACGTGGGTCAAAAACGTAATGGAGAGGTATTTTTAACCATGCACGTAATCCCACGTCCAAATATACCTCACACACATATGTACATATGACCAAAGAGGAGATTATAAATGCGGGTTAAATCTAGCCACAGAAAGCTCTTTGGCGAGAAGCAACCAAAGGCACAAAGGGTGTTCTGTAGGTTCTCAACGCTATGGTTCCTATGCAGGTCCCAACCAGCAACACTTCGCACGGCCCAGTGCCAGCCTGCCTTCCAGAGCGGCTGCCTTCCCACACTGCCGCCCCCTCCCTCGTGGGGCCCTGACGTCGAAGGGCTGTGACAAGCCAACAGCATCCAGAGGCAGCCGGGCATCCTGTCCCCCTGCCTCCCTGGGGCTCGGTCGGCAGCAGGCAGCGGGGAGGTCTCGCTGCCCTGGACACGGGCGCTCCTGCCTCCCTCCACGGGCAGGGCCCTGGGCGAGCCACTGCTGGAGAGCTGCCCCTGGTCCACTCGGCTTCGTTACATGAAAATAAAACCCCGGCCTGTTCTGGGTCTGCCCAGCACATTACTGGGAGGAAGCTATAAAAGCTGCCAACATGGGTTACCTCAAGCATTTTCCTTCTCAAATACGCTGGGAACGAGGCACTGCCTTTCCTCTTCTCTCCTCCATCCATCTTTTCGGAAAAGGCTTTCTGTGTCCCGGCGTGTGTTTACTGACATCCCGGCCCTTGGCCGGTCCAGCTGTGCCAGAGCCGTTCTCCATCCACGCCATCCAAGTGCCCCCGTTCCAACCCACTGCCCGTAACGCGCGCTTCCAGACCGCACGGCCCACCAGCTTCTCAAAGTCTGGCTCTGAAGCCAAATAAAAAGCTTTTCATTTACCCTCCAGTCTATGTGCAGCAGCTCAAAAGCCTTATTTTCACGTCTTATGCAGCTCCCACCTGAATAAATTCGCTCTAAGTGCCACTTTTCCATTTGTGGATTATGAAGCAGCGAGGAGGGCTGCGGGATGGCTCGGCGGGATGCCACAGGCAGGCAGGGTTGCCAGGTGACCCCTCAGGGACCGAGATGACCGAGCGATGCCAGGACCCTTGGCAGTGCACACCACAGCCCTGGGAAGGGCAGAAACCGCAGCAGCCCCTCACCTAAGCCACCGAATGCAGCCAACCTCCCAGCTTTGTCCTAGCTGAAAGCATGGCCGTAACTGTCCTGCCTTCAAATCCCAGCTCGGCAGATTCCTGGGTGTGCATCCCTGGCACGCGAGGCAGCCTGAGGGCTTATTCCCTTACCTATAAAATGGGGGCAACATCGTGGAGGGGCTACTGTAATGACTGAATGCGGTGACGAAATGTTTAAAGTTCCTACCACAATGACTAGCATACTGAAACCCCTGAGAGACAGCACCCACTAACACACAAATTCATTTTTAATTTTTTTAATTTATTTTTTTATTCCTTGTTTTCAGGGGGAGGTAATTAAATGTATTTATTTATTTAATGGAGGTACCGGGGATTGAACTCAGGACCTCCTGCATGCTAGGCACTCTGCCACTACAACTGTATCTTCTCCCTCTTCATATCTGTAACCAAGCAGGACCCTGTGGGGCTTTCCAGGGTCAGACCCCTCCCCCATATCCCCTGCTGTAGCTCCTCTAGGACATACCCAGATAATAGTATCTCATGTATATTTCCTGAGTTTTTCAGATACTTAAAACCATCATCAAATGACCGAGAGCACGTGGCCCCGGACCTTCTGGCATCTAGGGGTTGATAGCGTTGACCACGCTGTTCCCTCAACATCAACCAGTCACAGAATTGTGCATGAGCTGATCACATACCCTGTGACCTCCCCTCCCTTACCTGGTCTTTAAATATGCTTTGCTGAAACCCTTCAGGGAGTTTGGGGTTTCCTCGGGCATGAACCCCAACCTCTTTGCTTGGCTCTGCAATAAACCTCTCTCTGCTCCAAACTTCAATGTTTCAGTTTATTTGGTCTCATGGTGCGGTGGACACACGAAGTTGCCTTCAGTAACAAATTCATTTTTAAATGTGTGAAGCATGGACTTCATGCCAGGTGCTAGGTATAAGTAAAGTGACGTGGTCCCCAGCCTAAAGGGCTCCCAGGGTGTGGGATGAAGAAAACAGCAGTCCTCACCCCGTGTTTGATCACTGCTGCAATGGCTGCAGGCATGTAACACAGACAGGGCAAGGAGAGCTAAACCTGCCTGGGAGATCTGGAAATAATGACTGTTTAAAATATTAAGGCCTGATGTCACCTGGTAGCTTCCACCTTGGCCGCATACTCCTCCTACTGCTCCCCCGACTTCTTGGGCCTTCTCACTCTTCGAGATTCAGTCCCACCTCGGGGCCTCTGCCTGGAATGAGACCTCCCCACCCCCAACATTCCTGTGATTGGAGCCCTCACTTCATTAGGGTCTCTGCTTACGTATCACCTTCCTGGTCACTCCAAAAGACTTCCGTCGCCTGACACTGCTTTACTGTTCTGCACTCCCCAATACTGCATTCAGATCTCTTCACTTACGGGTTTTTTGGTCCATCTGACCCACTAGAAAGTGACCTCCGTGAGGGTGAGGACTGTGTTTTGTTCATCACTGTGATTTATGAACCTACAACAGTGCCGGAATTGACAAGTTAATGAGCCACAGTTAGAAGCCAGGGACTCCTCTTACGAGGAGCACAGACTAAGGCGTTAGGTCCGTCCACATTCAGTCCTCACCACATCCCACTGGCCTTTCCTGTTGGGCCATCACCAGGAAGAGTGGAGCTGGACCACTCTGGGGAAGCCGTACCCAGTCCCAGTATCTCCCATCTTCCTTCCCAACTTCAGTCACTTTACTTCTGATAAACGGCTCGCAGGGACACATCCCAAGACAAGCAAGTAAAACCCAAGGTCTCTCCTATGTCTGAGAGGCTTGCCCTCCACCATCTATCCTCCCTAAGGATCAAAAAGGGCGCAGCAAGCCCCACGTAACCACAGCAGCCCCCACTTCTTGGATGCTAACGTACGTACCTTCTCTCGTGTCCTCCCCACATTCTCCCTCATAGTTACGACTGCTACATTTCAGACAGGGGGAGTGAAGGGTCAGAGAGGTTAACTCACTTCTCATGCTCACACAGCTAAGAAGTGGCAGAGCCAGGATTTGAACCCTGGTCCACCTGATTTCCAAGGTCATGCCATTACCCACAATTCCCCTAGCGCCTCTGCACTGCCTACATGGGTCCTCCCCTAGCTTAGGTCGGATTCTTGGTTACTGAGCGTGCCTGGCAGAGCAGAGAGCATAGGCCAGAGAGACCTGGGCTCAGATCCCTACCTTGCCACTGCTCGTGTGTCTGGGCAGGTAGTCACCCTCTCAGAACCGCAATTTCACCCGCATGGTAGGGCGAGGGATGCCTACCTCAGAGGTGCTGGGGCAACGGACATACATGCTGGCCAGGACACAGCCAAGCCTGCACATTCAGTGAGAAGTCACTCTGGACAAGCTTCCACTGGTCACAGCTGGCCTGCCACTTTCCCAAGCTGGATCCTGCGCGTTGGCCACCACGGGCTGGGTCAGAGGCTCCCTCTCCCTCAAAGGAGAGCTGCCTCCAGGAGGCAGAAGACAAGGGCTCTCCCACCAGCTAGTGAGTGCCCAACCCACCATAAATGCATGAGCTCCAATCTCTACCTGCATGTCAGCATCATCTGTGGACAAATTATGTGATTTATTAAAGCCTCAGTTTACTCTTCTGTAAAACAGATGATCATTTACCTGCCTTCCACTATTATTCAATGAGGTGAAGTATGTCAAAGGCTTCTAGCAGTACCTGACCCACGAGAAACACTCAATAAATGTTAGCTAATGATTGCATCCTACTTTATAACCCAAGAAACAGACGCTAGGAGGGCAACCAGTTTGCTCCACATCTCACAGCTGGTTCAGGGATTTGAACCCAGCCTGCCAGACCCCAGGCCACTTCCATGCCGACCTTCCAACACAGCCACTCAGTGATCAGAACTGGACACGGAAGAGAGACATGTTATGTTTAATTAAAGACTATAGCACGCCCCTTGGGGCATTAAATTCTGGTCCTGTTCACTGTTGTTGAGCTATTTTTCATCTCCTGGCAAATTACATTTTACTGCTTACTTTGTTACCTCCCTGTAAATTGGCACAGGTCCTGTCACCCCGCACATTTTCTCAGTCCTTACCCAATTCTCTATTCTTCTTGTTTTCCATTTTTCTCCCATCCTCCTGGCGTGGCCTCCCTGAGAACTACAATCTGACGGCCCAGTTCCTTACGGGAAGTCCAACCTGGTGTGGGAGACTTCCCCGCCTAGATCTCAGGAAACTTCACAAGTTGAAGCCGGACTACTATGTGATAAAAACTTCAAAGGACTCTTCACCACAACAGATCATGAACTCCCTCATTTAAATGCCCTAGAGTTCACACCATCTAGCAAACATCCTCCACTGCCAAGTCCAACAGATGGCTCTGTTGGTCCTTGACGAACAAATGGTGACTGGACCAGAAATGACCCTACACTGTTCTGAGGAACAAAGAATGTCTCTTCTGCCCTTGAACAAGACGAAAGACTAACAAGACTTTCTCCCTGACCAAACTTTCATTAGGCTTCTCTGAGCCCCAAGCCCTCTTGTCAATGTCGGCCTTGGCCTTCCTTGCCAGACCTGCATAGCCCTGTCTCAGCAAGAATCCTATTCAGTTTGAAGAGAATCCCCTGACCTTTGATGTGTCCATCCTTGGCCTGCCTTTACCAAGAACTCTGTTAGATTAGTTTAGTAAGAATCCCCTATCCTTGACGTCTCCTCTTAGTAACCCTGCTCCTTGGGGATGAATCCCCACCTGTCATTGTATCCCAAGTTCAGCCCCATCTCTCCAGGATACTGCAATACCCCTATTGCAATAGCCCTGAATAAAATCTTCCTTTCATTTTAATAAGTGTCAGAAGTTTTTCTTTAACAGCCCTAATGCTTGCTTCAAGTACGAGGGCCTCCCCTTCCTGAAAAGTCTCCATTCATATCCCAGTCAAATCCCAACTGGGATTTCCTGATCCAAGAGCCACCTCTCTCTCCTGCTGCCCACAAGCAATCCTGTAACAACCAACACACCGGTTTCCCCGCCACAACCCTGTGGCTCTTTGCTTCTCGCGGGCCAGCTGCCAGCCCCCCACCTGCCCTGCCGCCTGCCAGCCCCCCGCTTCCCGACAGCCTATTCACGCAGAGAACACGGCTACGAAAATACAGAAACGCACTTCCCATCTGGAAACACCTCAGAGCTAAATATTATGTAGGATGTGATGGTGTTCGTCTACCCAGCGCGAGGCTAAGAGAAACACTGAGACAGGAGACTGCTGCCAGCAAGAGGGCCAGTGCGTCAGCGAAAGCTAAATTTAGCAGCTGAAGCCTCTAACTTCATTCTTTCAGGAAAAAGAGCGGCAGGAGAAAAATGTATGCGCATACTTAAATGAAAGAACCTTTGAGAGAGGGAGGGAGTCCACATCCTCACTGACCTGCAGAAATGAGGGTGGAGAAGGAGCTCTCTTGCGAAGCCTGCCCCAAGTCAGAGGAAGGGCTCGGCTAGCCCGGCCCCCATCCAGGGAGCCCTGGTTTGGGGGGCGGAGGGGTACGGCCCCTCTTGGGACCGAGTGATGGCCTGGTACAAAGAAACTGCAGACTAGGAAATTTACATGGTAACTGCTGGGGACCAGGGGAGCAGGTGGATTCTGAAAAGCTGGAAGTTCTGGAAAAACCTGTAACACAGCTTTCCAACAGATTTGCTCTTAACTGAGTGGCTAGTATAAAAATACGCATCATGTAGGCCCCGGATGCCTCTAAGGAGGGTTGGGAAGCCTGGGAGAAGAGACAGAGACATCCTAGGCTAAGTAGCACAAACCATCACTGCTGTGGGGCCCCGGCTCCGCCTGCAGCATCGGACGCCACCCAACCCCTTCTAGAATCAAGCCTTCTGCCTTGACCTCCATAAAAGACTTATCCTTAAAACATTCCATCACCCCCACAAAGGGCTAATATTCTCACTATAAACAGAGTCCTTATAAACCACTAAGGAAAATACACGCATCCCAACAGGAAGATGAGTGGACTGTGAAGAGCCACTCACAAAAACAAACAACCACTAATTCCACGGGGGAAAGAAAAAGTGCAGCCTTACTGGTACCCAGAAAAGGACACCATTAAAATAAAAGTGAGATAGCTTTTCCCACCTATCAATTGGCAAGTTCCTAAAAATCCAAGGGTACCCAGCAAGGGCCAGGATTCAGAGAATTCTGAATCCTAGTGCGTTCACAGTAGACAGCAAGTTGGCCTGACTTACCAGCGGCAGGCTGGCTAGATGGAGACAAAAATTCTTAAGTGGACACCCCATTAGACCTTGTAGTTCTACCTCTAAAGCTCTGCCCTACAAAATTATTCAAGGATATATGCAAAAAAATATATTGGTAAAGATTTAACCACAGCATTTTATAATCCTCGAAAACTGAAAACTGAAAACTATCCAATAAGAAAGATATATCTATATGGCGAAATATCACAAAGCTAAAGCGTGAGACAGCAAAAATGCAAGATACAGGAAAATTGTTATGTTATCTATTAAGTGAAAAACAAATTATACAGCTATATATACGGTAGAATCACATTTGATGCATGGGGGAAGGGTATAGCTCAGGCGTAGAGTGTGTGCTTGGCATACACAAGGTCCTGGGTTCAATCTCCAGTACCTCCATTGAAAAAATAAGTAAATAAACCTAATTACCTCCCCCACCACCAAAAAATTATTTTTTAATTTGATGTATAAGCCATCTCTAATATACGAATACACAGAAATAAATACTGGGAAGAAATATTACCAGTGTTGCCTCTGGAAGTTGCATGATCATAGGCGGTTCTAATTCTTCACGTTTACTTTGCTGTGCTTTCAAAATCCTTAACCAGGTAAGTGATTCTTTTGTATTCAGAAAGTCTACATACTTTTTTAAAAGACTCAAAGGGAAAAAAAGTCTTTCCTTCTTCCTAATATATAAAAGGCATTGAAATACACCTCCAGCCAGAACCCTGCCATAGGCCCCTTGCCTAGCGCGCCCCTTAGAAAACTCCTTCCACACTCACGCCCCAATCCCTGAGGAGCTCTCACTCCCTGGGCCCTACTTTAACGGTTCTTCTTGCCCAAGAAGATCTGTCATCTGCTAGTCACACAAAGAAGGTGGATCACAGCCCAAGTCGCACAACAGAGTCTGTCGAGTCCTTGTCCAGCCTTCTACCTTTAAGCAAATGAAGCTACTGAATGCAGGTGATTTCCATGAGTGTTTCAGAGCTGTCACCTCCTTGGAGCCCCTCTCACAAAGGAGGGCAGGCAGGCAGGACCCCTGTTTTGCCAAAAGGAAACTGAGGTTCAGGAATTGAGGGCAGGAGCCCAGCCAGCTCTCTCCAATCCCACTGACTCTAGGCCCTCCTCAGCCAGCCAGGGACCCCCAGTGGGAGCCAATGGGGCCCTGGCATCCCCAGCCCCATTTGGCCAGAGGCATGCCTATCTGGTCACCCTTCAATCTCCCTCATTCATCCCCATCTCAACCCTCTGTCCCTGCTCCTGCTTTCATAATAAAAAGGTTTGGGGAAATGAGAACTTCCTCTCACAACTCATTAATTTTGTTGACCGTCTCATCTTTTACTATCCTGTCACCTTATGGATTGAGAACTTCCCATTTTCAACGCATGAGTCAGAACTCACTCAGCTATGACTGACAGAAGCCACCAAAGTTGTCATGGCTTAAGTGGAGAAAAATGGAATTCATTAGCTCATGTTACGGGGGAGTCCAGAGTGCATGTCTAGCTTCAGGCATGGCTGGATCTAGGGGATCAAACATCAGGGATCTATCGGTCCTTTGTTCGTTTAGAGAGCAAGACAGTCACCAACAGGCTCACATTTACATCCTACCGATTCCAGCCAAAGAAGATCATCTTCCCCAGGAGTTCCAGAAGAGAGGTTCTGCCAGGAAGGACTCAACTGGCTAGGTTCACCTGCCTACTCTGAAGAACACAGGGCAAAGGTCAGTCCCTTCCAGCCACACAGGAAAAGGTGTTCTCTTCCTAGAAGGAAGTGGGAGACGCTGGGAAGGAAATCAACAAAAGGTTTCCACCTAAACAAACCTCTCTGACTTTAAGAACAAATTAGTTTCTTAGCACAGGCATTCACTGGCAGCAGAAAGCACGAAAGACACCATCAAGCTGGGGTTACTCTGCCACTCTGCAGTTGTGGGACCACCATCACAATTA
This sequence comes from Camelus bactrianus, assembly GCF_048773025.1. NCBI lineage: Eukaryota > Metazoa > Chordata > Mammalia > Artiodactyla > Camelidae > Camelus > Camelus bactrianus. The sequence goes on along the minus strand of NC_133541.1, from coordinate 101,362,996 downwards.
AGATCCAGAACATTTCCGTACCCCAAAATTCCTTTGTGCTAACCTCATCCCCCCACCAATTCTCACCCCCTGGAAACCACTGATTTGCTTTATGACCTTATAACTGAGTGTCATGAAGTTATATTTCTAGAATATCATGTATCACAAAGTTATTCAGTGTGAAACCTTTTGAGTCTGGTTTCTTTCACTTATAACGCATTTGAGATTCATCTGTGTTGGTACATTTATCAGGCAGTTCACTCCGTTTGCTGCTGATCAATGAGTTGTATTTTATATGCATATATATATGTGTATATATATATACACATATATATATATATATAGTGAGATTTTAAAAATTCACCTAGAAGCTTGATCTAAGATATTCATAATGTACCCTACATTTGTCATTATTTTATCTATCAGTTCACCAAATATTTAAGTTTTCTCCGTATGCCTAGGAACAGAGGTGACATCCGTGAGCAAGATGACATCTTCATTCCCTCCTGGTGCTTTCATTTTAATTCGAAGAGACAGACAATGGATAAATATACACAATATGTCAGAGGTAAGAACTGACACGAAGCGACACAAGAGCACGCTGGAGAGTGGAGGGGTGGTGTCGTTATCACCAAGGGGTCAGGGAAAGCCTCTGAGGGACCCACAGAGAACAAGGGCCCACGTGCCTTGCAATCACCTAGAGAAGAACATTCCGGCAGAAGGAAGCACCAGAGCAGAGACGCAAGGAGCAGAGGCCTCAAGGACCCTGGAGTGTGAGAGGACCAGCAAGCTGCACAGTGTCTGTACTGAGCACAGCAAGGGTGGGAGAGGGTGGAGATGAGGCGAGAGGGAGGGCAGGCTCTCACAAACCGTCTCCACACCTACCACCTCCCCAGCTCAGAGACTTCACAGAGCAAAGCCCCTAGGGACCGGCTACACCACCTTGCTGTCATCCTATGTCTCCCCAGCACGACCGGCTACATAATTTGCCACTTAAGACTACAAGACAAAAGAGTAATTTCAGATATGCAATGAATAATTTTTAATACATGTCTGTCCTCATTATTGCATGGAGTAATTTTTAATTATGTCCCAAATTTCCCACAGGACCTCCCATCTCCTTTTGCAGCTACTTCAGAGAGGAAACAAATCTTTGACTAAAGCTCAACTTCTCAGTCCCACACACTCTCCCTTCCTGCATCCTCCTCGCCTTTCCCTCCCCACCCCTGCCCCTTCAAATGGAAGCCCCATCCCTTCCTCCAACAGTCTCCATCTCAGTCCTTGGATGCCCCCTCTCCCGCCTTCTCAGTTCTTTGCACTGTTCACTACCCATCTCCTCTCTGCATCTTTGACTTCCGCTAGTCCAGTGCTCTCTTCTCACCAGCAATTAAATACGCTCTAATCGCCCCCATTTTTTTAAACCTTCCCCGGCTCCTCCCACACCATCAGCCCTCCCTCACTTTCAGGTGTCTTGAATGGTACCTTCCCTCAACTTTCCGGCACCCGAGGGTCCTGGCCACTTCCTGCTGCCTGGCCGTCTCCTCCCGCGCTCCATGACGCTGCTCCTGCTATCACGATCCAGATCTTCCTGGCACTCACTTCTCAAGCCTTATCCTTCTCTCTGTCTTCAAGTCCACTTTTCTGGGCTTTAGTGACACCAAATTCCTCTGACTTCCTCCGTTTGAGGCAGCTCCTTCCCAGTTTGCTCTGTGGACCCCTTTTCCTTACACACCAGGATTCTGAGGCTCTTCTCACCCACAGCAGAACCCAGTTCTCCCTGTTAAGAAGCCCTCATCTCTCTGCAGTGGACACCTCTCTCCTGAGTTTCGGACTCAGATGTCTATAGGACAGCTCCACTGTATCTCCTGAAACTCCTCATGTCAAACCAACAAAAGAAGAAAGTGGACTCACTCTGCCCCACTCCCGCCCCTGGCACCACCTCCTGTTTCCTGTCCCTGAATGGCACAGCCAGTAACCCATGACCACGCCATCAACGCAGGCGTCATCTTTGATTCTTCCTCCCCTTCCCCCTGGTATCACCAAATCCTATCAGTTCTGTTCTCTAAATAGCTAGATTGCATCCATTCCCTTCCCCCACCCTGATTTCAGTCCCCACTCTCTCCCCTGCAACTGGAATCTTTCAACAACCTCCCAGTTCTGGCCTGTTTCCACTCTTGCCACCTCCTGCCTCCACCCAGCAGCCCCAGCTGCTGACACACTCCAGCCCCCTCCCTCAAGGCTCCCCGTCCCAGGATGCACCCAAGGTTCTCTCAATGTGTTTCAGTACCCAGCTAGACCAGGCCACTCTTGCCTCTCTCTGGGCTTGTGCATGTGCCTTCATGCCTTTTCCTCTGCCTGGAATGCTCTTTTCACCTCTTTTCTTCCTCACTCCACAGGGTGGCTAACTCCTCCTCATCAGCTGTGGGAAGCAGTAAGGAGAGTAGTGAAAGTGATGCTACAGTCACGTTTCCTGCGTCCCAGCCACAGTCCCACCACTTCCTAGGTGTGGGACTTTAACCTTCAATTTCCTCTTCAGAAAAATGGGAACAATAACCGAGGGGCTGTCACTGATCGAGCACCCGGCCACTTCCCTTTCTTCCTAACAGAACCCCAATTTTATCCAGGGGCCATCTGCTGATTACAGGGAACCCATCGTGATTGACTGAAGTTACAAAAACCTGCTTTCTTTTTGCTAGTGATTAATTCTGGCCATTGAAGCATAAGACGAAGCCTGTGCAGGGCCTCTGGAAAATACAGTACCACCCTTAGAACCAGGCAAGAGAGGCCCCTGCCCTGGGCCCCATGCTTTAGAGGGTCCTGTCTATCACAGACCACGTGGACAAGTTCAAGAACACATGGGCACCCCTGTCACTGAGAGTCACACGGCACAACCTACAACCATCAATATCCGCTTTGAGGGGGACGGTATAGTGGTAGAGTGTATGCTTAGCATGCATGAAGTCCTGGGTTCAATCCCCAGAACCTCCTCTAAAAGTAAATAAATAAATAAACCTAATTACCTCTCTCCCTCTCAAAAAAAAAAAAAAAAAAAAAAACCAAACACAACACTTTGATGACTAACACAGTTCAGGCCCAAGAGAAACACATGCCACCTCCTGCCCTAGGTCCTCAAAACAAAATGAAACTGTGTCCAATCGAGAAGGCTTATGGACTGTGCTCTGGCCACACCAGAGACCAACACTGCTGAGGAGTGTGGGGAGGATGGAACGGATGGCAGGAGCATGCAGGTAAGAGAGAAGACAGATGAGCTTGTAAGACCTTTCCCCTCAGCACAAATGCAACAAATTCTTGCAAAATGATGTCTAGAAACTCAGGAGTGCTCAACATCCCCTTTCTGGCTTCTGTTCCTATTAGGTCCCACAAATTAGCACCATATTAGCTCCAGGTGCACATGGTGGCTGAGGCACATTTCGCAGAATTTTATCATATTGCATATATATATATGTCATATATGCAGATACATACGTCACATATGTATGCAATATAACATGCAGGAAATGTAAGACCAATTATTTTCAAAGTGAAATGGCCACTGAGCACTGTCATTGAAGGCATTAACTTTTTAAAAAAATAAAACTAAGATTTCACCTTCAAAATATTAGATGACTTATTCAGCTTTTAAATCATTTTGATTAACATGTTCACATTAATTAAAAATTGTATTTTGCCTTTTAATAGATAAATTTGAGCATTTAAGAAGAAATATATCTTGCTAAAAAGATTGTTGGGGTATTATCTCATTTGAAAATAACTGTGCAATTTAGATAATTCTGTAGGCAACTTAGATGCTTGTTTGCATCTAAAACCCAGCATTGCACAATATAAAGATAAATGGTAGAATTCATGCTAATAAGTTGATAATTTTTCTTTACTTAGAACATTCAATAGCAAATTAAAATATCGTGACGGAAGACCACAAAAGAAAGCAAAAAGCTTTACATTTTTAGTACCTTAAATGGCAAATTTTTTTCTTGCTTTTTGAACAAAGGGTCCCACATTTTCCTTTTACATTGGGCCCCACAAATTATGTAGCTGGTCTTGATAGTAGAGCAGAAAGAAAGAAAGGCTCTGAGTCCTTGATGTCATTGGTGAGCCACTGCCAACCTCAGGACCATCAAGCCCAGATTTCTCGTTCAGTCAATACTAAACACCGTTCTGATTAAAGCCCGCCCCTGTTAGGCTCTGACTTGAGGTTAAGTCAAATGACCGGCAAAGAGCTCAGCTTTGGGCACTTACTCTGAGCCATCACGGGTCTAATGATGGAGCTCCTGGAGCAGTGCTTGGCATGTAACAGGGGGCCATGTCATTCACCGTCTTAATTAAGTGCTAAGCAAAGGATACCAATAAAAATGATGTCAGGGCCAAAGTACCTCACAGGGCAACTAAGAGTAAACACTCAACCTTTAAGTTCACATAGCCTGTCTGACCCTGGTGATTCCACAATGAGTTAAATGCTCTTATATTTGCATCTGGGCTCTGCAGGAGTGGGATCTGTATTCCATCCACTGACATGTCCCCTGAAGTCCAAGATGCAGTGCCCAGCAAGGAACGGTACTCAAGCACCGTTTGCCCCTCCGCCAGCATCCTTTCCAATGGCCAGTTCACGCCTGAGGGGATTTTAACCACAGAGGGAGGGCGAGCCTAGTGCTCCCACTGCACTGTGTCTAGTTACAGGTCTAGTTCGAGAAGTCAAGACAGGAGATCCCGTCCTAGCTAGGCACGTGCATTGGTCAAATTCCTCTCTTGTCAAGTGATTTTTAAGGTACGCCTTTCTTGCAGAAGCTTGCATGTATCTCATCAGATGCAAAGGAACCTGATTTCCTTGCCCCTTCCACCCCTAGACATGGTTCTCCGTATCGAATGGGAACCCGGGCTGGTAACCTGTCTCTTTGACCAAATCCAGGAGCACTCAATCCCCCCCTAAGAAGGAAAACACCAGCCCAACCCAGGCTCCAACAAGCCAGAAAGGAAGGACAGGGAAAAGGGAAATACAGAGGCTTCTCTCCCCCTCTCCTGCCCTCTCCTTTTCAGATGGAATCAGCCCGCGTTCCCCTGGGGGAACAGATCCAACAACAGCAGGCAGGTCAGCTGGCCCATCCCCGCTCATGACTGCCATCCGACCCCACTGGCAGAGCCCTCTTCTGGGTTCAGAAGAAGGAGAATCCTGCTCAGGACATTCGTCAGCATAAAGGACCAACTATGGTTTGGGGGCTAAAATCCTTCCAGCCATCCAATTGCCCACAGCCATGCTCAGGACATCACTCTACCAGGAACCCCACTGCAGCCCATCAAATATAACACGGCCAACTAGACATCACTTCTCCTATGGTCTTCTCTAAGGCAGCCCATCCAGCAGAACAGAAGTGGGCTTGGAAACGGTGTAGACACTCAGGTGGCTTCCACAAGACATGACCACTTCTGTTTCTCCCGCATAGTGTGCCTAGGACTTCAGAGACACTCCTTACCTTTCACTACCCAGAGAGCCTCTTTTTCCATCTGGTTAGGGATCCTTTTTCTTAACCCCCTCATGAATGCAGCAATGGAGCAGCAATCAAACCTGAAAAATGAAATTCTGAGTTAATTATATGTCTTTGGACTTAGAGAAAGGCTTTGCCAAGTAAAGTGAATTCTTTCTGGAACCTTGTGGATTTTTCTCCCTGACCCCTGATATCTTACTTTCCTACTCGATATAACTTTTTTTTTTTTTAGTTAACTTCACTAGGTAGAAGGGAAAAAAAAGAAAGAAAAAAAATATATATATATATATATATTTCTGGTTGTGGGAAGTGGAGACGAGGAACAAGCAAATACAATGGGGCCCCCAGCCCCCATCTGTTCCAAATCTTCCCCTCACAGGATGTAATGTCTAAAAAGCAAGAAAAATATTCCTTCCTCTTCCAACATTCAGCAGCTTGCATGCGAAGAGAAGAATGTCTGGTTACTCTGTGGGTTTTCATCTGCTTGTTAACTCACATGTTGCCGCATTACCCTGGCTGCTGCATCCCCTTCCCCCCCTCCTCAAACAAACCCGATGCTCAGCAGGGTTCACCACTAGCGAAGGGCATCCTGGTTCAGGCAACAACGAGCTCCCTACCCCCCCGACACCACACCGCCAGCCCCTCTGGCAGCAAGGATTTGTTCTAAGCCTGGCCAATGACTTTTGCAGATTCCTCAGCCTAAGACCAGCAGACGGATGCGTAGGCCCCCAGAGGAAGTTGGGCCACCCTCAAGGGGAAAAGGAGTGGGCTCAGCTGCCTGAACTTCTTGTCCTGCACCCTCACCCCGGCTTCCAGGCACTTCGCACATGCAGATGTACACACGCAGACAACCCCCGCACATCTCAACAGGAAGGACGGTGCCCAGTACTGCACACCATAACCCAGGCCTTTCTGAGACTGGGAGGGTGCTATTTCTACGCAGGGCAGCCGGCCAAGCTAGGCCAGCTCCAGCTCTATTTCAACCCACCCCCACTTTCCATCTTCTGGAGCTCTCCTTGCAATTAAATGAGAAGTCCTTCCTCCCTGTATTGCTTGATTTTTACGCAAGGACGGAGGCTCTCATGTAAATGATTGAGAAACCTGCCTGAAAAGATGGAAAAGGACCCACCTGGTCTGCTCCCACCCCTTTGGCTGTTCACCTTCCTCTCCTCTACCCCCACCCCCAGCCACCTCCTTTGTTTTTGCCACCTTGTACACCAGGGCAACACAGAACCCCTTGCAGGTCTCCAGATGACCAAAGCTCTCTCTTACCAGGCTCCAAATTCTCCTTCCTTCCAGCCTTGTCACCCCTTCCTATCACGTCCTGTTGGACTCTCTGTGCTCTACCGTCACCCACCCCTCCTCTGACCTTACACATGACCTCCCCCTTGCTGTTACCCAAACACACCCTCAGGGCCTTTGCACTTACTGTTCCCTCTCCCTGGAGCAACTTCTCTTAGGGTGTTTGAAATCCTGGCTCCCTATGGTGATGGAGATTTCTGCCTGAAAATTACCTCCCACCAGGGGCCTTGCTCACAAACAGTACCCCATCACTCGCCATCACTCTCTCGCTGCTCTAACCCACACCTGCTTTATTTTCATTTACAGCATCTTTCACCACCAGTGGCTCTCTCCTTGGCCAAACTTGAATCAGGCTCCTCTAAACTCTCTTCTCAAGGAGGCCTCGACCTTGACCTGCCTTCAGCCAAGAATCCTGCTAAGTCGTCCTCCACCCTTGATATCTGATCAGGTTCCTCATTCCCCAAATTTGATGTGTAAGTCCTTGGCCTGCCTCCTGCAAAAATCCCCTACCCTTGATGTCTCCACATCCACTGACCCCCTCGCACTGCTGGTGGGCTCTAAGGCCCACCAGATGGCTTCGCTGTGCTCAGAGTTGAGCTCAGTCTCTTTTCTCTATTGCACTCATCTCCAATCCAGGCTGCCCTACCATTTTAACAAGCGTCAGAGGAATGGCTCATTAACACCACCTCACATCATAGGACCTTTCTGTTCACCTATCTCGCTCCACTGGCCTGTAAGCTCCACAAGGGCAGAGTCTCTCTGTTTTTCTCTCCTCCAGCTCTCTAGCTTCTAGAAGAGTATCTGACACGCAGCAGACAAGCCTCAAATCTTGGCTGAATGTACAAATCTCGCTATCCCCACTTGTCTCTGGCTCTCAGTTTACCTGCCACCCCCTTATGGAAGTCGGAATCTTCCTGGCCCTGTACCTACTCTAGCCATGATCATACTGATCACAGAGGCAATTCTCTGGTTTATTTAATATGTACTTTTTAACTTATTAGTTGTATAACATACTGATATGCAGAATAAAGCACAGAAGTCTGTCTCAACCACCTGCCTCCTTCCCTTCCACACCTCCACTGCACCCCCCACCTCCAGTCTGGTTTCCTCTATGTGTATTCCACACACACATGCATGTTCACAGGTCTCTGCTCCCCACTCTTCCCAACACATACACTGCCTGACCCTTAGCAGGGGCCTAGTTAAAAAGAGAGAGGAAGAGGAACCCTGTTGGGCCGAGAGCCAGCTCTCTGCTCCCCAAAACCAAGCCCAGTGTTGCCTCCATCTTCCTAGCTCTCTCCATACCTAGGAGGAAACAGGCCACTTCTGGCTGCCCTGCAAGAGGGTGATGGCGCCCACAGGCCAGCCTCCACCCCCGCAAATTCACAAGGCCCGCGCAGGGCAGAGTGAGCTGCCTGAGCTCCACTGCTCAAAGCTGGGATCCTGGAAGGTTCATCAGACCTGAAAGTCACAGAGTCAGGGGCCAGCAGTTGCTGAATTCCAGCCTGCTCAAAAGCTGGGGGAAGGGGAAGCTGTTTGGAGAAACGGCCCAAGTAGGTTTCCACATAAAGGAAAAGTAAACAGATGAAGGCTCTTCCTCAGCCCTTTGAGCCTCTCAGGGGAGAGCAAACCTTCAAGTGTTTGTCGAAAAGCTAATCCGATTTAAAAAGGCTTTGAAAGAGCTGGAAGAGGAAATACCAAATACTGACCACCCCCTCCACTGGCCCGCAGCCTAATCATGGCCACTTTCCCCTCCCTCGGCCTCTGCCCGGCGGGTACTGTCATACAGAGACCCAGAAGATGGGGACTGTACCTGGGCAGAAGCTGGAAACAACCCTCCTCCATGGAGGGCTGCTGACCCCCTCTTCCTGCCAAGAAAGAAGGCTTCACGAGAGCAGAAAACTGGCCAGGACTGGGAGGTGCACACAGCCTTCACTCCGAGGCAAGCTCACTCCACTCACGCCCTTACAATCTGGAAGATACTAAATTGCCTGGCCCTGGCTTCCTGGGAAGCACTTAATTATCTCCCCCACCCACTCCACCCCCACCCCAGGTGGGTCTCATTTCTGGCAGCCAATTCATTCCCTGAAGTTCCAGGTGAAATGAGTTTCCAAATGGGCTTGCCAAACAACAATTACAGGAAAAAAGGAACCCTTCTCAAACACTCTAGATTCTGGTCCTTTCCCCTTGGATAACTTTACCAGATGCCGTCACCTATTACCATTCCGCAAGGGAGAACAAACACCCCAGGTTGCCAGGGACTGTTGGGTTTATCACTGAAGGCACCGCATCCCAGGACGGCTGGTCACCCATCACTGCGGCCTCCCCTGCCTCCTCCCCTCCTACCCCCACAATTCTTTGTGGGGACATTTTCTGGCAAGGTGGGCTTCCTGGTATTGCTCCCGAGTCCTAATGCCCTTGCTGGGTTTTAGAGGGAAGGAAAAGAGGTGACTCTAGAAGTTGGATTAGTTTCCTTCTACCAGAGTCTTTAACTTACAAAGAGGAAGTTTTTGTTGTTTTTTTTTAATTGAAGTATAATCCGTTTCAATGTGTCAATTTCTGGTGTACAGCACAATGCTTCAGTCATACTTACACATACATGTATTCGTTTTCATATTCTTCTTCATTATAGGTTACAAGATACTGAATATAGTTGCCCAGGCTATACAGAAGAAACTCATTTTTTATCTGAAAAAGAAGATTTTTAAGAACAATATCAAACACGCAGTACTTTGGCTGCTGTATATACAATACTTTGTTTGATAAATCCTATGAGATTGGTCCTGTTAACATAAATAACCAATAAACAATTGATAATGAGAGTAGGAAAGAGTTTTATTTGAGCCAAACCGAGCACTAGCCCAGAAGCCCACTTCCCAGATTACTCGAAGGCGCTGCTCCCGAGACTCCAGAGAGGCATGCCTTTCAGCAGTTTTGTATCTTGTCAACAACAAAAACATTAACAAGTCAGGAATACATTGCTTCAAGGTTTAAAACAAACAAACAAACAAAAACAGACCAGCACATCACAGCAAGTCAGTATGGCCTTGGCACCTGGGGAGTACCAGCATTGGCATCCTGGGAAGAGGGGCATTAATCTTTGTTTTTAACACAGACATTCTTTACTTCTGGTCATTGTGGCCTTTTCTTTAATAATTAGAGCAGATGTACAATGTATGCTTGATAGGCCACAAACAGGCTATTTTAGTTAGCATAAAATTCAAGTTAACTCATGTATAAGCCAGAATGACTTCCCCATATCTTAACATGTGGAAATTTCTTTTATCAGTACCATTTCCCAGATTAGGAAACTGAGGTCCACAATCACAGTTAACAAGTGGAATGGCTGGGATCCCAATGCAGACGGTGACACCAGGGCTCACAGACTTACCCACTATCTTGAGCCAAGAGTCCTTGTCATTTTGAGCACGGAGAATGGAAACAAAGTGAAGCTGCTTATGTTGGATTGAAAAGACATAAATTCACATATATGGAGCAACACAGGAAGAAAGCGAGATTGCACAATTGTGACCACAGGTTCTCCTATAGGTGGGCCTAATAGTTGCCATGAGGAGGAGGCCAGGTTCGTGAACAGTCATGGCACCACTGCCCTGGTGCAGAGTCTTACCACATAACCCTCTAACAGGAACCCTACCTCCAACCCCTCCCAGCAACTGCCACGTGAATCCAGTAAAATCCCATCTCATTGTGTTTCTCCAACCCTGACACCCCCAATGACTGCACTACAGAACAAAATCCAGGTCCTCTGTCTGAGTCTCATCCATTGCCTTGAAAATATAAGTGGAGGTCAACTCTACAGGAACTAGTTTGGCAGGATAGGTCAAAACCTGGATAAGTGTTCATGCCCTTGGACTTTATAATCTCCCTTCTAAGAATTTTCTCCAAGGAAATCACTGTAACTGGCCATGACTGGGAGAAGGAGGGTGCCGTTTTACATGGAAAGGTATTCACACATAGCCTTATCTGGAACAACGTACCTGGAGTAATTCCCATGACTAACAATAAAGAAATGGTTAACTTAACTATGATGTATGTGATGTATACATTCAATTAGATATTATGCAACCATTAAAATGCATGTTTATGGGGAGTTGAAAATAGCACGGAAAAAGTTTGGGTTACGGTGGTAAGCGAAACAAGCAGGAAATAAAATTATATAGACGGTGTGATCACAACTATGTGAAAACAAAAACACTACTTACAGTGAAAGGATTGAAAGGAAATGAACAAGTGAAAAAGACCTAACACTTACCAAGCATCCTGCTAAGTGCTTCGCCTTGTCATCTCATTTAATCTTCATGGCAAGCCTACCGGTTGGGAACTACTTTTATCCTCCCTTTACCTATGAGAAAACCGATGCTCCAAGAGGAAGTTGAAGCCGCCCAATGGTTGCGCACAGCTAATGGGGGGGAAGAAGGGATTTGAAGTCAGATTTGCCTGCTTCAGAGCCCGTGTGCTATGCAACACCCAAATGCAGACGGCAGCTTGATTTGGCTAGTGGAATGGCCTGCAACTTTTTTCACCTCTACCTTCTACTTTTTTATTTTCCAATTTGTCTATATTAACTATTAGTACTTAAAAAAAAAAAAACAACTTTATTTCCATTTCAAAGGTCATACAGGCGTAGAACACCTGGTGGGTCATATTACCTTTTTAATGTAGAAAACAATCAACTTAGTACCAAACAACATTGAAAACAACAGCAGCAGTCTTCTGACATCTTAAATTCAACTCTCCACAGCTTAGCTTCCTGCCTTCCTTCTGGCCACATTTCTCATTATTTCTTTTTCATAGTCACTCAGTCACCAAGCTAAGTTATTAGGCAACATGGTCAGATCCATGAGCTGGAAACAGCTCTAGGGGCGAAGAGGAAGGTGGGCTGCTGTGGCCGGGGGTGTGGAAGGTGGGGGCAGGTGAGGGCCGGCACGAGGGTGGCCCCCACAGAGACGACCTGGTAAATGGCCATCGGTGTGACATACATGGGGAAAGGCTATGCCCACAGCGTCCCAGGGAAACAAAGGGTGCTCGGAAAAGCATCAGCATTAGGCAAAAGAAGGGGCAGGAGGACCTGGAGACGCACTCTGGGCTCCCTCCCTATTTCAGGGCCTCCTGGCCGCACCTGCCAGGGAGCCAGGAGATGGGGAGGCCTTCAGCCACTACTTCCTGGAGAATCCAGGATTGGTGGGCCGAGGGGGAGAAGGACCACCACCATCCACACCGCACGGCTTTCTGTACCTGCCCTTCCCTAGAACAGTCTCTTGCAGTTTGAGGGAGACAGCAGGCTCTTGAGGAAACACATTACAGACAGCTTGGCCGCGGCTAAGCAGTAGCAGCACAAAGTGTGAAAAGTTGCAACAGAGATGCTCAGATTTCACTCACTTTTCTCAACCCCTACACACTGAGGGCTTTCCAAGTAAGGAAGCCACAGTATTGCTGGAGGAAATCAAATCAAAAGGAGGAACCTTTTCAACAGCAGTTCTCAGCCCTTGACCAGAAACACATGGGAAAGAGGGGGAGGCTGTTTAAAATGCAGATTTTCAGTCTTGCCACCCCCACACCAAACATTCCAATTTCATAGATCCTGCTCAGGCCCAAGAGTCTGCATTTTCATGACCATTTCCTCAAGTTGCTGTTAGGCTCCACCCGATTAGAAACTCTGACTTACAGAGTCTTAGTGATGTAAGGACTGACATTTGGGGGACATTTCTTTTAATTGCTTCATCTTTTAAAAACATATTACAAAGGGAATACAGGGCGTTCTTTGTATTATTTTTACAACTTTTCTGTAAGACAGATTATTTCAAAATAAAAAGTTTAAAATACTACATATGTATAACACAAGTAATATACGCCTATAGTAAAATATTCACAACAGCACCACATTAGATAAAGTGGAAAACAGACACCCTCCTTCAGCACCACCAGCCCCAGCCGACTCTCCAAACTAACCACTGTGAACAGTTTGGTATATATTAAACAAGTTGGACTTTTGGTTTCTATGTTTTCATTTTTTAACAATTAATGCTTGCAAGAATGTGATGAAAATGACACTCAGAATTGTTGGTTGAATTACAAATTAATATAGCCCTTAAAAGCAATTCAGCCATGTGTATCAAAAACGATAAAAATATTTTGTATACCTTAAACTTATACAGTGTTATATGTCAATTATATCTCAATTTTAAAAGTTAAAATTAAAACATAAAACCTTTCATATTCTCCTATGAATCAGACCTACCAATTCCATGTCTCCATGGAATCTCTCCCAAGAACATAATTCACATGGAATAGTATGTGATCTTTTTTGTTTTAATTTTACTTCATGGTGGTAGGTACACAACATGAGATCTACCCTCTTAACAAACTGTTAAGTGTATAAGTACATTATAGCTGACTAGAGATGCAGTGTCGCAAAGCAGATCTTAGAGCTTCCTATTCATCTGTTTGGCCAAAACTTTATGCCCATGGATTATGCCCCTCTTCCTCCCCGCAGGCCCTGGCAACCACAGCTCCACTCTTTGATTCTATGAGTTGACTACTTTCGAAACCTCATGTAAGTGCAATCAGGTAGTCTTTGCCTTTTCGTGCTTGACTTGTTTCACTGTGGGTGATGTCCCCAAGGTCCGCTCTGTGTTGCTGCATATTGCACAATTTCGTTTCTTTTAAGAGCTAAATAATACTCCATTGTGTGCATATACCACAGTTTCTTTATCCATTCATCTGTCAATGTACATTTAGGTTGTTTCCCTATCTTGGTTATTGTGAATAATGCTGCCATGAACATAGTAGTACTAATATGGTTTCAAGATCCAGATTTCAGTTCTTTTGGGTGAAAGAAGTGGGATGGTTGGATCATATGACAATTCTCTTTTGAATTTTTTGAGGAACCTCCATACTGTTTTCCTTAGCAGCTGCACCATTTTGCATTCCCACCAACAAGGTCCAAGTGTTCCAATTTCTCCACATCCCTACCAATGCTTTTCTCTTCTTTTTTTTTTTCCTTTTTTTCCCCTTTTTTTATGTGGCATATGGATCAAAGTTCATTTTTGGTTTTGTTGTTTTATGTTGTGGGGGGAAGTAATTAGGTTCGTTTGTTTGTTTGTTTAAATGGACATACTGGGGATTGATCCTAGGACCTCATACATGCTAAGTATGTGCTCTACCACTGAGCTATGCCCTCCCCTCCCCAGTCTGTTTCTTTTTTTTTTTAACTTTTTTTTATTGAGTTATAGTCATTTTACAATGTTGTGTCAAATTCCAGTGTAGTGCACAATTTTTCAGTTATACACGTACATACATATATTGTCACATTTTTTTCTCCTGTGAGCTACCGTAAGATATATTTCCCTGCGCTATACAGTATAATCTTATTTATTTATTCTGCATATGCCTGTCAGTATCTACAAATTCTGAAATCCCAGTCTGTCCCTTCCCAACCCCCGCCCCCTTGGCAACCACATGTTTGTTTTGTTCTGTTTTTTGATAACAGGCATCCTGACAGATATGAAGTGATATCTCATTGTGGTTTGATTTGCACTCCCCCTGATGACTGGTAATGCTCATCAGTTTTTCACATACCAATTGGCCATTTGTATGTCCTCTTTGGAGAAATGTCAATTTTAAATCATTTTTTTAAATCAGGTTATTAGCTTTTTAAATATTCAGTTGGAGGAAGTATGCAATCATTTAAAATGGTATCACAAAGCAAGAAGGAAGATAGTGAAAAAAGAAAACAGGATATAAACATTTTACATATCCTCTGATTACCAACTTCTTGTTGTTGTTTTTAATTTAGTTTTGTTTAGATCAATAAACAAAGGAAATAAGCCTAAATTGCTAACAGTATGTTAAGGAAGTGGTATCTGAATGATACTTTTTTCTCTATTATTTACTCTGTTGAGAGGCTCGGTAACTCGGATTTTGCAGACAGACAGACAGACCTGGGTGAGAAAGTCACCTTCCACCGTGCACATGTATAACTCAGGATTTTACGTAAACTCCCTGAGCCTCAGTTTCCTAATAGAGATAATGGGAGATAAAAATCCCCTAAACTTCCTTTGAGAATTAAAATAAGAAAGCACATGGAAACGTGGAGTGTTTTTCTGACCTGACACAAGTTGAGCTGTTATTGGTGTTTTTCTGTATTCTCTCTGTTGGGTCACATTTCATAAATCAAGGTTTAAAAACCGGGACTCCTAAATGCGGATTAAAACCTTGACAGCCCTCATTTTCCTCATCACAGCCCCTCTCCCGGGCCCATGCTTGGTTTACCTCAGAAAGAGATATTGTACATGGCACTTTACAGCCCCAGTTCACTGAAACAATGACTGGGAAAACAATTTGCAAATTGTAAAGCACCTACAAATGTAATGTATCATGAGTCCGCTTTTACAGGATGATGCTGAAGGGACAGTGATTAAACAAAGCCTGGGTACCAGGGGTATTTACATGAGATGCAACAACGCACCAAGTGAGCTCATTAAATGCAGGGGACGAGGGAGTGAAGATGGGATGGGGAGGGGTTGTATGTCAAGAAAATCACCATTACTTTTCCAATGTCTCGGGGAAGGCTTCCAGGAGGAGACCTTCCAGGGTAACAAGAAAAAGAGTAATTATCTCAGAATGTCTTTCAGTCAATCAGAAGAACATTTCCTTGGACTACCTTCATCTAATTTATCGCCAAGTCCTGTCTATTAGGCTTGGCTCCACGTCTTTTACTTTGGAGTTAATCACAAGGGTTAGTTACCCTGAGCCCCTGATTGCAGGAAGTCTCTCCTTCTTAAGGGACTCCTTAGAAATAGAAACTAAATGATCATTACTTTATTATGATTACCTTGATGGCGTGCTCAAGCTTACCGTTTCTAAAATTCCAAAAGCACTTACTCAATATAAAACCTCCTCTAGTTAACTAGGTATAAAATAAATAAGCTACGAGGACATATTGCACAGCACAGGGAGTACAGCCAACATTTTATAATAACTATACGTGGAGCATAACCTTTAAAATTTGTGAATCACTATGCTGTACACCTGAAACTTACATAATATTGTCCAACAACTATACCTCAATTTAAAAAAAGAAACTTAAAAAAAACTATATTCAATTAAATATAAAACAAAATCTTCTTTACTTACCCCATTTCACGTCTGGATGACTGGAATATATACTATTCCTGACCTTTCCTTTTACAAATAAATGTGACGTGTTCATGTGTGCACACGCACACACATTTTTTGCATAGATAAGATCACAGTCTACTTCTCCGCTACTTGAATTTTTCACTTAATAAGAAGTCAAAGGCATCCTTCCATATCTGGACATACAGGTGTTTGTAAGGTGGTTATAGACCTGGGGCCTGCAGGCTTGACCAGCTCCCCTACTTACTAGCTATGTGGCCTTAAATTACTTAACATCTCTTTTCTCATCTATAAAAAATATTCTAATAATAGTAATCAAAGGATTGTTGCGAAGATTAAATGAGTTAGTGTTGTAAATAGGTAAATATTGTAAAATACATAAAACACCTAGCAGAGTAGGTAGAATAAGTACTCCGTGTGTCGGCCATTGTTACGATTTACTTTGTTTTGTTTTGTTTTTTCCGTTAGTGGCTACATGGTATTCCGTCACCAGGGTGAACCATAACGTACTGTACCAGCCCCCTGCTGAGAGACGCAGGTCCTCTCCTGCTTTTTGCTGCCCTGAGCATTTGTGAACATAGGTCTTTGTATACACGGGCAGGCACACTCCAGGGTAGTTTCTAAGTCATGGAAATGCTGCATCAAACAAAGCTCATACTCATTTTTTTTTTTTTTTTTTGAAAGATGGTGCCAAATTTCCCTCCAAAAGGCTGCACTAATTTACATCCTTGCCAAAGAACAGTGTATGCGTGCCCGTCTCCAGGCTTCTCCTCAACCCTGGCAGCCTGGGTCTTTGGCATTCTCACTTCTGGGCTCGCCTTCCCTAAATGAAATCTCAATAAAAACCACCAGCAATGCATTTGTTAAAGTCCCCGGGACACCTAATCCCTTTGTCTTTTCAAAAAGGAATGAGCCATTTTCGGCTCTGACAGGCCTTCAGCTGCCTGGACACAGCCCGGGGATGACTCTGAAAAACACAAATAAAACGTCCCCGACATCCTCCAGGAGCAGCTCAGAGGGGCCCACGTGAGGCCCAGCTCTGCTCTCTATCACACGCAAAAAGAGTGTCAATAGCAGCTGGTGTTTTCCCGGGTGGAGATCAGAGCCAGCATTTGTATATAAATATTATCCCAGGGCTGCAAGGAGACTTGAATCGGGTTGGAAGCAGGGGCTACAACATCCTAGTTCTTAATAATGACACAGAGGTGGGGGGCAGGGTGAGCACCCTCATCCTTTCCCTGAGCTCCCCGTCAGAACATCCAGGCACGGGCCCTCCCCACTAGCACAGCGTGTCATTAAAAAAAAGAGGGGGGAGCGGGTGCAGGGCTTGGCTGGAAATCTACGCCAGGCAGAGAAGTAAGAGGTGCACTCCATCTGCGGGGCCCGGATCGGAGTCTGGTCACCTCCTCTGCACCGCTGGCTGAGTGCCCGCCTGCAGCCACCTGGCTGTGTACACCACAGCTCCTGTCAATGACAAGGTGGCCACTGGCTGAAGTGGCTCCTCTGGCCTCATCTCTAAGGTTCGGCAGCACCGAGTGACTTCCAGCTGTGCCCCAGAACCTCTCGGAATCGAGGGGAGCTGCAAAGGAGGGCCCTCCCAGAGTTCTCAGGCAGGAATGTCAATAATTCTGAGGGTTGGCCCTGCTCGGCCTGCAAGCCCAGAACCATTCATCTTCCAGACTTGTTTTCAGGCTATTTCATGGCTCATAACTATTCACCTTGGTTCTTTCCAACTCTCTCCTGGCCTCCCACCACCCCCAGGGACCCGGGTCAGGTCAGGGAGGGGGAGGGCAGGCGAGTCTCTGGAACAGTGGATTCCGTGAAACAGAGCGAATTCCAGGGATGAGACCCAGGGACCCTGGCTCAGGTCCATAACAGAGGGAAAACTCAGATGATTATCTCAGGCTCTCAGAAGTCAGTTAAGCTTCCCACTTCCTATTCAGCTCACATGGGAGGGTCAGCGGGAAGGAAAGGAGGCCCGGAGACCCAGGGTCCCCCTTGGGTCTGACATGAGGCAGTGTGTAGTACAGGAAAGGGACTTAAGCTCACTTTGCCTCACATTCCTTTTCTCTGAGAGCCTGGGGCTAAACACCCAAACACCCTGCATTTCATTAAATCCACAAAACAGATGTTGGAGTGTGGGCTGTGTGTTCTAGACACTGCCGACAAGGCAATAAACAATCAGAGCGGGGCCGGCCCCTCTGGAGTTCACACTCCGGTGAGTAAATACCACGAAGAGTGTCACGCTTACTCCTGAAGAAGCCCGGTCCATGCGAGGAATCGACACACCGACGAGGTGGCACAGCTCCCAAGTGGGCTGTGCAGTTCTCTCTCTCAGAGGACACTGCTCTTACCCAGAACACGAACAACAGCCAACCAGATGCTCTGCGAAGCTCATTGACCTGAAGCTTCAGAGCCCTTCCCTGCAGCAGCCCCTTCCAAGTCCCTGGCAGGAGGCCTGGAAAGAAACGTGCTCATATGATCTGGGCTTTCTCTAAGCTTTGCCAAAGTCAAGTCTTAACCACGAAGGGAAGGAGAACTGTCTCTCCTCACCCCAGTTTCCCTCAGTCACTCCTGCCCTCCTGCTGGGTGATGTTCCACTGGCCCTGGGCAATCAGGAGTCAGACGGGGGGAACACTGAGTGTGAGAGTAGCGGGCTATGTTTCTGTGGTTTGCAGTCACTTCCACCTACGCCAAGTCACTGCTAACTTCCAGTGCAGGCTCCAGGGGTTCCTCCTGCACCCAGCGCCCACCAGCCCCTTCCTGATGCTACATCAGTGGTTTAATCATCACATGAACTTGTCCTCCAGTGCCCAACATTGAAGTGTGTGGTAGGGAAGAATGAGGAAAGGTTTAAAATGTACAGAGTCAGATGCCAGTCTATAAGAAATGCTTCCAGTTCCTAGACCTGTAAAACTGTAAGTGGAGGATTCAGTTTCCCTAGTCAAGGGAAGTTCTCTTCTGTCAGAAACATCCTCGAGGCATACAGTTAGAAGGCATCTGAGTTTCTTTTTCGGTCTTGATGGCAACTGTACAAAATAAACTTTGCCAAAAGTCCTGCATTTACGAGACGTGAACATGTGCAGTAATACCACAAACGGGCCGTGTGTGTGTGTGTGTGTGTGTGTGTGTGACTTTGCTCATTTCCCACATTTAAACTGTCAATAACAACAAGCAAATTTTGATCAGCCATGCCAGAGAAAAGGCTGTATTATCTTTTATTCTCTCTTGAGAAAATTATTTTAGAAAATTATCATATGAAGAAGTGATCAGAATGAGTACGAAGCCAAAAAACGTAGGAATGAAAAGTATAATAGAGGCGTGCCAGGCAGTTAATTAACAAAAGTGTTCTATTATTCTTCTGGATTTTATAGTACTCCAGGTATGTATTAGCTTTAAAACTATGTAAGTTGTTGGAGCTCTTTTCTCACTTTGAATTCACTTATATTCTTAACATTGGATTCATAATTTTGTATTACTTCTCATAAAGACAGCTCTCAAATTGTACAAGCTCTCAAATTGTACAAGCTTTGGGCCCCCATAAAACCTTGATCCTCCCCTGCAGCCGCCAATTCCTGAGCACTTTCTTTTAATGAATTTTTTTTGGCGAGGTTAAATGGGTTTATTTTATTTAATTATTGTAATGGAGGTACTGGGGATTGAACCCAGTACCTCGTTGCACGCTAAGCACACGCTCTACCACTGAGCTATACCCTCCCCCTCTGAGCACTTTTGATGTGCCAAGAATGCTGACAAATCCCTTTACATGGATTATCTAATTTAATCCTCACTCAAGCCACTGAGGTCGATGAAGGCTTGGAGCATTTATTCTTCACGATACGGCTCATTCTGCAGGGCTGTAATAAGGATTCAAAATCACATAGCATGGGAAGCAGCGCCCCACCTACAGAATAGGCACTATTATTACCAATTTTCTTCCCTGAGCCTGAGTTTCCTGTATTTAAAGCTGAAGGGGTAAGAAGAGATTTAAATATTTGTACGGGTGCAGCGACATGGGTGAAGATTCACAGTGTTGGTAAAAATGGCTGCCTTTGTGGAGGGGAACTGGGCGGGGGAAGGAGACACACCCCACTTGCATCTTTACATTCTTAAAGAAGTTGAGACAAGCGCTATTCGCATCCTCAGTTTGTAAATTTGAATCAGAGGCACAGAGAGGTTAAATAACATACCCTAGGTCACACAGCCAGTATGGCAGAAGCTAAGATGAACACCCAGGCCGAGAGACTCTAAAGTCTGACCAATACAAAATGGCCTCACCGGATGCCCTCCTGGTGGGTTACGCAGGTGCCCGAGCATTTTTCCTTTCTTCCCCTGCGCGTCTCCAATGAACTTCATGTATGACAGGACAGCCGCTGGGAGTGCAGAGTGTGAAACAGGGAAGTGCTGTCATTATAGCTGTGAAGGCAGCGGGAGAGCCCTCCAGGGCTTATTAACCAGCTAGAGATAAAGAGGAAAAGGAGGCAAGGACGGAAGATGAAGGAAAGAAACCAGTGTGAATCATCTGCTCCTGTGTCTGACAGTGGACTCGGCCATCTCTCATCTTTCCTCCTAATTCTGTAAAGGAATTGCATTATCCTGATGCCCATTTCCAAACCGAGCCAATGGGCCGGGAAAGTTCTCAACGAGTGAGTTCTCGAAGCTCCTGGGTGGTTGGGGCTGGAAAACTTAGACCGTGGGGCCCACAGCTCTCCGAAGGCAAAGGGACTTCCCCAGACCTCCCTCCTTGCTCTGCCCCTCCACACTTTCCTTGGCTTATGCAGCCTAAAGCAAATATTTCTGTGCAGCAGAGCTCAACTCAGCAGCCTTGGTAGCCTCTGTTCTACTGGAGAATCTTTGGGGATGGGAGGTCTCCTGATTCTGCTTGGCAAAGCAGGGACACTTTCCTACAGGGAAAGAGAGGTGGGCGAGTGCGTGAGTTCTGCTGCACTTACAGCCACGGACCCAGGAGCCTGGAGGCGTCCTTCAGGGATAAATCTGTCTTAGAATCTCTGCTCAGTTCAGGAGCACTGAGCACATATCCTTCAAGCACTTGGCATCTCAACCTCTGTCTTAACCTTTGAGGGCTTCACCTGCATTGTACCTGGAAATGAAGTGGTCCACGTAAGTTAAGTGTCTTGGACTGCCGAGGGCTTCCAGCAACAGCCGCCTAACAAAGGTCTTGTTTCATCATAGCTGTGTGACCTTGCGCAAGTCACCTGACCTCTGTGATTCACATTTCTTTATCAGTAAAATGAAGATTACAAATTAATAAATATTTCTATACAATAAAGGATGACCCTCCAACCCATGCTAGATTGTAGGTACCTTGAAGAGAGCGTCTGACTCACTTTAGGTTTTCCTTCGAGGTACCTTCCTAACAGGGTGCCTTACTCCAAAGAAGGGGCCCAGCACAGATTTGTCCGTTTAAGGCAGAACTGGCTAGAGCAAAACAGTATGTGTTAGGGGCCATCCAGACCTGGATTGAAATCCGGCCTCTGCCATTCACTCCCTGTTAGGAAACCTTTCAAGAGTTTGGTCATCACTCATCACTACACCTCCAGGGTCTCATGTTGCAAAACTTTAGGGGAAGCCGTTCTCAAAGTGTGTTCCTGGAGTGAGGCAAGGGGGAGCCCTGACTGTTTCAAAGGGGTGTTGCAAGGATTCAAGGTCACAGTGAATGCAAAGTGAGCCAGCACAGGCTGGCTCAGAGCAAGTGCAGAGAAACACAGTCCAGAAAAGGCATAAATTAACAGAAGATGCTAAACTCACAGAACAGCAGACTAGGTCCACAACACACTATTTGAAAGCTTGAAGAACTCCGCTAATATGCAAAGATGCTACCACAAATTTGTATTTTCAGGGACTCAGTCCTGTTTCTGGTTGTTCCAGGAAAGGTTTTACGAACCTCAGTTCTTTTTTTTTTTTTCCCTCACTGTGAATGTGGAAATGTTTCCACTAGCAAAAATACATGAATTTTTAACACCACCCCTCCCCAGATGGTCTATTCAAATAAATGAATCTTAATCATCATTTTATATTGATAAGCTGCAGACCTAACATCAACAGTGTTTTTTTTTCTTTT
The DNA here is from genome assembly GCF_048773025.1 of Camelus bactrianus. NCBI lineage: Eukaryota > Metazoa > Chordata > Mammalia > Artiodactyla > Camelidae > Camelus > Camelus bactrianus. The sequence goes on along the minus strand of NC_133541.1, from coordinate 101,340,976 downwards.
AAACCTTGTCATTCTAAGAACTCGATGCTGTTGGCAATCACTCTTGCAAAGGACTCCGATCTTTCTACTGTGAAAGAAAAATGTGCAGGGACCACTGCTCGGACTCGAAAAATGTGTTTATAGCAGCACTGCACTTCTCCCGGTAGAGGCTGAGAGGCTTCATTAAATCTTGGAGATTTAAAGGAGGAACACAGCCACCGTCTCCATCCTGGGCCAACAAGACAAAAACCCACCTTCTGGGAAGTTTTTAGGAAACAAGTTCTGATTTTCTCTGCCAACCATTCTTCCCTTCTTTAGAAATGGTTTATCCACCTGGAGCAGCCTTGCTGCCACATCTCTATCTAAGCTGCATTTGTACACCTAACATTTACCTGCGGAGCATCCCCGTGTATCAGGAAGAAAAAGAGGTCTGGATGAGATGAAGTAGAGGAGAAACAAACACTAGGGTGGTGGAGGAGAAAGGCACCAGGAGTCCAGATGTCAACACTGTTTTTCATCTACCTTCATCTTCGTCTCCTGCTATCCCCGAGATCAGATTCCTCATCAGTCAAATGGAGATAAAAACTCCTCTCCTGTCTACCTCAAGAGGATTGGTCCTTCCCTCCCTTCTTCACCAGAGCCGGGAGCTGCTGCCACCGCCGTGACCCAGCCCCTACACCGATTCACAGGGCTGAAATAACTCCCAGTAGTGCAGGGTTGCCAACTCAAGTTCCTAACGCAAAAACGACAGAGGAAGTGTATATTCCATGTGTTCCCCTCAGCTGCTGTGTGCTTGTGCTTCCAACAGCCCAAACCTTCCACCTTCCTATCTATCCTGTGTCCCTTTACTGCCACCAATGCTCAGTAGACTTTAGCCAGTGACCTGGCCCACAAAGGCCCAAAAGGAGAAAGTGATTACACAATGATGGTTCAGGGAATCTTATGTTCTCATTTTAAACAGTAATTAGGAAGACTACAGGGGGCACATGAGAGAAATGTCTACAAGATAATGCTGAGTGAAAAACACAGTCACAAAAATCATACCTGTCACTCAGTTGGCAGATCTGGGGATGGAATCAGACCTGGGTTTGAATCCCAGTGTTGCCAACCATGACCACACGACCTCTCAGAGCCTCAGTCTTTTCATCAAATAATAGGAATAATAATTCCTTCCTTCTAGAATTATTGCAGGAATTTGGTGGAAAATACATAACAGGCTTAGCATAATTCAAGCTCCTGGTGAGAGAGTTCACATTCTGTGCATATGTGCACGGATAACAATGAGAATGGATCCTAGGCAGAAGGGCAGGGTCCTTTAGAAATAAGAAGACACAGTGTTTTGTTTTGTTTTTCATTTAAGATTGTTATAATATCTTAGCAAAATATACAAACATCAATGGGACTAGAATCTATTGGACTAGAACAATACAATTAAATAAGAAGGGGAGGGGGTATAGCTCAGGGGTAGAGTGCATGCTTAGTACGCACCATGTCCTGGGTTCAATCCCCAGTACCTCCACTTAAATAAAAAAATAAACCTAATGAACTCCCTCCCCTCACAAAAAACAATTAAATAAGATTCGGCTAATCCCTGCCCTTCTCACTTATGTTAGGAGGTGCCGTTCCTAAAGAGGTCTGCCCATGGGACAATTTATTAAAAAAATCAGAAAAATACGGAGCCTCTGGAGTTTTCCCACCCCAAGCCCATGCAATTCTTCAGCCGAGTTGGAATGGGCTGGAATCAGTTTCTGTAAGGAAACCGTCTACATCTAAGGGGGCAAGAGGTGGTGAGGAAGTAAGGCTGCAGAATGAAGGGCAGATTCACAGTTGGAGAACAGAATAATTAACATTTTGGATAAATACTTAGAGAGACTCTCAGAGCTTCCCACCATGGTCCCAGACACCCTCAGCAAACCATGAGGCTACCCAGTAGGGTGTCACCACCCTCAAAAGGGCACCTTGTCTGTGGGTTCCCATGGCCTGGGTTTGGGAACCAGGCTCCAGCAGGACCGTTTGCAGCAGGCAGAGTGCGTTCAATCAGAGGCAGATGACTGGGGTGGGACTTGATTTGTTCCACGACAGTTATCAGCAGAGACAGGCTCAATTATTTTCATTCTATGGAGTCAACAGAGACAGGACAAATAATGGGTCTGAGCCAGAGAAGTAAAGGTTAAGGTGCGGGGAAGAGAAGGAACCGAGGGGGGACCCTCCCAGGCCTGCCGTGCTCACTGAATCATGATGCCAGGAAGGGTGAGCAAGGGCCAGAGGACACGGGATGCTTGTCTGCTCCTGTTCTGCGGGTCCCAGCAGAAACTCCTTTAGGGCCAAGATCGCCTCTACTGTGTGACTGACTCTAGGTGTCCCAGGTGCAAAGAGCTGCATCAAGACCTCATCTAAACGGTTCGGCATCAGGAGGGAGGCAGTAATCTGGGGGCCCCCTCACCCCTCCTCCTTTATCCAGCACAGCCCCTTTTTCCTCTCCAATAATCAAACAGCTCACATCACTAAGGGCCTCCTCCTGCCAGGCACTGCACTAAACCCTTGACACGCACCATTGTATATCACTTTGCCAACAACCTGGGAGTTAGGGACTGTTACTATCCTACCTTACAAATGAGGAAATGAGGCTTGGAGAGGGTTCTGTGACTTGCCCAAGCTGGTACGTGGCAGAACCACCAAACCCAGATCCCAAGCTCTCAAGCACTACACTCTCCCTCTTTTCATCTCCTTTCTTTCTCCTCTGTTTACACCAAAGGCTTTCTAAGACCCTCTCCCTCACCCCAAATCAGATCCCATGTCTTCTGGGGGTTGGGGGCTATGCAGGAGGCTGGCCTCAGAAGAATAAGGCCGTTCAGGTGGAGGGTTACTGAGATTTCTTAGGAACAGAAAATTTCCCCGGCTGCCTGCAATAAATCCAAGCCTTCCTTCCTTTGTGATTTCACCCCGGGAGCCACACTCCAGGATGACTCATCCCTAGGCCGGCAGGAGATCTCCTCTGGAGACTGGAGGTGACCTTGGCGGGGGCACTCACATCCTGTGCCTGTTTTCCCATTTGTCAAATGGGCAGCCATGGCCTCCCTGCCAGGCTTGTTGTGGAATATCAGGGTGAATACAAAGCATGTGGAAAATAATTTGAAAAGGAGAATGCAAAATAGCAACCATCCTCTAACTCCCACCTCCATCCCACAAACCAAACCCTTATCTAAACCTTCTCCAATCTGAATTCTGGCTTCAAGTGTTCACCTGCACTCCTGCCTTCTCCTCGTGCAGGTGCAAACTGGGATTCCTAGAAAAAGGAACAGGGACATGGATAATAATCCTTTTCTCCCCAAAGGTAGTTAGTCACTCCTTCAGCTCCCCATCAGCCTATAATAAGCACACATAATACTAATAACAGCTAACAGTCATGGAGCCCTAATTAAGTATGGATTTTATATTTTCTCCCCACATAATCCCTTTATGAGTGTCTATGACTAGCCCCACTTTACAGATGAGAACTAAGGGTCAGAGCAGTTGATCACAGAAACTTAAAGGTCACACAGCTAGTTTGACAAGCCCAGATTCCAGATCAACTGTCAGTCTCCTCCACACTGCCCTGCCTTCCCTTCCTTCCTTTGAAAATGATCAGCCTGAGCACTCCCACCACCTTCTGGACTGGATTTTTCTCCAGAGTTCTTATGCTCTTTAGTAAGGAACTTGCTGCCCTGCCCCCCCAACCCACCCAGGTAGACTGTAAATCCACGTAGGCAGGGAATTTTTTGCATGTCTTGCCACTGCTGGGTCCCCTCAGTGCCTAGAACAATGCCTGACACATAGTAGGTACTCAATAAATATTTATGAAAGAAATGAATTTGGACAAAAATTCCCATCAGCTATTTTTGACTGTCCTTTCTACTGTATTGTAGATTTTGGCAGAATATTGTTCCTCCCAGTGCCTCCTCTCATCCACCACTCCCCATCCCTCTGAGTCGAGAACGATATTTTGAACACAGTAAAATATTCCATAAATACTTTGCAGCAGGATTTAATTCTTTCTTTTTTGTGGCTCTGGAATGTGTGCTGGGGATGGTTTGCTGTATGGGGAACTCACTGTTTCTGCTCCCCACCACAAAGAAGGTGCTGGGGGACACTGAGGAGAGCTGGAAACGCACAGAGCTTCCTCCCTGTGCCCCCGGGGCCAGCTCTCTGCACCTTGCTCCACGATCCCCACAGACAGGCGGGCTCACAGCCTGATGCCCGGGTCCCCTCCCTGGCTTTCATTTGCCATGTTTCTGACTCATCTTCCCTGGTCTGTGGGAAAGTGTTCTGCGTGCAGCTTCACAGAGTCTGCTGAGCAGCCTGACCGAACACTGCAGATGATATGGGGTGGGGGGGGATCTAATTAAGCAGAGTAGGTGATAGTGTCAGGAAGAAAAAGCAAGCAAGTGGCAATTTGGATATGTGCCTGCAAATAAGAGAGATGGCTGCCGTCTTCTCCTGTGGCTTCTGTTTGCCCTGTAAATCTCAGTTCACTAATCCAAGTGTTTTCATTATCACTGTATATGACAACATGCTGTGTCAGGCCCATCATGGGGAAATGAAAGCCAAGGAGGGGGGCGGAGGGAGTCAGGATACCCCACTCTCCCATTTCTCTTGTTTGCACTAATCTGAAGGTGTTTTTCCCCCTTCTGCCATAAACACAACATGGGATTTTCCAGGATCAAACAGATTACCTTTTTCCACTCATAAAAAGGAACTTCAGGACCTGAGCTCTCCCCCCAAAACCATGCAATTCAGGGGCAAGGAGTCACCTTGGTCACGGTTGACACTCACTCCCCAGGCAATCATAAGAACTAGGTCATGAATTAAACACCAGGTCCGTAAGGAGAGTCCCTGAGTGGGAAGCAACATGATGGTTAAGATGAGCATTTGAATTTCACCTTCACTGTGTGGCCCTGGGCAAATCAGTGAACCTCTCTGAACCTCGGCTTCTTCAAACAAAATACGGCAGTAACAGGATTAAGTGTACAACATGAAGCACTTAGCACAGTACCTGACACAGTGAAGTGCTATGCAACACACTCCCATCTCCTGGCCCTTCATCTCTGCCTTTCCAACTGCTAACAAAAACTTCCAGAAAGCTGCGTGGCTCAGTCCTTCCCTTCTGTCTCAAACATCACAGTATCAGTAACCCTTTCCTTACCACCTTAAATAAAATAAAATACTAGTCCTTCCTCTCTTACACACACCTGGCGTCCTTCCTCGTGTCCTTCGTTTCAGTCCACAGCATAAAGCACTACCTGTGCTTTACCTTATTACATATAATACACACTTTACATATATACACAATGCACATAAATATATATACACATAATATACATATGTGCACACAGTGAACAACATGGGTTGGAACTGTATGGGTTCATTTATCTGTAGATTTTTTCCAATAAATATAGTACCTGTATTTTCATTTTACAGATCTTTAACTCTGTGTGGGGAAAAGTTTGTGTTTGATTAGAGAGATCAGAACATGTGGACTGCAAAGAACTAGGCTTTGAGCCATGATTCTATCCAAACTGTTTCAGCTTCTTGCCCTTGAATGAGTCATTTATCAATTCTTTTGTTTTTGAGGCAGACATAGCAGCACTTGGATTTTTGACTGAGTGGGAGTCAATGCTCCTAATCCCTGCATAAAGGGTCATATATATATATATATATATATATATTTTTTTTTTTTTTTTCAATTCCCTTCACCTAAAAGATAAACTCCAAGAAGGCAGAGCTTCTGCTTTGTTGACTGCTGGATCTCCAGCACCTATAACAGACGTGCCTGGTGTACAGGGGGCATTTCATAAATACTAACTGAACAAATAAACAGAAGCTATTCTTCTGACCTTGATGACTAGAAGGGCCATCAGAGAACGCATAGGCCGGAATTTTTCCCAGGCTAGGAAACTGAAGCCGAGAGACATCAGACAACCTGCCTTCTGGTTCCTGCTGCCCCACAACTGTGTAGTAGTGGAGGCTGGGGGCCCTGCCTCCCGGCATCTCGCTCTGCCTCCAGCCAGCCCGCTCAGACCAACGATTCAGCATGTTGGTACCCTGTGCTCCACATCTGAGGACTGGAAACAATTAAGCAGATGGCTCTCCCTCCCAAGTGCTCCCAACCCGGATGCCCCAGTGACTGGCAATCTATAAAAGCGAAAAGGACAGGTGGAGATACCGCAGCCGCTCTGGAAATCCATCAACAAATGTGCTCAGTGTTGAGGAACTGCAGACAGCTGCAGCACAAAGGAGCCAAAGGCCACTGCACTTCTCTCTAAACTCCAACAGCATCAAGGACCCTCTTGGCTTTCCGCACTGACTGAAGAAAAGTACTGCCACCCTGTTTCAGGGGTGCCTGGATGACTTCCTCTTCCACAGACACGGGGAACCTGGGGAGAAGTGTGCAAACCCCAGCTCCACCATTACCTAGGTGTCTAACCTCTCTTGGAACCAACTTTTCATCAAATGAGAAAGCCCAGATACAGCACCTGCCAAAGTACAGGGCATACAACAGACCCGGGAAGACACTAACTGTTCTACACTGATGATACCCAGAGGCAAACACAACCGTCCTCCCCTCACCCCCATCCACCTCATTGGCTCTGAGATTAGAATCCAGGGTCTTGAAATGAAGGGGGCTATTCAGCCTTAGGAATCCAGGACCAGATAATTTTTTTTTAAGGATCTCATTTCCCATTCAAGTAGAGTGTTGTTCTTTTTTTTTGGTGGGGGAGGTAATTAGGTTTTTTTCATTTGTTTATTCTTTGAGGAGGTACTGGGGATTGAACCCAGGACCTCATGCATACTAAGCATGCGCTCTACCACTTGAGCTATATCCTCCCCCCCAACCCCCATCCCGTTCAAGTGGAGTGGAAAGAACTCAGACTCCACACCAAGTCCTCCTCTTCCTTCAAGACACTGAGGACCCGACACAGCCCCAACAGAGAGGATTCCAGCCCCAGGGTGGAATCAGGTTCTTTTCCACAGAAAGTAGGATCTGGCCAAGGGCTCCCTGGAGATTGAGGTGGCAAAAGACCAAACAAAAATTCCCTGAGCTCCTTTTACCAGTCCCCTTAACTGGATAATTAGATTTAAAATACCAAAGAGGGACACCCTCTGTGACTGGAAAGTGGTGACTAAATCAGTCCCATCCCTAGCACCTTACTCTGTGTTAGCTGGTCCAGTTCCTCAACCTCTCTGAACCTCAGTTTCCTCATCTGTATACATGGAAGAGCAATGCCAACCACATGGTGCTATTGTAGGGATTAAATGAGAGTATGCGCTAAATACCGTGCCCGGGACATTAGCTGCGGCTTTGAATATTCAAGCCAAGAAACCCAGTGCAGCCAGTGCCGGAATCATAAGCATTAACTGCTCTGAAAGAACACTGTGTACAGCGAACGCAGCCCTTCCCTAGACCACAGACCAGAATCAACCTCTCCTCCATGGGCTGTAGGTTGGGAGCAAACTTGAACTCCACCAGAGGCTTCCAGAAATCTTACCAACCAAGGTGGGGAGGAGTCGAGAGAGATAAAGAGTGCAGAAAGTCAAGGTGGAACCGAGACCCAAGCAGCTCCTGAAAGAGGGGTGTCCGGCTGGAAATGGGGGATGCGGCTTTTGAAATAACCTGGTCTGAAATAACTGTTCCATTGGACTTCCCAATGGAAACTGCCACCTTTGATGACTTGAGACTTCTACAGGAGGTTCCGGTGGCAGTGTGGTTGCAGGGTTACAAATATAAGCTAAGGGTGAATCAAACCTAGTGGGGAGGGTCCCAAGAGTCCCCTGGGGGTTCCAGGGGCTGGTGACTTTCAGCTAGCACGTAATGTCCCTGGGCCTCAGTTTCTCTCTCGACCCTGGAGCTAATGGTCACTGCCCCGGCAGAGAGAGTTGTGAGGTTCAACGGGGCGGGGGCGCGCTCAGGGTCTTCCTGGACAGGGCCCGAGGCGCCCGCGCGGGTCTCATCCGTTCAAAGAGCTAAAAAACGAGGGAAGGGCGGCGCGCGCGGCTGCACACGAGCTGAGGCCCTTTCTCTGTAGCAGCTGCTGAAAAAATAATCAGAAGAAAGCAACTGGAACGCGAAGGAGGGGAGGGGGGGCGCGGCGAGGCGGGGGCTCCTCCCGCAGGCGCCCCGGAGCCAGTCCGGGCCTGTGGCCTGGCCGGGGAGGCCCGGAGGCCGCGGAGCGGGCTCCCCGCGGGAGCGCCGAGGCCCCGCTGCGCCCGGCCGGGCGGGGGCGGCGGAGGCGGAAGCGGGGGCGGCCGGAGCGCGGTGGGGATGTTTAAAGGAAATTTACAATCATTTCCTCTCTGTGGTTTGGTGACAAATCAACAACATCCTGTTCTTTTGTGAGGCTCCGGGCGCCTGCGAGGCGGGGGCAGCGCTCCGGCTCTTAAAGGGACACACACAGGTCCCCCTCCCCCCAACCCCCACTCCCCTGCGGCTCAAAAAAAAAAAAAAAAAAGCCTCCCCAAGGCGCCACCTCCCGGGGCGCGCGCAGCCGGAATGCAGGAACTGCTGCCCGAGCCGCCCCCAGGCCGCGACCCGGACCGCGTCCCCTCCCCCGCAGTGTCCCTCCACGTCCCCCCCGCAACCGGGGACCGGAGGAGAAGGCGGCGGCGGCGCGCTCCTCCGATAGATGTCGCAGCCCGGGGCCATCTCCCGCCGAGGGGGCAGGCCAGGGGCGGAGGGGCGCGCGTCCCACGGTTCCCCTTCCTCCCCTCCCAAACCCGGGGCAAAGCAGCCCCGTCTTCGGACCTCCCGGTAGCTTTTATCCCCCTCCCCCAATCCTCTGGCCTCGAATTTTTCCACCCCCAAACTCTGGATTTATAGTTAAAATGTCGACGTACGCACACGAGGTTTATAAAACGCCAAAAGCAGAGAGAGGCTTCCCGAGCTGTAGGAGTAATGAGAATCAGATGGCTAGGACTAGAAAAAATAAAATACACTCAACTGCCCTCCTGGGATTTCGTTCATTCAGTCATTTGAGTATTTTTTTCTCTAAGCGCTGGTGACTGGTCTAGGCCCAGTGCAGCAGGAACAAGACAGGCTCGGTCCCTGCCCCCAGAGGGCTTAGATTCTTGAATGAATGAATGAGTAAACGAATGGCTGAAAGAAGGAAGCAAGAGGATTGTTTCACACATTCTAAGCACTGATTAAAGGGCTATAGTCTGGAACAGCAACTTTCCATACGGAGAATTCTCTGAGCAGGTGACCATCCGACTGGGACCTGAAGGGTGAAAAGACCCTAGCTCTGGGAAGAATTAGTTGAGGGGTCCACACAATATTCTCAGGAAAGAGAGTGGAAGTTGGGGACGGCACTCTGCCCATCCCCAAGACCACCTGAAGGGCATCCTGGGGGCAGCTTTTCTTCATAAGGACAAGTCTTGGAGGGTGGTATCCAGGGTAAGAGACACCTGGGTCCCTCTGGTCTGGCTGGATAAGCTGGAGAAGTCTTTCCCCACGCTGGGCCTCAGTTTCCTCTTCTGGAAAAGGAGAACACTAGAATAGATTCAGTACTTCTCAATCCTGGCACAAATTAGAATTACCCAGGGAGATTTTCAAAAACACTGACCCCCTGATCCCACCTCAGACCAGCAGAATCAGAATCACTGGTAATGGAGCCTAGGTACTGGCATTTTTTTTTTAAGGCTCCAGGGGTGAGTTTAGTGTGCAGCCAGGGTTAGGAGCCAGTGAGCTAGATGATCTCTGAAGTCTGGGTTTAAAGCGCAGTTAAGAGCTATTTGGACTCAGGGTATAAGCATTCCCACCATTGAGTGCTTAGTATCTACCATAATACACCAAATATGCTATGTACATATTTTTATTTAAGTCACCCAAAAGAGCCCTACCAAATATAGCTAATAAGTGGTCTTGCTTGAATCCTCTAAGCTGCAGTGCCTTTCCAGGGAGAAGATGCATATTTCCACCTAACGGAGTTATTTATCACACAAAGTAGCTACCAAGAGAAGAGCATGTGTTGCTTTAAGCCAGGGCAACTCATCTATCTTGGATAGAGACAGGAGACTGGCTGGGATGATCTCTGGTCATCCTGACAGCCCCAAGGTGTGCATGCCCAGAGTGGAGGTCCCAAATGATAGAGCGTGCCACTAAGAAAACAGCCTTTTATGTTTTCTCCAAATTGATCTTCTGGATCCTTTTCAAAGATGATTCCCATAAAACGTGCAGCTTGTCCTTAGCCAGCCAGAGGAGCCATTTGGCAGAGCGAGGAGGAGAGAGAAGAGCTTCCTGTGCACCCCAGTAGGGCGAGGACAGGATACACTCATCCCCACACTCTCCCATATGGGGCCCGCCACTGCCCTTTTCACCTCTTGACCGCCTTCCCATCTGTGCAGTTTCCTGAGACAGGACCCAGAGGAGGGCATGGTAAGGGGGAGCTGAGACAGGTTCCCAGAGGAGTAAAAGATCTCTGAAGGCAGAGAATGGGGAAAAAAAAGGGAGTTGATCCATTCCTACAGTGGACTACTGTGCTGCCCTTAAAGAGAAGAGAGCTGTATGGAGAGACTAGAAATATGCCTGTGATATACAAGGTGCAGAAGATCTTCTCGCTGATATTTACATAAAACCAGCAGAACCATCTGGAAGGACAGACTTGAAACTTACTAGTGATTCTGGGGCAGATGCAGGGGGGGCAGGACAGAGGCGGGCAGTGGGGAAATGTGTAATCTTAATGGTATGCTTTTATTTTCTCTGTATTAATCTCCATATTATTTAAATTGTTGACAACTATCATGTATTAATTGTTTCAGATAAAAGTGCTTCTATTATTTATACATAATGAAGATAAATATTTAAAGGCGAGCATAAAAACCCATCCTGGGCCTTGGGAAAGCCATCCCGGGTGGACCCCCGGCAATGCCGTTTTGGCAGAGGTTTCCAGCTGGTGTTAATGGTCGCATTGCCCTTCCACAGTTGATTCCTCCTCAGCGTGTCTTTCTAGAGGCAGTCCCTTACCTGGTTAGGTGCCTCCCCTCCAGTTAGGGACAATCCCACAGCATTTCTGGGTTACAGAAGATGGATTTGACAGCTGCCAGCTCCAACTGATGTAAGAGATGACCAAGCTCATTTGACAGGGAAAATGTGCTTTGGGTACTACTTGTGGGTGGAGGTGGGTAAAGGGAGTGGCATTGGTGTTCAAAGGCTCTGACTTCCCTATGTGTCTCTGTGTCGTTCTGGAAGCTGAGAAATGGAATCTAACAGACTAAGACCTGAAGAGAAACAATAGTGCTTTGTGGTCAAAACCTGACTCCAGAAATCTGACAGGCCAGGGGCAGGGATCCACTTATAACATTAAATGCAGAACTATCCCCTCCAGTGATAACTCAGCAAATTCAAGGCTTGCGTGACCAACTATCATGCTCCAGGGAGGAACTGGGTGGCTGCTCTATGTTTCCTCTTACTTGTTTTCTTAGGTCTATATAGTTTATAAACAGCATAATGTCATGGTTAAGAGCATGAGCTGGGAAGATAGAGAACCCAGGTGAGATTCTCAGCTCTACTACCCTCACTAAGCCTCAGTTTCCTCTTCTTTAAAATGGGAATAATAGTACTGACCTCACAGAGTTGTTGGGCAAGAATTAAATGAGACAATACAGGATGTGTCCTGAGCTCAACACCTGACACACAGTCAGTGATAACTGTTGGCTTGAAAATAACAATAATGAGGTTCAAGGCAGTTATTAAACATATCTTTCAAATGAGAATAGGGAAAGTGACTGAGCTTAGTGGCTCAATGATGTTCACACGTTTACTAGCTTGTATAGCTCAAATGTGAGTCTGAATCTTAGCCTCCAGAATTAGAAGTCTTTCAGAAGACCCATGTCCACTAAAATCCCATATGGTTGAGCATTCAAAAATTCAAAAATTATCAATTTCAGATAATCAGTGGTAGGGCATGTGCTTAGCATGCATGAGGTTTTGGGTTCAATCCCCAGTGCTTCCAGTACCTTCATTATAAAAAAATGATTTAAGTAAAAAAATTATCAACAGAGGAGGGTATAGCTCAAGGGTAGAGTGCATGCTCAGCATGTATGAGGTCCTGGGTTCAATCCCCAGTACCTCCATTTAAATAAATAAATAAATAGATAAACCTAATTACCCCTCCCCCCCAATAAAAAAAAAAAACAAACAGAAAAAAAAATCATCACCTTTATCTAAAGTCATTCCATAACACCCTACTTACATATGCCCTTGTGCTGGCTGCCGTACAGACAGGTCATGACAGATGAAATTCCTTCCTTCCATTCATCCTGGCCTGGCCATTTTTGAATCTCCCCAAAGCCCTTAGAAATAGGAATCTTTTCTTTCATTTTTTTTTTTAACTTCTGCTTCCTCCTTCCTCAGTCTAGTCAGGAGAATTTCTAGGGGTAGGAGGTTTAAACTGATGAGCCATTAACAGCGTAACAAAGCAAAAGGAATTTTCCAGGTCACCAGCCAACAACTTTAGAGTGGTATTTAAAATTCACTTGCCTAGGGGGAGGGATGGAGGTTGGCCAGGAGAGGATGGGGAAGGATTTCTCCCAGATAATGGGGAGCTGGGGAACGCCCTTTCTTATGGCCAGCAAAACCAGTAAACACCAGAACTTGCTGCTGGGTTTCTGGGTTGATCTTTTATCATCCAAACTTGAAATGCAAGTATGAGAAAGAAAACAAATGTCGGTCTGTCTGCTGACTCCATAAATAAAAAGTTCGCCTTGGCTTCAGATTAGGGAACACCTGCATCCCTGCTCTGGCCATGATTTGCTAAAATATAACATAGACATAAATTTCTTCTGAGCCCACTGAACACACACACACACACACACATACCCGCACACACAAAACTCATAGCTACCCTGCCTTATTCCAGCTGTGGCTGAGTTCGGCAGGAGAGGAGCTCTGGTCATGCTATGTTCCCCCCACCCCATGTTTGCATTTTTAAACTTTATTTCTTGGCAGTCTGATAGTCACTGGGGAAGGCAGCTTCAGCACTTAATTGGTAAGCAGATCTGTTCTAGTAGAAATGTTCTTCGAGGGATCTCCTTTGCTGCGGAAGGAAGAATGACCAGCGAAGCGTCCCACTGGAATTTGGCAGCTGGCCCTTAACAGCTCCCGATACCACTCCCCTCTCTCACAATGCCCTGCTCCAGGAACTTTCACAGCCCTGTGACCACTTACATGGGCCTTAAAATTCCTACAACCTCTTGACCTTGGGAGCTTCTGGGGCCCTGCCTAATTGCACAGGGCTGCTTTAAGAAGTAGTTACACACATTTTTAGGGTTTTTTTTTTTTTTTTCAGTACCATGACTTTCAAACTCTTTAAAACTCAGCAGAATCCTTTTCAAAGGAACTCAAAATGTGAAAAACTGATTAAAACTATTGTTTCTGGTTGAAGCCAGTCACAGTGTTGCTCAACAGGGTCCCTAGAATTCAAAGTTTGAGGGAAAAAAGCACTGTTTTAGAGTATCATCCTATTATTAAGTAATTTTGTCATTATAATGAAGTCCAAACACCTCACTAAGCCTACAGAACCCTTTTTGATCCAGCCCCTGCCTACCTGAGCTCCACAGTTATTTCCACATTGTTTGCTATCTTGATTTACTCTTTGATTTTGTTCATGCCGGGCCTCCACTAGCTTCCTGGGAAGAGATACACAGGAGGTAAATTTTTCTGACACCATACCTATCCAAACATGCCTTTGCTTTTTTATTCTTTCTTCACATTTTGATTGTTAGTTTTGCTAGGTATAAAATTCTAGGCTGTAAATCATTCCCCAACAAGTCTAGCTTTCTCCAATGTCCATGTCTTTGAACTAGATGTGCCTTTTGCACGGAACACATACTCCTACCCTCACCCGCTGCCCTTGTGCAGCTAACACCTCATTATTCTTATCAGGAAAACTTCCCTGCCCAGCCACCTGCCCCTCCAAAGCCAGAAGAGAGGAAGAGAGCTCCCTCCTAGTTTCTCCAACAACACTCGGGGCTTACCCACTGGCTACCCTTATTACACCGTATTATCATTATCTGTTTACTTGTCTACGTCCTCCACTAGTTTGTGAGCATAAGGGCTAAAAATACAGAGCCACAGTGCCACTTAATAAATATTTGTAGAACAAAGGAATAAATGAATGGTGTGACATTTTATTTTAATTACAAGATACAAGCTAGTAAAACGTTTAACAAACGCCCTTACCAGTCGGTTGGGGCATGCTCCTGATTGTAAGCACAGAACAGGGCTGGTCTGGGAGATGAAATACCTCCATTCTAGGCGCATAGAAAGAACCCTTATCATTTCTTGCTCAGTATCTGCCTTCCATGAGGACAGGGACCAGGCCTGCCCTGTTCAATGCTGTGTTCCCAGGAACCAGCCCATAAGACAGCTTAATAAAGAGATGTTGAATGAATAAACTGGTCCAGACAAAGGCAAAGTCCTAAGCATTATACCAGTCAAACAAAGAGAGAAAAAAGCTGTCTGACAGTCTTGGGGGGATAAAGACGTTTGGATTGAAAATGGAATTCATCATCTCTTCCCACCCCACATCCAAAAGCAAACCAAAATCCTCTCTCAATTCCCTGTTCCAGATATAGGTGTTCCCTTCTTCGGACACCTGCATTTGAAGCTCTGGAATTATGTGGTTGAGACCCGGCCCTTCAGAGTTTGTTACTTTCAATCATCAAGTCCTGTTGCCTCCTTTCCCTTTACAAGCAGCTTTCACACCAGCCCTCTCTTTTCATTCCTCTTGCTGGTACCCCTCTCAAAACCCCCATTGCCCCCCACCTAGGTTTTCACATGGCTCCGTCTTTCACTGTCAGTTTGACACCTCTATCAGATTAACCTCTCTGAAGCATCACTTTTCATAGTGTCGCCTCACTGCCCAAAACACCTTCTGAGTTTCTTAATTTCTTCCCACGTTAAGTCACAACTCCTCTGCCAGTTTTCAACCTTCAGAAAGACTTCTAATGCTGTTTTCCATCCCTACACACACCAGCTGGCTTATCACACATACACAGCTCTCACTCTGATTAGGCAAGATGTTTCACTGTCTCAGAAACAACAGAGCAGACTTCTGCATCATTTGTGCATTCTCTTCTCTGGAATGTTCTCCCCACTCCTCTCTTAATTCCATCCATCCTTCCAGATCTGGTTTAAATCTTTTCTCTTCCAAGATGCCTTCATTGACAACTTCAAGCCTTGCTGATCTCCCCAACTTTAAAATCCAAACAATGCTTATCATCTTTGCAGCCCAGTCAAATCCGGATGGGTGCCTTATATGTCACTATACAGTCTACACAGGCCAGTGTGGTTCTCTGCAACTAGCCTGGCTGCTCCTTGATGGCAAAGATGCAAGGATGTCCCGTTCTTGCACCCGAGGCCGCCTTACAGTTCAACATGTAGTAGTATTCAGGAGGTGACGAGAGCTGCCTTCTGAAACAGTGCTACCTCATAGGGTTGTTATGAAGATAAATTAGATAATGTTCGGGGGAGGGTATAGTTCAGCAGTAGTGTGCTTAGCATGCTTGAGGTTCAATTCCCAGTACCTCCATTAAAAATAAAAAAAAAAATAAATAAACCTAATTTACTCCCCCCCAAAACAATTAGATAATGCTAAGTAAAGTAATCTGTATATTGCTTTGAAAAATGGTAAGTACTCAGTACACGCTAGCTGTGGTTATAAGAGACTCCAATCCCTGTTCTTGAGGTTGAACTTTGGCCTTGATTTTGTTTTAGACTTTCTGTCACTGAGTCAGCCTTGCAAATAGTGATTTCCCACCTGCCCCTACGTCTGTGTCCACCCTTGGCTGATCAAAGCATACCTCTGTAAACAGTGGCGAGGGGCACATGACCTCATGCAAGGTCATCGCAGGGCCCACTTTGCTATTCCTCCTGCCCTCAGCACTCCTGAATTCACCGTTGAAATGCTTTTGGTCTTTGGTTTGTGAACCTTCTTAAGCTTTTCCTTCCTCTGCTTTTTCTTTATCATTCTCACTGTAGCATAAAAGCATTACATGCTCATTATCAAACGCTATCTTTTTCAGAAGATAGAAGAGTGTTAAAGTGAAGAGCAAAACTCTCACTTCCCACCCAAATCTCCATTCCTACCCTTCAGAGGAACCAGTTAGCAGTTTCTCATCAGTAGTCCAGAAACCATCCCTGGCTATCAGAACATATCCTCACACATACTCTGTTCTGTGGCTTGCCTTATTCACTTAATAGTCTTGAACACCTTTCTATATCCACACTGCATAGGTCCACCACACAATGTTTAATGGCAACTTAAGATTTCTTTTGTAGGGAGCAACCCTCGTTGATTTCATGAATCCCCTACAGATGGGCAGGTAGGTTACTACTACTAAAACATTGTGTGTATATATATATATAGTCTGTTTACTCCTTGGGTCCTTAATGCTTCTGAATGCCAGATTAGAACAGACTGGGGGGTGATTCTTCCCATGAGGTTCTAGTTCTCGAGCTCTCCACCCACACCCAGCATCAAGTCTCGAGCCCCCCTGACTCATGGGTCAGGAGCATGGCCACCTGCCTCTTCACCTCAAAACAGAAGAAGGAGATCACGGCCTGTTTCCCCGTGGTCCCACACAATAGGAGCTGACGGAAACCCTGTTTCTCCCTTTCTCTGGAACCACAGGGGAGTGCCCTAGCACTGGGGAACAGGATTTCAGAATGTGTCCTCCGGTAGCCCTCAGGAAGTTCCAGAAAAGGAAGGAAACACGTTTTATTTCGTGAGACACAATCCCAGCGGTTGTCAGTAGGGCCGAGAGGGTTGTGAGTGTGACAACAAGGACACTGGCTGAGCCGGGCTTTACATGGTGGCTGGGAGGAGGTGCATACAGCGCCTTCACCGGCAGTGACTCGGTGTTATCATCCTAGCCCACATCCATCCCTTTACACCGTGTCCTTTCCTAGGCCAAGGACAGCGCGGAACAGCAGGAACTGGGACTGCTTATCCTCACTCTGGCCTGACTCACGCAGGACCCCCACGCCAGCCGCTTACTGTACCCTGGGAGAAGCCTCAGGGGCCTGGGTGAACTTAGGGCTGGAAAAATTGCCCTGGGCTGTGTCCAGATTGCTTACTTACAGGTCTCCAATCCATAGTGAGTTACCAAACTATTCTAAGCTTCAGTTGGGCCATTCCCCTATCTATTTAAGAAAAAAAAAAAAAGGCAAAAGCAACATTAATAGTCCCTGTCCTGAGAGCAGGAAGTACACCAGGTGCTTAACACAGGGCATGGCATTACATAAGCAGTCAATAAATCTTTGATGCTTGTTTCTCTGGTATGTCCCTCTTGCCTAGCACAGTGCCCAATACAGAGCTGGTAATTAATTAAAGCATTTTTTTCAATCAGTAGATAAATAACCTCTTTGTTTCTGGAGAGCAGAAAGGAAAATTGCAAAAGGACCCCCAAAGTCTCTCCAACCTCATGTCACCTCATCCCCACTTTCTCTCTCTCTCCCACTAGGAGAAAAGCCATTCTCCCTGGCTTGACCTCGAGACCCAGTCAAATAAGAAGAATAAGCTTAAGGCCATGGTCCTAGAATATAGCCTCACCTTAGTTTCTAAAGAGAAACTGAATACCAGGACCATGAAGTGTCAGAGGAAGGAGGAAAGGAAAGTCATTTATTCATTCAATAAATACATATATGGAACAACTACTATGTCTGGAAGTGAAAGCAAAAGCTTGCTGCTTGGACCTGTCCCCTCCACTCTCTTCCCATGCTGGCGTCGCCTCAACCCCTCAAAGCGGCCTCCGCCTCTTTACTGAATGGTTTCCATATAGGTAGTCCCCAGGGAGCCCTCACTGAATCCAGGTACCCCTTCCTCCACTCGTATTCCTGTCTCTCTCAGCATCCTTCTCCTCCCTGGGTTTCTCTGTGAGACTGTATTCTTCTGTTGTCCTCCCGTCTCCCGTCTCGGTCTCTGATTCTTGCCTTCTGTCGGACTAAACTGCGTCCCCTGCCCCAAATCCAAATGCTGAAGTCCTAACCCCCTGTGCCTCAGACTATGACTATGTTTAGAGATAGGATCTTTAAAAACTAATTCATGAGGTCATTAGGATGGGCCCTAATCCAATATGACTGGTGTCCTTATAAGAGGAAATCAGGACACAAGCAGAGGGCAGACCATGTGAAGACAGAAGATGGCCATCTACAGCTCAAGGAGCAAGGCCTCAGAAGAGACCAGCCCTTGATATTGGATGATGGAAGAAAAACAAAGTCTCCCAGAAAATTCAAAACTACAAACCAGCTTTCAAATGAGTTTATTAACTGAATTAATATAACCTGGACTCTATATAATCTGGAAAACCTCAAGAAGAAAATTCAATTTAAGGAGCTGCAGGTAGGAATTAAATGATAGTAACTGGTAAGAGCAAATACAAATCCTTTCTGAAGAACTGCAATTTCAACTCATGCCTCAAAGAATGCCCACCAGGTTCCAAGAAATTGTGCCTAAAGTTAACTGGCAGTCAAGAAATTCATTCAAGAATTTAAGTATGAGTGGGGGAAGACATATCTCAAGCACTAGTGCGCATGCTTAGCATGCATGAGGTCCTGGGTTCAATCCCCAGTACCTCCTCTAAGAATAAATAAATAAATAAACCTAATTACCTCCTCCCCCTAAAATAAAAAAATAAATAAAATAAAATACATTTTTAAAAAAGAATTTAAGTATGAGAGTGGAAGAAAGTAATTTTCAAACCAACAAAAACTAAGAGAATTACTACCAATAGACCCTTACTGTAAGGAAATTCTAAAGGATGAATTTCAGGCAGAAGACAGGCCCTCTCAGATGGACACTCTTATAAAAAGGAACTGTGAACAAAGAGATCAGTGATTCTGTAAGCCACCAATGA
Source organism: Camelus bactrianus (assembly GCF_048773025.1). Lineage (NCBI taxonomy): Eukaryota > Metazoa > Chordata > Mammalia > Artiodactyla > Camelidae > Camelus > Camelus bactrianus. The sequence continues at coordinate 101,322,109 of NC_133541.1, read as the reverse complement.
ACAACATTTGACTGTATAAAGAAACAGTGATGTCTCATCGGTCCTGAAAAAAAAAGAGTGAAAACACTGAACTACATCAGGAAATAAATGGTGGGGGGAGGGGGGAGGGGGGAGAGGAGGGGAGGGAGAAGGGAGTGTGGGGGGAGGGGAAGATAAACACTTAAGGGTTTGAGTTAAAGGAGTTTAAGGTCCTTTACTGTTTTAACAGGGTAAAAACTGTGATTAAATTGTAAATATCCAGGGGATCCACTAAAAGAATAAATAGACAAAGAGACTATAATTTCCAGGGCAATCAATGGGGGAAAATGAGGTGATTGAAAAATTTAAATTCATAAGAAGAGAAGAAAGTAGGAGGAAACACATAAATAAAAACCAGGACGCAGGAGAAGCTATCCATGTGTAGGGACAGCAGGTACAGGGGAACGCTCTGGACCTTTCTCTCCATTTTGTTATAAATCTAAACCTGCTCTAAACATAATTAAGTCTTCAAAAAACAAAGCAAAACAAAACACACACACACACACACACACACAGCACCCCCCAGGACAAATAGCACAAAATAAGATAGAGAGAAATCCAACCAATTCAGCAATTTTCAGCTCTTATATAAATACATGCTAAGTGAAAAGTTTTGTTCTGCATTGAAAAGACAAAGCTTGTCAGAATGGCTAGAAAACTAAATCCAGGAATAGGAGCTTATTACCAGTAAAGCAAAAGAGCTCAGTTAAGGAGTTGCTAACGTTTCCTCCTGCTTTATCCGCCAATGTGATTTTGCCATAAGGTCAAGCAGAACAAATTCGGTCATTTCGGGGGAGTTTGATAAAGGAACTATTTGCAAACACGGGGGCACAGTGTAAGGAAACCACAGGGGTAGTACAACCCCCAGGAACTGGGAAAAACAAGGCTCTGTTATCACCTCTGGGACTGAAGGGCCAAGGAAGGGTGGGCAGTCACCAGAACCCATTCTGGCTCCTTCCAATCCATCTTCCACACTGTGCTGAGAATGACACACTCCCTCACACACGCACACTCACTCACACACGTCTACCACTTTTAAGCCTTTTAATAGCATCCCATACTCCTTGAGAAAGATAAAACTGCCTTAACATAGCCTCCAAAGCCTTTTGTGACCTGTCCTCTCTGCCGTATCTCCAGCTTTTTCTGGGACCAGAATCCCCCTCACTTTTAACCTTTCAGTCACAGTGGCCTTCCCTTATATTCTTGGAGTCACCATGCATGTTCCTTCCCACCTCAGGACCTTTGCATATGCTGTTCTCTGCCTGGAATACTTTTTACTCTACCTTCCAAACCCACTTATCACCATTCATCTTTTCAGGCTGAGCTCAATGGTCACTTACTAGAGGAACTTTCCCAAAGCCCCACTTCATTATATACCTTCAGGACATTAGTACCTCTCCTACAGAGCACTTATCACTAGTGTCATTTTCTATTCATATTTGTGCAATTATTTGAGGAATGTGTGTCCCACACTAGACTGGAAGCTCCATGAGGGCAGGAATGGCAGCCTTTTTGCTCACTGTTGTACAGTGCCTGGCACCTGGCATCTAGCAGAAGCTCAATAAATACTGATGAATGAAGGAATGAAAAACACCTGTACTAAAAGAAGGGCACTCTGCCCAGAAACAAGTGTTATATACCCTTAGAAGCTTTGCCTCGTTTCATCACACAATTTTCATTCATTCATTCATTCACAGATTACTTACTTGCCATTTCTCTGTGTCAGAGAGAATTAAAGGCAGCTTCCTTCAAAAGCCTTTTATGAACATATGGCAAGAACATGGTAGGAGAGCCTCCAAGCCAGGGCCATGGATGGCATCTCAGCAAACCTGTGGGCACTCAAGATGGAGGACAGGGAGTGCCTCCCCCATTCTTGGCCCATCAGACACAAAGTAAAGGCAAATGGATTGAACAATCAACCATGAGCCTCTCCCAGGGCCCGAAATGGTGGTCGGGGATACAGTCAACGGTATCCAAGTGACTGAACTCTGGGCATATTGGCAAAGTGGGGCTGAAGGAGCTGAGTTTGATTGGCTCTGGACAATTGCTAACCACTGAGAAAATACTCTAACTTAAAATTCCCATTTGGGAAAAGGACCAGAAGCATTTCCTTTGATTATTAAAATCTATATCCTGTTCATCCTGTTCTCTAATTTGATTGACTTTACATGTGGATGGTAATGGCTCTATGCCTTGGCTTCCTCATCCTCAACAAGGATGAAATTTTTTATGTTCTTTAACAGCATCAGTAAATTTTAATAGCAATAGCAGCAACTAACATGTACCGAACATCACGCTATGCCAGACTCTGTGCTAAGCGTGTGTGTGTGTGTGTGTATACATATATCTCTTTTAATCTTTACATAAATTAGTTCATATTAGTCCCCTACTTAGAACCCTCCGATAGCTTCCACTGATATCAGAGTAAAATGCAAACTCCTTACCATGGCCTTCAAGGCTCTACCTGAACTATTTCTGCTGCCTCATCTCAAACAGCCCTCCCCCTCAGTCAGTTAGCTCCAGCAGCATCTACATTCTTTCTGCAACTCATAGACACCAAGCTTGTTCCTACCTCAGGGCCTTTGCACAAGCTAGCCCTTCTGTGTGGAGTGCTCGTCCCTCAGATCCACGCATGGCTGTCTCATTCTGGTCTTTTGGGTCTCAGCTCAGCCACACAACTGATTCCCCTCCCACCCTCACTCCACTGCTCGATCACAGAACCCTGTTTTATTGCCTCCGCATCATGTATTGCTATCTGAAATTATCTTAATTTTCTGTTTGCTCTGCTATTCTCTGTCTTCCCTAACTAGAACATATATTCCATGAGGGCAAAGTCTCACCTATCTTGCTCACCCTTGAATCCTCAGTGCCCAGAACAGAGCCCAGCACACAGTAGGCCTTCCAAAAACATTTCTCTAGTAAAAGAATGAGTGAAAGGCCCCATGAGATAAGAGCTACTGTACTTAAGACATTTTGTAGAGGAAGGACCTGAGGCTTAGTGATGTTGGGTGACACGCCCAAGGTCACAGAGGCAGAGGTAAACAGACGAGCTGAGTAACAATCGTACCCAGGCCTACCTGCTCTAGGACTTGTGCGCTCAATCAGTACACAGACTGAGATTCATCCCATGAATTGTGTCTTGTACCCTCCCTACTACTACCTCCATATTCATTCTTTACATTGAACCTGGCCCAAGAGCTAGGCAGCAAGGAGGCATTGGATAAAGCAAGGCAGAGAGTGTGAATTAGTACAACCACTTTGGAAATACTAACAGACCCAGGCCTCAGTTTATATCCACAGATATGTAAATATGTGTTCAACAAGAGCCACGTTCAAGAAGGTTCAGAGAAGCAGTATTCTTAAAATCAACTGCTGGGAACAATCTAAATGTCCATCGAGTAGAACGAATAAACATAGGGTCATATAGTCATAAACTGGAATATTATAGGGCAACAAAAAAGAAAGTACAGCTACACACAACAATACAGATGAATCTCACTAAGAAAAAAGTATCTACTGTATAATTCCCTTCATAGAAAGATTTTTTTAATAGGTTACATTAATCTGTATTTGCTAAAAGTCAAAATATGGGTGGAGGTGGGGCATGGTGGTGGTCTGGGATGGGAAGAGCATCAGTGGGGCTTCCAGAATCTAGTAACTTTTTTTTGGTGACATACATGCTGTTTCCACAGTCATGTTCACTTTGTGAAAATTCACTCAATTATACACTTCTGCTTTGTACACTTTTCTGAATATTATTTATGTTGAATCACATGAAATTGCCACTTTGTACATGCAAAGTCACTGAATACTGGCAATTTCATATGGCTTGACTAAAATGTGATACTTCAATGAAAGGATTACTCTAAGAAAAAAAAAATCCTGCCCAGTTGAATTGCTTTGTACATGGCTCTGTAAAAATTAGTTTTGAGAAAGAGCCTGTGCCTTCCAAGGGCTCTTTGGCAGGTGATAAACAGGCTCAGGATGGTTGTAAGTTCTTCCCCAAGGGCCTGAGGCTGGTGCACTTGGCTGTGTATTCCAGAGTCCGGAGTCCAGCCAGCCCTGGGGTGGTGCAAGGCAGCTAGGGAGGCCAGAACATCCTCAAGCAGAGATGAACACGTCCAGCCTCAGGCCCAAGGTGTCAGTGTTCCCGGAATACACCAGTTCACGCCTTCCCTGCTCTTGGTGCTCACTGTGCCCTCCGTCCTGGAATTTGCAAGGCTCCTTGCTCCTCGGCCTTCAGACTTTCCAGAGAGGCTCCCTGACTTCCCTAAAGGTCCTCCCTCCAATTGCTGACGCCTCTCTTTATTATTCACTTCATGGATTTGACCACCATCTGAAATTCTGTTATTATTTGGGTGATTCCTTTTCATTATTTGTTCCTTTCATTAGACTAAGCTGTACAAAAGCAAGGGACTCCCATAACTTATTCACTGTTGTACCCTCAGGGCCTCCGATGGTACCTGGTACCTAGAAGGTGCTTAAATACTGGCTGAATGAATAAGTAAATGAATGATTGATGAAATGAAGTGGCATGAATAGAGGCCAGGGGAGAAAGTGTGGCCCAAAGCACACCATCAAGTCAGATGGAAGGGCGTGGCCCCCATCTCGCTCATGGAATATGAAAGCCAAGTTCAGCCTCCAGAAAGCTGCTGATCCCTGCAGAGTCCAAACATCCACTCCTTATCACTGTGCTTCTCCCAGGGTTCCCATTCTGTTGAATGAGGGACACAGACATTTATGAGGTATTTATTGAACCACCCTACGGAGTAGGAATTATCACGCCCATTAAATACACAAGATCGAAGAGTCTGAAGAATCAGGAACTCACCTGAGATCCATCAACAATTCTGCAGCAGTCTTTGGGCAAAATCTAAATCTGTCTGTTCCCAAAGTTAGAGCTCACCAACCACTGTATCACCTGAGTTTTCAAGATGCCCAGGCAATTCCTGTGACCTGCAAGCAAGGACCAAGAATGCTACTCGTGATCTCTTACTTTCTACTTCTTATTCTCTTCCTACTCAGGGCTCTCAGTGGTTGCTCCGGATTTCGCTCTCCTATCTGAAATGAGCAGTGTGTGCTTCATTTGATGTGAATTTGAACTTAATGCAAATTTGCACTGGGCCATGTAAATACATTCATAAAAATCTTGATTCAGTAGCCAAAGCTGAAACAATGCAAATCTGACGTTACAGTCACACCTATGAGGAAATCACTCTGGACCACATGAGGTCTTCAGGAAAGCTTCTTTTGCATAACATTCCACTGCCCTGTTCAGCGTAGAGTGAAAACCAAGGAAGGGTCTTGCAAGAAGAATGGGGAAGAGGAAGCTACTGACCTGTATTATCACAACCAAACTAAAATCTTTAAAATTCCCATCATACAGAGCAATTACAGGACCTCAAAACTAGCTGTGCACTTTGCTCTGAGCTAAGTTGCTTGAAAAACATCATTCCCTTTAGGGCTCATATAATCCCTTGAAGCATATATGATGACCAGCCCCCTTTTTACAATAGGGGTTTGAAGAGATTAAGATTTACACACCTAGTACTGCCATTTAAATTAATCAATTATTTTTAATGTTAAAGCGGGAGGGTATGGCTCAGTGGTAGAGCACATGCTTAGCATGCAGGAAGTCCTGGGTTCAACCCCCAGTACCTCCATTAAATAAATAGATAGACAGACAGACAGACAGACAGACAGAATTACACAAAGTCACCAACTGTTTAACACCTACCCCTCCTCCATACTGACCTCTCCTCCATACTGATACAAGAGCATCGTCATTCCCATCATTACATCACGGAATCTACCACTGACATCCAAGCATCTAAAATCAACTCTTCTGTGAACTATTTTAGGCACCCAGCCATACCATGGAAAATTCGCACTTGGTCCTGCAAAAACTGCACTAGTTAAAGCAGCAATGATAGCACTGTATTATTGTTTTAACTATTTCTTAATAAAGAAAACTTTGCTTGCATTTTAGAATGTTTTCTCTTTTTGAGGTTTTGATGCACCCAGATAAATGGACACCTCTTAGAATTCTAACTCAGTCCCTGCATCCCAATGGCTAGGTATGTTGAATAATCATGTTAACAGGTACCCTGCACTTAGAATGTTCCGGATGCTGTTCTGGGTGCTTTATGTGCATTATTCCATTCCAGTTCCACTCAGCCCTTTCTGATAAGTACTACTAATAGTTTTCATATTACAGAAGAGGAAACTGAGGCACATACAGTTTGAATAATTTGTCCAAGGCTGTGGAGCTTCTAAGGATGTGACTGAACCCCAGCAATCTGTGCTGAGTGCACATCTGTCTTTCAAACTCTCCAGCCTCCAAAGCTACAACCCTGAACACAATTGAGCCAGAAAGCCTAGGGGCTAGTGCCAGACAGAGTTCTAACTTCAGGTCTGACACATCCCCTTGGCTATCCTCGGTTCCATCAGCACTCCCCAAAACTCCTTCCTGCTTCTGGGCCTTCTGCCACCCCTGGCCTGGCTGAGGCTGCATTCTGCAGATGAGGACAGCAGGGACATTTCTCTAGGGCCCCCAGGCTGTGCCCCTTCTTCTGCTCTCTGTACTCTCTCTAACGCACCACCGATGTTAACTGTAATTAAATCACAGTTTAATCAATTATTTCTTTAATATCTATCTCCCCTCCCGACTATATAAACAATGGCAGTTCCAGAGTTCCTATAGAGGTGGGGGCAGGTAGTCTATCTGGGTTGGGGGGGCTTGGCTTCCAGTGCTTCATATTTGAGATAAGGATGAGAAAGGTCAATTGACTACAGAAATGAATGAGGTTGCTGATGAAGATTATAGGTGACACCATGGTGTCATCACAGACTGTAAGCTCTGTAAGGGCAAAACCAGCATCTCTCTCTTTTATTACTGTAAATCCAACACCTGGCACTGTGTCTGATGCACAGGAAGTGTAAAATAATGTTTTGTGGAATTAATAAATACTTAAAATAGAGCCTCTGACTTCTCATCTGAAAAGGAGGGAAGATAAGACCCAGAGCACAGCTTTTTAAAGCAACATGACATATGAAAACAGGCCAAGCCCAGGAATGGCCCACAGTACGTACTCCATAAACACCTGCCATTGAATTAGAATTCCTGCCTCTCCTCTTTCCCACTGTATCAGCTCCCACCTTAAGAAGAGGGCAAAGCCCAGAACTGAAGCCACGGGACGCGCCGACCACGATCTGGTAGGGGTGCAGACGTTTACACCGAGGTTGGGGTGAAAGGGCTGTAATCAGCATGGGCAGGAATGCAAGGGTCATAGGATCTGCCTCTTGCAGAAAAGCTATACCTGGGGAAGAAACTGAGCAGCTCTGGAATACACAAAATCATAGGAAACAGGAAGAATACGTAGCACAGGCCAAGTGACAACTCAGTCCAAAGAATGAGGGTGGTATCACCAAGCTGTGAAGGAACACGTGCTTTGCATTCACCCATCATCTTTCACTCTGTCCCCTCTCCCCCAACCACTGGCCCCTGGGCTGTGGAAAAGGTTAAAACACAAATCAGAGTATGTCTCGACCCTGCTTAAAACCCTTAAGAGGACAGTATCTGAGCTCCTCACTGGCCGATCTCAACCTTGCTCGCCAAGCTGTGGCCACAGAGACTTCCCGTAGGTACCTTCACATCAGGCTTGTCCCACACAGGGCCTCCCCCTGGGCTCCCTCTCCCTGTCTCTTCAACCTCCTTCAGGTCACTCCTTCCCAGTCTCCAAGTCTCAACTCAGAACCATAGGCCCCTCTCAGAAAGAGACTCCCTGATGCCCAAATTAAAATCAGTCCTTCCTGGCTTTCCCCATACCCTCAGATCCTGCTTCCATCTCCCTCCTTGCACTTATCATAGACTCAGATTGCATAGTCTGTCTGTCTTCCGTAATTGTGAGCTTCACCAGAGGAGGGAGGGCTATCTGTCTCTTACCAGGAGTCCCCAGAGTCAGGGCAGACTCCAGCGCAGAATATGTGAATGAATGAATGAATGAATGAATGAACGGGTGGATGGATTTCTCATAACAGTTGCCCCCAAACCTCTCTTCTCTTTAGGTCCCAAGTAGGAAGAGAATATGGTCCCCAGTGCCCTCCTAGACACTGAGTCATCTGGTCAGGCATCAGAGGCTCCTCCCAGCTCAAGACTGGGGGCTCCTTTCATGGTCCCACCATCCCCACCAGAGCTGGGGTCTCCTCATTCCTCCTTCAGGAAAACTGAGAAAAGACCAGGAATGGAAGGAACACTATCTCTTGGCTAATTCCTCTAATAAAGGAAAGCGAACAGCAACACCACCCCCCCACCGCCTGACCCCATCTTGACTTTCTTCCATAGTTTAGTAAGGATTTGTTTATTCCCATCATTTTCATTGTTCGAGAAAAGCCCATAAGCCACCACTGCCTGGAAAACTACTGCTCCAACTTTCCTTGCTTAACATGCTTCAGTGTCTTGCAAGAAACACGTTTTCAGGTTTGTGATGTGGAGAGGAGGTGGCAGCAAAGCAGAAAGATCTGGGTTGTAAAGATCTAGAAAATCAGCACCTCAATTAGCTCTTTCATTGATCAGGTGCAGGATCCTTAGCCTCAATTTCTACATCTGACAAACAGGAATAATGATACTGAGTTTTCATATCTGCAAAGAGAAGACGTGAACAACAGTAAAACAGTCTGTTGTCCTAGTAAAGAGTTTTTCTCTAAGCTTTAAGTAAGGTCTTGGTCCTGAAAGGAAGGCTGGGGTTTCATGGGGGAGGGCCTGTCTGCCCTCCAGGAGCTGAGTAAGTAAATCACACTGCAAAGGTGCGTTTGAGTAGCGAGAAGCCATTTTAGACTAGACCCGGTGACCGTGGGTTCTGGTCTGGCTTTGCAAAATGTCCCTCCCGCTGCCTGTCCTCAGAGCCCCAGCCCCAGCTCCTGCCCAAGGCCAGACCTCTGGCCTGGGCTCGAAGCCTTTTATCGGCTCCACTGACAACAGCCAAGCGCAGTCTTATGTGGCGTAGGAAGAAAAAGACAGCCTCACAACTTCCCGGTGAAGCGAGAACACCAGCAAGACAAACCTTCACAGGGGATTCAGGCCCTGACCCAGCTCTTATCCCCGCATCAAAGCCACCCCCTACCCAGGACTCCCCGGAGGCTACAGCCTCCTCCGTTCCTGGGCGGGGCTGGGCCTGCTGCGAGGGCTCCTCGCCTTCCCGGAGTCAGGCCTAATGGCGGGGGCTTTTCTTTTCACGGGCCAGGGCTGATGCGCTCCCCCCCCCCCGCCCCCGCCGCCCCATCATTAACTGCAAAGAAAAGATCCCGGCCATTTCCATTTCCTCTGCGGCTCAAGAGCCCTGTTGTTATTTAATCCCGTGGCCACCCCGGCAGCATCCTCGGCGCAGCCGGCTCCACCCATCCACCTGGCCAATTCTCGGCCGCTCCCGCTTCCCCGGAGGGGCGCTAGCCGGGATGGCTGGGGAGAGGCGCCTACAGCAGTAAAGGGCCGTGGCCTACGGTGGACAGAGCCTCCTCAGGCCCATGTCCTGTGAGGGCTGGGAGAAGCACGGGGGTGGAGAGGGGAGCACTAGCCAGGGCAGTAGAGGGCGGGCGGACGCCGGGGCACTGCGGACGTTACATTGGGGCGGGGGTGGAGGGGTGGGGAAGGAGGGCGCTGCCAAGCTAGAGCCGGGTCTCTCGCTGAGTAGCCAGTATCGCCCCGGGGGGTACTGGAGCCGGAAGAGGCCTCGGCCCTGTCGTCGTCCACACCCAAGAAATGGGGGGAGGGGTGGTCTGCACTCACTCCAGGGAGACTCAGGAAAGGAACCAGATTCATTCAGCAACCCCCGCTCCGCCCTTCTTTGGTATGAACGTTTGACATTTTCTTAATTTTTGGTAAACACGGCTTCAAGACCCCTCCCCCCGACGCCCCTAGTCTAGAGAAAGAGAAGGCCCCCAGCAGGGGTCTTCCCGTTCCCCCTGCCCGCCTTCCCTACTGCCTGCGGCGGGTAGAGATCCCTAGATCTAGGTGTGTCCTCTCCCACCCGGCTCTCAGCCCAGGATCCGAGGCCGCAGTGCCCCCCGCCCCCCAGCAACACTGACGGTTCCAGCCCAGGCCCGCAGTGGCGTGAAGGTGGCCTTTACCTCCTCTCGTAGCCTGGGAGGGGGTACAGCCCGCGCAGCTGAGCCAGCTGCAGCAGTCGCCGCCGCCCTCCATTCATAAAAGGGAAAAAAAAAAAAAAAGCAACAACAACCTCACCCCTCTTTGTAAAAGAACGACGGCCCCTGGAGGAGCGAGAGCCAGCCCCAGCAATCACGGGTTAAGTTCTTTTCCGGCCCCCCATTCATAAAAAAAGGAGCGCGGCGCATGCGCGCGCGGGGTCTCTTGTGCCCACCCATTCATAGAATCGCGAGCGGCGCGCGTGCGCACTGGAGCTCCCTTCCCTCCCATTCATAAAAAAGCCATTTTCCCAGGCAGTGGTTGCAACACCGCCGCGGAGGCAGCGAGAGGAGCTGACAGCGCGGAGCTGGCGCTGCGGAGCGCAGGGAACCGTGCGGGTTCCTCCAGCCGGCGTCTGCTAGGACCGCGGCATCTGACCCGCTCGGGTTCGGAGATTTACACAGAAGTAGAGCAATGCTCGTGACTCTGCGTCTTCTCAAAGTAAGTCGCTGGCAGGTTTCGGGATGTGAAGCTGCCATCCACGGAGCCGCGAAGCGACTCCCCCTCGGGCTGGGGCAAATGGTGCGCTAATTCTAGGCGCTCCTCAGTGTTCCTTCCCTCTCCTTGCGCCTCCTGGAGCTGCTGCGGTGCGCCGCAGCTCCCTGACGCCCTCGGCTGGGCCGGCACGGCGCCGGGGTGTTCACAGCCTGGCACCGGCGTTCCCGACCCCCGGGCATTGCCAAGACGGGTTTCCCCGCTCTCTGAGTGTCGGAAGCCCCGAGCGTGTCCCGGGAGTTTGCCTCTGGCTTGGCCTCTTTCTTCCTGCCACCACTCGCCTCGGGCGCTGGAATAGGAGGCTCTGGGCTCCGTCAGGAGTCACCTTTTGGGTCCGGCGGGCGCCCTCCCCCTGGGCGGCTCGCCCACCCCGGGCTCGCTGCCCACGGTGCCAGCTCTGCCGTAGATCTCCCCAGCCCGCAGCAGCGGCCTATGCTCGACGTAGGTTTTGCGTTCCCCCCTGGAGCCGTGACGGACTGGGTTTTCTTCCCTTTTGCCTCCCCCTCGATGGTCAGCGCGGGGCTGGCCTGGGACTGGGCATTTTTTCTCTCTCTCTCTTTGGCGAGGCGGTTCCTCGCCGTCTGACCTTTGCTCTGCTGCCGCATTTTATGCTGTGCAACTGCCTTGCAGTTGCCTTTCCCTTCCCCGGCCTCTGCAGGACCCGAGGCTCCTTGGCCTCCTCGTATCTCCCTATCCCTGGGCACCGAGCTGTGCCAGGCCCCGGGGGCCCCGGGCCGCTCAGGGGCTGTGGTGGGGGCTGAAGGTGCGTTTACATAACGCCGGGCGTGTGGGAGCTGGAGGAAGAGGTTGCGTGCGTAGGAGAGATAAGGCTCCCGCTTTCCCTCCTTCCTTCTTGGTGGTACCAGGGTTGACATCACCGAGAAGAGAAAAGGATAGAGACGGTACGTTCTGAAAATTCTGAATCGCCAAGGCTACGGGGGCAATGAAGGGGGGTGAGGGCGGGTTTGGCCAGGCAGGGCAGCTGGAGCTTGGCTCCATCACTGGGGCCAGGGCTGTGCCCAGTTCGCCCTCCATGCAGACGATCAAAAAGCATTTAGACAGTAGCTGCTCTTGTGCAAGAAGACGGTTTCTCAATTCTCTTTGATTGGGGGCTGGGAGTTGTGGGCAGAGGAGGCAAGAGGGGTGGGAAACGGTTGCTTGGCTTGATGGCTCCAGCGATGGATGGGAGAAGCGAACTGTGCTGGAAGGGCTGCCTGGAGGGCAAAGGGGAGAACTACTGGCTGCCTCAATCACCAGCTGCTGGATGGGTATCCATATTGCCAGGCCTGGCTGAGGGCAGAAGGCTGCCTTCTGGCGCATCAAGCTCGGGGAGGCCCCAGCATGGTTGGTATTGAAAGGAAGGGTGTGGGTTGGGTTCAGTGGGGTGCCCAGACCCAGTGGGAACCCCCTCTTTCTTGCTCCCAAACCAGTGGCATGATTCTCTCCAGTTTAGGGAGGGGCGGCAGCAAGTGCATGTCTGTCTGGTTAGCTGACTGAGGCTCTCCAGTCTCTCTGAGCCTCTGGGGGATACAGAGCTGGACGGTGAAGGCCCACAGCATTTAGGAAATGTAGGTTTATCAATCTCTTAATAAGCTTGGTCTGGCCTGATGCCCTACCCAGTTGCACTGGTGATTTCACAATGTTTAGAGTTCTCTGGATCTTCACGCGAATGGAGCCTAAACATCTGAAATTTTCATCTTTTTTTCTCTTAGTGAGTGGGTGTGGGGCAGACCAGGAAAGAAAGAGAGGGCTGCCATCGACTCTCCCACAACCCCATCTCTCTAGCTCTCTTTTTCTCTCATAAGAAGGGTGATACATGTCCAGTATGAAATCGAATTTCCTCTTTCCCAGCCCTTGAGAAGGTCCTCACTTGCCAGAAGGTTCCAGACGAATCCTAACCTGAGCAGTGCACACCCTGACCAACTGAGCTTTGCGGCCAGTACTGGGTAGGGGTCATTTTGGTGATGGGTTGCTGAAACCTTGATGGACAAACGTTGGTCAGCTTGGATGAAGAAGACCTTTAAAGACATCTCTTGGTTATCTTCCCTTTCAGATTCTGAACTGGGGAGCGGGGGGGTCAGTCCCCTTTCTGTGGAGTATAAATGCTCTCCTGCCCAGTCCCATGACCTTTCCCAGATTGCCTCCTGAGATGGCAGCGTCTCTTTGAAGCTTTGGTGGGGCTTGGTGGGAGGCGACAAAGCATATGCACTAGAATAATTCCTGGTTAAAGCAGGGCAGGGGCTGGGGGCTGGGGGTTGGGGACGTTTGGAGCTCGCAGATGTCATTTTTGTTTTCATCCTTCCAGAATAGGTGGAGAGATGAGGCTCTTTGGAATTCCATCCCCCACTCTGGTAAACCTGACGTTGCCTCTGCCCAGAGGTTTGGCTGACTTGAATAACAAATGAAGGCCGCCTTTCAGTGCAAAATTTGAAAGTCAGTGATTTTTAAAATTAAGGGAGGAAAAAACACCCATTAACACCTCCAGAAGTGGCCCTTGAGGTACGTTGCTCTGGGGTTTAAGCCTTTGGGATCACATGTGTGGAATTCCCTTCCAGTTCCCGATGCTATTATGTTAGTCCCTTGGTGTGACATCTTCCAGCCTGCAGTTTTGGGCCCCCACAAGCATTTTTCTTTCCCCAGGTCATCCTCTTGAGTAAGGCCCAGGTGTTAGTACTGGAAGGTTTAGAAAGGAGTCCCCTCTTTTCAGAGAAGTTCAATGTTCTTAGAAAGTTACGGCATTCAATTTGGTTCTGAATCCAGTGTGTCTGTCATCCGGCCCCTACCAAGGTAGAAGTTCCCTTGTGAGGAAAACCTCTGGATCTAGGGCGATAGTTGAAAATTTTGATTTGGGATGTTGACATGACCAGATTTTTAAGGAGGAATCGCAAGAGTGGAGAAGCTTCCAAGCTTACATCTCACGGGCAACCTGGGTCTACCTGACATAAGGGAAAGCAGTGACTCATTGAAATATATTTTTGCTTGTTCAAAATAGCCAGAGGAAGAAAGTGAGGAAGGGCAACATCCTGAAAACGGTTTCACATCTTCTAGACCAAGGTGGGGGCTCAGCCAGAGCAGGGGACTGGCTAGGAAATGTACTAAACTTGGGCCTTAGTCCCCGCATCTGCAGAGTGGGGAGAAGAAACCCCTCCCAAGGGGCTATGGCTGAGCAGCCAGCAAGTGTGCAGGGCAGTGCCCGGACCCCTTGTTACTGCTGGGTGCCTAGTAGGATGGCCTGGTTGTAAGGAAGCCACTTCCACCACGGGAGATGTGGGGTGTTGCCTGATGCGGGAGGATTCTTGGCTCTCAGGAGCCTCGGGCCTCCCTGCAGATCCGGACAGCTGACAAGGCTGGGGATGTATCCGGGACATGTGGCTGGGTTTAAGAGGCTTCACCGTTCAGCTGTGATCATGATTGTTCTTTCCAAGGACAGTCAGTGGAGGAAGCAAGGGCACTGGGGAGGGAGCACAGATGTGCTGGATCTAGCGGAGGAGGGAAGGGGCCCTTCTGGGGCAGGTGGCCATTTGCAGAAGAGTGGCTTCCCTTGTCTTTCTTTTTCTGGTGGGGGGGAAGGGGGAGTAATTTCCTGCCTCATCCCAAGAGTAAGCTAAAATCTATTATTATAAGCCCATTTTTTAGTGGAGGGTGGTGAGATAAATAAAACGATCTTGGTGTTAGTGAGAGGGGTCCTCCACTGGGGTTTAGGTTTCCTCCACCCCCCAAACTTTGATGTGGGCCAATAGCTCCTCAAATGTCCCAGCAGTTAACTGGCTGCTTCTAGCCCCCATTCTCTTCTCCCTCTTGACTTGTATAATCTCTCTTTTGGGGAATCCGAGCAGACAACAATTATGAGGGTAATAGATCAAAGCCCAAATTTGTAGCTGGTTAGAATAGCCCAGAGCTAATACGTACAGCAAGACCTCTCCCACTCACCCTTGCACTGAGGCTTTGGGGTTTAGCTGACTGGTTGTGGAAGAAGAGAAGAGGGTTGGGAACTGATAACTGGTGATAGGACACAGTGAGGAAATGCAGCTGTTTTCTTTTGTGATCTCTGACAGATTCTGGCCAGAGGTCAGCTAGGACAAATCCAGCTGCCTAAATGCTTTATTCTCCGCAGAGAGGCAGAGACGGTCTTCCTCAGCAGGGTACAGGGAAGACAAGTCCCTGCCATCCCTCCTCCCTCCTCCCGCCTTTTAAAGTCTTTTCTAAGCAATAGTATTTGGTTGGAGCTTAGTGACCTAAACTGGGATGTTGTCACAAAGAACCCAGTGACAGTGGGAGATAGTGGTGGGAGGGCTCCCTGGCAGCCTAGAGACCTTTTGCTCTGAGCTGTTAAAGGGTTAAATAACCTTCCCTGAAATCACCTGCTGGGACTGAATGGGCAGTGCAGAAACTGCCCGGTCATTCAGAGCCTCTTGCCAGTCTGGCATCAGCTGACCTGTAGTTTTCAGAGTACAACTGTTAGGTTTTCCTAATATTTCCCAACTCCTCTCCCCGGGGGGGAGTCCAGGGGAAAGGGTGGATGGGTGGAGCGGACATTTAACGTGCCTCTTGATTCTTTTCAGCCAGCCTGGATTGAGCTGTGTGCCGCCTTGATGCTCAGCCCCTCCCCGCAGGTACATGTGCAGTAGCAGGCTCACAGACCCGAGCTGCCGATACGGGGCTGTGTGCACTAGGCTTTTTAATATCCTGCTGATTCCATATTCTAGGATGCTCTTCTTCTGGCTTCCTCTTACCCTGACCCCTCCTCCCCTTCCCCACAGACCTGGACCAAGAAGCCCCATCCATGAACATGCCCAAGGGACCCTTAAATTCAGCTTTATAGGTGGGAGGAGAGGGGATTCCTTTGAGGGGCTGCTTTGTGGTGGGATCCTACAAGTGAGACCCATTCCACTTCAGAAAGCTAAAAATGAAACCACTAAAGTGGGGTTGTATGAAGTGACAGGAGGGCTGGCAAAGAAAACTGAATTGGAAGGGAAGATACCTTGAGCTCTGAGCCTTCCTTTAATGACAGATTTCAACCCCCCAGCCTCCGCTCTCCACACTGAAAATTCCCCTGACTAGGGGCCAGTCTGACGTCAGCCCTGTCTGGCTGCATTTCCCTGCTGGTTTGGTGAAGAGCCTGAAGATGGCCTAGTGAGGTTCCCTGAGGGCTAGTGGCAGATGGGGGAGACTGGTGGAGTTCGTGGCTGTGAAGGAAAACGGTGCTTTCGTGCCCTTCCATGAATACCCAGAAGTTCCTGCAAGTCAGGGCTGAAGTTACAGCCTCTGCTGTCTGGGTTTGAATCCCACCCTGATCACTTGCCGACTCTATGACCCTTTGTTCTTCCGTTTCTTCCTCTGCAAAATGGGTTTTATCTTTCAAGGTGATGGTGAGGATTAAAGGAGAAAATCATTGAAGATTTAGCATAGAACCTGACACCATGAAATGTTTCATAAGTATTAGCTGCTCCCATACTTATTAATTATTATTACTGGAAGGTTGACGTGGAGGTAAAAGTTTCCTTCTTCATGCTAACCCACAAGGCTGCCACCTAAAATTTGATAGAGGTGCTTCTCCGGCTAAGTGGAGTGCTGGCTTTGTTTCTCTGTTCATAATCTTCCAAATTGGCCATCAGTCTCCCCAACAGCCAAAAATGAGGCAAAGCCTCCTCTCTCCTATTTATATTATAAATCTCTTCCTTCCTTGCAGGGGAAACAGAAAGTACATATTAAACTGCACTTAAGTTCGTCGGCATTGCTCAGACTGGAGGGTGGGTGTGTCCCGGGGAGTAGAGATTGAGCTTCTAAACCCATTGAGGATTGGGGGTTTTTGAGACTTCATTTGACTGTGCTGAGGGGTTATCAAGCAGGTGATTGGGAAGTTGTTTTTCTTGTCAGCCAAATGAATTCAATCCTACTGTGAAGGGTCTGGCTAATTGGGAGGTGAGGCCATGAGGCCCGAGAAGGTTGGAGCGGTACAGCTCTGAGCCAGCTGATGGTTTTTGCTGAGCGGGTGGCCGGAAGGAATCCTACATCATGGTTATAATAGAGAAGATGCATTTGAGAATATGCCTGCTGGTACCATCTTGGATGCAGCATGTCCCAGGAGAGCTGAGTCATTGCGGACCAAGCTCCCACCTGCCGTGTCTGGCCCTGACTGTGGACCCAGATGTTGACAGCTGTGCCCACCCGCCCTGCCCTGGGTGATGGGAGCCTGCTAATGCCAATATCGTTGATGCCTGCAGGCGCTGCTCCCACCCTGGCTTCCTGGTGGGACTCTTCCATGGGACTTTTTCCTTGAATCTGCCTGTGGTTCCAGGGCCTATTAAAATCCCCAACCGTTGCCCGTGTCCTTGGCTTCATCCATAGAAAGTGTGCCTGTTTTTAAAGAACCCCAGGAATAGAACTGGGAGGAGGAGAGTGGATAATCTCTTTGGGGGAGGGAGTACCATTATTTTTTCCCCACACATGGCAAGTCCCAATCCTGGTCCTGAGAGACAAAAGCCCAACTACATGGGGCAATACTGCCTTCAAACTGCCACTGACATTTTGCTGGCAGGACCCTGAGTATTTGTGACCTGAGCTTCTGGAATAAGGGAATCGCATCGTCTTTCCGGGGTGGGGATTCCAGCTGAGGCACCTCGTGACTGGTGCCAGAGTCTTACCCTGTGCCTCTGTCAGCATTTTCCATTCTTATGCCTAGTCACACCTTTTCCTCCAGGCAAAGGGCTGGGACTCGGGACTCCTAACCCTGTTCTCTTGACCCCAAATCCATTTATTCTAGAAGCCAGACTTTGGAACCTCCGCAAAGAATAAGTGGCCTGGGGTAGCATTCCCTGAAGTTCTGCCCTGTGGCCAGCCTGATCCTTGGAAAAACTCCTCTCCATAAATGCTTAACTGACACCCCCCACCCCCCCATTCAGCCCTGACCCCAGAGTCCCCAAAGGAGGCTGCCTTGACAAATGACTATTTCTTGCTGGCAGACCTACCAGACTCTTAAGGCTAACTCTGCCATGGGAAAGTCTCCTTCGTTGAAGATGATGGTCTCCTGTCAGCTGGAGGGAACATAGAGGCAGGAAGCAGGCTCCCCCCAGGCAGACATTCTCCAAGATGGGCAGAAATATGCACAGAAATACCAGCATCTTTTAAGTAGGCAGGGCTGTGGGTGCAAAGTCAATAGTTCATGCCTTTTGTGAAGGGGAAATACCAGTTGACTGAGCACTGAACCTTAACAGAAGAGACTTAATGCCTTTTCTGCATTTTGCAGTATCCTGGATGACATCCCCTAGATGAGAAACTTGTGAACAAGCACCCTCTTATTCCCTGCATCAACTTTGCATCAGCCCCAGCTCTTTATTTCAGATAGCTTGGAAAGCATCTAAGGAAACCCTTCCTCAGCAATTTAACCATTTCTGATCAAACTGTTGTTTCCAAGCAGGGGAAGTATAACACGGAGTTGTCCTGAGTGCCCTTTTTTTTCCCCTCTCTTCCGTCCTTACTATAGACATTGGGAAGTATGGATGAGTCACCTAGAGCCAGGTGTCTTCTGTGACTGGGATATTGGGATGACCAGCTGTGTCCCATGTCTGGAAGGATTTGGGGTTAGAACTGGAAGTGGAAAACTATCCACATCCCCATCTTAGGCATCACCTTTGAGGTGAGATTAACCTAACAGCAGAGGTACAGGGTCAGCTCTGAATTAGAACATCCAACATCCTTAGCAACTTGAAAAAGCATTTACCAAAACCCCACCCTATGGCACATTAGTCCAGTGGTCTTTTTTTTTTTTTTTTTTTTTTTTTTTTCAGAGGTGGTCCTCTTCCACTTCTGTCCGCACCCTGGTTATCTGTTCTGTTCCCCACCCCCAAAACCAGCGGAATCTTCCCAGAGTCTAATCTTTCTCTGGGATTCCAAATCATGTCCCCTTGCGCAGAGGTCTTGGCCTCTGCTGCTATTTCTTTAAATTGATCTCCAGCCGAATTCTGAATGTAAAGGTCAGCAGGCAAGGAAATGGCACTTCTAATAGAAAACAATGTGCACTTTCTAAATTTGAACCAAGCCGTTTCCGCTCTTTGATTTAAGTGACTTCCTGGGGTTCCGTGTCAGGCACTGCAGTTGAATCTCTGGCCGGATTCCAACTTAAAATTGCACTCTCTCAGTGAAATTAGAAACTGATCCAGGGTTGGCTTAGCTATTCTAGTAAATAGCATTTAGGCTGAATGTTCAGCTCAGCACTTGGAAATGGGTGATGTGAGTGCCCCTCGGGAGGATTTCCCAACCAAGTTGTCAGAAGCGCACCTACCCAGGGGTTATTAGCCTCTGGAGGTTGCTGCTCTTAGAAGTGGTGGTAATCAGTTAATATCCTGGACGTGCAGGCATCAGATACAGCTCTTCCTTCTCTTGTGACTATCTGAAATAAAGGCTTTTGTTTATCCAGCTGATAAACTCAATGGGAGCATACACAGGCTGCCTGTCCTGGTCACCACATCCTCAGCACTCGGTACAATGCTTGGCACGTCATGCTTATTAGCGCTCAGGAAATCTAGACTTGCTCTCTGGGATGGTGATAAATTACAGAGTACGTGCTGCGTGCCAGGCAAGATGCTAGGTCTTGGATATGCATTTTCTCATTGAATCCTCACCAGAACCCATTTTACAGATGATAAAACTAAGGCACAGAGGTGAAAGAACCTTATTCACAGCAATACTGCTAGGCAGAAGTGAGAATTTGAACTTGGATCTGATTCCAGAGCCTGTGTTTAGCACTGTTACGCTACATCTGAAATCAGGAGCATGTCCCATGGAGATTTTAAGAATGAACTCGGACGGCCCAGGTTTTAGCCTAGCTCTGCTACTGATGGTTTTGTGTGACTTTGGACAAGATACTTGAAACATTAGTTTTCTGTAACTAGAAAAGGAATAATAATAATAGTAGTTACGTTTTAGGATTATTGTGAAGTCAATGACTTAATAAATACAGTGCTTAGAAGAGTCCCTAGCATATAGTAAGTGCTAAATAAGTTATTTCTACCACCTACTATTACTGCTGTTGTCATTGTTAATCATCTAAGCCTTAATGCTGGAGAGTCCACCAATGGAAGCCCGGTTCTTATTTCGTTTGGGGATGGGTAGGTGTTAACAGGCCGCATACTGATGCCTGGAATCCATTCTCTTCCGTTCCTCCACTCCCCCAGGGCCCCTAGAAGCCTATTCTCGGCGCAGCCCAGGACCTCGGCCCCATGGAGCCCCCGATCCCACAAAGCGTCCCCTTGACTCCCAGCTCAGTCATGGTCCAGCCCCTTCTGGACAGCCGTATGGCCCACAGCAGGCTGCAGCACCCACTCACCATCCTCCCCATCGACCAGATGAAGACCAGCCATGTGGAGAATGACTACATAGACAACCCTGGCCTGGCGCCCCCCACCGGCCCCAAGCGGACCCGGGGTGGAGCCCCAGAGCTGGCCCCAACGCCTGCCCGCTGTGACCAGGATGTCACCCACCACTGGATCTCCTTCAGCGGGCGCCCCAGCTCTGTGAGCAGCAGCAGCAGCACATCCTCTGACCAGCGGCTCTTAGACCACATGGCCCCACCACCCGTGGCCGACCAGGCCTCCCCGAGGGCCGTGCGCATCCAGCCCAAGGCAGTCCACTGCAAGCCGCTGGACCTCAAAGGCCCGGCCATCCCCCTGGAGCTGGACAAGCACTTCTTGCTGTGCGAGGCCTGCGGGAAGTGTAAGTGCAAGGAGTGCGCGTCCCCCCGGACGTTGCCCTCCTGCTGGGTCTGCAACCAGGAGTGCCTGTGCTCAGCCCAGACCCTCGTCAACTACGGCACCTGCATGTGCCTGGTGCAGGGCGTCTTCTACCACTGCACCAACGAGGACGATGAGGGCTCCTGCGCCGACCACCCCTGCTCCTGCTCCCATTCAAACTGCTGCGCCCGCTGGTCCTTCATGGGCGCCCTCTCCCTGGTGCTGCCCTGCCTGCTCTGCTACCTGCCGGCCACCGGCTGCGTGAAGCTGGCCCAACGCGGCTACGACCGCCTGCGCCGCCCTGGGTGCCGCTGCAAGCATACGAACAGCGTCATCTGCAAGGCGGCCGCCGGGGACGCCAAGGCCAGCAGACCCGACAAGCCTTTCTGACACTCGGGGTCGAAGCCCCGGCATTTCCCCTGGAAACTCGGTTCCCTTCTGACACCTGAGATAACCACCGCAGCGAGACCAGAGGTTTTAGCATCCTGAGGCTGACCTTGCTAGTCTGCACACTCCCCACCCCCAGCTTCCGAAGAAACAGAGACCACCATCACCCACCCTTCTCTTCCCCCAAAAGGATGAAGAAGAACTTTGGGGGGTTTTTCAGGGTCCTGGAACTTTGTGTGAAACAGACAGTGGCAGGGGTGTGGTGTGGTTTGGGGGCGATTTTTCTTTTGCAGAAGATGGAACACAGATGTGGACACATATCCGGAAGTTGCAGCTGCTTTGAATGCCTCCCAGCCCTCCTCCTCCCTCCCTCCCTCTCTCCCCGCTCTTTTTCATTCTCTTTGGCTGCCTGGGAGGAATCAGTAACTGAGTGGCCAGGGAACCTTTGAAGAAGACCCTTGGAGTCTTGACGTCTATACCTTCTTCTCCTCCCAGCCTCCACCCCGGTTTGTTCCGACATCGTGGGGAAGGTGTAGACCCTGGCGGTCCCCGTTGTATATATGTGGGAGCCCCCCGAGAACAGAGGCCGGCCAGTGAGTCCGGGCCTCGTTCCTCACTCTGCCTCCCCGGAGCCACGGATGGATTTAGGAACCACTGTACAATACATGTCCTCCCTTCCAGCTTCCTCGCTAACTCTCGGGGGTGTTCCACTCATAACACTGTCCTTCGGTTCATACCAAGGCACAGACTCACCTGCCCGCTACATGTCCCAAGTCCTCTCTACCCAGATCCTTGCCAGAAACTTTACGGGTAGAGAAGGCTGGGGGCGGCAAACGCGAGACCAAATAGCATTTTGCCAATGAGTCTGAGGCTGTGGTCTCTGGATCCAGTCATTATGTTTTTATAGAATCATTAAACCAGATGCTAACGGTGTTAAAAAATAATAATAATAAAACACTTCTTTTTGGGCCACCCCCAGGAAGGGCTGATTTCAAAATCTGGGGGGCGAGCAACCTCAAGGAGCACCATCCCCCTCCCCACCAAGAAGAAGATTTTAACAGCAGTGAAGAGAGGCAGCACCTCTCCTTGGCAGAGTGACAGTGAGGCGAGCTGGGTGGGGGTTTCCTCTCTCCTGATTCTGCTGCTTGCTGTCGTAGCCTTCTGTGTACCGTGTCTGTATCTTTCATGTAAATAGACAGATGATGGAAAAAAGTCTATTTTAGTGTCAGGAAGCCCTGGAGGCGGAGTCAGAACGAGTGCGGGCGGGGGAAAGAATCTCCAGGGGCTTCTTGGGATTGAGCCCTGCTTCTGTGTGTGGCCACACGAGCCCCTCCCAACAGCCCCCAAAGACGTAGCAACTCTTTCTCTCAAGGTGCTAAAGGACTCAGAAAGTGCAGCTCGTCCAGTGGGTAGGTACTTGTTGCATGCAAAAGCTGTAATGTGTCTGGTCCTTCCTCCCCAGCTATTGTGTGGGGGGGTTTGCTTCATGTGGTATTTTGTGCCTGCCTCCCCTGCCCTGACCTCCCATGAGAGAAAGTGGCCTGGGTCAGAAAAGCTACACCAGGTGATACTGGGAAGGCACTAGGCACAGAGTTCGTAGCATTTCCAGTTTGTTCTGTAGGAACAGAAGTGCCTCCGGGAAGAAGGCAAAGAGGAGGCAGGTAGCTGTGATGGTCAGGCACCCAGTGCTTCTCAAGGACTTTTTTTTTTTTTTTTCCTTCTTGAAGACTAGTAGTAACATCTTATGATTTAGACTAAGTTAATTGTAACCACAGGTATTTATTGACTGGAGGAAAGGAGGGGAGGGTCTTTTTATTTTAGGCTTTATTTATATAACATTTGCTAGCTTGTAAAAGGCGAATATGAAACAGTGCATCTGCGTTTTCTAAGGCTGATTCACGCAGCTACCCTTGCCACGGTCGCCATGGATGTACGGACACTCTTGCACAAATCAGAGGGGATGGTAGAAACACACGTTCAGCCAACCACTTATCCTAATTGAATGTATCAGATGTGTGCTGAAGGGACTGGAGATATTTTCCTCAGAACAGATGTGCGGAGGTTATGCCCCAAAAGAGAGGGCACACGTCCACTCTGGGTGAAGCCTCAGAACTTTTCCCAAAGCCCCTCCCTCAAAAGTCTCCATGGGAAACTTGACCCAGTGGCAAGTTGCACTTTGGTGATCTTGGTGTTCTACCTGCCCATTCTGTGGAGAGTTGATTTACATAAGCTGTGTACACAAACACACACACACACACACACACACACACACCCCACCGTCTGTCTACATAGACCCTGTTTCCTGGCGAATAGCCTCCTGAACCCTGACTTTTTGTGTATATAGTTGTAAACACGGATTTTTCTGGGTTTTGGGTTTCTTATTTTCTTCCCTTCCCCCGTTTTGGCTTTCTCTCTTTGGTTCGCATTTAGCCTGCTAGATGGATGTCTGCATTACTCCCCGTGTCCTGTGCGCTCAGCTTCGGTTCTCCCAGCTCTGTTGCACAGCAGTCCCTCAGCATGTTTTTCTCGGCTTCTTGGCAGAAAAAAGCAAAAGAAAACTGGCTTGCCTGTGGCCCCCGGGGACCAGCCGAGGGCCAATGAAGGGACCAAGCTCTCAGAAACAACAACACGTTTCTGGGCGGCTTCCGGCTGATGGTGTTTGCTGTCACCAGTGGCTTGCTTGGCTGGATGAGGCCTCGTCTTGACCTTTTTAGAAAAGTGCCAGCTGATTCCCACTTCTGTTCAACCTGGGGTGGCTGGTGGTTCTGCCTGGCCTGGAACTGAGGTGGGGTCCACAAGGCTGGGTCCAGGACCCCTGTCCTAAGGGGCCACAGCCACTTTCCCTCGAGAGTGGGTCTGAAGGCCCAAGCACCCTGGGAACTGGGTCTGGGAGAGCCACACCCTCACAGATAGATGATGAGGTGCAACAGAGGCTTCTCACAGTCCCTGCTGTTGATACGGGCCCTTCACAGCTGACAGGTGGGAGAATTTCACGCGACACGCCTGGTCCTTCCAGCCTTCTGGGGTCTGTGCATGTCCCCGTTGTACATGGAGCGAGGCCCAGTTGGCTCAGGATGAGTCCCACTGGAAAGCGTGGGTTGGGATCAGCACCCAGATCACATCACCGCGAAGCTTCCCGATCTCCCGTGCTGCCCCAGCAGATGTCCAGTGGGGTGTGGGCCATGCGACTCTGCACAGTACAAGTCACTAGGGCATCCCATCCCGCAGTCTGCACCCGCCTTCTGGTTCATGCCTTCGGTGAGCATTTTCTTGCCCTCTGCTGACTGTGACAGTTGACACATCTTACGCTGCCATTTTTTGCTGTGGGTAACTCCATGTGATGTCTTATCTCGCTTTCTCTTCTTGCTGCCCCGCCGTTTGGTTTCGTGTTACAAACAGAAAAGCTGTCCAAGGGTCCCATCCCAGCACATTTTTTCCCTCTTCACTGTAACCCCTTCTCACCCCACAACAAAAGTTACCACAGAAGGTTTTCTTTGTATAGAATATTTATTTTGAAGCTCTATTTTAATAGTATTTATTTTAGAAAGTCTACTATTGTAAGAGTTCTTCTGTTTGTGAAGAAAAAGCAAGTTAAAAACTGAATGTACTGATCTAGAAAATATATATAAATATATATTGTTAAATATACACAGGACTGCCGTTTCTCGTGTGTTTATGTCTTCACACCCCGCCCCCCGCCACGTCCTCACCCAGCAAGGTGCCAAGTTTGTCAAAGATCACTCGCCAAATGGAAATGAGTAGCCAAGCTCTGGCGGGACAAAGGGGTGGGGTAGGGTGGGGGGGAGGGCTTCCTGGCCCTTGTGGTGACTCTAGGATGACCTTAGAACCAGTGGAGGAAAGCTTCACTTTCTTATGAAGCTAAATCCTGCCAGGTGCTGCTAACTCCTCTGGCAAGCTCTCCCCTACACCACGGTGTATTTGTAACAGATGGACAACAAAACTGCGAAGTGGGGGAGGTTCATCTGACCAGCCCAGTGTACAAAAACTCTGCAGCCCTGGGGCCCCTAAAACGGGGTTTCACGCGCAGACAGACGCATACAGGCTTGAAGGCAAACACAAAAGCCCTTGGCGGTTTCCTTATTTTCACTAGATGGGTGGACATTGCACGAAACGCATTCCTTTGACCTCTGCAGACTTCCATCTGTTACAGGACTTGCCTCCGCCTTTCTAATGCACCTTCCATCTCTCCATCTATTTCCCTCTATCCCCCGACACCACTCAGCCCCTTCTCAGATGATGGAGCTGGGGGGACTTTTTCATTACTTTTGATTCATCTGCCAATCACAAGGGGAGTTTGACCTTTCTTCTGAATATGTGAACACATGCATCTCGTTTGCTGAAAGAAAAGGAACTGAGCAATAACTGAAGATATTTTCTGTTACCAATAAGTGGGGTCCGACAACCAGCAACGGTGGGGGGAGAAGGGTTGCGGCGAGAGGTAAGAGCAAGAGCCTGGGTCCAGTTCTTGGTTCCTCTGGGCTCACCAGTTACAGTGTCTTCCAAGTCTTTGTGAAAGCCTTGGGTTCCTCTTGGAGACATCCAAACTCCTTCCGAGGGATCTCCTGTTCACTGCCCAAGCAGACACAAAGGACAACCTCCTCGCAGTCTTGTTCGCTCTAGCATGAAGCCGTGTGGCCTGTCCCACCCCTGCATCCTGGAGTTTTCCTTCACCGACAAGGTGAGTCACCGGCACTTCACAATGGTTTTCTTTTCCCTCAGCTTGGTCCCAATCACTGTGTACCAGGCTGTGATTAAGTCTTGGTTGTCCTGATAGGCGGGGATATGGGGCAGGCCTGCCCCTGGTTTTATTTCATTTCCAATGTTGAGAGATTAAAAAGAACAAAAACCTATGCAGGACATTGAGTGTGTAGAGTCTCACCCACCCAAATGCTCCTGAGGAAATGGGGGCCGAATGAACGTGTGCCTCTGTTTTAAAAAAAATGAGCATCCAGAGAAAATGTTCCCCATGTACCTCTGCTGTCTTTCTTTCCTCAACTGGCCCTGTTTCCCATGGTCCCTAGGTATGAAACGGCTTTGGGTAATAATGGTAAGCATTTTGTGAATGGGTCCTTTCTGCCAGGTGCTGAACATACGCAGCAGATACCACTGTGAGCTGCCTCTGAGAGATGCAGAAAGTGAGGTTCAGAGAAGGTGTTACGTGGTCGAGGGGTAGACGGGAAAATGGAGAGTTACAGGGTTAGCAGCTCACTTTGGGGAAGCAGCACAGGATGGACGAAAAAAGATTCCATCCCAAGTGGTCGCATTTAAAAATAAAGGGGGAAAGCAGCAGAACTTCAACTGTCTCCACAGCCAGAACCACACACTTCCTAGGAGGGCACCACAAAGGGAGGCGGGTGCAGGGCGGCGGTCCCAGCCCTGGTGGCAGACAACTAGAACCCCTGGTCTTCAGGCCAGGAGGCCCCAAGCCGCTCCTACAGCTCCCCAGGTGGCCCCTGCAGCCTGCTGAATCTTCACCTTGAGATGAGCTCAGCTCTCCAAAGTGTGTTTGTGAGCTTGTCCAATGCACCCAGGCAGACAGCTCCGTGCTGGAGGTGTGTGCCAGATGAAAGCCGAGAGGACATTTTTAAGAGCCTTCAGTTTATTCATCGGAACTTTAATAAAACAATATGTCCATGGCCTGGGGCAGGTATAATTTTCATAATTTATGGGTCTCTGAGACAGGAAGAGAGCTCAGGGTTTTATTGTGTTTTGCACGATAAATGGCATTCCAATTGTCTACATGATGTTCCTTCAGGACTCTTGTCTGGCAGGAACACAGGCCTTCTGGAGCCCACCTGGGCCTCAAGGCCCGAGGCAAGGGATAATTATGAATACATCTGTATCTGTTAAGCAGGAGATGATTGAAAAACTCCCTCGTTTCCTTCTGTCATTAGAAGACACTTCCTATGCCGACACCTACATTAACATTTAACTGTTGCAAGGTTTGCAACACTCCCTGCTCCCTTCCTCCCTGACCTTTCTCCCTTGGGGCTGGCCTGTTTCTCTTCTGGACGTAAAGAGACTAGGTAACCAGCTCCTGATTGGCTCCTCTCCCGCTGGGCGAGGTGAGAGAGGGAGTGGCTTCGGATCCTGACCAGAAAATCCACCGTCCACAAAGCAAGAGAATGGAGCTCCAGGTGATGCTCTTAACTGGAGCTGGAACACCTGCAGTTTTGTAGAAAGCCTTCACAGAGTAACAGAAGTCAAGTGGCCTTATGAAATCATTACAAAAGCTACTGCTTCTGAGTCAAGATGCTGCATTTTCATTTACAGTCTTGAAAATACTCAATATTAGGTTGATCTAATCAGTCTCGTTTTACAGATGAGAAACCCCGAGAGGCTCAGAGAGGGTAAGTCACTTGCCATAGACCACGCAGCTGATAAGTGATGGGCCTTCCTCCAAAGCCGGTGTACTACCTGCTAAGGTCCCGTTGTAACTTTCAGACCCAATCCAAGTGTCATCTCTCCTGGGATGCTTTCCTGTGTCCCCAGAAATAGGTTTCCTTCCCACTTGTGCTTCTGTACAGGTCAGTAGAGGAGGTGGTCTTTAAATAAGATTACATCGGTGCGTTGAGATGAGACTTGAACCTGGATCTAACCACCACGTCACAACACCCCATATACAATATTAATAAAAAAGTAAAATATTTGAGGCCCCATCCTCAAAGTGATCTCAGGAAGGATTCCGCATTACCACTCGACATTGTAACCACCCTCCCAACATTGCCATTGGCCAGCTTTCCTCATTTCCTCTGCAATCAAAAGAGAAATTGCTTCCCAGACCTGTGGAGTTATTGGGGCTGTGGTAGCCAGAGGCAAGAATCTTACAGAGTTGAGGGGGAGCTGTAAGTTGCCCCAGATAATTCAGAAGTATGGTCTGGTGGCTTCGTGGGCGGGTGGGTGACCAACAGCTGTGTGGGGAGAGATGCGTGCATAGGGAACAGAGTGCAGGCCCCCCACCCCGGGCTTCCAGGGGCAAAGCACAAAGAAAGCAGAGACCAGGGAGCCACGGCAGACAGGGTGGACGCAGAAAGCAGCAGGACCAGGGGCTGGGGACCACCCCCACTTGTTAGAAGCTGAGCTCCGCCCCCCCCCCCCCCAGGCTGCTGCTTGACGGGTCTCCATGCAATACTCCAGCCAGTCCTGGATTACTAAGGTTCTCTGAGGTGCCGGATCTAATCAGATTAGAGAACCAGTGTCCATCCAGGCGGACCCATTTCCTAGACTGGGGACAGCCAGGGCCCTGGGACTCTCCGAGAAGCGACTGCCACTTCCAAAGGCCCCTCCCCTTAGGGCCATGTGCCGGGAAGAGCAACCGAACCCTACGGTCCCAATTCCCAGGGCCCTGCTCTGCCGCCTTCACTAGTGTGACCTGGGGAGAGTCGCTGCCCTTCAAATAACAGTTAGGGAATGAGACAGTGTCCATGCGCAGCACTGATAAACACTGTTCCTAGTATCTTAGAGGCAAAAGCCTTACTTGCGGGAGAGCAGAGAATAAAAGGACTCACTGTCCTCTCCTCTTAGCCCCAGTTTCTCCATCTTAAGCCTGGGAGTGTGGACCACATAGCCAGGTTTTCTGTCTGTCTAGGAAACTGGTTTTCAAGCCGTTAAGAGCCAATCTATAGTATCTCCTACCAAAAATTCCCCCAAAGTGACATCAACAGTAATGATGCTGTCAGCACCACCACGCCTCCTCTGTCTCGCCCTGATTGTCTCTCATCTTTACTGGGCTCCTGCTTGCCACTCCTGCAACACCCAGTGTTGTGATGACCTGTTCGCACCTGTCTATTCCCTGCTAGACGATGAGCTCTGGTTCTGAGGCCTCTTGTCCTTCATGACTTCAGGGCTGTCTGGCCTAGGTCACAGCACACATGGAAACTGTCCACTGAAGTAAAACAGCAGGTCACTTGCCAGTGGCGGGCAGCCCTCCAGAGTCCGGGCCGCTGTCCTCCCCAGGCCACCCCCACTGCCCTGAGTAGCGCCAGGATCAGTACCTGCACTGACACCATGCCCCTCGGGAGCCTTCCAGCACGGCATCTGGCATGCGAGTGGCAGTCAAACAGCGTTTATTAAATGTGTTAATTAATGAATGCTATACTGAGAAGAGGGTCAGAGAGGAAGGGACAAGTGGCCTCCGACTTTATTTCTGTCCTAAAGCTGGGCACATTTTCACCACGAAACCAAAACGATGTGAACAATGGGACCAACTTCTGCCTGGTGTGGCTGACACTTGAGTGTTCACCACCTGCCAGGCCTGATGCCAACCAAGTGCTTTTGACCCATTATGTCCTCTCATCCTCACTCTGTAGTTTACTTTTATGACCCCCATTTTACAGAGGAAGAAACTGAGGCTCTAGAAGGTGAAGTCATGTGCCCAAGGTCACAAGGGCCTGACTCCAGAGCCCCAGCCTTTCGCCCTGGGCTCCCACCCCGGACACTGGGACGAGGCATCAACAGGGTGTCTGGCCAGCCAAAGGGGGGTGGCTGGTGTAGGAAGAGGCTCTGGCCAGCTGCTGTAGAATCATTCATGGTCTGCGAAGGTCTTCAGGGCCAGGAGTTTGCAAAACTGAATCTGGCAGATTCCCAACCCTCTCTCCCTTCACCACTTGCCTATGACAAAACATCCCCAAGGAGCAAAAAAGGAAGTCGGTTTAGGAACTTATGCAATTGGGTTTTCCTGGCCCTTCTAGAACACGGGTGGTTACCAGAAGCAATGATTAAGGGTCAGTACTGAATATTCATCACTTAGATCAGGCCAGTAAAGAATTAGAATTGATCAGTTTCAGAGAAAAAAATCAAAGCAGTATTTAATTTTTTTTAACTTTGTAAAAAGTTCATCTATCTTTTTAAAAAATAACATGAATGTTGCAAAAAAGAAAACAAGAAAAACAAAACTCCTCACCACATTCCCAGCTTTGGCTTAACATTTTGGTCTATACCATTCGTTCATTTAACAAATAGTAAGTGCCTACTATGTGCTAGAGACTGTCCTTCCACCTCAAAAACCACACGTGAGATCACATGGCACAAAGCTATTCCTGCAAAATGCTTTTTTCACTCAACAATGAACGTGGACTTTCTTCTGTATCTCCAGCACTCCGCCTCCTCCTTTTTAATAGCTGGTGCTGCGTGTCATTTTGTTTTATGCCTCAACATCTATCTCCTCTTCCCACCTCCCCTTGTGATCCGCTCTGCTCTCTACACCTAGCCACAGACCTCAGCTGGACCACACCAGACACACCATCTGCCTGCTCTGCCCAGGAGCCTTGTGGAGCCCATGAACGTGTGTGTGATGGGACACAGGGGGTGAGGGGGGTTGCTGGACAAAGGGCAGCCCGTTAGGGCCACCAGTGAGGGACACAGCAAATTCCTCTCTCCCCGGAAGGACTGCCAAGTGGAACAGCTCTGACATAGGGCAAAATCCTAGATGGTGCTGCATTCACCTCAAAGACGACCATGAAAATAAACAGGAGGGAAGACAAAAGGCAGTTGTCCTTAAGATACACAGCTTTCACTGGTCTGGCAGCTCTGGGTCGGCACTGCTTAGAGATATGTCTTCCACAGTGACCATCATTTACTTATCCAATCCTTTCTTGTCACTGCCCTTAAAACCTTCCAGTTCCTCCCTCCCCTTGAGTGTGGGCTGGACTTAGCGACTTGCTTCCAAAGAAGAGAACATGGTAAGAGAAAAACAGAAACTCTGCAGTGGAGAAATCTGGCAGATGCCCCTTGACCTAACAATCACTGTTAACAAGTTACATTGACATTGTATACTGCCTGAAATCATGTGATGAGAAGGCACGTCATCTCTCCTATTCTCCTAAATTCACAGCCTCCATCAAATCATGAGAGAACAGAGAAGAGAGACAAACCCAGACTGAGGGAGATTCTACAAAGTACCTGACCAGTACTCTTCAAAATGTCAAGACCATGAAAGAGAAGGAAAGAGTGAGAACTTGTCACATACTAGGAAACACAGGAGACTTGCAACATGGTGGAAAAACTGATGAAATCGGAATAAAGTCTGTATAATATTGTACCAATGTTAATCTCCTACTTTTGATAAATTACTATGGTTATGTAAGATTAAGGGAAGCTGGGTGAAGAATGGGGGAATTCTCTGTATTATCTTTGTAACTCTTCTGTAAATCTAAAATTATTTCAAAATAAAAGGTTTTTAATTTTTATTTTTTAATTTTTAAAAGGCTTTTTTACATCAATAAATCTTCAGTTTCTTCCCATTGCATTTAGAATGAAAATCAAACCCCTTACCGAAGCCCACAAGACTCTGCTGAATCTGGCCCTCCCACCCTCATCTTGCTGACCTCCTGCCCCCACCCCCATGAAGCCACTTCCTGCTTCGGAGCCCTTGCACTGCAAAATACTCCTGCTCCTGCCAAAATACTCTTCCACTCCCTTATGCATGGCCCACGCCTCTCATCTCTCAGCTGAAATGTCACCTCCTCAGAGAGGCCTTCCTGGGCTGTCTCTTATCCTCCTGGTCTTTTCCTTCACTGTGCTTATTTTACTTTGCAATGACATACACAGGTGTTCATTGACTTGTTTACTATCTGTCTTCCCCCATCAAGGGCAGTTTTATTCACTGCTATATCTGCATGGTCTAAACAGTACCTGGCACATTGGTTATCACTAATTTTTTTCTTTTTTTTCAATAAATGAACCCATACCCTCCTGGTGGACATTTAAGTTGCTTAATTTTTGCTCTCACAGCTAATGTGGCAGACACTTTGGTTGATACCCATTCCCTGTTTTTGTTTGCTGTCCCAAGTTGCTTCTAGGGTTCACCTCTTTACCATATAATTCAGGGAAAAATAACTATTCACAACTGCAGCGGTAAGCCCTAAGGTGTGTAATGAAATTATGTTGACCCCAGCCCCCTTGCTAGTGATTGGTTCATACATGGACATGTGACACAGTGATGACCAATCGGATGTGAGGGGAAATCTGCTGGAGGCTTCTGGGAAAGTTTCTTCATTCTTAAGTGAGAAGCAAAGAAGAAACCCATTGTAGTGTCTTCTGGCACTGGTACAGCAACCTTCTTAGTGTCGTAAATGGAGCTGGTCTGAGCATAAAGGCTAGAAGTTGAATGGCAGGGAGAAAGCAGGGAGAAAACCTAGGTCCTTTTTCACATTGTTGAGCTGCCTAATGAGTCAATCCTGAAGTCATTCTACCTGGAGACATTTTTAATCTAAGTGAATAAATCTTCCTTATAATTTAAGCCATTTTGAGCTGGGTAATTTTTGTGACTTGCAATCAAAGGCAGCCTCGCCGAGAGAGCTGGTAGATTTTCTACAAGGCTGGTGTTTAGAAATATCATAGTCTTGGGAGGGGCTGTAAGAAGTTGTCTTGACTACAACCTCAAATGTGTAAGTACAAGAAGTCACCATTTTCAACCCTTCCTGGAACTAACACCACAAAGTCATGTCTTAAATGGGCCCATGACGGTTTTGTAGAGCCATGTTCAGCTCTGTACAGTTGTCTGCAGCAGTCAGGGTTTGGCTATTAGATTACCCGTAGGTAGTGGCTCTCTCCACCCCCAGGTAAAGAAATATAGGAGCAGTTTGAGAGTTTTTCAAAGTGTATCCTATTAATTTCTTTAATATCCCCCCTTTTATCAAGGTGGGGGTACCCACAGACCTCCTAAAATCTTCCAAAGTAGATTACATGGAATGTTGTCTCTAAAATCAAAATCATGTTTTCCTTGTAATTCCAGGAAGGAAGGGGGAAGTCAGATCTTAAATAAGTCCCGAATTAGAAACAGTCTTTTTCCCCCCACCCCGCTAAAGCTGCACACAGCCCAACAAGTCTTTCTCTTGTGGACTTTCAGACTGGAGCACCGCCAAAAATGTGAGCAAGAATTTGGCCCATTGTTACTTTAAATATCCTGTGTCGCAGGCCATCTAGGAATGTCTAAGTATGGGAATTTTCCTTCTGGGTCTGGGATAGAGATATAAATAACTCGTTTGTTAGATTCTGTCTCCATCCTGCCTCTCCTAGCTTCAGTGGCCGTGAATAAGCCAGCCTTGTAAATAACGGTTACCAGCCAGCCGCTCAGTGGGCGAGGCCAGGAGCGTCATGGTTAGGTGTGCTTTTCCCTCTTGCTCTCGAACAATCACTTCTACTTGCCAGGCGAGCTGGGAAGTTGCTATTTCCAAGGCTGCCTCAAACTCCTCTTGAAAACGCAGCCTGGGAGATCATGGTTCAGGCAGCCTTTCTACCTTTCTGTCGAAGTCTAAAGGGCTTGTATTCATTAGGCTGAGTAAGAAGAGCGTTTCATTCCTGTCCTCACCACTTCCTTCCAGAAAAGGATCTGCCGGCGTTAGCTTTCTTTCCTCTTACATCTGTCACAGATGAACTGGTGGAGACGGTTTATCGCGGCCTCTGCCTTTCCAGCTCTAACTTCCCCTAGTTTCTCTGGCCTGGGGTTATAAATAAACCGAACAGACCTGCAAGTAGCTCCTGGACTGAGACCCAAGGGGCTCCCCACTTCTCTCCTCAGGCAGGACCCCAAGAGGCAGAGTGTGGAGGGTGACTGTGGGGTGTGACGTCACAGCCCACCCTTCCAGACACCTTCTCGCCTGCCCAGCCTCGTCTCTACCTCTCTCCTCTTTCCTCTGCTTAGAAACCTGTTGGAGTGGTGGACCTGAGATCCCCATGTCTTCACAAGATAACATGTTTTCTGTCAGAACCGTGATGTAGCATGGAGTATAAACATCAAAGGACCTAGGTTCCAATCCCGGCTGGATTTGACTGGCTATGTGAACAGACCAGTCACCAAGTCTCCCTGGGCCTGCATTTCCCCATCTGAAAAATGGGCACAATAATGACCTATCTCACATGGACTCTTGTCAGGGGTCAGCAAGAGTCGGTGTGCACAGCATTTCCATGAGGTAAGATCTCAGTAAATAGAAGAAGACGGAACAAAAAGAGAGAGGAGGGGAGGGAGAGAAGGAGAAGAGGGCAGCAGAGAGAGACAGAAGTAGGGAAACAGGGACAGAAAGGGAGAGAGAATCACAGAGACACCGAGGTGGAAGGAAAGGAAAACAGAGCCCAGACGCAGAGAGAAACATGGGGATCTGGGGTGTGGAAGTCCTGAGGGCAAAGGAGGGACAGAGCGGCTTCCTCTCCTGGTGGAAGGTCAGTAACACTGCCTGGGCCTTGTGCTGGGAGCTGAGCTGAATGCTCCCCTCAGATCCCTCGTTGCCTGATAAGGGTAACAGAGATTCCACAGTGCAGACAGGGAAGAGTACAACGTGGGGTCTCCTCACAGCAAGCAGAGACCCGACAGGGGAGCAAGTGCCTGCCGGCTGGCCCTGCCCCAGGACTCACAGGGGGACCGAGGGCTGCACAGTCTGTGCGCAGGCCCAGGCTCTGCGGCTGGTCACCCACCACACCATCACGGCACTGACGTTCCAGAGCAAAGGAAACAGGATACGTCAGAGATAGAAATATTGTAGAAAGTGAAAAATGCTGCAGGGAAAAGAAATCGAGGGACCTGGTGGAGAATGACCCAGTTGGTGGTCAGGGAAGGCCTCTCTGAAGAAGTCGTACTTGACCTGAAACCCAAGGAGATATTTGAGGTCAGGATAAAGAAGTGGTCTTCCCTCACTGGGTCTCCCAGGACCTGGTCCTTACACACAAACATACCCCATAAAAGGGAATCAAACAAAAATCTGCAGAAACTACCCAAATAAAGCAGGACTGAGATGAACCGGATGGGCAGTCCTTCAGAACTCAGTGGCCCCCTCCCACGACAGGAGCAGGCAGAGGCTACGAGCCCCCAGGGTCGCCCTCCAGGGCAGGGACGGGGCAGCAAACAAATGGCCCAGATAGAGACCCCTCCCCCACCTCGCTGGAGCTATTTTCCTTCCTCTGAGAGCACCTCAGCTCACTGAATCACCAGGGCTTCCTCCCACAGCTGTGGGGGTGGGGGGGCTTCACACTTCTCAGCCCCACAGGCCCCCACCTCCACCTTCCCCAGGCCACCAGGACGCTAAGGAGCATACCAAAAAAAAAAAAAAAAAAAAAAAAGTGCTGAGGGGTGAGGTGCCAGGGGGAGCCAGGGAAGGAGTTCAAGGGAGGATGCCTCCCCTTGACCCCAAGCACAAGCCGAGTTGAAACTGCTCTTTTCAGGTCAAAGCTGCCAAAACAAAGTTAACGGTGTAAAAACAAAGTGAGAAGGTCACACAGGCATGGGCCTCTCTCTCTGGAACCCTGGGGTGGTGGAAGGTGTGAAAAGGATTTGACTGAAAAGCACTTTTCAACCATTTTGACTACAGATGCCCCTCAACTATAATAAAAGAGTGTGGGAAGGGCGGATACGGGCAGTCTGCAGCCAGTTTCCTCCACTCGGTAAACATGTATTTTTCCATGTTTTAAGCAAGCCAGAGACTTGATTTTCTCTCCCAACCGGCTCTTCCTGCAGCTCTCCCCATCTCAGTAAATATTTCATTTACCCAGTAGCTCAGGCCAAAAATCTTGGGCTTGTTTTTGGCTTTATTTCCCACCTCACATCTGATCCAGCAGCAAATCGTGTTGGTTTACATTCAGAAAAAAATACAGAATCTGATCTATTGTCACCACCATCCAAGCCACCCACCATCTTCTCTCTCCTCTGGGTTATCGCACTGGCTTCCGAACTGGCCTCCCTGCCTCCGCGCGTAGCCCCCACAGTTAATTGATTCTCTGTGTAGGGGCCAAAGGGAATTTACTGAGAACATTTACCAGCTGGGTGGCCTTGGGCAGGTGATTTTATTCCTCTGCACATTAGTCTCTGCATCTACACAAGAGAGGAAATAATTTTACCTGCCTCAAGAGACTGCTGGGGAGATTAAATGAAATATAGTAAGAGTGCCTGGCAAATAGGAAGTCCTAGTAGTATGATTTGTCTGTCATTTCACTCACCATGCTGTGCAGCAACTAGTTTTTTAACAGCCATCTCTTTCCACAAGACTGAGTGTTACTGGAAGTCATGGACCATACCTCATACCCAGCACAAAAATCAGAAGTCAGTCCTCTGCTCACACCCTCCCGGGTGGCTTCTCCTTTCATTTAACAATATCTAAAGGCCCCACTGTGGCCCTGAAGGCTTCATGTGATCTGTCGCTGCCTGCATCTCCTCCGACTTCCCTTCCTCTTACTCACTTCCTTCCTGCCACGTGGCCTTCCCTGAGGTTCTGCCATTATACCAAGCATATTCGGCCTCACGGCCTTTGCATTTGCTGGTCTCTTATCTAGAAAGCCCTTTGCCCAGATATTTGCATGGCTCATTCCCTCTCTTCATTTAGGTCTTGGGCTTATTTATTTTTTTTAATGGAGGTACTGGGGATTGAACCCAGGACCTCGTGCATGCTGAGCATGCCCTCTACCACTGAGCTCTACCCTCCCCCCACTCCCTTTGCTTGCTCATTGTCTGTCTTGGCCACTAGATTGTAAGCTCTATGAGGACGAGGAAGTTAAGCTTTTCACCACTATATTCCCAATGCCCAGGATGGTACATGGCTCATAGGTGCTTCATAAAAACGTGTCGGGTGAATGAATGAATTTCCTGAGCACTTACACACCCTGGTCTTGCCGAAGGCACTTTACATGCTACACATCCTTTTGTTCCGTCCTCAAATCACTGTATCACTAAGTGGGACTCCCATTTTTAAAGACAAAGGAAACCAGCCCAAGCACCGAACCTTCCCCAGCAAGGTGAGCCCCAAGCAGAAGGGGTTGCACAGGCTGTCCCTCCTGCCCCTGTCACTCCCGCTTGGCCTGCTTGGCCTGATGGACCTCCAAGGTCAACTCAGACATCTTTTCTTCCATGTAGCTTCTCCTGCCCCAGGAGGGCCAGGTGCCCCTCCGGCACCCAGTAGAGCCTGCCTGCCTTCCCATTCCTTCTCCAACAGGCGGGGCGGCCCTGGGCAGGTTACTTCGCTCCCCTTCACTTCAGTTTCTGCCTGTAAATAGTGCAGAAAAGAAAAGTACCTGCCTCAGGAGACTGTTGTGAAGATTAAATGAAGTAAGTAATAACCTTCAAAAACTGCCTGACATACAGTGAGTCCTAACATCTGCCCTTTCACTTACCATTCCATGTTGTCATGGGTTGTTTAGTGGCCATCTCCTCCTACTAGCTGGGTGTTCCTGGAAGGCCTGGGACCTGTCTCACACCTCGCACGAGGCATGGCACACCGTAGGCCAGCAATCACTGTTTGCTAAGCCAACGACAGTGACAGTGCAAGCCTGCATGTAGTATGTCCTTTTTTATGTGCCAGGCCAGATGCCAAACACTTAAAATAGAAACACTCATCTGAGCCTCACAACAAACTCATGAGGTACTATAATTTCTGCTGTTTTACAGATAAGGAAACTGAGGCTTTCAAAGTTTAAGCAAATTGCCACCCAAATAAGTGGTAAAGCCTGCATTCAGAGGAGAAGGAAGGAAGGAAGGAAATCAACTTGACCTCACTATTGGCTTAGCCAACCCAGGGCTCAAGGGGATTAGTGTACAGTTCTGTGTAAAAGGGAAGGAGAGAGCTAATAAACTTGCAAATCTCCCACCCTGTCCCTCACCTCACTCTGGCTCCAGCCTAAATAATACAGTGGCCGCTAATTGTTTCCTGCTGTCCAAACGCTATCTCGTTGCCAATCAGGCACCCAGCTTGTGGTGCGGGTGCAGAGCCGGAGAACTGTCATCGTTCACCTCTGGGTGAGGGTTGAGGGGCACAGGGGGACGCGAGGCCCCTGGGTTTCCTAGTATCTCCACTTCCCTCTACCACAAATTCCTGCAGAGGAATGCACGTCCCAAAGCCACCTGATGAATAAATCATCCAGCCTGGAGAAGCCCATCCCAGACTGCAGCCCCGATCCTCCTGACTGTTTAAAAATTGGGGAAGAGAGATGAAAAAAAAAAAAAAAAAAGTTCCATCTCTGAACACCACACCGGGGGAAGTTTCCACTTGCCCTGAGTTTCAACCCCCTTCGGGGACTGTCGGAAGCGCGTAGCCCAGCGCTGCCAGCACCCAGCACACAGAGCAGTTTGGGCTTGTCCAAAACTGGAAACAAACTGATGGGTTGGTCTGGTCTTTCCAAAGTGGTCCTGCTAGCTTGGGAAACGGGTGCCGAGAAAAGAATGATAGATGGGCCATTTGAAAGCCACCGTGCGCTAACCTGGTCGCCACAGGAAGGATGGGGTATTGAGTCCAAAGAAGGTGGGTTTGGGGGCTGGCCTTGGGTTCAGATCACAGCTTCACCACCCACTGACTGAGAAATCTGGACTAGTTACTTAGCCTTTCTTTGCCTCAGTTTTCTCATCTGTAAAATGGGGGTAGTAATTCTCACTTTACACATTGTTGTTGGGATTACGAGGGATGATAGCTGTAAAATGCTAAGGAAAGAGGATAGCTGTAAAATGCTAAGGAAAGAGGACCTAGTCAGCACACTGTCACACATTAGTTCATTCCCCCAGAGAGAGAGGGACCCCTGAGCCAGGAGGGCTGGGCCAAGACCCACACTGGGGTGTGGTGTGAGTTCTGCTGGTAAGCCCCTTGATGAAGGGTTTTTAGCAGAGTGCTTTTGTATGGACAGTGTGAATGGATTACTTGTTGAAATGAAGAGAAGGAAACACGCTGAAGGAGCAACCACTATGGTCCAGAAAGTGAAGCACATCATGGTCCCAGGCTCACAGAACTGCCGGGGAAAGACAGCCTGGTCCGTACAGGCAAGGCTGCTGAGACGCTGGGAGGCTAGGTGACCCTCACACGGGAACCGCTGAGATCCAGGACTTGAACACTGGCTTTTTTTTTTTTTTCCACTGTGTCACAGGGAATTAATACAATATGTCCCCATCCTCTGAGGATTTCAGACTGTCTGAAGATGGTCTGGCTGTGGGGCAGTTTAGGATCAGACCTCAGGGGGTCTGGAGTGCCACAACAGCACATCCAGCCTTGGCTTTTTGAGCAGGGAAAGAGACAAATTAGGAGCTGTATTTGAGAAGGAGGAGCACTGTCAGGGGCAACAATCCCAGAAAGAACTAATACCAGCTCTTACTGCCGAGCCCTGGGCTTGCCCCAGGCCTACTGCCATCGAGCTCATGTTGGAGAGGAGGATCAGAGAGAATAAACCATCTGCCAGAAGTCCCAGGGCTGGTGAGAGGGATTTGCACTCACAGCCCAAGCTCCTGACCACTGCCTCGCCCTTCTGGGTGAGAGGTCAGGAACTCCAGGAAGAGCTGTGGGAAGGGAGAGGATGATGGCTGATGGCTGATGGCTGATGGCTGATGGCTGATGGGAGGGACCTGCAGAAAAATCTCTCGAGGTCTGTGCCTCCCAGGCCCTGGTCCAGCCAGGATGATGGGTGTCACTGAAAGCTGATCCACGCATCCCAGAGTCCCTTTCCTGACTTCCCATTGCTCTGGGCACCTCTGACACCAACCCAGCAACAGAAGCCAAGATCAGAATCTGGTCCTGTCACCTCTTGGCTGTGCAACCTGGGCGGGTCTCTGCCTCAGTTTCCTCATCTTTCATGAGGATGTCATAGACCTACTTCACCGGTGTTCCATGAGAACTAAATTAAAGGCAACAAGGGACATGCATGTGCCCTAAAAGTGAAAGAATGCTGTCTCTTTGTGACAAGTGACTCTTTATTAATTTCATCCCACTAGATTGTGAGATTATTTCTGCCTCTTGGCTGTCCCTCTGCAGCAAACTCCACACTGGATCAGTCACACTGAGGCCTCTACTCTGGGTGTCTTGCTGGGGAAAGGCCCTGGGAACCAGAAGAGCCAGCATGGCCTAGGGACCAGGCTGCCTGGGCCTCCCCACCCCTGCCATCCCTTTCCTGAGTTTGCCGTGGCTTCCGAGGCAGCTGCAGCCCCGCACAATTCACCTCCTTCCCGTGTAACCCATTTTGGGATTAGCCAGCCAGGAGGTCATAAAATGCAAAGAGGAAGTGGAGCATCCCACAATTGTAGGAACCCGGACTCCAAGGGAAGTAACCTGTCTGTTGGTCTGTCTGCCTCTGGGGAAGTGGGCCATAAATCCCAGTCTTAAGGGCTGGTGAAAGGATATGAGCTATTAAAAAAAAAAAAAAAAAAAAAGTCTGGGGCTTTTGAACCCTTTAAAGGGGCAATAGCCTTCTCTCAGGTAATTGGGGTTTGGTATCCAGGGCTCAAATGCTTCAGCCAACGAAGCTGCCAGCGCCCAGCTGGGAGAGTGAGGAGGGAAGGGTGTGCCGGGAAGCCCCAAGCCCTGAGACAGGCCCAGCCCGTCCCCTTGCTCTCCCCTGCGTCCCTGACCCCAGCTGGTCACTCAGCACACATAGGCTAACTTGCGCCTAGGGGACTGTTCGCTGCCTTCGAAGCACAGGACAGGCAGCTGTGTGAGTGATGTTAAGTGTTCCTCCAGGTTTGCATCCACCTTGCTATTTCTTCTACCTTGAATACCCTCCCCTCTGGTCCCTTCTCTTTTCTTATTAATTGAAGTATAGTCGATTTATAATGTTGTGTTAATTTCTGATGTACAGGATAGTTTATTTATTTATACATATATTTTCCTTTTCATATTCCTTCCCATTATAGGCTATTACAAAGTACTGAATGTAGTTCCCTGTGCTGTACAGTAGGACTTTGTTGTGTTGATTCCTTTTTAAATGTCATCACCTCCGAGGGCCCTTCCCTGACCACGCTGGCATCTTTCATCACATTAGTCAGTTTTATTTTCTTCAAGGAAATTTTGACCATCTGAGAGCTGGGCTTTATGGCCGTGTCCTCACCAGACCCTTAGCACCAGCACCCTGCTTGGCATGTGGAAGGCTTTGTAAATATCTACTGCATGAATGAATAAATTAACATAAAAGCCATGCAGAGGAGGGGATCTTGACTCTGCTGTGGGCATCAGAGAGAAGGTGGCACAGGAGTGGTAACCCTGAGGAGAAGCAGCCCTGAGTGCGGGCCAGGGGGCACTGCCGGGAATGTTTCAGAGAGCAGGAGCGACGCAGGCCAGCCCGAGTACAGGGGCAGGAGGTGAGGCCCTACAGGAGGGTGGCAAGTAGGTTATAAAAGCTCTGAGAGCTGCAGTACAAATAACTGTGACTGGAAAAAACTACATTTCACCAGGCGTTTTCAAGGAGGAAGGGAGAAACTAAGAGTTAGAACACAGGGGACTCTTAGGGAAGGGAAACTGTCCTGTATGAAACTGTCATAGTGGCTACACGTCATTACACATTTGTCCAAACCCATCATAGACTGTATAACAGACAGAGTGAACCCTAATGTAAACTATGGACTTCAGTTTTAATAATAATGCATCAATAGTGTCTCATCAATTGTAACACAATTAATATAAAATGTTAATAACAGGAAAAATGGGGGGAGGGAGGGGTAACATGGGAACTCTGTAGTTTCTACTATTTTTCTGTATACCTAAAACAACTTTAAAACATAAAGTCTATGAAGTGAAAAACAAAAACAACGTGTCCACCAAGTGTGACAGAACCACGCAACCATAAAAACTATGTACAGTTTAGAACAATCTCCAAGAGAAAGGTTAAGTGCTAACCAGTGAGGATGGCGTGACCCCAACTTTGTGATTCCTCATGCGTCTGCCTGACTATGGCTACACCGTCTGCGACGATACTCGAGACAATGCAGCATCGCTCACCTCTGGGAGGGGATGTGTGGAGACTTCGGCTAGACACTCTTTGGCATTTTAAAATTTTTGTACCACTTGCAAGTAGCACCTATCCACAAAAGACATCAGTTTTTAAATGTATCTGTTAACTTAAAAACTGTTGTCCTTCAGGGCTAGCTTATAGAAGTACAGCAGAAAAGAAACAAAAATCCAGTGCACAGTTCCTGTCTCCCAGGAGCTGATGGTCCCTCAGCATCCCTGCCTAACATTTCTTACACTTGTGACGATTAGTTATTCTTAAGTATTTGCTATTATTTGTCTTTCCCGCTGAAGTATCAGCTCCTTGAAGCGATGGTATTGTCTGTCGTATATGCTATATCTCTGATGCCTGTTAAAAAGACGTTTTAATAACTATGTGGACATACTGACAGCTTATTTTCAGCCTCTTCCATGAAGCTTGTCTGATTGCCCCATGGAAATATCTCCTACTTTTTAATGCCTTCCTGGTTTTCTTTCTTTGATTCATTCAACAAACACTAACTGAGTGACTACTGTGTCAGACCCTTCACAGTTCTACCTTGCAGTACAAACCTTCATGTTCCTTCCCCTTCCATGTGACCGCTGCCTATGTGCAGCAACTGTATATTGCCTTTGTATCTGTTTGTACAATCTAGAACATTACTGTGTGCCTAGTACATGCCCAGAGAATGAATCGCCTCAATTCATGTTCTCACCAAAGGAGTACACACAAATAACTAACATGGGAGTGGACGCTGATTTCCCATTTCATCCTCGCAGCAAGCCATCAGGATCAGTGCCATTTTGCAAATGACGGCACTGAGGCTAGAGACATTCAATAATCTGCTTGGAGTTACACAACCAACAAAAAATAGTGGAGTCCAGATTCTAGCCTAGAGTGGCCTACCTTTAGAAACCGGTATCGTGTAAGGGAGGTACCATGTTATCTTCCTGTCCGGGAGTCAGACTGCATTTTTGAGATGGCCTTGAGGGTCACACCATGGCTAATGGCTCTGCTGGTCTCATGGGCAACAGTCTGACTGCAGGTAGTGGCAGGGATGGGTTTTTCAAGGTGGTCACTTGAATGACAACTGTCATTTAGTGACAGTGGTTCAGTCTAAGCACCAGAGAAGAGCACCATCAACAGGGAGGTGCCACAGGAAGTCAAAGGTGGGCTGTCAGCACCCAGGAGGTGGTGTTCCCAATGGAGGCAGTGTTCCCGCCCTGGTACCGCAGGGTGGGGGACAGGGAGGAAGGGGAAAAGGAGAGCCAGGAAGGGCCAGGCCAAGGCCTCCTAACATTCAAGCGATAATACCACCAGGTAATCCATCCCAGAGCCCATCCTGGCCTGGTCAGAGAAGGGCAGGAGGGGACAGGGCTGCAGTCTGAGCAGCAGGACTCCATGAGCCAGGGGCGTGGATCCCCCCACAGTCGGGTCAGGAGCAGCAGCACAGAGGGTGGTGTGGAAGCATCGAGGAATACGAGCGAGAGGCACAGGCTTGGTGGTGAGGACAGTGGAATAATGTTAACTCCCTCACCTGCATGTCTAATAAGATAAAAGGTAGTTTCAAAAAAGCCAATAAACAGTAATTCACCAGGAACATCCCCAAAGTCTGTATGGTGCGCAGGCATGCTTGCTGGGTCACGCAGGGGACTCTGTCTCTACGTGCCGGCACCTAGCAGCCATCACCCCAGGCCACCAAGAGCCCAGGGAGCAAGACGCTCTCCTCATTTATAGCTGAGGAAACAGGCTCTTCCCAGGGTCTCATGGCTGCCGAGCTGCAGAGATGTTCAAACAGCTCCATCTCACCCCAGCCACAGGCCTCGGACTCCTAGACTCGATGAGGTACCCCCTTGCCAGACACCACACCAGACCCTCAGCGTGCGCCCTCTCACTGAAGCCTTGCAGCCACCCAGTGCCTAGTGCTGTTAGCAGGCACAGGACCAGTGTAAGCTGAGTGCCTTCATCTTAACTGAAAACAGGATCGGTGCTGCTGATTTCTCCTTTTAGCTTAGGCCCCAGTATAGCTCTGTATGGCCCTTCTTTATTTACATTTTTGACAATTTATTCACCATGGATTTTTGCAATGATTTTTGATTCTCTAACAATATTGCATTAAATTATTATTTGTCTTGATCTCTGAGCTTTTGGCAGGGGTGAGGTGGGGGAACTGGGGTACCTCTTAAAACTTTGTACCTAAGGCAAGTGCCTCACCCACCTCACCTTGGTCCTGGCCCTGAGTTAGACCCACTTTGGGGACGAAGAAACTGGTACATGGGGAAGGGGGAACATTACTTGTTGATTACAGAGCTGCTAAGTGCCAGAACGGGAACTGGAATTCATGGAGTTCACTGTCTTCAACGACCATGTTCAGTTCTCGGGGATCTGTGTCTTGTAGCCAGGAGACTTTAGCCTCGGCTCTGATTCTGCCGTCCTTCATTCTGCAGTTTTCAGGTATCAGACCCACCCTCTCTGCTCCTATCTGGTCCTCCCTCACCCCCAGGACTCTGCCATAAACCCAATCTGTCTTTCCAAACCATCCCCCACCCAGCAGCCTCCCTGGAACTCCTCCTGACTTCCTGAGTCTCCCAAACGGATGTGGCTTCTCCGTCCTCTCTATCAAAAGCCCTCTGTGTATCTTTGCTATGGCACGTACTCTGCCCTCTGCTGCAGTAGATCATGTCTGGACTTGTCTTACTCATCTTCCCAGATGACCTCTGTTATCATCAACTCCCTGAGGCAGGAGCTGCAGGAGGAAGCAGGTTTCATCTACTTGTGTTTAAATGCCCTCAGGACCTCCCCTAGTGCTTTCTTCACAATAAACACTTAGGACAAATATTTTTAAATTCCATGTTGATGATGGTTAGGAGGGCCGGCTCTGCCTCCAGGCAGACTGCCTTCAAATCCTGGCTCTGCCTCTTCTGAGCTGTGTGACTTGGTCTGTTTCCTCAAGTGCAAAGTAGAGGTAATACTGGGCAGCTTAATGTAAGTTTCTAGTACACTTCCTGACTCACAGGACATTGTCACAGGATGTT
This sequence comes from Camelus bactrianus, assembly GCF_048773025.1. Taxonomy (NCBI): domain Eukaryota; kingdom Metazoa; phylum Chordata; class Mammalia; order Artiodactyla; family Camelidae; genus Camelus; species Camelus bactrianus. The sequence goes on along the minus strand of NC_133541.1, from coordinate 101,277,572 downwards.
AGCCGCAATTATTAAGTGCTCAATAGAGGTAGCAATTGTGATTAGGTGAGTGATTGTGCTAGCCATTTATAGGATGGATTAGAGAGGCAGGAGACATCTGGGAGATGGGCCAAGGAGGCACTGAGCTAGAGTGTGGCTATGAGAACACAAAAAAGGGGAAGGATATACAAGGTACATGTTAGGGGGTAAATGGACACAAAGAAGGCAGGGGGGTGGGTTGGGATGGGCTGAAGATACTATTTGGGGGGTGGGGGTTCAGGGTTCCCAGTGGCTCCTGGAAACTGCTGCCACCACTCTGGCATTATAGAAACTGCTGGCCAAGCTGTCCTGACAAAATGATAGTGTTTAAAACACACAGTGCAGCATGGGGAAGCCATGAATTGATAGGTCACCAAACAACAAAGAGAACAGCTTGGAGAGCATCTTCTTAGGGCTGGGGAGTCAGAGAACCTTCCTGTCCCTTCAGACAAAAGAGGTGGTGGGAAAACAAGGTTGCATCTTCCTCTTCCAGCCCCAGAGGTGTTAGTTTCTTCCCAGGGTGAGGCGGGGGGAGGGGTCCTTAGGGAAAACCAACGGGAGCGCTACGGGGTCGGCCCCTCCCTGGCAGGCAGGGGCATTTGGTCAAGTGGCCGGAAGGAAGGTCCATTAGAAGGCCATAAAGGGGGCGAGCCTCCTGACCCAAGGGTCTCTGGTCATGTCGGCCAAAGGGCCAGGCTCAGGGCAAACAAAGGGACCTTCCTTGGCAGGAAGCCGCCAAGAGGCTCAATTGCCTCGTTTTCTTCCCGCCTCTCAGTGTTCCAATGGCCCCTCTGCTCACTGGGCTGCAAGCACCTTCCTCTCTACAAAACAAGGGGTGGGGGTGGGAGGCCTCTCGACGGATGAAGAGAAAGCTCCCTACTACAGAAGACTCTGGAAATGAAAGGAGTTATCTCCCGAGGGTGATGGGTGACCTGAGGGGGGCCAAAAGGCCGCCTCCATTTGGTGCCTAGAATTCCCACCCTTAACTACCGCCTGGGTCCCAGGCCCTGGGAGGTGTCATTATGACCTATTAGCAGCCTAAGTAAGTTTTAATGTTCTGGGAGGGGCCGAGGAGGCCAGGCTGGGAATGCTGAGGCTGTAAGGGAGGCCCAAGGAAGGGGCTCCAGACCAAATCTCCCTGGAGGGTGGTGAGAAAGGAAGGAGGTCTTAGACTGAAGGGGACTCAGAGGAGTTGAGAGGACAAACGCTGCCTATTTCAGATTCCCGAGCACATCCTGTCTCCACGAGACTTCCTCAGGTCCCTTTGTGCCTTGGCTTCTCAGCCAAGACCGCCCTAGCTAAACTCCTGAAAATCTGCTCACCCTGAACCACCACCTCCTTGTCTTGGTTCCACAGCCCCAAACTTCTGACAAACAAAACAAAAGAAAACAAGACAAGCCCAGAGAGTTTCTCTTTATCTCTGCAGAGCCCGAGAACCAATGCGACCATGGGACCCTGCGCTTCCAAGCCTGGCCATGTAAACACCCAGCTATGACATCGGAATGGCTGACACTTTTACCCCCACACAACGGGTTTTGTGCTGCCCGAGGGGCGTCAGGCTGGATCTCCCCCAGCGAAAAGCCCCTTTCTAAACAGCCTGTGTGGAGGATGAGGCTGGCAGGTCTTGCACTGGTCTGTGCTGCCATCACTCACCCAGCAGGTGGGGGTCTCGGCCATGTTGGACAACAATGACATTCTGGCTGGGCTGTGTGCCAATGAGCTGTGTGACCCTGGGCAAGTGACTTAATCACTCTGAGCCTGTTTCATCTGTTGTAAAATGGGGCTGATAATAGTAGCTACCTCATAAGATTTCTGAGAGGACAAAATGCTTCCTGCTCTCAGGCTACTGACCAAAATACCCAGCCCAGCCCAAGAAGCCCAGCAGGTCCTGGGCTATGTGCCTGTCCATCATGGCACCTGCTCTGTCCCTCCTGCTTGGACTTCTGGCTCTTGGATCTTATCTAGGTCCTCAGCACTCTGAGCATTGCACTCAGCACCCACTGGACCAGTTTCTGGGAAAACCTCTCTTTGGGTAGCTCCAGTTTTCTCCTTTTTTCAGAGTTTTTTCTTTAATTCTTATTTTTTGTTGAAGTGTAGTCAATTTACAATGTTAGTTTCATGTGTACAGCAAAGTGATTCAGTTATACATATGCATACATATATAAATTTTCAGATTCTTTTCCATTACAGCTTATTATAAGAAACTGAGTATAGTTCCCTGTGCTGTACAGTAGGTCCTTGTTGTTTAACTTACATGTTCCTGCCTTGACCCCAGCGCTATCTAAATCAGACCCCTGCTGTGAATGGATGAAAAAAAATGTGGTGTATATATACAATGGAATACTACTAAGCCATAAAAAGGAGTGAAATAATGCCATTTGCAACAACATGGATGGAGCTAGAGATTATTATACTGAGTGAAGTAAGCCAGTCAGCAAAAGACAGTATCATATGATATCACTTACATGTGGAATCTAAAAAAAATGACACAAACTTGTTTACAAAACAGAGAGACTCACAGACATAGAAAACAAACTTACGGTTACCACGGTGGGGAAGAGAGGAGGGAGGGATAAACTGGGAGTTTGGAATTGACAGATACAAGTACTATGTACAGAATAGATAAACAACAAGGTCCTACTGTATAGGACAGGGAACTATATTCAATGGCTTACAGTAACCTGTAATGAAAAAGAATATGAAAAGGAATATATACATAACTGAATCACTATGCTGTGCACCAGAAATGAACATAAAACTGTAAATTAACTCTACTTCAATTTAAAAAAAAGGGGGGGGATGGGGAAATCAAGGCCCTATTTTTCCACCCTGTCACACCCTCTTGTTTCCCTTCCCAGCACTTGGCCCCATCCATCATCCAACCCTGGTTTGGATGATCTCATGTTTAAGGCCAGCTCCACTCAGTACACCGCAGGCTCTCAGAAGAGAGAGGCTCTTAGTGAGGGGCTTCAGTGCCTAGTGCATAGCTAGTGCTCAAATGTATCTTGGTTGAATGGAAAAAATACAACGAGATGATGGTGGTAAAATACCAGGCACAGTTCTGGGACGTTAACATCATCAGCCACTTTGGCTGCTCCTCTGTGCCAGCTGATCCAAGACCCTTCAGAAGAGAAAATGAAGGAGACAGGTCACTCCCTGCACACCAGTCAGACAGGAGCCAGGAGGGTGTGATCAGCATCAAAAGGGAACAGTAAAGGAACCGTATTGAATTAAATGTTCCACGGTGGGGTGGGGTGTCACTGCCTCAGAAGCTCAGAATGAAAAGGAGCTAAAGAGTGCAGAGAAAAGGGGTATCAGAAAAAACAGAACTGAAGCCAAGGGAAAAGTGGCATTGGATAAGCCAAGGAGAGTTGGGGTAACATTCCATGTGGGAGGAGAATCATCCCCCACTAGCCACCATTTTCCATTAGCAATAGCAGCAGTAATCACTACCGTCATCACAAAGCTGATATTCAATGCAGCGTTCACAACGGACCAGGAACCACACCAAGCCTTTAATAGACTTACTTTATTTAATCTTCAAAACAACCCTAAGAAAGTTCTTCTATTCTCACCATTTGAGAGAACATCTCTTCCCACATCCATGTTGAGCATTTCAGAGGTAAGGAAGTTAGGGCTAGGAGAGTGTTCCATAATTTGCCCCAAGGCTCACAGCTAGTAAGTAGAGGATCTGAGACTGACACTCACACCATTTCCAGACTGAGTGGGGCCAGGCAAGGGCTGGGACAGCCAGGCAGCTGTGGCTGTGACAGCAAACCCTGAGTGGGGATGGCACACGTGATCCATTATGGTATAGAATGAAGAGGGTAATGTTTCAGAGTTGACAAGCTAAGCCCATGGACAAGGCAGCCATGGTGGACATAAAGACGAAGGGCAGATGATGCAGAAGAAATTGTAAAGAAGGGATAGTCAGGACCTGGAAGCTGACTGGCTCCAAGTGTTGGATGTTAAAGGGCATCATTTAAAGAGACACTAAAGTTTTAAGCCAAAGCATGACGTGAGTCCATCCCCCATCTTGTCAACGGGACTTCAGGAGTTTCTTTTGACAATCCGCCCCAGAACTTAGGAACGACCTATCTTGCCCCACTCTCCAGGGTTTTTAAGATACCTTTCCCCAGGTCCAGTGGTATGCCAGTGCTGGCTCCTAAGAGCTGTCTGAGAACATCTCTCCCCACTTCCATGTTTTGCAACATCACGTTGGTTGCCTGCGAGTATTTACACTGTGGAAATTGGTAAATGCTAAAAATCAGTGCCTGGATCCAATTTAAATCTCTCCCACTGCACGTCAGGAATATTTTCTCCCTTCCCACTACGGATGAAGAGTAAAGAGAGGGAACAAGTAGACTCAAAGAAGGGTGCAATGGCACCCCATGTGAGCAAGGTCAACTCTTGAGCTGTAGGTAATTACCAGAGCTAACATCCCCTAAAGACCAGGTCTGTGCCAGAGTCCAGACTAAGAATTCTACTTGTATCATCTCATTTAATCATCCCAACAGTACTGTCATACCCATCTCACAGGTGAGCCACCGAGGCTCAGACAGATCAAGTCACTTGTCCACATTTACTCATGTAGTAAATGACAGAGCTGAGATTCAGTCTGGGTATGTCTGTCCCCACATCCCTTGCACTTAGCATGGAGACTGTTTCCCTCGCGGAGACCTTCACAGCCTTCTCTCTTGACCAGTCTTGACAAGCGCCTCTTTTCCTAGCAGTATTGACCTCCACCTTGGTTAGTCAGTCCTCATCTGCAAACACCAGAGACCAATTCTGATTGTTCTGGCAGAAAAGGGATTTACTTAGAAGTTACGAGGTAACTCACAAAATTGCTAGAAAAGTAAAGAATCAAGCTTGGAAAACAAGCAGGAATCAAGGGAGACCAGGCACCCACCAGGTGAGGACACCAATGCCGTCACTATACCATTGGACACTTTGTTGCTAATGGAAACTCGATATAGTTGCCACTGCCTGAGATAAATTTTCTTGTCCTGCTTCTCTGCATTGCCTGTCCTGGGTCCCCAGCCCCAGTGGGAGCACGTGATCAGCTGAGCCCCACCCTGACCTCTAGGGGGTGGGGTGGGCTTCTGGAGAGGAGGTAGATCCTACCATCAGGATGCTTACAGTGGGGAAATCCCTAAGCATAGGAAGGGGCTCAGATGCTGCGTAGCCTCAGGGAGCTCTCTCACTTTCACACGCCGGTTTTCTCTAACTCCTTGGCTACCTATGCACAAACAACTTCTTCGTGCTTCTTGGAAACATGCGGAATATCACCCATCACTTCTTTTGTCCTGTTGCCTATACTTCCTTCATCACCATAAATTATAACACATTTAGTTACAAATGATGGGAAAACTCAGCTCAACCAATAAAGAGAATTTATGGGCTGATGGAGCTAAAAAAAAGTCATTGAGTATTTGCCTTCAGGTGAGATTTGATCTAGCATTTCAAGTGACATTATGAATGATTCCATACCTTTCTGTCTCTGTGTGCCTTTACACCTCCCATTCTAGGAGAGGGAAGAGGGCTTTTCTAGTGGCTCCTACCCAGGCTGAGATTCTTCCTCTGCTTTTGGCTTGAACTGGGAATACATGCCCCTCTCCAAACAATGACTATGGTTATGGGATGGGATACAGTGATTGATTCAGGCTAACCAGTATCTACCCCTGGAGCTAAGCTTGCAAGCCACCTCCACCCAAATCTGAGCATGGGCAGGCATGACTGGCCCACAGGACCATCAGAGGTCTGTCAGTAGAATCAGTGCTACACCAGAAAACGCCCATCACATCGGCAATGAGTTCTACATGGTCCTCATGCCAGCTCTGGGACTTCACTTATCTCTGCAAGCACATCAGAAAGGTGTAAGCCCTTGGTGTGACAATGACTATTCCTTATTAATCTTTGTACCCCGCTGTCTAGCACGACACCTGATACACAGGCACACAGTGTGCCTGTCTAATGAGCACAAGAAAGGGTTCAGAAAGTTAAAAACAAAATTTTGAAGTGGGAGTATTCTATATGAGATTCATAAACCACTGAGCACCATGTCTAGAGAAGGGGCTTTAGATCTGCACCGGCCAAAGACGGGGCCTGCAGCCATTGCCAGGTGCAGCTCCTCCCCGAGGTTTACACGGGGCAGCACCAACTGTCAGTGGCCAGCTGGGTTATCTGAGGCATCACCTGCCTCCCAGCAATCGCTATAGGCTTGGTGCCCTCAGCTGCACTTCCAATCTAAAGGTGACGGTGTGAGTCACCAGGTGGGGGTGGGGACTGGGGGTATCAGTGCTGGCTTTGAACAATGCCCCTCTGTGAAAATCCCTATTCATTGAGTGTGACTCATTCTGTCTTTTCAGAACAGGCTTCCGGTCTCCTTTGGGTCTCTCGGGCTTCATGGCACAGGCTTTGAAGGAAAATATGGTAATGATAATAGAGAAAACCAGAGAGCGAGAGGGAGACCGGATGGGAGAGAAAACTTATGAACATGAATACCTTCTCTTCTTTCCTCCGGCTCAAATGTACTAAAAATACAGATCTCCAAACAACCTCAAAGTCACCCAAACCAGGTCCTCATTTCAGGATGGTGCAGAATTATCCTAAATACATCATTATCCTTAAAGCATCTTTCCCTCACAATTGATTTGTCCAGAAAACACTCAGCACAAAGCACTCAGGGACATCTGGGCTATGCTTTCCAGAAAGGTTTTATCTTGTAACCAACCCCCACCTCCATGTCCCCATCCTTTTTTTTTTTTTTTTTTTTTTGGATAGATACTATTTTTAGAGCAGTTTTAGGTTTACAGAAAAATTGAACAGAAAGTACAGAGAAAGTCCGTACGCCCTATTCCTTTTCTCTCACAGTATTCCCCTATTATTAACATCTTGCATTAGTGTGGCACATTTGTTACAACTGATGAACCAGTCTTCATACATTATTACTAATGTCCATAGCTTACATTAGAGCTCACTCTTTACATAGTACATTCTGTGGGTTTTGACAAATACATAATGTCACGTATCCACCATTGCAGTATCACACAGGATAGTCTCACTGCCCTAAAAAATCCCCTGTGCTCCACCTATTTATCCATCCCTCTCTCCCTCTAGAACCTTGGTACCCACTGACTGACCTTGTACTCTCTCTGCAGTCTTGCCTTTTCCAGAACGTCACAGAATTAGAATTATACAGCCTTTTCAAGGCTATAAGTAGCTTTTTCAGATCAGCTTCTTGCACTTAGTAATATGCATCTATGTTTCCCCCATGTCTTTTCATGGCTTGATAACTCATTTTTAATTAGTGCATAATATTCCACTGTCTGGATATGCCAGAGTTTATTTGTCTATGCACCAAGTGAAAGATATCTTAGTTGTTTCCAAGTTTTCACAATTATGAATAAAGCTGCTATAAACATTCAGGTACAAGTTTTTGTGTGGACATAAGTTTTCAACTCATTTGGATAAATACCAAGGAGCACAACTGCTGGATCATATGGTGAGAGTATATTTAGTTTTGTAAGAAACCTCCAAACTGTCTTCCAAAATCACTGTAACTTTCTGCATTCCCACCAGCAAAAAAAAAAAAAGAGTTTCTGTTGCTCCACATCCTTGTCAGCATTTGACGTTGTCAGTGTTCTCAGGCACATCCAGGCTGTTTTCTGAAAAGGTTTTATCTTGCAACCAACTGACCCAATGTACCCATTCTACTTTTTATTTAAAACAACAACCAGGATGATGGGTTTTAAGTCCCTAATTTTAGGTAATTTGTTATGCAGCATTAAGTAGCAAATACAAGAGCTACATGTCAGCCCTAAGCCATGAGCCAGCTCCAACTTGCCAGGCATGTGAGCTTTAGATGGTTGCAGCTTTAGCTGACATGTGACTGCAGTTGCATAAGAGATCCCAAGTGTGTACTGCCCAGCCAAGAACTTCCTGAATTCCTGACCTACAGAAACCATTTATTTCTTAGACCTCGTCATGTCTATGCCACAGAAGTTCAGAATTCCTCAGTACTTCTCATTTAGTAGAACTGGAGAGAGAAAAGGAACTGTGTTCTAGTTGTTGGTTAACTGCACGTCAGTAGACAAGACCCATCACTTTGGGGACGCTCATTTTTCTGAGTTACAAGATGCAACAGCGCCGCCAGCTCTGCCCACCTGTCAGGGTTGATGTGAGAATAAATGCGGCCATGCTTGATAAAATGTCACTTGCTGAACAAAATTTTAAGTGTCTTGTTAATGGAGGGGATCAGTAGTGAAAACTTCAAAGTAATGGCTATCTGACTTTGGACCATAACATAGGATTTCCTCTCCATCCAAATCTCAGGGTCATCATCCAGACTGCATGTAAGCTCTCCATAAGATAAGACTGTGTCCTCTGGGGACATTTCCAATGGCCTAGTGGGACAGGTCCACCCAACATTTAAAATTTACAAATAATCCACAATGTGCATAATCTACGTGAACATACTGCCCACAAGAAAACAAAATGTCTATATAATTCTTTACCACCCAGACTGGAACTACCTTAGACCAGTAAATACCAAAAAGGTAGCCATAGTGATTATAATTTATTGGGCACTTATGTGCTAAGCATTATGCTAGGTACTTTTTATATGTTGTTTCAATTAATCCTTTCCCAACCCCATGGGTAAATATTATTACCCTTCTTTAACTGATTTAAAAAAAAAAAAAGATTTTGTCTTCCAGGCAAAGAGGAAAGATTGAATACACAAATGTGTTTCCTCCCATCCAAAACCCCATTAAGAGAATTTTTTTTTAAGTCAAACAATATCTGGCACATAGTACAGGCTCATAAATATTTGTTGAATAAATGAATTAAGTAATGAATGAAAAAACTAATGAAACTACAAGGTAAATAAAATAGACATTGAGCTCATAACCACCACCACCACCACCACCCCACCCCCCGCCAAAAAAAGGAAGCTGAAATGAATCTTAACGGACTTTGTAGACCTGAGGAAATCTGACTCCTCAGTCAGCTGTAGGGAAAGCCAAGGAACAGATTACAGCTTAGACTTTCCCCAAAGGCTCACGATGGGGAGCGTTAGTTATCTCCTCCACTAGGGGTGAGGTGGAGCTAAAACCAGGGGACTGGTTGGTGAAAAAGTTAGTTTAGGATAAACAAGGTACTACTGTATAATAGCACAGGAAACTGCATTCAATAGCTTGTAACAACCTATAATGAAAAAGAATATATATATGTGTGTGTATATATAACTGAATCACTATGCTGTACACCAGAAACTAACACAACATTGTAAATCAACTCTATTTCGATTTTTTTAAAAAATTAGTTAAAGAAGCTGGTGGATCCCAGATCCCTGTCAGTCATGTGACTCCCTCCCCCCCCCCCCCCCCCCGGACAGAAACCTAAGCTTTCTTCTCAGGAGAGGGTAGAACGGGAGGAGTCTGGATGAGAGAAAACCCTACAGCTGAGGATGAAGAGGCCATGGGAAAGCAGAGGGAGCAGATGACACTGACATGCCAAATGCTCAGTCCCCAGCCCTCCTTCCTACCTTGGTTCCCAGAAAGCTGGCAGTCAATCTCATACTCTCCTGGCAGAAGGGAAATCCCTTCTCCAGGGGATTTGACTAGCCCATGAGGAAAGATACAAAATACTAAAATCATGAGTTTCCCAATGAAGGGGTCAGCCAGATCAGCCTACAGCAACAATCACAGTCACTCAGAGATTCCAAAAAATACCTCATTCTGAAATATGAACAAATAAGGGTCCCTAGACATTTGAGGAAAGCCAAATGAAAGGTGCAGGCCAAGCAAATGCCAAAGCATTCTGGAGGAAGAGAAATAGTTCCCGAAAAGGAAATCTCCCTTAAAAACTGTCATTACTATTTCCAGGGTGTTAAGAGATTTTCGCATTTACGAAGAAAGAAAAGTACGCTCCAAAAAAGGAATATCAAGAGAATAAAAAATAACTCCTGGAATTTGTAAATAGATAGCATAAATTAAAAGCTCAAGAGAATTGTTGGAAGGTAAAACTTGGGAACTCTCCCAGAAGGTAGAATAAAAACCGGAGAGGTGGAAAATAAGAGAGAAAGGGAAAGAAAAGTGGAAGGTGTGTCCAGGAGGTCATTCTTCAGTTAACTGCGTTTCCAGAATGAAAGAATAGAAAAAATGAAGGAGAGTAAATCACTAAAGAAATGACTCAGGCAGGGTGTGAACAGAGATGCAGAACCACCACAAGAGATGCAGGATAAGGGATGTGTTACCGAGTTTAGGCTTTCCACAACTGTGGCGGTGGTGGAGAAACCTACGCAGACTATTGCCTTTGCAAACTAGTGCTGGGGCTAAAATCGCTACCAACTGGCACTTAAGAAGGAAAACTGGGTGTGGACAAGAGCAAAGACAAGGTGGAACCCAAGAGGGCACACTGGAACCCATGTCTTTTCTCACTACCCCCAACCTGAATGCCACAGGTGACCTATAAGAGAATCCGGCACCCTTCCACCAGCACAGAGCCACATGCACACTGGCCAAATAAGTTGGAGAGACTGAAGGAACAGATACGGCAGGGGCTAAGTGGAGCTGTGAGTCCACAAACCAACCAGGTGAGTAGGCAGATGCCTCAGTGCCTGGCACTGGAGACCAGCATTCAGAGTGTACAGACGTGGTTGCTGTTTTATTCCCACCATTCAGATCTGGTAACAAACATTCTTGTGGCCAACACTAGCCCGACACCAGACAGAGAAAAGAATTCTGGGAGATGTGGTTCCAGCTAAGCCAAGATGACAACGCACAAAACAACCATAAGAAATAATTAGTAACGCTTAACAGAATGGACATTTTAAATTAAAAGCGTCCACAGAGTGCCCTGAATAATGGATGAACATAGACTCATATCAAGGCACGTCACTGTGAAATTTCTGAAAACTGAGTACAAAGAGAAAATAAGATGCTGGAGAGGAAAGACATGTTTCATACAAAGAACCATAACGATACCAGATAACTCAGCAGCGACTCAGAAACAGACAAAATGAAGCCATGTCTTCAAAATTCTGAAGAGAAACAATTTCCAACCTAGAATTCTTCACCCAAATGATCACTTAAAGGTAAGGGTAGAATAAGGCATTTTCAGACCTGCTCAGTGTGAGGGAGCTGCTGACTGATGCGATGTAGCTCCTGACGTTCCAGGAGATGCGAGCTTCTGGCAAAGGTGGATCCGGCTGTGGCGGGCGGTGACAGGGGCCCTGGATGACAGTGTAGGGAGACCTCAAGACAGTAGCTGTGCCTGCAGCCCAGAGAAAACCAGGCCAGGCCCAGTGGGCAGAGGATCTGTAGGGATTTCTCTGCGATGAGGTTGACAGAATGTCTCACGTATTTTCATATATCAAGAGGAGACTCACAATTAGACATTCCTTGGGTTGATTTTATGGTAATAAAATCAGATCCTTAGCAAACAAACAAACAAAATCAGGACAAGTCTGACCTCCAGGTAAAACAACAATGATTACAGAGGAAAGGAAAATTGTTCCTAAAAGACTACGTGGCTCAGCTGTGAACAGCATTCCACAGTCGTAATAGTACAAATGCTGAATATTGATCTAATAAATATTAGATGCAACTGCACTGGGAGACAGGGAGGGGGGCAGGGGATCAGTACACGGTGGGAAGGGATGAAAGATGCTGAAGGAACAATACTCATGTTCCAATCTAGAATTCTCAGGTAACAATCTGACCTTCTGATTTTACTCCCTGTGAAAGTATTGCCAAGTAGAAAAATACATAGTTTATATTATGATGCAGATGGTCCTGTTCCATAGTGAGAAGCCAAAGATAATGCTTAAAACTGAAAAATCAAGAAGTATCAATCTAAGTATGTTATTTACATGTGCAGGGGTAGTTACTGAAAGAAACAGCTAAAGGACTGCCAAGTAGTTGCCTCTGGGGAGGAGAAAATGGGGACGAGGGGAAAGTTTTATAATTGCTGGAGAGGGTGTGGAGAGAACCCCTTTACGCTGCTGGTGAGAATGCAGTTTGGTGCAGCCATTATGGAAAACAGTATGGAGATTCCTCAAAAAACTAAAAATAGATTTACCCTATGATCCAGCAATCCCACTCCTGGGCATATATCCAGAGGGAACTCCAATTTGAAAAGATACATGCACCCCAATGTTCATAGCAGCACTATATACAACAACCTAATGTCCATTAACAGATGACTGGATAAAGAAGCCAAGGTATATTTATACAATGGAATACTATTCAGCCATAAAAAAGAATAAAATAATGCCATTTGCAGCAACATGGATGGACCGAGATCGTCATTCTAAGTGAAATAAGCCAGAAAGAGAAAGAAAAATATCATATGATATCACTCATATGTGGAATCTAAAAAAAAAAAAAAAAGACTGTTATGAACTCATCTACAAAACAGGAACAGACTCATATAGTAAACAATCTGATGGTTACCAGCGGGGAGAGGGGGTGGGAAGGGATTGATTGGGAGTTTGACATTTGCAAATACTAACTAGTATAAACAAAATAGATAGACAACATATTTCTTCTGTATAGCATAAGGAATTATATTTAGTGTCTTGGAGTAGCCTATAATGAAAAAGAATATGAAAAGGAACATGTGTATGTATATGTATGACTGAAACATTATGCTATACACCAGAAATTGACATATTGTAAATTGACTATACTTCAAGAAAAAATAAAATAAAATAAAATAAATAAGTTTTGTAGAAGTACTTGACTCTAAACTGTGTACAGGTGGTACTCTGATTTTTAAAAATTAGCCAAAACATAAAGGTATAGCTACCACTATGGTTTGAAGGTTTGTCTCCCCCTAAATTCATACCTTGAAATCCTAATGCCCAATGTGATGATATGAGGAGGTAGGGCCTCTAGGAGGTGATTGTGTCATGAGGGTGGTGCTCTCATGAATGGGATTAGTCCCTTTTAAGAGACCCCTGAGAATTCTCTAGTCCCTTCTGCCGTGTGAGGACACAGTGAGAAGTCTTTATCCTGAAGAGGATCTTCAGCAGAACCTGATCATGCTGGCACCCAGATCTCAGACTTCCAGCCTCCAGAACTGTAAGAAACAAATTTCTGTTGGTTATAAGCCACCCAGTCTGTGGGATTTTGTTCTAGTAATCTGAATGGACAAAGACAGCCACCAACTCTTATTAAAGAAAGAAAGAGGGAAAGGGAGGGATGAAGGGAGCAGGAGGAAAGGAAAGAAGAAAGGAAGGAAGAGAGAAAGAAGAGAGAAAGAGAGAAAGAATGAAGCTTTAACTAGTTAACCTGTCTCACCCATGTTCATGGTGCTGGCAAATGACGGAGCCAAGTTTTGATCTCAAGTTCATCTGGCTCCACACCACTTTCTATAAATTACTACACAACAAGACATTGACCCCGCAAAGTCTTCATCTGGTCTGGAGCGGACCCAGATGTCTGGTGGGTAACACGGCACCTCGGGCAGAGAGAGAGGCGCCAAGGGTACAGTTAGTGAGAGGTTGCAAAGACGGAGAGGCACGTGGGTAAACAAATAGTTAATCAGACAAACGTCCCCTGAACTGAGCTGGGCACTGGGGGAGTTACGAGGGACAGCTCAAGTGCATGAGAGGGTTTGAAGCACAGGGAAAGGGGAATCTGTAGGAGGTAGAAGTTTAGGCTCCCGGTGGAGATGCTGGTGGGAGGAGAGGAAGGAAGGGCGGCTGAGGAGGGAAGAGGATGCTCCCCGGACAGGAACGGGAGCTCAGCCCAGGACAAAGCCCCTGCAGTGAAACAGCTGCAGGCTTTCATTCTTGAGTAAAAACTTTTTCCAGACAGAGAAAATAGCAGGAGCTCAGGGATATCTGTGGAACGCATGAATGCAAGAGCAAAAGGCAGGGGTTTCTCAGCGGTTCAGATTCACCTTCCTGAACCCTAAGCAGTGGGAAGGTGCATGCCTTTGAGGCTCTTGTTAGACAAAGAATGCTCGCATATCATATTTCTCACCAGGACCTAGGTGGGGTGGTAGGCTGGACCCTCCCATACCAGGTCTCAAGAGCAGAATCCCACACTTGTAAGAAATGTGTAAGCCAACTGCTATCATGTTGGGAGCTTGAAACTGACTATGCTGGGAGTATTAATACCCCGGAAATCAGCGTAAGCCATGAATTAGGGCTCCGATTCAATTTCAGGAAGCTAGTTGTTGACCATTTACCAGCACACCACTGCATACACGTGTTAAAAGAGGGGAAAATTGACCCAAAGGGAGTGAACAGGCAAGATACAGTGATGATGTTAATTGTAAGAGCTAACATTTACGGAGTAAGTGCGACGTGCCACACACTATATTAGATGCTTTCATATATTGTCTCACTTAATCTGGTAAAAGCCCTATGAGTAGATATTTGTTTTTACCCGCTTTACACATGTTGGGATTGAGGTCCAAAGAGATTAGGCAGTTTGTTCAAGGATACAAGCCAGCAAGTAGGAATCAAGCCTCCTGTCTTAGATTTAAGGCCCAAGCTCTCAATACCACCACAGGGGAGGAATGCTGCAAAGGGGGTAAGTGTGAGGATGCTGGAGCCAAGACACCTGGAGTTAAACACCGCATCTGATATTCACTAACTGTGTGACCTGGAGTGAGGTAGTTAATCACTCTTTGCCTTGGTGTGTTCATCTGTAAAATGGGGTGAATGATAATATCTTCTACACAAAATAATACTTCACACAGAACCTGGTACTAACAACAAAATTAGTTATTATTACCTTAATTATTGACAAAGTTTGAAGGTTTCTATCTTATCCCGTCTCTGATCAAACTATTTGACTCAAAAACACCTTTGCTCTCTGGAGGATACACAAGAGGGAGAGATGTGGTAAGGAAGCTGAATCAGTCAAAGTCAACCCAGGAAATAGAAACCACACTAGTTACTCAATCAGAGGGAATTTAATATAATGGTTAATATGATGTAAAATTGTTAACCACGTAACTGAAAGGTAGAAACTCCAAGGTTTCACAGAAGTGACAACTGCAGGATGGGGTTGGGGTGGAAGAACCAAAGGAAGAGTTGGAATTAAGTGAATGATTAAAGCTCAGAATCACGTGCTAAGACACAGACCTCTGAGGAGCGGGGAACTGGCGGCTTCGAGGGCAGTACAGTGAAGCTGGTGTTAGAAAAACCACACACCGGATTCTGCTGCAGGGGTACAGACAGGGAGCATTTTCTATGGGACACCGAGGTCCCCTCTGCAACGATAATATTTAAACTGAGGCCTGAAGGATGGCAAAGGATCAGCCCCAGGAGATCTGGGGGAAGAGTGTCACAGGTAGAGGGAAGGGCAGCTGCAAAGACCCTGAGGCAGGAGAGAGCTTCGTGTGCTTCAGACAATGACTGACAGCCCGTTGCCCCCAGTATGCTGAGTTTGGTTGGGGTGGGTGGGGGGTGGGGATTGTACGTTTTCCCTCAGAGCTGAGAGGTGGCAGGGGCTGGGTCTAGCTGGGCTGTGCAGTCTATGGGAGGGAACAGGGTTGTATTTTATTCTAAAAATGGTTTTTTTTTAATGTAGTATTTTTATTAGAAGTTATCATCGGATTTGTCTTTCTCAAAGGACACTCTGGCTGCTGCTAGTGAATGGATCGCAGTGGATCCAGACTGGAAGGAGGGCAGTGTGTTAGTTACCACAAACCTGGTGGCTTAAAACAACAGAAACATTCTCTCCCAGTTCTGGAGGACGGAAGTCTGAAATTAAGGCATCGACAGGGCAAGTACTCCCTCGGAGGCTCCAGGAGAGTTCTTGTCTCTTTCAGCTTCTGTGGCCCCAGGTGTTCCTTGGCTGTGAGAACGTAACACCAATCTCTGCTCTATCTTCACATGGTCTTCTCTCAAGGTCTTCTGCCCAGTGTGTCTGCATTTCTCCTTTTCTTATAAGGGCACTTGTTGTTGGATTTAGGGCCCCTCCAGTTAATCCAGGATGATCTCCTCTTGAGAGCCTTAACTTAATTACATCTGCAAAGACCTGTTTTTCAAATAAGGAGACATTCACAGGTGTCAGGGGCTAGAGGTTGTTCATATCTTTGGGGGACCACCATTCAACCCACTACAGAGATCAGTGAGGAGATTAAGGTGGTTATGCAGGTAAGAGACGGTGGTGATTGGAGTAGGGAGGGGACAGCAGAGATGGAGAAAAGTGGATGTGTTGGGTGGGTGGTGTATTAGTCATAGTTCCTCAGAGAAACAGAACCAAAAAGATGGATATACTTACACAGAAAGATTTACTATAAGGAATTGGCTCACACGATTATGGAAACTGAGAAGTCCCCAGATCTGCTGTTACCAGGCGGGAAGAACCAAGAGACCCCATGTGTAAGTTCTTGTCTGAGTCCAAGGGCCTGAGAATGAGGGGAACTGGTGATGTAAATTCCAGTTCCAAAGCTGGCAGGCTTGAGACCCAGGAAGAGCCAATGTTCTGTCAGTCTTAAGGCTGGAAAAGAGCAATGTCCCAGCTCATGCAGTCTAGTCTGGTGAGTTCCTTCTTACCCAGTTTTTTCTGTTCTATTCAGGTCCTCAGTGGATTGAATGAGGCTCACCGACATTAGGGAAGACAATCTGATTCAAATGTTAAACTCATCCAGAACACCCTCACAGACTCCCCCTGAGTAATGACTGGCCAGTATCTGGGCACCCTGTGGCCCAGTCAAGTTGACACATAAAATTGACCAGCACAGGTGGAGAGTAAGAGAGGGAGGAAGGGAATGTGGGGTCTCATGTTCCAGGAAGAGACGTATACTGAGTAGTCCAGTTCAGTGGCAAATGGCAGAGGTGAAGAGGGGAGACCGCAGAGAAGCCCGAGGCTGGTGGAGCTGCCCTGTTGGAGAAGAGAGCTGAGTCACTGCTCTTGCAGCTTCCACCTCCATCTCTGGAAAAGCATTTCCCTGTCAACTACTGAGGCAAATTACTCCCATTATGAAGGAGCCCTTTGGCTGTGAGGGCACTATCACCAAGCAAACGGATCAGCGCGAAGCTGGATTACGTGGGGCACTGTCTTCTGACATGGAAATGGAATCTTTGAAAAACCTTCCCTCTAAAGCTCCAGCACAAGCAGGGCTTCTCAGGGATAAACAGTCAATATCAAGCTATGTGCTGCACCAATTCTGTAATGTTCTGATTTCAACCTGAGTGGGTGATTTCCACACCAGAGAAATCATGAGACCTATGGCTACACTCAAGGTCTTCCAGCTTCCCCTACCTTCTTGTTTCCTCCTCCTATTAAGAAAGAAATCCACTGAGATTTGGAGATTTTTAAGACAGAATCCACTAGAAGCAGGAGCTCAATAAATATCTGGGATATAAATCACCCTACAGATGTTCACCTGGACAGAACCTTCCTCCAAGCTCTGTTCTAGGTAAAGGCATCTTGTTAGTAACATAACAAATTACCTCAAAACATAGTGGTTTAAACAACAAATGTTTACTCTCTTGCTGTTCCTGTGGGTCGAGAATCTGGAAGCAGCTGACCCTGTGTGGTTCTGACTCAGGATCTCAGGTGTTTGTAGTCAAGATGCTGGCTGGGGCTTCCAAGTCATCTGACAGCTTGACTCGGGGTAGAGGCTGTTCTTCCATGACGGCTCCCTCACATAGCTGTTATCAGGAGAACCCAGGTCCTCGCTGGTGTTTAGAAGGAGAACTCACCATATGAGCCTCTCCCTAGGGTGGCTTAAGTGTCCTCACAAAATGGCAGCTGGCTTCCCCCAGAGCAGCTGATTCCACAGAAACCAAGGAGCAAGCTGCAGGGCCTTTTACAGTTTGTCCTTAGATGTCACACACCCCATCATTTCAGCCACATTCTATTTGTTAGAAACTAATTACTAAGTACAACCCACACAATCCACAAAAGGGGAGGAATTCAGCTCAACTTCTTGAAGGGAGATGCATCAAGTAATTTGTTGAGTCCTTTCAATTACAAAATAAAAGTAAAAAAAAATTCAATATAAGAATAAAAATTAAAAGTAATTCAATTAAAAATTAAAATAACATTTTATAAAATAAAAACAATTTGATTAAAAATTAAGCTAAATTAAATTTTAAAAAATTTTAAAAACCCAACAATTTGTGGGCATATTTTAAACATCCATTTACTCTGGGAGCTTGTCTCTGACACCAAACAGGCTTTGAGAAACGGTTATCGTACAGTGAAGGATGGGTCTTTCAGACCACACTTACTCTGGAAAACAAACAAGCCACAGTCTGGAGTATTTCTCCCCTTCCCTACGAGTTGGGTAGCAAGAACATCAATGGCAACAGCATCAATAAAACACCAACAACAATAACAACACCTGGCATTTGCTGAGCGCAGGTAAGAATGTCAGCATCTCAAGCGCAGGAGCATTGCCTGTCTAGTTCTCTACCACATTTCCAGCATCTGAAAGCAGATGCTCAATAAATATTTAGAATTAAATGAATGCATTTCTCATTTTAATGTCACAAGAACCTTATGAGATAGAAACTATTATCATTCCCATTCTACAGGTGGAAACAGGGAGATTAAATAATTTGCCAAGTGACATGGCTAATAACGGTAGAGTTCGGATTAGAACCTAGACAGTCAGACTCCAGCACCACCCCTAACCCCACTGGCCATAGAAAAATAGACTGACAACTTGTAATTACTGAACCCATACTGCTAACAACGGGTTGGCTTGGACTAATGGAAGGAAGATAAGGCCTGAATTAAAACAAAATACTGGATAATCCAAAAACCATTTTCATTTGGCTCAGGAATATAGCCAGAGACATACTCTCAGAGGAGCAGCTACATTCAAACTATCTGGACTTGGCTCCAATCTGTATCCAGAGCTGATATTCTCTGGAAGGGATCCTCAAAGGACCCAGCCCTTGCCCTCCTAACTGCCCTGAGCATCCCCAAGATTCTCTAGAAAAAGAATGTCCACACACACACCTCTGGAAGATATGTCCCTGTATTTTAGTCTCTTTTCTTCCTGATATCTTACTTAGAACACTTGTTTTGCAAACAGCGTATTTCTTCCTGCTGTGCCCTGGGGATGAAAACATATTCCTTAATTTAAAAAAACAACCCATGATGCATCCTGGAGTAACTCTGTGCCAGGACCAGGGTAAGGTTCATTTCCCAGCATAGGCTTGAGGGCAAGCCGAGAGCTGTTCACGTCTCAGGCTGAGATCCCGGCTCTCATTCCGACCTATTAACTATATCCAACTCTTCTGGTTTCTCAGAGCTCCTCCTGCCAACTGCAGCGACCACAGGTGGATACTGCCGTGAACACAGCCCTGACGTGGAAGTGTGAGTGAGTGGAGAGAAATGCCTGTAAGGCCTGCTTCGGTCTGAGCCAGAGGGCAGGTTTGAAGTGGAAACCTGGAGTCTACATGGTTTTTAGCTCAGTTCTGGTCCTGACTCAATAAATCATAAGCAAGCTTCCCATTCTTTCTGGATTCAGTTTCCTTCTCAAGAGCCCAGAGAAAAATGCAGGGCTTTTCTTCTCTGAGGTGTAGGGTGAATGTGCCAAAGCGGGCTCAGTCCAACGTGGGTACAGGTGAAAGGGCAAATTGGTTCTGAGAACCCCATGGGGTGAGTATGATTTGAAGATACTATTTTTAAAGAACATTTTTTTTCCTCTAAATTTAAATTAGTGGCCAACAGTTTTTTTTTTTAAAGGAAGTTTTACATTTGTAAAAATTCAGATATCCAGGAAATGGAAATTAACAACACTAGATGGGTTGCATTCCCAAAGGGAACAAGGAACCAGAGCTGAGTACTGGCTTTACTGACTTTAGACAGGGCAGTATTTCTTTCGATCAGTTTGCCACAGTCTCCACCACTCCCTACTGTTCATCCTGTTCTATGTGAGTAATTATGAAAATGTATTTTAAGTATTTTATTCACTTTCTCAGAATATTACAATACTCAAATACATATGTTGAAATGACAAGGTTTCCTTCTCGATTTCCTTTGTGTGAAACTTGGCGAAGTTCATAGAAGTTGAGTTGAAGGAGCGCACTTGCTTTGCAGATACCTCGTGCACATGCTTGGTCTGCCGACTGGGTAATCCTGGCTCCTATAAACTTTTGAGTTTGGGGCTTCTACCATGATTCAGGGGGTAGCTGACCAGCTTGGGGAAGTGGCAGAACACTATGAGAAAAGAGGGTACAGAGGAAATCAGAGGCTGTTTCACCCATCCTTAATCCACACTCAAATGAGACCTGGCCTGAACTCAAGGGGATGGGGAGGGGGTGGGCAGTAGTCTTTAGTCTTCCGAAAGAATTAGATCCTTCCACCCCAGGTCTATGCAACACTAACATTTTCATCTAGTACAGACCTCAGCCAGCAAACTGGTCACCAGTTTAAAAATAAAGTTTTATTGGAACTCAGCTATGCCCATTTATTTACACATTGTCTATGGCTGCTTTCACCCTACGAAGGCAGAATGGAACAGTTTCAACAGAGACCAGGTGGCAAGCCTAAAATATTTGCTATCGACCTTTGATAGAAAAAGTTGCCAATCCCTGCTCTAGCACCTTGGATTGTAAGGGATAGAGACCCACTCAGGTTAGCTCGAATAAAGGATGTTTATGGTCAGGCCATAACAGGGAATGTGCTAGATGCTAGGGTTAGAAGCCACAGAGAAAGCAGGCCTAGTGGGAACTGCAACTGTAACTACAGATCTTTCTCGTGGGATTTCTGCTTCTCCGTTTCTTCTCTGGTCTCTTTCCACTGCTGCTTTCTTCAGCTTCCCTTGCCTTCCCTCAACTTGCACGTGGCTATTCGGGGCTATCCATACACCATCCACATCATGCAATCCCAAAGAGCCTTTCAGCTTTGGTCTCCACTGCTAAGAGCCCCAGCTTCTGCATTTTTCCCAATTCTGAACTCCCAGGGGAGGAATCTGATTGGCCTAGATCATCTTTTCTGTGATTTTTGGAGATTCCCAGCCGGGCTGTGACTGCCCCCTCCCCTCAGTCAGGAGCCTACCCCAGAACTACATCAGTGACCAGAAGGCACCATCGCACAGAGCGGAATTGTCCACTCAGCAGGGGCGGTGGGCACAGAGCCCTCCTTTAGAAGAGAACAGGCAGGAGCCCGAACTTAGCTAACTCACCTCGGGAGGGGCCTGGCCTTTCCTTCAAGTCAAAGAGAATTCTTTTGGCTTTCTTAATCATGACATTGACTGAAAAGCCAAAAGCTGAATGAACTACAGGCCCCCTAGGAGAAAGGGAATGGATCCTACCTGAAGTTTGCAAATGGCTATCAGGTCAGCGGAGGATCCAGCCCATCTGAGGGAGTGATGGGCAGATCAACTGTGTCAGTTGGTGGGATTTCAGAAATCACCGCCTTGTCTTAACTGGACCAGCAGGAAAAGAAGGAGCAGAAAGAAACCTAGCCTGGCAGGACTTGTCCCGATTTTGCCACAAATAAACTGAATGCAGATGTACATGGTCCTTCCTCCGGATCCCAGCCCAGGCCTGTTTCCCCACTGCTCAAATGACTAGGCTGAATCAGACCAGGGGTTCTCAAAGACTGTCCCCAGCCTAGCCAAGATCAGCCTGTGTCCCTGTCCCCACCACCTTTCTGCCTCTCACCACCACCAGCCTGTTCTACTGGAGAGGCCTGGGCTCCAGAAATACCCAGCTGCTTCCCAGCTCGCTGGAGAATGTTGACTTTCTATTTCTCCATTAGCCAAATTCTGTGGGTAGCGTGGCTCCCAGACACGTAGGCCACACAATCAGCTCTTACAACCCACTTCCTCAAGGTGATCCCATGTTGTTCTGCTGTCCATGATAAACAGCCCCAGACTGGGCAGCCCAAACCCAGGGGAAGCCAGCCTGCTGTGGATCTGGAAGGTTCCCCGCAGGCAGAGAGATGGCAGCTGCTTCTTTGGCCCGGGCTGAGGCCAAGCCACAAGCTGGGAGGACAACTCTCGAGCCCAGGCCTCCGACCGGTGATGCAAATTGCCCCCGCAGAGCCTGGCCAGGTCAGAGGGGGCCCAGGGAGCTGGAACTCTGAGTGACAGCTGAGCGGGGAGACAGCCTGCCTCATCCCACTAAGTCACTAAGAGCTTTCTGAAACAGGTGGCTCAAATTTCCTTGAAAACCCAGAATAATCCCCCATTTGAAGTGTGCGCGAATCTTGTTGTCACCACCTAGTATTAATGGGCAGGCACCGCAGAAGGAAAACGGAGTTTTCGGCTGCATTTTTGCACACTGACTTGCCTGACAAGCTCAATAAAAGCTTAAACAAATATTAAAAAACACACAGAAAGGCAGGCTGGTTTAAATTAACTTCCCAAGCACTTCACCTACTGTAGGAAGAAATTATAATAAAACGTCAGAGCAAAAATAAACCGCGTGTGGAAATAAAAATAAAACATAAAATGCCCTCTTACAACTAACTGCTCAGTACGATTTAGTCCCTAACAACATATCATTGTACATGAAGTTTTCATAGTCCTGAGGTGTACTTGGGCCTTAGGAGTGTTGACTCTGAAAAATTCATATTCTACACGTTGGGAAACTGTCCCTTTCCCAGAAGGCCTAAGCATATAAACCATTAAAACAACAACAACAACAAAAGAACCACTCCTCTGTTAACTCTGAAATAATTCTTCCAAAAGAATACGTTGCTTGACATATGACCTCAAGTTCCATTTCTCTTAGGCATTCTCATCCCTAGCCTGCAGCTTGGGTCCCACAGTCGCCCGTCTCCTCACGGCTGGAGAAGGAAGGAGCTGGAGGCTGAGATATGACAGGATCAATCCTGGCCATCCTGACGGCTCACCCAGAGTGGAGTTCTGAACAGGAAAGATACTTAGGAGGCCTTGGTCCACGGGCTGTGGCCTGTCACATCCTCCAACCTCAGTGTTTACGCTGAGCCGGATACACTGAGAGCTAAAGGGGAAGGGTGGTTGGTGCTCTATTTCCAGGGTAGAATAAAGAGCAAGAAAGAGGCCCGAGAAGGAGAGAGAAAGGAAAGAGGAAAGGGAGGGAGGGAGGGAAGAGGGAAGAGAGGAGGAGAGGAGGAGGGAAGAGGGAGGGAGAGGGAGGAGGAAGGGGGAGGGGAGGGAGGAAGAGGGGAAAGTGAGGGAAGAAGGGGAGGGAGGCAGGGACAGAAGCGAGGCAGGAAGGAGGGAGGCAGGCAAGTGAGCACCTCCTGCTCAGTCAGTTCTTCTGGTAAAAGTTCTCTCACAGGCTGGTTACTCCCACTCAATTTGTTCAGCCAAGCTGACATACCCTCACTTTCCAACCAGAGACGGTGTGGGGATTGAGAAAGACCTTGCGGGCCTACATACCCCTCCTTCCCGCTGCCAGGTTTCTGTCACACCTCAAAGGTAATTTTCTGGGAAAGGGTGTTTCTGGCCTGCGTGGAACAGCCTGGTACAGCCCTCAATGTCTGGCTCCCAGCAAGACTTTCCAGAAGGAACCCATACTAGCCTCCCCTTCCTCCGGGGTCCTGCTGAGAACTCCCACCCAGTGCTCCTGCGTCTGAGTGTGGAGCCAGAGGAAACCTGGGAAAACTGTGGAGATGAGACAGGCAGCCATCTGACACACTTACGTATGCACATAGCTACATGGGTAAGTCTCTGTATGTAGACGCACATACAGATGCATGTAGAGCTTTCCTGGTGAGTCAGTTACAGTTACGACCTTCCCCAGAGGCAGGGAGCTGACCCACCAGCTGGCAGGGTGTGGACAGCTGTGCCAGG
This sequence comes from Camelus bactrianus, assembly GCF_048773025.1. NCBI lineage: Eukaryota > Metazoa > Chordata > Mammalia > Artiodactyla > Camelidae > Camelus > Camelus bactrianus. Next base: position 101,253,836 of record NC_133541.1, on the reverse strand, counting down.
GATGTCAGAGTGGACCAGTGACCGTGGAGGGCCACACACCTACACATGGAGCATGATCAGGTCCCCCAGAGGGCGAACACAGACTGAAAAATGCAACTATTTCTCTAATCTGCTTGTGCTGATTGTGCCAGAAACAAATACCAGCAGGCTTGGAAAAAATGTTTCTGTTCGTTTGCCTCGGCTCTGAGCCATCCGCACCAAAGTGGAAGGAAAAAGAAAAGGAACAGATTCCAGGGCTGTTTTGTCTGGCTCACTGGACCCTCTGCCCTCTCTGCCCCCTTCACCTCTGGGAGGGAAGGATTGGGGGGGTCACTGGGAGCCCCCCAGATGAAGGACCTGAAATAGCCCCTTGAGTTTCCCACAAACAAGCTTCAGAAGCGGAAACTGGCTCTGGCTCCCTAGGGCAGAAACTGAGAGCTCAACTCTCAAACACTTCCTTTGCTTGGTAACAATGCGGGGAGGAATTTCCACAAATCCCCTTAGCTGTCATGGCTTCCGCTCCTCAACTTGGGAAAAGACAGCCTGGGACATTCCAGCCCCCTACCCCCACCCCGACCCCGTTTGATCTGTTTGGCTCCTAGACGGGGCTTGGAGAACATACGTTTCCCTTCCCTATTTTTCCTCCCAGAGATGAGAAACACCCAGGTCTGACCAGGTTGTGGGAAGCGGCCTGGCCAGCCCAGTAGCATCACCCAGAGGCTGCTCTCTTCTGTTTCAGAGAAGAAGGGAACTTCAGGGGAGGGATTGCGAAGACCCAGACTGTAGAGCCAATCAGCCCCAACCCGTGTCTGTCTGGGCTCCATCACTTCCTAGCTGTGTCACACTGGGGGCTTACTTGGGCTCCTGTCTCACCAGGTGTTCATGGGGGTCCCAGGATGTAGCTTTACAAAGCACTTAGCATAGCTGGCACATGACAAGAACCTGATCAATGTGATCTGTTGCAGCCAACTCAAAGGTCACTACCTTGAGACTCCCCTGCCTCAAAATAGCAGAACTTCTGTGCCCTCCAATCCCTGTGAGTGTTCCCCAATCCCACCTGCACGGACTATAGTCACCACGTGGGATCTGCTCAGCTCTTCTGCTCCAGCTCACAAAGCCCTTTGGGGAAAACTTCCCAAATCCACGCTGATGTCTGTGTCTGCAGTGATTCCCACAGGTGCTCCTGGAGCTTCCCATCCATCTCAGGGCACAGGTGGAGTGCTGGATTCTGAGCAGAGGCCAAGAGGTCCCTGTCAAGCTCTGGACCTCACTCGACCACCAGAGCATCTGTGCTTGTGCCCAGAACTGCACGGAATCTCTGGTCTAACCTCAGAAACTAATCGTCAAAGTGTGCTGGGAGTAATCACCTACCTTAGAGGAGCCTCAGTTTCTTTATCTGGAAAATGGGAGGGTGATATGGGCTGAACTGTGTTCCCCCAAAATGCATATATCAAAGTCCTAAACCCCCAAGGTATTTGGAGACAGTGCTTATAAGAAGGCAATAAAAGTTTAAATGAGGTCATAAGGGTGGGGCATTACACTCCAATAGAATTAGTGTCCTTATAAGAAGAGGAAGAGACACCAGAGCTTCCTCTTTCTCTGTGAGTACAGAGAAGACTATGTAAGGACACTGAGAGAAGGTAGCCGTCTACAAGCCAGAAGGAGAGGCCTCACCAGAGACCAACCCTGCTGGAACCTTGATCTTGGACTTCCAGCCTCCAGAACTGTGAGAAAATAAAGTTCTGTCATTTAAGCCACCCACCTGTGGTATTTGGTTATGGCAGCCTGAGCAGACAGATGCAGAGATGGTGAACAGAATCGCTGCTCTGTGGAGTAAGGGGGTATATCAGAGGTGGCTGAGAGGCTGGGAGCCAAGGGAGGCAGGGCAGACAGAGATTGGGCAAAGAGAGGCTGGAAGGATGGGGGGAATCCTTCATACCTGACTTCAGTGGAACTAGCACCTATTTTAGCTATTTTTTTAATGGGAGTATAAGCCCCTCCCCTTCTTCTTCTTCTTTTTTTTTTTTTTAAGAAAATTTCCTTGATGAACAGTTTTTTGAAATCCCTGGACTGAAGGATTTCTGAAAGCCCAAGCTTGCCGTCCTAATAGTATCTATGACCTGCTCTGAAGAATTATGAAGTCATGGGACTCAAAGACCTGACCAGGGTTTGGGAGCCATTTTGGTTTCCAAAACTGATGATGCCTCTACCATGTACCAGGCTGTCTTCCACGGTTTACATTCATTAACCAATTAACCCTCCCTAACACCCTATGAGGGATACTTATCATCACCATTTGACGAATGAGAAAACTGTGGTTCAGATTGGTTAAGCCACTTGCTCAGGGCCACACAGAGTGATCTGTTTGATTCCAAGGCCCATGACCATCAACCACCATCCTAGAATAAAGGGGGAGGAAGTCACAAAGCAGTCATCCTGTCAGCAAGTGTCAGCACAGTCTGACTGCAGCAGAGACCTCCCAGCCCGAGTGAGGAATCTGCCCCTAAAATCTCAGGAACTATGTCAATGGGCTGTTTCATAATTCTCAGAATTCTATTCTATGTGCCTCACAAACCAGCATTTATGGGGAGGGTATAGCTCAAGTGGTAGAGCTCATGCTTAGCATGCGGAAAGTCATGGATTCAATCCCCAGTACCTCCCCTAAAAGTAAGCAAATCTAATCACCTCCACACTACCAAAATAAAGTAATTAAATGATACAATGCTAAATAAATAAAGTATTAAAAGCAAATGAACAAACCAGCATTCAGATTTGCTTATCCAACTGACTTTTGCATTTTCTGCTACATGTTTGGATTTGGGCCTCTTAAACACTAAGGTGCATTTACATAAAATGGGCAAATGATCATTCTGAATTTAGTGTTACTTAATGTTTTCTTACTGGACCTGCAGGACTACCAATGTTTCATTAAAGATTCCAGGCATTCAACAAAGGATAAGTAGAATAAAACTGTCCCTTTGTGCAGACAAATGACTGGCTACAGAGAAACCCCCAAATAGGAGGAAGGGATAAATCAGGAGTTTGGGATTAGCAGATACTAACTACTATATATAAAATAGATAAAACAAGAAGGCACTACTGTATAGCACAGACAATTATATTTAATATCTTGTAATAACCTATAATGAAAAAGAAAGTGAAAAAGAATATGTGTATATATATACATATATATATATATATAAAACTGAATCACTATGCTGTATACCAGAAACTAACAAAACATTGTAAATCAACTATACTTCAATTAAAAAAAGACACCCCCAAATAATACTCAGATACAGTATTTGAACTAATAAGAGAGGTCTACAAAATCACTGCATAAAAAAAATCATCTGCATTCCTATATATCAGCCACAATCAATTAAAATAATGTTGTTTTCTTAAAAAGATACCCATTTCTAAAGGCCATCAAAATAATTTAAAGCACCTAGGAATAAGTCTAGAAAAGTTATGTAAAAAATTTAGAAAAGCTCTTTGTGAAAAATGATTAAACTTTAGATGACATTTTGAAAGATCTAAATAGACGGAGAGAAATACAATGTTCTTAGATAAGAAAATTTAAAATCATAATTATATCAATTCTAACCAAACTCATCTATACTTTTAATGTAGTGCCTATAAAAATTCCAACAGGTATTTTCAAGGGATTTGAAAAGCTGCTTCAAAAATGTGTATGGTAGGTGGGAGGGTATAGCTTAATGGTAGAGTGCAGGCCTAGCATGCACAAAGGCCTCAGTTCAATTCCCAGCACCTCCACTAGAAAAATAAATAAATAAATAAAGCCCTCCCCCTCAAAAAAATTTTAAAAAATTTAAAAAATGTGTATGGTAAAGCAACTGTGCAAGAAAGCCAAGAAACTTCTGAAAAAGAGTAAGTGGGGGTGTAGGGCCTACCCAATCAGATACCATAACTTACTGTTAAAGATGGATAATAAAGACAGTGTTCATTGGAACAAGGACAGAAAATGGGCCAACAGAACACAATAGAAACCTGTATTTGTGGAAGTTCGATTTATGACCAAGTGGACATTTCAGATAGTGATTAAAGCTTGGATTATTTACTACGGTGCTAAGACAATTGGTGAATTAAAGAGAAGTAGGTGAAGTTGTATCCCTATCTCACACCATATACCAAAAGCCAAAACCCCCAAAAATCCATCCATTCAGGAAATTAAATATGAAATATAACAGTGAAAAATCTTTATAGGGCAACAAAGATAAATATGTTCATATGCTCAAGGATAGGAAGGATTTCTTAATCAAGAGCAGAAAGCCTAAATGATAAAGGAAAGCACTGATAAATTCAACCACATTTTAAAAGAAGAGTGCAAAAGCTTGCTGGGAAAAGATATTTGAAACACACTTCACTAACAAAGAATTAATAAAGAGAATATATAAAGTACTCCTGTAAATTTAAAAAAAAAGGAGCAAAAATAAATCATAAATGTGAGCAAAATCCTTAAGCAAGCTACCAGAAGAGGAAACACAAATGGCCCACCAACACGTGAAAAGATGCTCAACCTCATTAGTCATCGGAGAAACACACATTGAAACCTTGATGAGATGCTCTTTCACACCCAGTCTTACTACACCTACTGCTTCACACCTACCAGACTGACTATAATTAGGAAGTCGGTGAGCCCAGAGCTTGGAAAGGATGTGGAGCTACGGGAACTGCCAACTGGTATAACCCCTTTGAAAAAAGTTTGACCTTACCTAATAGAGATTAATATGCACACTCTCTACCACCCAGCAATCCTGTGCTTTGTGCCCTAGACAAACTCCTGCTCAGATGTTCAGGTTACAGGCAACATGCACAGATGTTCACGGCAGGGTTGTTTAGCAGAGTCAGGAACTGAGGGAGGAAGAGGGGCTCCTGGGGCACAAAAGGTAAGGTAGCGTTCACCCCGAGGGTCGCTGTAGGTCATTGCCTCTAATATCGCACTCTCTACGTCTGCAGTGAGTTGAACTGTGGCCCCCCAAAAGGGGCATGAAACCTGTAAATGTGATCGTATTTGGAAAAAGGGTCTTTGAAGATGTAATTAAGGATTAGGAGATGAGATCACTCCAGATAATCTGGGTGGCAAGTGACAAGTGTCCTTATAAAAAACACACAGATGTGTTACGTGAAGTAAGTCAGACAAAGACAAGTATCATAGGATATCACTTACATGTGGAATCTAAAAAAAGATACAAATTAACTTGTTTACAAACCAAAGATAGACTTACATGGAAAATGAACTATGGTTACCAAAGGGGAAAGGGGTGGGGAGAGGGATAAATTAGGAGTTTGGGATTAACATATACACACTACTATATATAAAACAGATAAACAACAAGGTCCTACTGTATTGCACAGGGAAGTATATTCAATATCTTGTAATATGTGGAAAAGAATCTGAAAAAGAATATATATATATGTATAACTGAATCACTTTGCTGTACACCCAAAACTAACACAACACTTAAATCAACTATACTCAATTTTAAAAAATGAAAAAAAAAAAAAAAAGAGAGAGAGAGACACACACAGAGGAGGGACACAAGGAGAAAAGGGATGGTCACATGAAGATGGAGGCAGAGACTGGAGTTGCGCTGCCACGAGCCATGAAGTCGTAAACTTGGAGCCACCAGAAGCTAGAAGAGACGAGGGAAGACTCTTCTAGATCCTTTACAGGGGGTGTAGCCCTGATGCCACCATGATTACATACTCCTGGGCTCCAGAACTGTGAGAGAACACAATTTTGGTTGTTTGAAGCCACCTATGTGTAGTCACTCATTATGGCAGCCAAGGAAACTAAGACAGAGTCTCTCTTGCCTCTCTGTAGCCCTGCTCTGTTGTTCAAAAGAGTAGAAAAAGGAAACCATCCTAATGTCCATCAACAGGAGAATACATGAATAAATTCTGGTGTTATTTCACAAGGAAACATTACAGCCAAATGAATAAACTGCAGCTACATGGGTCAGTTTGAAAGAACCTCACAAAAAATGTTGCGTGAAAGAAGCAAGTCAGAGAAAACTACAAATACATGCTTCCGAGTATATAAATTTCAAAAATAGGCAAAAGGAAACAATGCATTGTTTAGGTTTCGAGGCACAGGTAGGAAAGCTATAAAAAATAGCAAGTGACTGACTAACACAAAATAGTGATTACTTCAGGGAGGGAAGGGGCACTCAGGGTTTGTAAGGTTGTGGGGTTTGAGCTGGAGTGGGGGAACGATGGAATTTCTTGTAGTATTTCTCTTTACACTCTACGTGTACCTTTTATAGACTTTTTGATATCTTTATTGACACATCGTAAACTGACTATACTTCAATTTTAAAAATCTAATAAAAATTAACTAACAAAGTATAGGCTTATGGAAATTAACCTTGTCTGTTTGCTGAGTGTCTCTCCTCAGATAAAAGATTCCACAGGATATGGACTAGTCTTGTCACACGTCATTCAGTCACCTGACACACAGGCACCAGCTCCCAGGAGGGCAGTTACTGAGCTAGGCTCTGGGCTCCAAAAAGAGGGAACAGATTTGCAGGAAAAAGTGTTGGGAGGTGAGAGAAGAGAGAAAACACACACTGACTTACGTGCAAAACTAATTTGCAAGTTGAAATGCATTTAAGGGCCACGACTTATGTTGTCTGGTACTCCAAAGCCTGAAGGCTTTCAATACTTGTTAAAGGGATAAATCTCCTGACGGTATAAATTCTATCCAGTTAAAGATGGAAGGTTGAACACAGGTACTTAATATTCCAAAGCCCACTGAAATAAGATGAAGGGAATTTTTTTTTTTTTTAAAAAACATACCCAGAAGGACAACATAAGCAGAAGAGAGCAGCAAAAAAAAAAAAAAAAAAAAAAAAGGCAAAACAAACAAAAACCCAGCAACAAGAAAGCTGGCAAGCAGATGGATGAGTGGCCCTAAACTTGGCAGGCCCCACGAAGCTGACTCCCAAGCCAGAGCCAGGCAGGCTGAGCAGCCACGTGATTTGCACGCAGATCCCTGCAAAGCACTTAGCGCTGACAGCACCAAGCATCTGGAGAAGTTGGGGTGAAGGTGGACCCTAAGAGCTGGAGAATGCACTGAAAGCCTGTACAAGTTGAAGCCGGACGCCATTCCTCCCCAACTCCATGCAGTCTCGGATCTGTCTCCCCCAGAGGCTGGCAGACGTGGGGAGGTTTCTTCTCTGAAGAGGGATCTCTTTCCTAGGGGCAGCAGCTCAGTTGACAGCAGTGGGATTACGTGTATGTTTGCCTCCGGTGCGCTGAGACACCCCCAGCCCTCTGCCCCAATGATCCTCAGAAGGTTGGCAGCCAGGGGAACTGAGTATGATGCCTGGTTCCCTGAAGAGCTCAGTACCTGCCAGCCCTCCTCACCGTGTCACTAGCATGCCTCCTTCCCCTGGTCCCATAGTGGAGTGGCAGGACTAGAACCCAGACGCCCACCCAGGACTTCCAAGCCCATGTGCTTTCCCAGTTTTCTACTGGATCTCCCAGCTCAGGCAGACAAGCCCCTCTGACGCCCCACCCTCACCCTACTGTCCCCAACGCCAATATACTGGTTGAAAGAATTAGCTGGCATCCCATCAGACACGTCAAGGGCCTGGCCATCCTTCCTCGTCCTCAGCCCTCAGACTCCTGCACCCGTGGTACTCCGGGTCACAGGAGAGTCTTCCTTCACCTTCTAGCCTTAGAAGTCATTGGGAGGAGAGTTTATGAAAATCTGGAGGAGATCTGAAGAGTCCCCAAGGGTCTTGGGTTCTGGAGTGAGAAAAGGTCCCAGAGGGCGGAGTCTGGTCCTAGAAGGCTACATTTGAGAACTTCCTGGTCATACCCATAGGCTGTGGGTGAATGGATGTCCTCTTCCCCAAGAAAGGGAGAAGTTAAACAATTGCTTTGAGACCATCACATGTAGGGAAAGAGGAAAAGGAGCAGCTTCTGTATCTTCCAAACCTGAAATGAAAACCCCAGTCTCTCCGCTCAGGCCACCCTCCTGCTGCTAGTGTTGGCCGAGATGAGGGATAAATTTCATCTGTCTAAGAGCCATCTGAGAGGCGTGGCACACAAAATGCAGCAGCTTCTAGACTACTGGGAGGCCAGGAATCAAGAGCCCAGGATGCATCCAGGCACAGGCAACCTGTCTCAAAGGGCTTCCCTGGGGACGTCTGGCTCCATCCCTCCCTTCACAGACCCACCTGAGTGGTCTGCTGCAGAGCAGAGACCCCATGATCAGTCAGGAAAAAGAGCAGAAATACTCAAGAGGAACTCCAAAAGGATCCCCCACACCCACTCCCTCCCTGCTCCAACCCCAACTGCCATCAGCTCCAGCCAAAAAGCCTTCTGTCCCCGGGGAGCCCCCAGCGCCACTCTTCCCTGCGGGTACCACACAGCCAGGACAAGAAAGCATTCCTTTCGGTGGGGCAAGGAGGAAGTGGGCCCAGCCCTGCCAGGCGGGAGGGGAAGAGGATTCCATTCCTATTGTTCTCACTCAGACTGCCCAACAATGGGACTAAGAGCGGAGGAAGGAGGTGCCTTGGGAGTCTGTCTGACCTGCTGGAGCAGCAGTAACCAGGGCATTCCAGCCTCCAACTGGTTCTTGTGTTTTCTCCTGCCTCCCTCCCACACTCCCTCTTCTTCTTCCTCTCTCCACCCCTACCCCCACCATGCCGACAGTCTGCAGGAAGCTCAGGGCTAGAGGGCCCAGCCCTGGTGCCTGTCACCTGTTGCCAGTCCTGGCTTGCCCTGTGAGTTCTCTGCAACATTCCTTCTGCAGATTTGCAGCCTCGACCCACAGAGTTGAAATCCAAACATCTCCCCAGACTGTAGACCCCCCACTGGAATTCCCAGGGCCATGATCACATGGGGTGGAGAATGCTAATCAAAATCAGTTTCTTCCATTGTAGGCATCACTGCTTTTAAAGGACACAGGCCTGGTCCGGGGATGTAGCAATGAACCAAATAGATTCCTGTCCTTAAGAAGCTTATGTCTCGAGGGAGGGTACAACTCAGTGGTAGAGTGAGTGCTCAGCATGCACGAGGTCCTGGGTTCAATCTCCAGCACCTCCAATAAATAAACATAAATAAATGCAGTTACCTCCACCTCCCCCAGCCCCCAAAAAACCCACAAAAGAAACAAAAAAGAAGCATATGTCCTCATTTTCTGCTCTCACCTGTGTGCCAAGTCTATGTGGCAAGAAAATGCCCCCTCAACAACCTGGCCAGAGGTGTGGCAGTGTGGTACCGGGGTTAGGGGTAGGATTCTTGACATGAACTAGACCCAGGTTTGAGGCCTGCTTCTACCCATGTGCAAACTGTATAACCTTTGGAGAATTTTTCTTAGTCTCCTACATCTCAGTTTTCTCATCTGTACAGTGGGGTTTTAGCAGGAAGATAAGCAGTATTGTTAAGGATAACAGTCATCATAGGGGTTGTCGGGAGGATCCAATGAGAAGACACATGCCAAGAGCTTCGCCCAGTGTCAGGCGTGTAATAAATAAATGCTCAGTTGCCATCAGGTGTCCTCCACGGGGGAGCTGTCTTGGACGAGGAATCTTTGCTCCAGTTTACTGTGTACTTGCAAAAGTTCCAATTGCCCTGACTGCTCCCTTTTCTGCAACATCTTATCGTGAGCTAGCTCCCAACCCAGAAATTCACTGGGCTGTTTATTTCCCATTTGTCCATGTGCTCACCACAAACATGGAGGAGCCTCTGGGTGAGGCTTATACTGAGAAGCTATAATCGTAACCTTGCAGCCAACGCATGAAGCCAGGGGACGGGATCCAAGCGCAAACAAACCCTCCATATGGTTCAGATTTCTGAGGTCCTTGAGAAGTAGAATTCAGGAAGGTTTCTAATTATGTCATGGGCTATTTGAGAGAAAACAGCACCCTGTGAGAGAGAGGACCCTTTCTCAGCCTCCAAACAGGAAGATGACTCAGTCCCATCAGCTATCTCCTTGGTGTTGGGACAAAAAGGCGGGTCCCATCCTAAGGACCTTCCTTCTCAACAGGATGATCACAAGGAAGTTTAAAATCATTCACTGAACAGTATGGACAGGACCAGGGTGGAGACTGGTCACCATATTATTGCAAATAATTCTTGCCTACAAGTGATGTCTACCTCTTCATGTTTGCAGTGGGGGTGGGAAAACCATTCTCAGAGTAGGTATGAAACAAGGCCCTGTACTCCTAAACCCCCTTCCCCAAAGATGTTAAATCCTAGTCTCCTTTCAGGTCATTTATACAGATATTGAAAGACTCAAGGAAACATCTGAGCAGAGCGTGATCTAATCCTATTGTCTTAGACAGATGTGCTTTCTGAGTTCTTCTCACCATGAACTTGACTTCATGGGACCTCACCCTGCACAGAGCCTCCTGCTAAGGGCTACCACATTTGTTTGGCTATTGTCAGTGTGCCTCAGACACCTGAGGAGGTTGCACTGAGTCCTTGGGCTTCTAGACACACAGAGCTGAGAGGAAGTGGGCACAGTCAACACATCTCTGTTTGCTGATCTGAAGATATGGGGTGGGCCAAGAGACCCCAGGATCCAAGTCAGGTTTCTCTGTGAGCGTGTGAGGAGGTTGAGGCAGGGAAGGGATGCTGGCTTGTCCTGTCGTGTACCCTAGTTAACTGGAATAGGGAATTCAGGGTCAGGTCAGAAATCCCCACGGGGACAGGCTGGAAGTGAAGACACGATAAGCAGCCGAAGGAATGGGATGGTGTCTGTTTACTTAGTGATGTCCCTCAGAGCCTGCCTGGCAAAATGGATAGTGTGTAGAAGACCGCACATCAGTCAGGGCTCTGGTAGGAAACAGGGGGGACCCTCGAACTGGATGGATGAGCAGTTTAACAAAGGTTCAATTTACGAACTTGAAGGAAAGCAACAAGGAACACTGCAGTGTCCCAGGGTGAGCCACACAGGGGGCAGGAGGATGGGATAGAGGCCACCCAAGGCAACCCAGCTCACTCTCCCCACTCCCCCCAGCCTCCTGCCCATGCTTCCCATTGGACGAACCCAACCAGAAACCAGAGGGGAGTGAGCTCAAGGTGTGGTCCACCCCAGTCCATCCCTCAGGTCACACAGCAAGGTAGAGAAGGGAGGGACTGGCTCTGGAGGGGCAAACAGAAGTCATCCAGCCCAGCCCTCAATAAGGAGTTGCTGGTTGACTGAGAAGCCAGCCTCGGACCCTGGATGAAGCTAACAGAGAAAGAAGCCACTTGGAGCTCCTCTGTGTCATTGCTGTTTGTGGATAACTTCAACTCACTGAGCACTTACGCACCAAGCACTGCAGTAAGGGCATTACATAAATGATCTTTCTTCATCTTCACAACAGCCCCATGGGGTGAACACGGCTATTATCCCCATTTGACAGATAAGAAAACTGGGCCTCAAAAGGTTTATGTAACTGGGTTCAAGATCCACACTTACTCAATGGAATAGGGATTCAAGTTGACTCTTACTCTTTTCTTTCTATTTCCCCACTTTTCACAAAGAACATTTTTAAATGTAGAGAAGAGCTGAAAAAATAAAACAGGGAACATCCTTATCTCAACCACTCAGATGCAACAATTGTAAATACTTTGTCCTATTTGCTTTATCTGTGTGTATATATCATATGTAGATTTTTATTTAGAAAAAATACAAAATAACTTGCAAATATTCCCTCATGCATCTTCCAAAATATCGACATTCTCTTCATAATCACTCTACTACTATCACACCTAAGAACATTAACACGAATTTCCTAATATCAAGCAAACCAGTTTAAGAGTCAAATTTCTCTCATACTCCCCAAAATGTCTTGTATTTCTTTATTTGACCCAGAATGCAATAGTTTATGCACTGCATGCAACTGTTATGTGTTTTTAGCCTCTTTTAATCTAGAACTGTACTCCCAAAGTTTTTCATTCAATGACATGGGCTTTCTGAAGGGTCCCAGCCTGCTGCCCTATGGAATACTCCATGTTCTTGATTTGTCTGTTTCCTCGTGGTGTTACTTAACTTGTTTCTGTATTCCTTTTATTTCTGTAAACTGAAAGTAGAGGCTCGATTAGATTCAGGTTAAATATTTGGGGTAAGAATGTTTTACAGGTGGTGCTGGTCCCTCCTGTTGCATCACCTCAGGAGGGCTGTGATGCCAAGGGACTCTCAGAGCCTACACTCTGACCTGCCAATCAGAGGCCAGTCCCCTAGCCAGGAGGAAGGGTAAGGGAAGGGCTAAGGATGAATTTGCTGACCACTGGAAAAATCCAGACTGAGGAATTCCCTACTGAGTGTCGTCTGGTTGGGAGGATGGAAAATCCATGGGAAAGAATAGGGTAAGACAGGGGAGGGACAGATGACCTTGACTTCCAGGAGCCTTTTTTTTTTCTCTAAGCAGTTGTAAAATATGCCAACTTCAAAGAAAAGGACAGCTCCCCACTGTGAAGCACAAACACATAGACTTGTGCCTCATTCACAGGTGAGCTGCACCCCACCACCCGCAGCGTGACCCTGTTCACAACCAAGGATGTTTGTCTCTCTTAAGTGGTCCCTTTTGTCCATCAAATTATGTTTTGTTTTGCTTTGTTTTGTTTTTTGGTTAAGGATGGTCTTGTTGCAAGAAATAAAAAATCCACTTAAGGTAACAATGTGAAAAAGGATGTATCACAAGGAAACATATATTTAAAAACAGACAGACTCATAGGGATCCCCAGACAAGAACTGTCCAGCTGCTCTCACATCACACCTAGATAATTATGGCAGACATGCTCTGGAGTGTCTGGCCAGCACATAATCCCCCATGGACCCTAAAAGCCCTGGGTTTCAGGACCTCTTCCTTTGGTCACTGGGTTAGGAATTGGTGACCTCATCAGGATTTACCCTGGTCCCACTGGATTCTGCCCCCCAGGAATCTGACATTAGAACTAAGACAGGCTGGTCCGTCTCTGGACCAGTTGCTGGCATTGAGGATGTGTCACTTCAGTAAAGCTGAGAAAGGCCAGAAGTGTGTCGCAGAGGCATCCCTGAGGCTCCTTCGTGAAACAGCACAAACATACAGACCTGGGCCTTACACTACACGAGCTTTTTGGCTTAAGCCAGCTTGTAAGGAGTCTGTGTAATCTGCCACTAAATCAGCCTGACCCAGCAGTAGCATACCAGGGCAGGGCAGAGGAGCAGGCTGCCCCGTCGGGAGGAACATCTTACCACAGACATTGTTCAGAACTGCTGGTGTATGGCGAGCAGGCCTCTGCTTCAGTTGCATTCCTAACTTTTCATTCCCTGCAGACAATGTGCCCCTGAGTGTCTGCACCAGGTGGCTGCTCCCAACCACCTTGCTCTTGGGACACCACAAAGACTAGGTCAGTGAGGGCCAGACCAGAAAGGGTTTGGAAATGTTTCTGAAAGCCTGTGTTTCCCTCTGCATTCCAGCCCTAATTCAAATGTGATTCTGGAAGGAGCCCCCAGAAAGAATTCCCAAGGCACCTGAAGGTTTTCCTTCTTACCAGCCTGTAGAGGGCAGAGGACAGGTCCTGCCCATGGGACTCAGCCCCAGACATCAGCAGGGCCAGAGCCTGAGTCTTCGGCCTGTTCCCAGCTCCAGCTAAGCACCCCTCCAGTGGCCGCATCAGTCCCCAGTATGGACTTCCTCAAGCAGAGATGGCTAGTCTCCTCCTCCTCCTCTTTGTGCGAACGTCCCCTCTTCTGTTTACTCAATGAGATCCAGTTCTTAAGAGGAAGTGAGGGTCACAGATGGGAGCCCAGAAGGCTTCCTGGCAGAGAAGGTGAACTTGTACACAAGACCTCAGGACCCAACCCAAGTGTTACCACCTTCTCCAGAAACATCCCAAGAATGCCTGCCTTCTCCCAGGCCCTTGGGGGCTTCCCCCTGCAAGGCCCAGATAAACGCTATCTCAGGGAAGCAACATTGTCTAATGCTTAAGAATGTGGTCTCTGTAACCCAGCTGCCTGGGTTTGAATTCCGGCTTCACGGTTTAACAATCAGTCACTTCAGACAGGTTATGTGATCTTACCGAGCCTCGATTTTTTAAAAACGATTTTAGTGAAGTAGACTTTACACATCATAAAATTCACAATTTAATGATTGTGCAATTTAATAATTTTTAGTAAATTTACTGAGTTGTGCAACCCTAATTGAATTTTAGGAGATTGCTATGACCTCATAAAATCCCTTGTGCCCCTTTAGAGTTAATCCTTATTTCAATCCTCAGCCCCGAGGGACCATTAATCTACTTTCTGTCTCCATAAGTTTGCCTTTTCTGAACATTTCATATAAATGAAATCATACAATATGTGGCCTTTTGTGTCTGGCTTCTTTCACTGAGCATAATGTTTTTAAGGTTTATCTACAATGTAGCATGTATCAGTACTTCATTCCTTTTTATTGCCAAATAATATTCCAGTGTATGGAATATATACATATTCTTATCTATTCATCAAATGATAGATACTTCTGGTTTGAAGCTACTAAAAACAGTGCTACTATGAAAGTTTTTGTGTAGACACCGTTTCAGCTCTCTTGGGCATATACCTAGGAGTGGAATTGCTGGGTTGTATCTGAAATTGAGGTCTAACGCTTTAAGAAACTACCACACAGTTTTCCAAAGTGGCTCAGCCCTGATTTTATTATTGAAAACTCAGTACACTGAGTCCCTACCTTGTCTGAGTCAATGAATGAATGAGTCCATGTATGCAAAGCACTCAGCACAGTGCCTGGCTTGAAGTGCGTGCTCGGGAAAGGCTGCGTATGCTAGCTGGTATAATTAGGTCCTAATTCTTTGACTAATTCTTCCTTGGAGGCAGGGATTGTGTCTGATTTGAGTCTTTTTCCCAGCCCTAGCAGAGTCTCAGAAACTTGAATACAGGGCCCATTACAGGACAGAAGAGGGCAGAGCCGTCCCAGAGGCACATGGTACCATGCGGTTCAAGAGGGAGGGTCCTGCTGAGTGCATGGGGCAGGGCTTCCTGGAGGCAGTGGCCATTAAGCTGGACTTTGAAGGCTGCCTTCTGCAAGGGCACGAGACTGATCCATAAACAGATACTCTTCACACCTCAGGTAAAGCATCCACAATACCTCCCCTTGGACTGAACCCTGGGGAGGTTCAGTCCCCTATTTTCCGCTGGCATGGAGGGAATATGATGGGGGACACTTTCTGCCTGCTTTCTCCATTATCCAGCAAAAGTTGGGAGGAAGACTTGCAAGGCACCTGACAGCTCTCTCCAGCACTGAATCATTCTCCCCACCCTCTGCCCTTGACCACTGAGACTAAGAGCAGGCTCTGGGGTGTCCCTCCATGGGGCTGGGCCACAGGCTTTGGAATTAACTGCTCCCCCCCTCCTTAGGAGACCCCTCCAGCTCCTTCCCGCCCATCCTCCTTCATGCCCCAGGTCCCAGCCACTGCCCCACTCACTGTCTTCTCCAGGAGAATCAGGGTTCACTGGGGTGCTTACTCTCTGCCCATCTCCCTCTTACTTTCCACCTGCACCGCTGACAAGAGCAGACTGATGAGCAGAAACCTGTGCCCCGACCCCAGCCCCGGACAGCCTCCAGCCTGATTTACCTGAGGCTTTGGTTCTAATGCACTGCAGAAGTCTTCCACTGCTGGACCGGTAGCAGTCACACCTGCGGCTCACCTCCACCCCTCACATCTGCCGGAAGCCCACCCCCCACCAGCCCCACCAGCCCCACCAGCCCAAAGGCAGCTCGGGCTGGGGGAAGGCGGGGGAGGAGCAGAGGAAACACTTCCTATCCCAGAAGGCAATTTCAAAATCAACGCATTGCGGACCCAACAGCAAGCCAACTGCACGTTTAAGGAAATCAGTGGAATGTATGCAATTAATTAAAGGGTAAGACTCAAGGCAGACTAAATACTGGAAATCAGGAACTGGAGTCCAAGTCCCTTCATGATCGTAAGGGGGAACTTCCCGATTTGATTGCAGAAAGCAATTTACTTCAATTAGTAGTGACATAAACAGGGTGATTGCTTAATAGGAGTGCCGAATCTCTAAAAAATAAACAGCCCGAATTGCATCCCTTACCATTATATTAGTGGAATGAGATAGCTTTTCCCGAGACAGGTTTGATTAACCCCTTAGGAGCCACCCCACTCCCAAACAGGGAGCTGCCTGTCTCCTGCAATGTCTCTACATTGTAGCCCTAACATTTGTTGTGCATTTAATACGTGTTAATCAATTTGATTGTTGCTTTCATGTCTTTTAACCCCCTCAAACAAGGGAGTCAGCTTTTCAAATACATTTCCAACCATATCATTCCCCTGCTTAACTTAAAACTTCCTCAAGGTTCCCAACAATTTATCATGGCCTGAAAGCCCCACAAGATCCGTCCCCTGCCTGCCTCTCCCACCTCCACTCAGAGTACTCTCCCACTTACTCACTACACTGTACATTTGTAATCACTGCCTGTTCCTGAAATATACCAAGATCGTTGCCACCTCAAGGTCTCTGCACCTGCTGTTCCCTCTGCCTGGAATGCTCTTCCTTCCTTTCTGTGTAGAACTGACTTCTCACCTCCAGACCTCAGGTTAAACATCACCTCCTCAGGGAGGCCTGCTCTGCCCCATCGTTACCACTCCCTTCTGGCTTCTGATCTGACACTTAGAATTACCACTAATTATCTTGTGTGTTTATTGTTGAAATATTTCTTGTTTGTTGTCTGCCACCCTCTTCGCCATAACGTCCTTGAAAGCAGAGATCCTGCCTCCTGTCTGGCTTGTTCACTGCACCAGGTCAAGCACACTGTACGCAGCCAGAAGGTATCTGCTTAATAAAGGAAGTATTAGCCCTGCTTCTATCTAGGTGAAAGAATCGAGGTCCAGAGAAGTTAAGCCACTCCTTCCACTGTCAAACAGCGGGTAAATGGCGGAGCTGGGGTTCAGACAGCTCCCTCCCACGTAGCTACCCTAAACAACCCTTTTGACTGTTTTTGAGAAGCCTCCCTTCCCTGCATCCACCTTCCCCCACTGCCGTCTCACCGTAGCCACCCCAGCCCCAAGAAGCAGGCACCCATCCAACCAGCAGGGAGAGCATTAGAACCACCACAGCCCCAAAGCAAAATCTCTTCTTCCCGCTGAACACCCTTCCATCATGGGGATGGTTGGTACTGCTGCTCCTCAGCTGGGCAGGGTCCTCATTCCAAGGTCAGAAGTTAAAGACCATAAGACCTTCTTCCTCTGGCTCCTCATCTGGAGGATTTAGGTAATGAACTAGGCTCCTCTTAGGAAAGGCACCCCTGGCTGGGAATGTGGAGGCTGTAGAAAAACTGCTTGGAGGAGCTTAAGCTGCCCAGTGACGGCCACCCCCAAGCACCGCCAAACCCCACCCTCAGCCCAGCTCTCCACACTGCCAGTTGGGTGGGTGCTGCCTGGGCCTTATCCTGGGCTGGTTTAAACTGGAAAGAGAAGGCTGAGGAAGCCAAGCTCTGGCAGGAGAAGTGGCCAGGAGAAGATCGGAGAGAGGATGAGAGTTGCGAAAAATTGTGTGCAAGAGCCCCCTCTCTGGGCTGCCAGGGTGTGGGACTCTGAGCCTTTCCCCGGGGCCAGGCAGATGGGGCGGGGGCTGACCGGAGAGCAAAGCTCTTCCCCTGCCTGCGCCCGCCAGACGCCGGCTGACTGAGCCTCACTGTCTTCCTCTGGCCCCTCCACATCGTCACCCTCGGGAAGTCAAGTGCGGCTGTCATCACAGCTTCACTGTCATTCTCTCTGTGACCTTGAGCAGATCTTTAACCTCTCTGCAGCCACTTCTGGTTGATAAAGATATCACAATACTCATCCTGCCTAAAGGCCAAGTTTCAACAGCTTTAAAAAAGGTAATGAATGGGAAAAAGGATAAAGTACACCAAGGGGATATACTCTTGTTTCAGCCTAAGTAGGAAACAGACTTAAACATTTAGTAAACATCCACTGTGAAAGGTAGCTTTTTGATGCCTCATGTTTAGAGAAAACTGATGTTCACAGAGTACCTTGCCTCCAGCTACTGAGCACCTACGCCTAGGCGTCCATCACTGTCCCTGATGCCTGCGTTCAGCTGAGACATGACTTTGGCACTCAGACCTGATCCAATCAGACAAAATCCTGGGGAGAAGGGAGCAGCCTAGGAGCATTCCCTGAATGCAGGTGAAGAGCACTGGGATGTGAGGGGGGCACAGGGTACAAGAATCAGATCATGGGGCTTCCCAGGCCATGGAAAGGGGTTTTCATTATTTGGTTCCAAGTTACAATAAGAAAGCAATAATAAAAAAAAAAAATCAACCTCTTTAAAAGCAACTCGAGTGGCATGGAGATGGCCCCGTGGGCAATAGGGCCCAGCAGGGGGTGGGAGGGGTGGTGGACTTAAAGGGAAGAGGATGGATTTGAATTCAAGAGACATTTTGGACGCAGAACCCATGGGACCCGCTGGATGGGGGCGAGGATGATCAGAAGACAGTGCTAGAGGTTGAAAATACTTTACCAAGGAGTAAAGCAAAAACCCCAAGCTGCCTTCTTGCTAGAGACACTTAAAACATTTAAGAAGATTCCAGACCTAATGGATAAACATGGAAAAACTCTCGAAAACAAGTCTCATGTATGCCCTCAGGAAACACGGATGTATGGCGCCTCTAACCCCATTGGCCGGAGCCATCTGCTCCTTTCTTTAATTAAGCTCCCTAAGCCCCTTCACTGTTAATGATTCCCAGCTCCTCGGTGGGACAGGACCTTTTCTCATGAGATTCCGGCCCAGCACAGCCTTCAGAAATGCCTTAGTGTGCCTTTACTTAGGCTTTGGCGCCAGCTTCGGGCCTCAGAGCTTCAAATTCCCCTGTGACCATGGGGAAGAAAGACTGAGGCCCATTTGAGGTCATACAATGTTTTCCAAGGAGCTCAAGTGTCACCTCCTCTGTGAGGCTCGCCCTGACTACTCTAAAATAAGAATTCCACCTCCCTGTTATTCTCTCTCTCTATACTCAGAGGTTTTTGTTTGTTTGTTTTGGGTTTTTTTTTTTTAATTCATGACAATTATCATAATTTATAATTACCAATGACTCATTAGATTACTCTTGGCCATCCCTCCCCAGCAGGCTGGGCCCTTCTGTCTCTTTAGGCTATATCTGCAGCCCCCAAGTACACTGCAGTCACCTAGTACGTAGTTTATATTTACCCATTAAATTCAAGGCACTGGACTGGGGCTTTGAAAGCTCCCATCAAGCCTTCCCTCTTGTCTCTTTCTGGCTCCACAGCTCTAACTGCCACTGCCAACTTGTGTCCCCAGCACAGAGATACCTCCCAGGCATTTTGTTCTCCAGGGTGGCGGAGGTGTGGGGTCTATCAGTCCAGTGGCTGCTGAATGCATCACGTCACGGAGGTCAAAGAGGTTACTGATAACAAAAAGCAAAGCCAGGCCTCATTTGTTAAATGATGGTACTCACAGCACTCAGAGCCAGGACGTGGTGGACAAGACCAACATGGTCCCTGACCCTCTCGGAGCTCACAATCTAATGGGCTCCTCAAAGTCTTTTCCAAGAGCCATCTGTTCCCCAGGCCAGATGTCCATGGCCAGGGCTTCCAGCTCTACCCTCCCCCATCTCTGCATGTGGCAGCTTTCAAGATGCCCAAGGAAGGATTCGATGCAGCAAACCCCACCTCCACTGACTTCAGGCCAAGGGGACACTAGGAATGAAGCTTTCAAGCTTTCCTGTCCCAGCCCTGTGGCTCATTAACTACATGACCCTGAGCACATCACCTCCGTAAACTTTATTTCTTCCCCTGCAAAAGGAGATCAAGAGTCCCCACCCCGAAGGGTGGTTATGAGGATTCAGTTAGATGATGCTGATGATAACTGCTGATGTTTTTGAAGTTCTTTGCTAGTGCCAGACACTGGGCTAAGAGCTTTGGCCGAATTATCACATTTAATCTTCCCAACAACCCCATAAGGAGAGCTGTTATCACCCCTGCTTTTAGAGATGAGGACAGACATTACATCAGTGCCCAGTGTCACGCAGCCAGCAAGTGGCAGAGCTAGGATGCAGACCCACCATGGTCACTGCAGTCTACCCTACAAGCCATTTCCTTATGTTGCCTCCCCCTGTGAATGCAGGCAAAGTGCATGGCTGGGTGTCTGGTACGAAGTAAGTGCTCAGTACATGGTACCTTTTATTCAGCAACCGGAGGCTCCCATTACAAGGCTGCCCCAGCTCTGACAGTTTGGGATTGGCCTGTGACCTCCCAGCAGTCAGACTCTCCCTGACCCTTTCCTGTTCCAAGTCCCAAATCTGCCTCCTTATAGAAGCTCAGATGGGAACAGACGGTGGCTGTCCATTCCCTGTCACCTCCCCGACAGCCCAATCACTGTGGGCCACCCGAAGCCTCACCTGGCTGAAGACCCAGATCTTAGCCTCCGTGAAGATGCTGAGGGGCCAAGTTTGCCTCAAGGGTCTATTTTTGGCTCTCCCTGTCCCCTTCACCCTACCTGCAGGTCCCAGCCTGAATGAAAACAGCAGGGGCCTGGGAGGTAGCTCCAGGTACCACTGGGACCAGCACAACTCAGTTCCAAAGAAAATGGTAGTATGAGATCATTCATTATAATACTCAGCTCCCAGAAGAAACCACTGCAAGCCCCATCCAAACCACAGACAGCTCTGGCAGCCTCGGTATCCTCTTAGGGTTACACAGCTTTGCAGGGAAATAAATACCAACTCATCTCAAAGGAATTTTAAGGGCTAATAAACCTTAACCAGTCTGTGCAGAGAGGGCTCCTTTCCGAGGGAGGGACTGCGGTTTTAGGGAGGAAGGACTGAGAGGGCTCCGGGGCAGGACTTAGAGGAGACCCTGTGGGCCGGGCTGCAGGGCCATTCTTCAGAGAGGCTCAGCCCTGTGCCCTTGGCCAGCCCCTCCTTGTATACCATCAGAAGCCACCATCAGATGGGTAGTGAGTTCCCCATCACAGGAGGTGTTCAAGCATATTCAAAGATAAACTGCATGGGTCTAAGGGACCTTCTAGTTCCAGGATGTTATTATATTATGACTTTCAAGTATAGGAACCTACCCTTGGCATCAACAAAAGGCAGGATAGTATGGGAGAAAGTATTGGCAACTAGAAACTGAAGACCTGTAATTTTATACTAGCTGGGTGACCTTGGGCAAGTTGCTTCACCTTTTTTGAGCCTCAGTAAAACAGAAATAACAATACTGTCTCCTGCCTGTCCCACCTGACTGTCGGAAAGGAGCAGATAAATTGCAGTGCATTGTGTGAAAAATGCCCGGCAAATTGCGAGATGCTTCGCAAACAGTTAGATGCTGCAGACACACCAGGCATTAAGCAGAGAAGGTGGCTTCCTGTCTGGGGTGATGGGAAACGCGCTAAGAGCCCAGCCTGACCATCACTCCATGTGCGAAGAAGGCACTGTCTTCTACTGCCCTGTGTTTTCTGGGGGAAGCAAACCAAGTGTGTCTGTAGATTCTGAGCCAGAATCCACTAGCCGTGGATCCTCAGCCAGCTCAATTCACTGGAGCTCCTTGTGCCTCACTTTCCTCATTTAAATAGGTATAATGAGGGTAGGCATCCTAGAGAGGCCTGAGGAGGATGAAGTATAAAATAGATACCAAGTGCTAAGAGCAATGAAAATACTATACAAGGATTTACTGTTGTTGTCATTCAGATCTTAACCAGCTAAGTAAGTTAATTACTACCAGCCACTGTCAGTGAGCAGGAAGAACAATCCTAACGACAGATGGATTTTGAAAAGAGTGGCAGAAACAACCACTACTGTTTAATAAGCAATTAACATGTACCAGGCACCGTGCTAAGCATTTTACGGACATTATCTTCTCTAATCTCCGTGACAGTCCTTTGAGGTGGTCGCTTATTGTTCCCATGATATAGGAGACTAGGCCTCAGCAAGTTCATGTGACTTCTCCAAGGTCACAGAGCAAGTAAGTGATGGTGTCAAGGCTTGAACTTGGGCAGGCTGGTGCTGAGGTCAATTCTGTTAGGCTTATCCTGGCCTCTGGGATCAGAGCCTCTGTAGTGAGAGGCTAAAAGAAACAGGCAGATCATGTGCCGTGGGCGGCCTGCAGGCTGCACTGCACCAGGGATCCTCTGGTTTCCAAGGAGGAGGAGAAGGGCCTCCCTTCAGGGCCAGACAAGATGGCAAGGTGTTGGGGAACGAATGGCAAGTGCAAGAAGAGAGTCCTATCCAAGCCTCAGTGGCCTTTGCCCCTCTGTCTATGGACAGATGTTGGGGGACCTTCCCCCAGAGGAGTGAGTCTGGGTGGGGAGATCAAATGCCAGGAAGCGAGGCTGCCTGCTCAAGTCAGGTCAAGCCTAGGGAGAGGTAATAAGTAACTGGGCTCAGTGAAGAGTCAGCCTGTGTAACCAAGGCAACCATGAGGTTTCATACGGAGACCGTAGGGCTGGAACGGGCATCCCCCTGCCCCCCAGCCCCAGAGCTGGCAGGTCACATTCCCTGAGTGCCAGGACCAAGGTGCTTAGACTCCACTGCTGCCTCCCGCCAAGGAAGGGAGGCCCTGCCAGGTCCTCAGCAAAGATCTGGTTGCCCCTGATATGAAAAGCAACAACTTTTGGCCTCTGCCCAGAAGTGGCCAAAAACACCCATGGGAGAGAAAGAACCTGCTCAGTCCTCACTTCTCAGACTTCTGTGCCTTCCCAAACACCCAGAGGCTGAGAATGCCCTGGAAAGGTGGAGGCTGGCCCCACTGTGCCAGGCCTGTGCCAAGTGCTGCCAGGCTTCTGAGATCTGGATGCCAAAAGGCAGGCCCGGAGAGAGGTACGGCCAAGAGGGGACAGGAGAATGGAAGCCTTAGAGGCACCGTCAGGACCTCGAACAGACGCGGCTGTGTAAACCCGCCTGTCTCCTCCTCATTTGCCAGCAGGCTCCAAGGTGCTAGTTCGGGGAAGCGCTCTGGGTAGCCAACCAAGAGGCTAACAGGCCGGCTGTGCAAGGCGCTCTTCCCACAGAGCCTCACCCACGTGGCAGGCAGGCAGCTGGCAGCTTGTTTTACGAACATCCAAAATCCAAGAGGAACCACAAAACCACGCTGGGCTGCAGACAACGGACTGAGAAGGCCGATGCTGGGGATGCCCCCGCGTCCTCCCCCTGGACTGGGCTCCTGCCAGGCTCTGCCGGGTGCAGGGCAGCGGTGGGAATCCTCTCCCTGTCCACCAGGCCCCGAAGTCTTCCAAGTCTCAGCATCCAGCCCTGTGACTGGGAACACCTTCTGTCGCCCCAGGTGGCCTTGAAAATGGGAAACAGTGGAGCGGGGGTGGGGGTCCAGGACATAGCTCAGAGGGTCGGTAACTGAAGGAGATGACTTGGAACCCTCTGATAGCTGGAGTCCTTTCACTGCCCGTTACTAATTTCTGACGAAGGGGAAGAAATCAGCAGTTTGGGGAACCCTGGTGCCTAAGGGGTGGTATGGGGGGGCAGGGGGCAATGTTACCTGATTTTCCAAAAC
This sequence comes from Camelus bactrianus, assembly GCF_048773025.1. NCBI lineage: Eukaryota > Metazoa > Chordata > Mammalia > Artiodactyla > Camelidae > Camelus > Camelus bactrianus. Next base: position 101,230,376 of record NC_133541.1, on the reverse strand, counting down.
TGTCTTTTTTCACTAAACAATATGTTGAGGATATTTTTGTGTGTCAGGAGATACAGTTGTGTGCATTCATTTTATAATACAAAGTGATAAAATTATTTTCAGGTACCTTTTCAGCTAAGATTTGGAGGGTGTGAAGATGGATGGATGGATGGCTGGACAGAAAAAGAGTTAGGGCTTCTCGTCCCTCTTGATCACAGTCACAAAGATATTACAGATCTTAAGACTGGAAGGGCTTAGCTTAGGGTCAACCTTCTTGTGAATGCACCTCCCTAACCACTTCCGTGGTCCTCTCCCCCCACTGGTCTTTACCTCTGTAAGCTTTCCTTTCCCTTCTGAGCACTTCATCACAGTGTTAACTGGCTGCTTTTTGTGCATCATCTTTGTCCTCACTAGGCTGTGAGCTCTGCAAGAACAGATGTGTTCTAAGCACCGAGCATAATTCTAGTGAGCATTCAATTAATGAGTCTTCACTTCCTAATAATGAACACATAATGAGTATTCAATTCATATTTGTTAAATGAACAAATACTAAGTTCAGAGGGAGGTGCCAAGTGACATAAGATGTGGTCCCTACTTTTCGTCTTACTATATAAGGAGTAAAAAAGATGGTTGTGTGGAAAAAAGTAATCAATTAATGAGAGCATTCAACAAATGGTCTTGGAATAACGGTGAAAGGCATTCATAAGGAAAAAGAATGAAACTCAGCTAAATCCCATAACTTACATAATAATTAGTTCAAAATGGACCATCAATCTAAATGTAAAATACAAAACTTTTAGAAGGAAACGGGAGAAAATTTTCATGAACTAGAGTCAGGTGAAAAGTTCTTAGACATGACACCAAAATCACAATCCATAAAAGAAAACAATTGATTAAACTGGACTTCATCAAAACTTAAAATTTTTTATCTGTGAAAGACTCTAGCCTACAGCAGCAGAAGCACACACCTAGACCTCTGCTACCATTTCATGGAGAGGGCAGAATGTGACTTCCCACCCTTGACTCTGGGCCTTGGAACTCGCACTGGTCAATGAGACATTTTAGATGTGAAGTGAGCAGACACTTGAGATACGTTTGAGCATGACTTGCTTTTCGGCTATGAAAAGAATGTGCCTTGGGGACCTGACAATCCAAGGAGGATGAGAGACTCGTGGTGCAGACCTGGACCCAACCTGCAGCCTGGAGCCAAGACCAACAGAGCCTAGATCAGCTGGACCCCGGTGGCCCAAAGACAGTTCAGCATCACACACACGACACGTCTCATCAGCCTCCTTCAATGTGAAACAGGTCCGCAGCCTTCACGACCTAGACACTTTTGAAGATGGCTGGTCAGATACTTCAGAGTATGTCTTTCAGTGTGGTCCTTATGATTAGATTCTGGTTATGCGTCTCTGGCAGGAACACAGAGAAGTAAGGCTGACTGATTGCCTATCAGGGGCGCATGATTTCAATTTGTCCCATGGCTGGTGATGCTCTATTTGATCATTTGATTAATGTGATGTTTGCCAGACTTCACTGTAAAGTGACCCTTTTCCTGTTTGAAGTTAAAATATCTTGTGGAGAGAATATTTTAAACTATGTAAATATTCATTGATAATTTATATTAGTATGGAGTAATGGTCTCCTAATTCAATCAGTGGGTTATAATTCATCCCTATCATTATTTATTTTGATGTTCAAATTGTCCCAGATTAGGCCAGTAGAGGCCCCTTCGAGCTGGCTTCTGTGTCCATTTGACATTTCTCCTTCATTTTTTGAGCACGTGCTTGCTTTCTGCCATAACAAGATGCTCCAGGCTCTTCTTGTACCTTTCATGCCCTAATCCAGGAATCAGCCGTTTCTCCAAGGAGCCCTAGTTCCTGCTATTGGAAAATATATTTAGAAGCCAAGATCTGAGTGCTAGGTGTGTTCATTGCTCTTGAGGTGTCACTATGCCTGGGCCCTCAGTGGGGTCAGAGATAGTGGACATTTACATGTATCTGTCACAATCAGTCAGTCAATCAATCAATCTACCTACCTATCTACTTATCTATGTACTTAAAGCTATGAGTTCTGATAGATATCTCCAGTCCAAATTCAACATTATAAGGTTCATTTAAGTTTTATCCCTCTCCCTAATTGTAACTCCCTTCTCTGACAGTGAGAAACCTGGCTCTCATTAGTCCTAATATATCTGCTTATTTGATCCCTCTCCCTGATGTCACCAATCTGCCGCCCCCAACCTTTCCCCTGGATGCCCTTCTCACCCTATGACTCCTATGCTGGGACAACCCCCACCCACAGGGACACGTTCCTCACTCTGCTTGGACTCTGACTCTTCACGTCAGGCCCCCTCCTCTACACAGATACCTTCTTCACTCTATCCGGACTCTGAAACCCCATAATAGGACATACCTATGATGCAGGTATATGCCTTCCCGTGGGCACCCTCTTCTCCCACCCAGGTCTGTCTTCCCACCTTTCTGCATGAGGCTGCTCTCTGCACCACTTGGACACCTTGTTCACCTTTCAAGGCCCTGATATGCCTCCTCTTTAGACACCTTATCATCCCTTTGGGTTCTGACTCCTCAAGCCAGGCAGTCTTTCTACATAGACTCCCTCCTCACCCCATTCAGGCTCTGACCTCCTCCGGCACCACAGCAGCTCTCCCCAGGTGCACTACACACCTACCTTGCTTTGTCCCACCTAACAGCTTTAGAACCAATCTATTCATGAAAGATGGGAAAACACAAGAAGAAAGGGAAAGGAGGGAAGGGAAGGGAAGGACCCTCTGCCCTCTGCCCCCCGGCTCCTAGGTGAAGAACAGACTGTAGGGAGGCGTGAGTGAAAGGGAGACAGTGGAGAGGCTTCTGCCAAATCCCAGTGAGATTATGGAGACTCTGAAGCAGTGGGGATGCTGAGAAATGGTCATCTTCTAGACATATTCTAAAAGCAAAGCCAACAAGATATGCTCATGAAATAACTTGGAAATTCAACCAAGGATCACTTATTTTTCATATTGCTTAGTCAAGGCTCTCTGGTTGCAAGAAGCAGAAACCCACTCAAACAAGCGTAAGCAAAAAAAGATGACTTGATACAGATTCAGGGGGATCTCTGAGAACCCAAAGGCAGGAGGAGCAGCCAGGCCTCGTGAGGGGCAGGAACCAGGACGTGCAGAGCCACTAGGAGCCAGGGCGGGCACCCTTCCTCTCTCTTTGACCCTCTGGCCACACAGTCACTTGTCAATGCTGTTCTCTGCACATCTGCTCCATTCTCCTCTCTTGGCAGACCTCCTCCCTCTGTTCTCCACACAGAAGACAGCAACAATGATCCATGGCTCTTGTTTTACATGCCCTGTTCAAAGGGCTAGAGGAAACCAACTAGTGTCTGATTCCCAGACCCCGATTCCCGGGGGAAATCATCTGAGTGGACCAGCATCTATCAGCAATCTACTTCTTATAGTCAGGAGAGCAGGGTTACACAGAACGTGCTTGGCTCCTGGACCCATTCTTGATGAGGGAAGGGGGCCGTTTTTAGGGACTAGGGGATTAATGGGCAGGTCAGACACACCCGCAGAGTGTCACCTATTCATCTAGTAAATGTAAAGGATTGAGTAGCTGCTGGGAAGTATATAAAAGCAGACAAGACACAACCTTTATCTTCAAGCCAACAATCTCCGAAGAGAACTAAGATATGAAACAGTAAGAAAATGATTCAAGACAGCCAGGGTCATGTGGCAGGAGCTCCAAGAAGCACTGGTGGCCTTCAGAAGTGGAACTCCCTCCCCTCCCACAACACTATCAGGCTCTGTCAGCAGCATCTCAGTTCCCAAAGCAGAGGCTGGTGGGGGACAGGGAGGGGAAGGGGAAATCTTTGGTTATTTTGCAGTGGACATGACAGGCGCAACAGAAGTCCCATGAGCTGGGCTGTCCTCTGATTTTGCCGACACTGGGCCTCTTCAGGGCTCTGGGTCCCCTCACCACTGATTTATGACTTGTGCAGTCAGCAAATTTATACCCTCTGTGGCTTTGTTTTTACAGCATTGCTTCTCCAAGAGCTGGCTTCATACCTCAGACATATAAATCTGTTAAGGGGTGCTATGTAGCCCAAGAGATCTTTCCCAGGTGGGCAAGATTTTGTTCTCATCTATAGAGTCTTTCAGAGCCCTTCCAGCCTGACCCCTCCACCCTCACCCCATGCATTCAGGCTGTCTTTATTCCCTGGAAAAGCCAGCCCAACCTACAGTTCCAGTGCAGCTGAGAGATGGGGCCTAGCTCCTTCCTGAAGCCCTTAAAAGTTCACCGAGCCATCCAACTGCTATTGGCCACAAGCTTGGGGAATCAACCCAAATTGCTAATTTTGCTGATACTCATCCGCTCTAGTTAATTCTATCATCTCTAAGACCTTGGCTGAAGTGGCTACGTGACAACAAAACAGGGGCGGAATCTTGTTACAACTAATTCCACTTGTCATTCAAACCTTAGCTGACTAGGATCACAGTTGCAGTCTAAAGTAATATGGACAGAAAAGGAAGGGTCGTGCAAATTCTTGAAATTCCTGTTTATTTCCCCTCACCTCTTCCTTTTGGAGTGTTGCTTTGGTTGGAGGAGAGCTGCAGTGTTTGATGTAGGGGTGGGTGAGGGGAAGGTTGAAGGATATTTACTTATTGTGACTGAACAGACCCTCTCCCACCTCCAAGCCAAGCAGCTTAACCCCAACACCTTCCTCAGGAGTGACTAGCTTCTGTCAGAGGCAGAAGGAAGCTGGTGCTGGATTGTTGGCCAGAGCAGTAAAGCGTTGTGACCCTGGGCTCTGCACTGACATGGAAACTGTTCTGTCCTGTAGGCTCCCTCTTTGACTCGGGGACCACAGATTTTGCTCAGAAGGAAATGCTAAGGTAATATGAGTTCCCTGTTTTCCTCTACATGGTTCAGTCCAGGTCAACACTTTTCCGAGAGGGTTCCATGCAACATGAGTCCCATGAAATGCTCAACAAAAAATAAGTTTGACAAAAAGACAACCTACTGAATGGGAGAAAATATTTGCAAATGATATGATGGACAAGGGATTAATATCCAACATATGTAAACAGCTCATAGAGCTCAATATCAAAAAAACAAACAAACAAAAAAACAATCAAAAAGTGGGCAGACGGACTAAATAGATATTTTTCCAAAGAGGAAATGCAGATGGCCAACAGGCATATGAAAAGATGCTCAACATCACTAATCATCAGGGAAACACAAATCAAAATCACAGTGAGAGTTCACCTCACACCTGTCAGAATGGCTATCATTAAAAAGAACACGAACAACAAATGTTGGCAAGGATGTGGAGAAAAGGGAACTTTTGTATGCCATTGGTGGGAATGTAAATTGGTGCAGCCACTGTGGAAAACAGTATGGAGGTTTCTCAAAAAACTAAAAATAGAACTACTACATGACCCAGCAATTCCACTCCTGGGTATATATCCAAAAAAACCCCCAAAATATTAATACAGGAAGGTACATACACCCCAACGTTCACAGCAGCATTATTTACAATTGCCAAGATAAGGAAGCAACCTAAATGTCCATCTACAGATGAATGGGTAAAGAAGATGCGGTCTATATATACAATGGAATACTACTCAGCCATAAAAAGAATAAATTTTCCCGTTTGCAGCCACATGGATGGACTTGGAGGGCATTATGCTAAAAAAAATAAGTCAGGCAGAGAAAGACAAACACTGTATGACATCACTTATACGTGGAATCTAAAAAACACAACAAACTAGTGAATATAACAAAAAGAAGCTGACTCACAAATATAGAGAACAAACTAGTAGTTACCAGAGGGGAGAGAGAAGAGGGAAGGGGAAATATAGGGGAGGGGATTAAGAGGTACAAAATAGTAGGTATTAAATAAGCTATAAGTATATATTGTAGAACACGGGGAATACAGCCAACATTTTATAGTAACTATAAATGGAGTATAACCTTTAAAAATTGTACTCACTATATTGTACACCTATAATTTATATAACATTGTACAGCAACTATACTTCAATTTTAAAAAATAAGTTTGGGCAATACTCATATCTATGATGGTCTCTCCTGGAATTAATACAATGGTGTGTGCGGTGAAAGCGGTGAGAAGTCCAGTGGTTAAGAAGCCTGGTTCAGTCTGTTTAACCTGTTTCCCAAGCCTCTTTGACCTGGAACAGACACCTCCTGCCGTTGCTCCTTCTTTAATAATAATTAGCTCTAAGGACACATTGCAGGAAGTGGCGATACCAGCCAACTTGTACAGGTGGGGTTGAATTCAGGAGTCCCCACATCAGGCACCATAAAATACTGACCAACTTAGTTCCAGCCTTGAACCCAGGAACATTTTGGTTCTGAAAATATGCTCTCTTCTATGAAGGTGGCCTCTGCATCTCAGAAAAGATGAATGGAGAAATACTTGAAAAATTAAATTTAAAAAATCTTTTTAAAGCAACATAAGCCTATTTATCCAAAGTGAAAGTCAAACTTGACAAACCACAACATTAAACAAATATGTGGTAAATCTGTGGAAGAAAAAAAAAATCTGAAACTGGAAAAATGATCTCAAATTTGACAATGTCCACCATGACCTTTTCTTAGCTTAGCTCATTGTGATCTATTCAGTAACTTAAGCTCTTTAAGCTTCAGGTTACCTATCCACCCTACAGCGTGGCTGCAAGGCTGAGAATGGAGCATACAGATGTACTTTCAGGAGACCGCAAGGTCTGAGATGCCAGACATTAGACATGACTCTGATGTCTTGGTGTTCTCTGAGGTTCCATGACAGAGAACAAAATCATGCTAACTGGGGCACTAACCCACCAGTGAGAGATGTAAAAGGAGATTGTCAAAAATGACTTCATAATCCTTGACAAACATCCACTTTAAGGACAATAAAAGGAAAAAGTTGAAGAAGTTAGCAGTGACCATTTCTCTGGAGAAAACTGCTGGTGTCCAGCGGCATCTCTTGCTGCTGTGGGCCATGAAGACTTAGCCACGAGATGGGAGTTGGGAAAACAAACAGAAGGTAGAGGAAGGGAAAGAGAAGCCCACCCCTTCTTGGCCAAAGGATTGTGGGGAGAGGACAGCAAGCAGAAGAATCAAGAGGTAGACAGGTAGGTGTGTAGGTCCCAGTTTTCTCTCAGAGAGGAGCTGGGGGCTAGGTCAGGTGAGGGAGACATGGTGAGCAGGGGAGGTTCTTGCCCTGCCTCTGATGTGGCCTCTGGAAGGGCCACCAATACAGAACAGCAGGCCAAGCAGTATGGCCAGGAGGAGAGGGTCTGGTACCGTCAGAGCTTCCCCAGTTCCTGCGCTGGGGCACACACTGAGCAAAGGGACAGAGGCCAAGGGCTAAACTCCTGCCCAGAGGCCAGACGGAGGGCCAGGCAGAAACACACGGGGATCTACTGAGGGAGAAACAAGTCAGCAACGGTGCCCTCCCGGCTGTTACCTGAGCTGAAGAGGAGTGGACTCAGATGTACAGCAGACACCAAGGTGACTCAGGGACAAGACTGGGCCCAAACAGTCCTCCGTGACAGTAGCCAGCTCACACCCAAGGCAAACACAAGGACAGAGGGAACCCTCACCCCTGACTGTGAATTCTCCCAAGACCCTCCCCACATGCCCTCTCAGACCAGGGAGAAAAGGCTAAATGAAACCTCAAGAGACTGTTTAAAAGATTAGACTCCGTCACATGCTGCACTGGGCTGCACTGGCCTTTTTCTCTGCCACCCAGCAGGTGGGGTAATGTGGGGGCTTCTACCAGTTACAGTCCTAAACAAAGAAACTATACTTTCTCTCATTACTTTGTAATATTTTTAAATGGAGTATAATCTATAAAAACATTGAATCATTATGTTGTAAACCTGAAACTAATATAATATTGAAAATCAATATACTTCCATAAATTTTTTAAAAATAAAATATATTTTACTATCAAAAAGAAAAAAAGAATCTATAGTTTCTCTGCACATCTGAGAGTGGTGTAAACAAAATTTATGGCCCTACTGCAAATTAACGGAAGTGTTTCTTTTTATTAAATAATGATGTTACCTCTTCTAGATGGAATACCAGTTGGACTCAGTAGTAAGAACCTGTCTACCAGGAATCAAAGATTTCTTCTAGAAATAGTTTCTCAGTTAAAAAATATTTCCGTCTCAACAAACTGCCAAAGGATGTGACGGCGGCATCACTGTGCCAAGTGGGCAGGGCTTTTGCACAGGGGCTAAGGTGGGGGAGGGGAACGCAGGCGGGGGAAGGAGGTTAGGGGTGCGTGTGTGGCACGGGGATCAGAAGGACCTGGGGTGTGAAACGCTCGCTGAGGCAAGTGCTGACCGGTCAGATGACTGCGACGCTCAGCTCTGCCTCACTGGGCTCTTTTGAAGCCTCGATGAGGTAAAGCTTAGCAGCGCTCGGAACAGGGCCTGACCCCTGTGCCCAGCAGTTATTTCTGCTCCGCAGTAAGTCAAGATTATCACTTATTACTTCTACACCTGTCTGCTGCATTGTAAGGCACAGGACTACAGAGGTTCTGTTTGTTTGTTTCTCTTGGTTTTTTTTAACAAACAGCAGCACTTTTACGTCTAAAATAAATGTGGTTCACAGGCATCTCCAAGGGACCGAACCCCGCGAGAAGCTCTGTAATGTCACAGCCGCGCGCGAGCCCCTCCCCCGGGACCCAGCGTAGCAACGCCGGGAACAGGGTGGGCTGTCGTTCATCACTCTATCCCCAGGGCCCCATTCCTGGGACACAGGAATGGCGACAGTAAGGCTTCCCCGGTGGAGTCTTGCCCTGTTTGCCATGTTTTTTTGCCTCTTCTTTGAGAAAGACCTTCAGGTTCCAAGCTGGCGGCTTTGATACTGCCTCGGTGGTGACGCGTCTTCAACTTTGAGGATGGGCTTCACTTGTGGAAACTGTGGGGCATTTGGAGCCCAGAAGGCAGATGAGACCAGCGGAGGGCTTGCCCAATACTGCTGAGCAAAACCATTTTTGGTCAGAGCTAGGATGCCATTCAAATGGGGCTCACTGAATGGGGAGCACTGGGAAGAGAACAGGCAGATGTGTAAAAACCATTGGAGGCACTGAGCATTCAGCCGTCCACAGGGAGCTGGCTGGACATGAGGCCTGATTTATTTCTCTAGCTCTATGGTCTCAACTCGGGCAGGGGCTTTGAAGTCACTGCTGTGGAAAATTCTAGTTGTTTTATTCTAAAGAATGTAAGAACAAGTTGTCATTCAATAACGTGTGCGTGTTTTTCTCTGAAGAAGAAACAGTGTGTGAACTGTCTCAGGAAGGATGCAATGGAAATTGGTCCCAGGACTGGCTCTGGGCTGGTGAGCGGGGGACTGGGCCAGAGGGTCCCTGCGATAGACTTATCCCACAGAGCATCTGAAAGTACCTTTTAGGGTTTATCCTATTTGCATGCTATTGCCTGGTAGACAACTAACAGTAACAAAGCAAGAGAAGCAGAAGGATTCCTTTCCTCCACAATAAAGACTGAACCTGACTTTTCTCTAAAAAACAAAACCAAAAGAGTAAACCATAAAGGGATTAACAGGAGGCTAATAACCCCATTGGGAACTGTTAACACATCCTAGGGTTGTGCGCCCAGCCTGGCCAAGAAGGACATTTCATTTCTCTACACTGTTTAGGTTTGTGGTTTAAGAAAATATATAACCTTGACCTAAACCTGCACAGACAGTTTGCAATAAAGATCATCAGTTTTACACATACTAATCCTGTAGTTGGATTGTCAAAGGGGGCACTCTACCAGCCCCTGCCCTCCCTCCGTTCTTGACCTTTTTTGGCTACTCAGCCACCCTCCCTTATGCCAAGAGGGGCCAGGGAAGGGGGTTCACATCTGGCCGTGTCCTATCTAGTCTGTGAAGGCAGAAAAATTGACCATAACCAGGGACTAAACGCAGGCTTTGGGATCATTTATAATTATTCTTGGGCTACCTGCAGTTGAAATGAACTGGCTTTACCTGAGCTGTTGCACCCCCAAATCCCTCCCACAGTGGGTTTTCTATCCTAGATGAATGACCTTGTGATGTGCACCATGGAGGAACCAGGGACAAGGACGTGTGTCCCGGACATCCCCATGTCCTTTCTTCTGCTTTCAGGAAACAGCTGCCAGGGTTGGTTTGGGGTCCACCCTTTCTCCAGGCTCAAGGTGAGGTTTCAAAATACAGGCCTCAGTGGGGAACAGATCGCCCAGCCTGAGTCAATCATTGTGCCAGTTTCTCTGGGCCTCAGAGCCTGCACCAGGGATGGGAAAATAGCCCTGGGGGAGCCAGAGTCAATGGACCACAGGGGCCCTGCTGGGGACAGAGCCAGAGACAGGTGTGCTGTCCACTGGACTGAACCTGGAGGATGAGGGTCACAGGACACCGCCCTCGTGCCTCACAAGGAATCTAAGGAGAGGAGAGGATATCTGAGAGAGTCCAGGGCTGACGAGTGCCATCTTTGAGCACTAACTCCAATCCATTCCATCTCTGCCCATATATATCTTAGTATGTAATCCAATAAATATCTTTAAAATTTTTTTCTGCTTAAGCCAGAGTGTGTGTTAGCTTTTCTGTCTCTTATAAGCAAAATGGTCCTGTCTGACATGCTAGGGTGCAAAGTCTAGGTGACAAGGCTTGTATCCAAAGTTGGAAAAACAGTGGCACCAACCTTGACCAGTGAGTATCTTTGAATTAAACCCTGGACTATTCCATCAAAGGCATCACTGCCTACATCTCCGTATCTTCCTTTTGTGGGAAAGTGGAAATACTAGAGGGGAAAAGCCTAAAAAGCATGGTAACAGAAGGGAATTTAATGGAGGTTTTATTCCTCTGATCTGGCTATACCTGTAGCCTACTCGCTCCTCATTACCAAACAGGCTTTTTCGGCCCAACGGCTAGGCTCAGTGTTCGGAGCTGGTCTCAAAATTCCAGTGAAGTGCAGAACATTCTTTTATTAGGAATTACAGAGCCCTCTGAAAACCAATATAGGTAAGTAATGAGCCTGAAGATAATACAGGGTTAATAATTTTCTCACTGACCCCATGAAACCCTCTCTCTCAAAGGCAGGCCACAGGCAGCAGAACTGTTTGATGAGGCCCTGAATGATAGTCCTCATATGCGGTATCTGTCCCCCTCAGCCCCCCAAACCATCACCCTGTTTCCTTGATGGTGCCAGAGGTATATTTTTATATAAATGTGTAGCCAGTCTCCAAAAATTATCCCAACAATTTCTCCCCTCCTGCACAGGCACAGATGTTGCTTCCACATCAAGAGGTAGAGCTTGTCCCTGGGTATTTATCCAGAGAAAACTCTAATTCAAAAAGACACATGCACCTCAATGTTCACAGCAGCACTTTTACAATGGAATAGTAAAATGACATGGAAGCAACCTAAATGTCCATCAACAGATGACTGGATAAAGAAGTTGTGGTATATTTATACAATGGAATACTAGTCTGCCATAAAAAAGAATAAAATAATGCCATTTGCAGCAACACAGATGGACTTGGAGATCATCATACTAAGTGAAATAAGTCAGACAAATACAAATATCACGTGATGTCACTAATATGTGGCATCTAAAAAAATGACACAAATGAACTTATTTACAAAACAGAAGGAGACTCACAGACATAGAAAACAAATTTATGGTTACCAAAGGGGAAAGGGGGAGGAAGGGATAAATTGGGAGTTTGGGATTAGCAGATAGAAAGTATTATATACAGACTAGATAAACAAGGTCCTACTATATAGCACAGGGAAATACATTCAATAACCTGTAATAAGCTATAATGAAAACAAATATGAAAAAGGATATATATGTAAAACTGAATCACTATGCTATACCAGAAACTAACACAAATTGTAAATCAACTACACTTCAATAAAAATTAAAAAAAAAAAAAGAAAAGAAAAAAGAGGTAGAGCTTGTCTCTGCCCCCTTGAATCTGGGCTTGCCTAGCCTGGATTTGATCAACAGAATAGGACAGAAGTGACCTTCTGGAACCCAGCCCTGTGCTGTGAGAAACTAAAGTCATGTGTGGAGACAGAGGAGAAACAAGGTGTCCCTGGTGACAGCCCAGCTCAGCCCCAGGCCACCAGCCAGCACCAACTGCCAGCCACATGAGTGAGAACACTGCAGACATTCCACCTTCGCCAACACCATGTGAGGCAGAAGAACCACTCAGGCAATCCATAGAAACTCTAGGAAATAAAAAGTCGTCATTTTAAGCCACTAAGTTTTAAGGGCTTTGTTCCTCAGCAATAGCTAAGAGAAACAATATTCATTGCCATCTTATACGAAATAAAGAAAAATTGGGAACAATTTAAAGGGTTATCAATAGGAGAATGGTTACATAAGCAATGGTCCAGCCATACCAGGAATGCTGCATAGCCACTGAGAAGATTGAAATCAGTCTGAACATAGTGACAGGGAAAGACCCCAAGATAGACTGATGAAAAAACCCAATTTTAGAACAATATGCCTAGTATAATTTTATGTAAAATATTATTATTTAGGTAAATGCATATACACCAAACCATTAATAGTAGTTATTTCTGGGGAGAAACATGGGTTTGGAGGTCAAAGAAGGACACGAAAACTCCTACTTTTTGATTTCTGCATTGTTTGTTTGTTTGTTTTTGCAATGAGCATGGGCTCATGCATTAGTGTTACCATCTAATAAAAGATGACAAATACACCCAAAGTAATAAAATACCTAGGACTAAATCTAACCAAGGAGGTGAAAGACTTATACACAGAAAACTATAAAACACTGATGAAGGAAATTAAAGAAGACTTTAAAAAATGGAAAGATACCCCATGCTCCTGCATTGAAAGAATCAATATTGTTAAAATGGTCATACTGCCCAAGTCAATCTACAGATTTAATGCAATTTCTATCAAATTACCCAGGACATATTTCACAGAACTAGAACAAATCATAATAAAATTTATATGGAACCATAAAAGACCTAGAATTGCCAAAGCATTACTGAAGAAAAAGAAAGAGGCTGGAGGAATAACTCTCCCAGACTTCAGACAATACTACAGAGCTACAGTCATCAAGACAGCATGGTATTGGTACAAAAACAGACATATGGACCAATGGAACAGAATAGAGAGCCCAGAAATGAACCCACAAACTTTTGGTCAACTAATCTTCAACAAAGGAGGCAAGATATACAATGGAATAAAGACAGTCTCTTCAGCAAATGGTGTTGGGAAAACTGGACAGCAGCATGTAAATCAATGAAGCTAGAACACTTCCTTACACCATACACAAAAATAAACTCAAAATGGATCAAAGACTTAAACATAAGACAAGATACAATAAACCTCCCAGAAGAAAATATAGGCAAAACATTATCTGACATACATCTCAAAAATGCTCTCCTAGGGCAGTCTACCCAAGCAATAGAAATAAAAGCAAGAATTAACAAATGGGACCTAATTAAACTTACAAGCTTCTGCACAGCAAAGGGAACCATAAGTAAAACAAAATGACAACCTACGGAATGGGAGAAAATTTTTGCAAATGAAACCAACAAAGGCTTGATCTCCAGAATATATAAGCAGCTCATACGACTTAATAAGAAAAAAACAAACAACCCAATCCAAAAATGGGCAGAAGACCTAAACTAGCAATTCTCCAAGGAAGACATACAAATGATCAATAGGCACATGAAAAAATGCTCAATATCACTAATAATCAGAGAAATGCAAATCAAAACTATCACCTCACACCAGTCAGAATGGCCATCATTCAAAAGTCCACAAATGACAAATGCTGGAGAGGCTGTGGAGAAAAGGTAACCCTCCTGCACTGCTGGTAGGAATGCAGTTTGGTGCAGCCACTGTGGAAAACAGTATGGAGATTCCTCAAAAGACTAGGAGTAGACTTACCCTATGATCCAGCAATCCCACTCCTGGGCATATATCCAGAGGGAACTTCAATTCGAAAAGATACATGCACCCCAATGTTCATAGCAGCACTATATACAATAGCCAAGACACGGAGACAGCCTAAATGTCCATGAACAGATGACTGGATAAAGAAGCTGTGGTATATTTATACAATGGAATACTATTCAGCCATAAAAACCGACAACTAACGCCATTTGCAGCAACATGGATGTTACTGGAGAATGTCATTCTAAGTGAAGTAAGTCAGAAAGAGAAAGAAAAATACCATATGAGATCGCTCATACGCGGAATCAAAAAAAAAACATAAATACAAAACAGAAACAGACTCATAGACATAGAATACAAACTTGTGGTTGCCAGGGGGACGGGGGGTGGGAAGGGACTGGGATTTCAAAATGTAGAATGGATAAACAAGACTGTACTGTGTAGCACGGGGAAATACATACAGGATCTCGTGGTGGCTCACAGCAAAAGAGAATGTGACAATGAATATATGTATGTTCAAGTATAACTGAAAAATTGTGCTCTACACTGGAATTTGACACAACATTGTAAAATGACTATAACTCAATAAAAAAAAGTAAAAAAAAAAAAGAAAGAAAGAAAGAAAGAAAGACAAATAGGTTGTTAAGCCTTTTCAGCCCAGACCACTGACTTTCTGAAAACGTAGGATAAGGCCAGTTTCAAGCTGGCTGTCATCTCACTGAGCACCTATAATAAACCAGGAACCCCATGTATTATTTCTAATTCCCACAACAAGCTGGGCAGGTGAGTTTTAGTTTTCCTATTTCAGATATGTGGACCCTCGGGTTCAGAACGGACAGGTAGCTTTCCAAATGTTACCCAACTGAGTTTGGAACCCAGGCGGGTCCCACTCCAAAGCCTGGGTGCCCTTTCAGGGAAGACCTAGGCCTTACCTGATGGAGCTGAAGGTCCGGTTGGGGAAAGGAACTCAGACATCTGAGAGGCACTGCTGGCTGAAGTTTCTGCACACGTGGACCCAGGTTTAAATTCCAGCTTCACTGCTGATGAGCTGTGAGGCCATGGACAAGTGACAGCCTGCTGTGTCTTATTCAACCATCAAACACGCATTTACTGAGTACCTTCCAAGTGCTGGGCACTACTCATGCCGGGTCCCCAGCACCTCAGAAGGGAAATCCCTTCCATCCTGGAGCTCATGATGTAATACAGAAGCCAGATATGAAACAAGTAACCAAATAAACACATCATGTGACCACAGAAGGCTGCATTAAAAGCTAAGAAAAGGGAGTGCAGAAATGCCTCAATTTCCACATCTGTAAAAATGGGATACTAATGGTGCCAACTTCATGGGACTCTTGCACTGAGTCACTAAAACATTTCATGCAAGATGCTCAGTACCAAACTGAGGACACAGTGAATTCCAATAAATGGGAATTATGATAATGATGATGAAAATGATGAGCTAAACTGTGTACATAGAGGCTGCGATAAATAATTTTTTTCAAGGGTGCCTAACATTTGTTTAATGAATACAACAAAGAGGTAACCCACTTGGGTGAGAGCAGTCAGGGAGGCCTCCCCAGAGGAGGGACCTGCTCAAAGCTGGACCAAGCTTTGTTTGCATGACAAGGGACGTGTACACCCTGCCCAGGAGGCTCTGGACCAGCCAAACAACAAGACAGAGGCAAGGCGAACCCGCCCACCCCCGGCTAACACAGTTAGTAGGGCCTTATCACAAAGAGGAGCAGGGCCTGCCGAGAAACCAGACTGGAACAGGCCTGCTGCTGCCACCACCGGGAAGGCAGTGGGGGTGGGGGTGCAGGAAGGCCTGGGGGAGCACCAGGTTATTTGTTATGGGGTGAAGAGGAAGCTATAAGTGGTCCTCTGTCCTCCATTAACAGCAGGATGGAGTCAGGCTGGAGCCGCTGGCTGCGGAATCAGCCTTGTTTTTTAAACACACATGGCTGGTCCAGGCCTTTTAACCCCCAAACACCCCAGGGTTCCTGCAGGAAGAAAACAGTAGCCTTTGGTCTAGAAACTCTACAGCTGGGGTGTAGCTTAGTGCATTTCTGTTCAGCTCAGAAACAAACAGAAGATAAGAATATTGTGATTAAAGGAACTATATTTTATAATGGATTATTCAAAGTCAGGGAGTCCGGGCTGGTTATAATTCTGTATCCTGGAGACTCCTCACTGTACATCCTTCAAGCTAAAAGCAAATAATAAAAATGGATCACTCCTGTCTGCAAAGACATACAAAATATGTCTACCTCATCCACCCTTCTGAGAGTGTCCCCTGCTATCACCAGAAATTACTTGAAAGTATGCGATCTAGAAGTGCTTACACACACCCTGGCCCCACTGCCCCCTCCGTGCCCCCACCCCCGTCATATTCCGCTGGGACTTTCCTACAGCACCCTTTGGTGAGGCGAGGGAGTGATCAGACCGGTGATGCTTCACTTTCTGGAGAAGTCCAGACACCCTGGGAAGCTCATGAAGGCCTTTCCCTAGGAAATGCACATGTGCACACCACACAGAACCATGCAACGTCAGGAGTCCCCAGATCTCCCTCTCTGCCCCCAGGCACATTCTAAGTCTCCAAGGACCCCAGCTTCTGTCCTTTCCAGGTCAGACTGACTGGTAAGCTTCCAGTTCTACGACTGCTTTGACTCCATTCTCTACAGGAGATAATCCTTAGTGAGCAGAGGCTAATTACAACAACAACAACAACAACAACAACAACAACAACAACAACAACAACAACAACAACAACAACAATGTCAGGGCCCCAAAACACCCAGGCCACTGGAGAAGCTCAAGTTAGCAGGATGAGAGCTGTTACCACTGGGGAGACCAGGGCATTCAGGCAAGCTCGACAGAACCTCTGAATCCCAACTCTCACCCATGACGTTGAGGGGGGGTCCCTAGCACATGTAAGGCCCCAAAGGACTGCCATCTGCCTCATCAGAGCCACTGCTTGGTTGAGGGGGAGCCAGTGAGAAGGCAAAGCTTCCCCAGTCCCCAGTGCCACTGTCCCCTCCTGGGGCCTCAACCCCACACTCCATGACGGGGTCCCCAAGGCCATGCTGCTGAGCAGGGGCAGCCACACCTGAGAGTACAATCCAGGTTGGTTTGGGACCCCAGACCTCAGAGAAAGGTCAGAAGGGGAACACTTAATATTCACCATGACTCTCATCCAGCTTGGACCAAAAACAAAGATCTGGAGCTGCGTTTCACCCCGACCCAACCAACCATCGATGGGGGCTGTCTTTCCCAGAGCCTCCTCTAGCTTTATCTACCAGTTGGAGTTCCAGCCCGATCTAACCCGACCCCCTACACAAGAACCATCCCAGACTTTTCCAGAAAGCAATGTGCAAGGCCAAACTCCAGGGGCAGTCCCTCCAGAAACCAGGATGCTCAGGACAAAGGAACTTATATGAGGCAGGAAGATTAGGATCCACAAGCCTCTGGTTGGGCTCAGTGGGAGCGAGCCAGCCCCCAAATGCGGGAATGATTGCTAACAGACCATGTCCCCAGCTTACACGTGTTCCACATCCACAAACTGGAAAAAATGTCGAATTAAATATGAAACAGGAAACGGAGATGAAGCGCTCTGCACACAAACACACACACACTCTTCTAGTTAGCACGGGAGGAAAGCCAGTGGTGGCGATTTTTAATTAGAAAGGAGGACTAATAGCCAAGGCCAAGGCCTTCATTCCTGCAGCACCAGGCCAGAGTTTTAACCCCTGTAGCCCCAGCGTGAGTGCCTTACTATCAATGGCTCCACTGTAGAGAAAGCTCATCAGGGTTTTATTTTTTGTTGTTGTTGTTGTTATTTGTTTCTTCGGGATGGGGGGAGGATTAGGTTTGTTTATTTATTTATTTAATTTATTTTTAATGAAGGTGCTGGGGACTGAATCCAGGACCTGGGGCATACTAAGCACACACTCTACCACTGAGCTATACATCAAGTTTCCCTTCTTTCTTTTTTTTTTTTAATTTTTTATTGGAGTGTGGTTGATTTACAATGTTTCAACTGTACAGCAAAGTGATTCAGTTATCATCAGGGTTTTCTGAGCCTGGCTTGTTAACTAAGAATCATTAAGAAAGAGAAGGAGGTGAGGGAGGGGAAGGGAAGGGTCAGGAGAGAAGTGAGTGAACCCCTCCAGCAGGACAGTGCGTGTGGGTGAAGGCACCCCAAGTCTGAGAGAAATGGGTTCAACTCCCAGGTCTTCTATTTACATCTGTGTAACCATGGACTAGTAACTTACTCGGATCTTTTGGTCTCAGTTTCCCTTGCCCGTGAAATGGGGATGACAGAACGAATTTGACAGGGTTGTTGGGAGGATTAAATAAAATAACATATGAAAAGCACTTGTTTGCCTGGAGCATTTTAAGTACACAAACATGATGGCAGCTGATACTATTAAAGTAGATTTTTTTCCCTTCTGTTTATTTATTTATTCATTTTTTTCTTGAAGTAGAGTTGATTTACAATATTGTGGTAGTCGCTGGTGTACAGCATAGTGACTCAGTTATACACACATCCATACATATTTTCATAATACTTTCCCATTATCGGTTACTACAAGATATTGAATATAGTTCCCTGTGCCATACAGTAGGACCCTGTTGTTTAAATTAGTTTTATGATTACTCTTGGTCTCCTTAACGTGTCTAGGCAGCCATTTGCTCCAGTGAAACACAGGGGATAGAATCCCTCCTATTGAGACCGATTTCAAAGTGTGTGTGGGGTGAGGAGAGAGGAAGCAGGTGGTCCTTCCACTAACAGAGGAGGATCATCAACCCCACGGAGGGTGAAGTGTGACATCCTGGAGGGGAGAGTCCATGGGCTGTCCTTCAGGGAAACCCCCACCCCCACAGAGAGTAAAACAGGAGCTAAGGCCCCTCTGCACTGCCCCCTCCACAGTGCACCCTGCCATCACTGCCCGGAGCGGCATCTGATTCAAGCATGCACAACAATACAGGTCTGTGGGTGTTCTCTTGACAAGACCATGTGAGAAAAAACAGGCATGGAAAAGGGGGCTGGGTTTTTTCCAAAGCAAAAATGATCATGGAGAGGTCATCATCATGGTCCTGAAAGAACTCTTCATATCTCAAAGGCCATTTAAACAGCTCGTGCATAGAACAATGCCAGGCATATAGTAGGTGCTCAATAAGTATCTGTGACAACCCAAAGGACAAATGTGCTCTGTCCCCATGGCGGCCACTCTTGAGGCACTCACACTCCAATCAAAGACACGCACAGAAAGAAATCCCCCTCCAGCCCACCCCACTTTGTTTCCAGGTACTAGGTAACAAAAAGCAGTTAAATTATGGCCTCCAAACACATCTCTAATTTTATAAAATCAGGTTTGGTGCCTCCCTGTCACCATTAACCACATACTCTTACTAAGACATTGGATCTAGGACCTGACACACAGTAGGGTCACAGTAAGTATTTGCAGAATAAAAAGTAATTAATAAATGCATCTACTGATGCCGAGAGCCACACTGCTGACCCAATGCAACTGTCAGAGGAAGAGGACAGCAGAGCCCGGAGCGAGCCAGCAGGGTGAGTTTTCCTCCACTAACGTCTCCTACCGGATAGCATCTTCCTAAATGAAATCACGAGGCCAGACCTGCTTTGGGAGGGCAGCACTGCCCTCACTCCAGTGACACAAGCCATGTGTTTTAGAAAAGAACAATCCACCTTTATGATTAGCAGTCAAAACAGGGCCAATAATTTCCATTTTGCAAGCATTTATATGCCAGACACCAATGTCTCCTTTCATTCTCACATGAAGGAAAGTAGGTTATATTATCCACATTATACAGATAAATCAACTATGGCTGAGAGAAGTGAAGAAACTTGCCTGAGGCTGCACAGCCGGTCTGTGAGAACCTCCCTCCCCCGCCAATCCCACCCAGCTGTGTCACTCCTCCAACACTTTGGTTCAAGCATTTTCCTTGGCCTGGAGAGCCCTTCCCAACTTGCCCACCATGAGAGTCCATCTCATCCTCCAAGGCTGTTCTCATATGATGTTCATTTCTGGAGCCTCCTTGCCCGGCCCCCACACCACCCCCCGACCCCTGGCCCAGCCCAGGCAGAGCAATCGCTCCCTTCTCTGTGCCCTGAGCATCGCGCCACAGACCCAAGGCATTCAAAGGGCTCGTCTGGAGCCAGGGCCTCTGTACCTCCAGCACCAAGCAAGCACAGGCACCTGTCTGCCCCACAGCAGGAACACAATGCATGTCCTATAATTAAGTAAAACCACACACATCCTTCCCCAAGTAACAAATAGAGAAGTAACTCCTTCAACCCAGAGACAGGCCCATTCTGGTCCCCTGTCTGCTCCCTGGGAAGTGGCTGACCAATGGGGCGAGGGGTGGGGGCCAGGAGAAGACCAGAATTAGGCTGACACCCCCCACCCTAGAGCCCCAGCAGGGGTCCAGGCCCAGGAAAAACAGGCAGAGGCCTCCTCTCCCTCCCGCAGCAGGTGCTGGGACAGGCCAGGGCTGGTCGGGCTCAGATGCATCAAGGCCATTTGGGCTCTGGGTGCTGGCGACCCTGCCCCTGCAGAAGGGGCCACAGCAGCGGTCCTGCTGCTCCCGTGGGCCGCTCCCTGGCCTCCTCCCTGGGGCTCTCCATGACCACAATATTTTTATCCCAAGGAAGCCAGGAGAACAAGTTACCTCCCGGGCTTGTCTTCAAGCCCAAGGGCTTTCTCCCTGTCAGAACAAGAGGCCGTTCCTCCAAAAGTCCCAGCTCTTCTGTCTCTCTTATCTTTTCCTATGTTTTATCAGAAACTTCTGAGCAGAGAGAAGGGGTGGTGTGGAATCTTCCCACTGAGACACCCGTAAGGGCTGGTTCTACAGTTCAGGTGGTCACAATCTATTGTCTAAACCAAGATACTTTTTAAATGACAGAAGACAAAGAGGCATAAACTGGGCCTGCCCCTAGGCAAACCAAGACATCGGGTCCTTCCACCTACAGGGTTGAAGACAGGGAGCACTTCCCTGGAGTTCAAGTTTGCCTAGCTCCAAACCCAGAATCACTGTTGAAACTATTCCACAAGAAATAGCCACTTCTCAGAAAGATATTGCCAAACCACTTCTCTGAGTAACATAATAAGATCCATAATAAATCATAATGTTAATCTGTCCTTTGCCTAAAGTCATCCGGTTTCTCCTGTAAAAGCTCTACGCAGAGGGGCATGTCAGGCACATTCTCTGAGTGCAGCAGACGCTCCCAAAGACAAGACACATCACACTAAGGAGCCCGCTGTACTGACGGACTCGCGTCTGTCAGTGACACCGCTGTGTGGGGCTGGAGGGGGTGGGACGAGGGGGGAGGCAGGGCCTTTAACCAAGTCTCCCAGGTGGGTAAGGGGAGGGGACTAGCCACTGATGACCAGGTAAAGCCCCTGTGGGTATTGTCCTCTGAGGTACACCTACATGCCCCGGGGGGGGGGTGGGAGCCTGAGTAAGGGGGTGAGACTTAGGTCCCCCAGAGCAAATGTGGGCCAGGCTCCTGGCTCCACTTACCTCCTTCCCTCTGGCTCTGCTGTGGGAGCACATTTCAGCCCAGGGTTCAGTCTTAGGACTGTGGGGACTCAGGGGAGCCCACAAGCGCTTGGGCCAATACTTGACGAGCCCCAGCAGACACAGGGCGCCCTGTCTGGCTCCCCTACTAGTTAGGTGAGGGAAGACCTGGGATGGGGCCTTAGCAAACTTCTGGTGCATTCCTGAATCCTCTCTGCAATACTGGGACAACAGGGAAAAGTGACCACGAGTAACCAAGAGTCCTTGACCTCCCAGGATAGTTATCTCAGGCGTGTGTGTGTGTGTGTGTGTGTGTGTGTGTGTGTGTGTGTGTGTGTGTGTGTGTGTGAAATCGTAGATCAAAGAATCATATGGGTGTGTCCCTGTAGGGGAGCCCGTTTCCCCACACTTCTGTCCCCTGTGCCATGCCCATGTAGCCCTGTACTCTTTTATTCCATACAGTCCACCAAACCAAGTTCACTTTTAAAGTTAAATATACAGTTAGCCTTATACCAAAAATAAACATCTGTGAAATAATAGATTTTATAAATGTGTTATTACATAAATAAGATAGAAGCATTGAATATGTGTATATTTTAATATGACTATTAAACTTCAAAAAAATCTTTATCCATGGACCTCCTAAAGTCAGTTCACAATTTGGGAAATGCAGGTGTAGAGGGTCAGGGGTCTGAGATCAGGGTACCAGCTGGAGAGAAGGGTAGAAGGAGTCATCACCAGCTGGGACCCCCTCCATATACCACCCTTATCAGGGCCTGATACCTGCTCCCCTTTGCATTTTTTTTTTTTTAGTGGAGGTACCAGTGGCTGAACCCAAGACCTCATGCATGCCAAGCACACGCTCTACCACTGTGCTGCACCCGCCCTCCCCCTTTGCTTCTTGAGGTGTCACAGTGGCTGGGCAAACTGATGCTCTCTTCTTGTTGGTTCCCCAAACACGGCCAGAAACTGTCCCTTTAGTACACTCTGCAAACTCACCAGCTGAATGCGACTCTGCTTCCTGTCCGGACTGGACTCCCACATGTAAATATCTCATACAGGACATAAAACTATTACAAAGGCCCCAAGAAATGATGAGTTAAGTTTAGGAATAGACAACTCATATAGAAGAAATACAAAATAGTAAACAAATGGTGGGCAAGTATTTAGTGTATTTAATGTATTTATATACATAAAAGTTCTAAGGACTATGTATTACCTTTTAAATCAGCAGAGAATAAAATGCAAGCCAAGAGCCTCCCCAGTGCTGGCCCTGCTGGGGAAGAAACAGCCCCTCATCACTGCTGGTAGCGTGGAATGGTGTGGGGTCCTTCCGAAGAGCGATTCAGCAAAATATGTCAAGTACAAAAAAAAAAAAAAAAAATGTTTAGATCTTTGAACCAGGTAACTAACACCTGGAAATTTGCTGAGGAGATACGTCACAAGGGGATAAAAAGAAAATTGCACAGAGACCTCCCTCGTGCTTTTTCAGATAACAAGAATTAAAAACCGTCTACATGAAACCCAAAAGGAAGAATTTACCGGTTAAGTAAATTCTCCTCTATTCCATCAATGAAATATTATCCAGTCTTTAAAATTTAAAAACAAAACTTCATAAAAATCTTTATAATGTATATAAAGTCAAACCAAAAAATATGGAATAATACATGCACAATGATGAACACCACAGAGGAAGACCAATGCCCACAGGCAAAGACTGGAAGCACTTACTATGGTGGCGAGATTATGGACGTATTTTTTTTCCTATGAATGTTTGCTTTACTGCCATAATATATTTAATACATTGCTAGCACACTATGATTTTGACAATCACATGTAAATGGGAACAATTTATTTTTTTAAAGTTTTTTTTTCTTTTTTGTGGGGGGAGTTGTTAATAATTTATTCCTACTTGGTGGAGGTGCTGGGGATTGAATCTGGGAATTTGTGCATGTCAAGCATGCCCTCTACCACTTGAGCTATACCCTCCCCTAAATGGGAAACATTTTAATTTCCAAAGTAACAAATATTTTGTGGATAATAACTGTAGTTAGTCTCCTACTTTCTCTAAATTCCTATGTCTTTTAATATCTGGTAACAGAATACCATGACGCAGTGAATGGTGCCTGGGCTTTGAGACACAGCTGAGCTCCTGGATTTAAGAGCTGTGCGGCCTTGGAAAAACTATGTAATCCCTCTGAGCTCCGGTTTCCTCATCGAAATATAGGATGATAATGTCTACCTACCTTCCAGGGGTTTTAAAGATAAGTGCCTAGTATAGAGTAAGTGTTCAATAGATGATCGCTATCAGTCCAGACAGTCCACTGGAGCTTACTTTTACAATTCTGTTTGGGCTAGCACTGTTTTTGACTCCACCTCCTACATGTATATGTCTTTCCTCCCAAACAAGACAGTGAGCTCCTTAAGGGGTACCTCCTCTGGACACAGCCCAAGGATGAAGCCCACAGACCACACTCCATAAATATGAGGTGAATGATGGATTGATACCCATTTAGTCATCAGCTAATCATACGAAGGGCAAAATAAAGACTGGAAACATATGACCGTTCAGGAAGAGGATGATAAAAATCCATGACATCCCACAAGCAGAGAGCCAGGAAGACGAACCCTCGAGAAATAATGACACTATATCCCTTCCAAAGGCCCTCCCAACTCATTCTAAAAATGGAACAAACACAGGATCCAGAAATGACACTTTCCCTACCCACACTCCACCCAAGGAACTAGCCTGGAATGAGAAAATTCCAAGTAGAAGGCTCCACCAATGAGGACGGGCAGCCGGTCCCCCATGGTGCTCTAGCCTATTTTCCAAGAGTTGAGGATCACAAGTGAAAGTGGAGAAAACGAAGGAAGAGAAAACCCTAACCCTTCATTACACTCAGTCTTCAGCCCCTTAAAGGCCAAACATGCCCCCAACTCCTTACTCTGAAAATTGGTAATGAAAAGGACAGAATTTAGCATTTATCCCGTCTTTTTAGGAGGTACTTTATTTCAGGGTAATCAGATAGTCCCATGCAAGGAGGGGGAGCTCTTCTTTACAAATTCTAGGGAATAAATGTAGAAGGAACAAAAAAATTAGAAAAATCACTTTTTGTAACAGTGGCATAATTGAGTCAGGCAGGGATTATGAATGGATGCACTGGTTTAGGGGAACTGGATAGTATTCAACATGGGACCATTGTTTGCTGGTAGCAGGGTGGAAAATGAAAACTTACTGACACTGTGGGATCAGGCAAGAGCCCCTTACCCACAATCAACCTCTGTCCCAGGCACAGAGGGACCCACAGTAGGGCCACCAGACAGGATACACCCTAATTCCAGGCAATAAGAAGCACGCAGTGGGGTGGGGGTTATAGCTCAGAGGTAGAGTGCATGCTTGGCGTGCACAAGGTCCTCGGTTCAATCCCCAGTGCCTCTGTTAAAGAGAGGAAAAAAAAAAAAAAAAACACGCAGTTTGGCCACACCTGAGTCTAATCAGGTTCTCAGTCTAACTTCAGTTTATGGGAAAAGCAGACGATGGAGAAGGAGTTAACATCACCAAAATCAACAATCACACCAACCCAGAAGGTGGGGCTCTACAGGGAATCCGCCTGGTTGCTTCAACAAGCCAATGTCATGAGAGTGGGGAGAGGTGCGGAGGAAAGTTCTAGAATCAAAGCATCTTAAAGGCATAAGAACCAGATGCAGTATGTGGTCCTGATTTAAATAAACCAGCTGTAAGAGATATTCTTAGGACAATTTGAATATGGATTTGGTATGATATGACGTTAAGGAATTAATGCAAATTTTATTTCTAACTTTGATATACGATCTTAAGGTTACTCAGGAATATATTCCTACTTCCTATGGATGTATAGGGAAATATTTAGGGAAATGTCATGTTTCTAATATACTTTAAAATATACCAGTGAAAAAAGATACAGCAGAGATGACCAAATATTAACAAACCTATATAAAGTGACTATGATAGCTAACTTCATAAAGACAGAAAGTAGAATAGTGGTAACCAGAGGCTGTGGGGATGGGGGAATTGTGAGTTATTGTTTGTTGGGTACAGGGTTACAGTATGGGATGATGACGGAGGGTGGTGATGGTTACACAACCCTGTGTAACACTGGTCTTTTCTCTACTCCTAGCCAGACCCTATGTCTTTCAAAAAACCAATAGGAGGTCAAAGCATTTTTTTAAACCCTCCTTTTTTCCTTAAAAGTAAACCTCTAGGTAGATAAACAACAAGTTTATTCTGTATGGCACAGAAAACTATATTTGATATCTGGTAGTAACCTATAATGAAAAAGAATATGAAAAGGAACATATGTAGTATATGTATGTCTGAAACATTATGCTGTACACCAGAAATTGACACAACATTGTAAACTGACTCTACTTCAATTTTTAAAAAAGTAAGCCTCTAGGACTAATTTCTTTTTGGACCTCCACAGAGTCTGTCTCAGAGCAGAATGCAGAAAGTCAGTTCTAGAAAGAGCCAGTGCCTGATGAAACAAGATAAAGAGACTCAGAAACTCAAAATGGCTTAAAGACCTAAACATAAGACAAGACACTATAAACCTCCTAGAAGAAAACATAGGCAAAACATTCTCTGACACAAATCTTAGTAAAGTTCTCCTAGGGCAGTCTACGCAGGCAATAGAAATAAAGCAAAAAAAAAAATTTTTTTAATGGGACCTAATTAAACTCAGAAGTTTTTGCATAGCAAAGGAAACTATAAACAAAACAAAAAGACAGCTTATGGAATGGGAGAAAATATTTGCAAATGATGCAACTGACAAGGGCTTAATTTCCAGAATATACAAACAGCTCATATACCTCAATAACAAACAACCCAATCAAAAAAATGGGCAGAAGACCTAAACAAACATTTCTGCAATGAAGACATACAAATGGCCAATAGGCACATGAAAAAAAAAATGCTTAATATCACGAATTATCAAAGAAATGAAAATCAAAACTACAATAGGGTATCATCTCACACCAATCAGAATGGCCATCACTAAAAAGTCCACAAACATAAAAGCTGGAGAGGGTGTGGAGAAAAAGGAACCCTCCTATACTGTTGGTGGGAATGTAGTTTGGTGCAGCCATTATGGAAAACAGTATGGAGATGCCTTAAAAAAACTACAGATAGACTTACCCTATGATCCAGCAATTCCATTCCTGGGCACATATCTGGAGGGAACTCTAGTTCAAGAAGATACATGACTGGATAAAAAAGATATGATACACATATGGTGATATATAGATAGATAGATAGATAGATAGATAGATAGATAGATAGATAGATAGATAGATAATGGAATACTACTCAGCCACGAAAAAGAATGAAATAATGCCATTTGTGGCAACATAATGGACCTGGAGATCGTCATACTAAGTGAAATAAGCCAGAAAGACAAAGAAAAATACCATATGATATCACTTATATGTGGAATCTGAAAAATATGACACAAATGAACTTATTTACAAAACAGAAACAGACTCACAAGACATAGCAAACAAACTTACAGTTACCAAGAGGTGGCAGGGAGGGGAGGGAACAGATAAATTAGGAGTTTGGGATTTTCAGATACTCACTACTATATATAAAACAGATAAACAACAAGTTTCTACTGTATAGCACAGGGGACTGTATTCAATATCTTGTAATAGCATATGATGAAAAAGAATATGAAAAGGAATATATACATGTGTAACTGAATCACTGCACACCAGAATTAACACAATATTGTCAACCCTACATCAATTGAAAAAAAAAAAAAGATAAAGAGGCTCAGAGCTGAGCCCTGAGAAGCCGAGCCCAGTCCTGAGTGCTCACCACAGCCAGGCACAAAGCTAAAGCAGCCCTTCAGATCCCGTGAGGTCAGCATGGTGGTCCACGCTCACAGCCAGGGAAATAGCCTCAAAGAGGTTAAGTAACTCGCCCAAAGCAGAACAGCTGATGTGCAATAGATTTTAAACTGGCATTTCAGAAAGCAGAGCCTGAAGTGAGCTACCCGGAAGCTTTTCTGCCTCCTTCCCTAAAGAGTCTGTGGGGCTGTGCAGTCTCCAAACACATCAGCCCCACCCCGCCTCCCGCCACAGGGTTCAAGGCTGGTTGGCCAGTTCACAAGCAGTGACCTTCACTTACTCTCAAAAGGGTGAGGCTCGCGCAGCCATGAGAGGCAGAAGACTGGTGTCTGGCCTAAAGGCTCTTGAGATCCACTTGTGAAGACCTCGCTGAGAAACGTGAGTAAGCAGAGGGAGTAACACACCAGCTGTAGGGCACCGGCAGCAACACCACATTCTGCTCTCGGTTCCTCTCGCTACTGTGCGGGTGACGCCGCAGTTAGGGGGTTGTCTACCGCTGCAGTTTACGGCCGTGCTCCTCACGCTCAGGATCTTGTCCTCTCTTTACACACTTCACACCCACAGTGCTGCCCGACACAGGGAGGGTGTGGGCAGTACCCAACGTAGTAGGAAAAAGTGACCAGGTGTTCAGAGTTCATCCCCACCCCCCACCTCATTTGTTCACGTTGGGTCCTACTCCCCACTCTGCCTTCCCCTACCCCGATCATTTCAGAATACCTCCAGGTGGCCTGTGTTCCCTTGATTTCCTCCCCAGTTGCCAGGAAATGCTAGGTGCCCTGCTGGAATCTGCTTCCACCAAAGGCCACCTCCAAGCCCTGAGCCCTGCCTAACTGTTCTGTCCTTAGGCAGGTGGGCACCTTTGCCCGTGCTGGTCCCTATGTCCCCCAGCCCCTGGCTTCCAGGCCATCCAATTTCTCTATGGGTGACAGGGACTCACCAAGCAGATGGGATTCGCTGCCTCCAATCCAGCCCTGAGAACCAGGCAAGCGGGCAGAAAGAGCAGAATCCCCACCCCCATCAGGAGAAAGCCCTTTCTGTGTGCACAGCAGTGCTGCTAAGACCATTTCCAGGGCCAGGCCTGGCCCCTCAGCAAGTCCTCTGGGCTCTGGCAGGATGACAGTGTGACACAAAACCAGGTCAGTTTCTAGGCGCTCAGGCTCAAAGACATGGGTTTTCCCCAAGTGTCCCTAAGTAGGCAAAAAAAAAAAAAAAAAAAAAACCCT
Source organism: Camelus bactrianus (assembly GCF_048773025.1). Taxonomy (NCBI): domain Eukaryota; kingdom Metazoa; phylum Chordata; class Mammalia; order Artiodactyla; family Camelidae; genus Camelus; species Camelus bactrianus. The sequence continues at coordinate 101,201,799 of NC_133541.1, read as the reverse complement.
CACAGACCTGGTGCCACTGTCTTTCTGATGGAGGGGGTGGGTGGGCCAATTATAATCTTGGCAAGAGCAGCTCCTCCCCAGGAAATCTCCCTCCCGCAAAGTCTGTGCCTCTGTGGGCTGGGATTTTATTTTAAGTGAGGGCGCGCTCCTTGGTACCACATTTTCTTCCCTCCTTCCCGGGAATGGCGCTAAAAACCCGGTTCCAGGCTCCCACATGGCTGTAATGATGCCACAGTTTTCCTCGCCGTATGCTGTTCACTGACAAAGTCTGGAGATCCTACAACAAACACATACTGCCAAGTCCATTCTTCCCTTCCAAAGCCTTTTTTCATTTTGGCCCATGAGGTCAAAATTATTAGCATCTCAGGCCAAATTTCAAAGAAAAGTTTGGAAAAGCACAAACCTGGAATTCTGTCCTCGTTTGTTTTTAAAGCCAACTTTTGGGAATATGCAGTTAGATTTAAGATGGACCCACTCTGCAGTTACATATTCATACTCAAAGATACGCAAACTAACAAATTCAGTTCAAAACAGTAAATATTTGAAGCTGCATCCTAGCCCAAGATGCAAACACTCAGTGTAGCCCCATTAGTCCTACTTCCTGTTGTGACAAATTCACATAAAACCATTCTGAGGAGGATGCTTCCAGGACTCGCCCTCCCTGCCTCCAATCCCAGCTTTTTGTGCAAAGCTAGCTGTCTAAATACCACTGAGCAATGGTGTTTTTTACAGCCTGATTTTGTCCTGTTAACTATAAGTAAGTTATATCTATAAACCTTCCTGGCTAGAAAGCTTTTCTAAGTGCTTCCTAATGAGGCCATGTGGCATGATGGTTTGGGGCAGGTTCTGGAGTCAGACCTGGGCTGGAATCCCAGCTCCACAACTTTAGGCAAGCAACTCAACAATCCTCCGCCTGACGTTCCTCTCCTGGAAAACGGAGGTGCTAACAGGCACCAGCCCCACAACAGTAGGGGCACTCACCACCCGTTTTGTTCACCTTGTCCTGACTTGGCAGTTTTACCTAATTGCAATCCCCTTTTGCAAATGTCACAGATAGCAAACACGTTGTGGGGAACAAACAGGCAAGCGGTCTGCAGAACTCTGGGTGCTGAGTTCACCAGTGACCCCCTCAATTTTAGTGTCACAGCCCTCGGTCTGGCACAGACCCACCCCGGGGCCCACAGGAGCATAGGCACCTAGGAAAGAAAGGGAAGGAAGACTCTTCCTGTTCTTTCAAGCTCTCACAGACTTTTCCATTTGGTCCTCAGCAAACCCCCACCCGACCAGCCACGTTATCCTGGATTAACCTTGGCTTTGGCAGCCAGTGTCTCCAGGCAGTGAGGAGGGTCTGGCTGGCCTTATCCCCCTCTCACAGGGTTGCTCCACGTGGTTCTCAAGGTGCCTCGGGCATGGCCCCCCACAGTGAGGGTCCTACTATCTCTGAGACACCAGGTCTCCTCCTGTCCAAAGCAGAGGTAGGGGATGCTGAGCTCACCTGGGCAGACTCAAACCAGCAGACTGCCCTGCCCTTTCAGCCCAAAGCCAGATACCCAGGAAGTTTCCACAACATAGCTTGAGCAGGGAGGACAGGTCGGGAACTGGGACACAAACTTGACATTCTATAACAGATTATTAAGGTAAATTACGGTATAGTCAGGTGATGAAATACGACTCACTCTTAAAAGGATGCGATGCAAAACAATGAAAAAAGATGCTCACGATAGATTGAAACAAAAAGCAAGCTCAAAATAGTTCGCAGAGTTGAAAGTTTTTGAAAAACCTTTCCCATGCATTTGCATTTCTATGTTTCACACCTAGATACGCATCCGAGTACCAAAAACATCCTGAAGGAAGATGCACCAAAGTATTTGCGGGGCAGACACCACATGGCAGGATTGGGGGAAATCATTTTCTCCTGTGTTTTGTTTCTCAATAATACATTCAGTAACAGCCATGCAGTAGTTTTGGAAAGAAGAAAAAATTAGCTTCAAAAGAACATGCCTCACCTCTAGTCTCTCTGGCTGAGTCACCTCTTACAGAGAGAAGAGACGAAGGCTGGGCGGAGCTCCCCGAAGTCGCCTTCCCCTCCCATGCGTGTCACATTCCTTCCCAGTGGCAGAGAATGAGTTTCTCGACAGCGGAGCCGGCCCATCTCGGGGCCAGGATGGTGCTGGCAGGAGTCACTTGCTAACACGTCCCGACATGTGTTTCCAGTAACGCTGTTTGTGGCCGCTTTCTTCTCTTATCGCTCCTCCCGTGACCTTTGCTGGTTAGACTTACTGGCTGGAGCCAGGTGGATTTGTTTGATTTTTGTTGATGGTTATTAGGAAGAGGAAGTGCCAGAAGGGATTACCTCAAGTTTAAACCTATTTCCAGCAGAGTCCCAGGGCCTTTAATTACACATTCGGGTCTGTTTGGTAAAGAAGTGGTCAAAGATGTGCTTTTTATCTCCCTCGGAATCTCCCGAGACTGGCAGGGTTCCACGAGAGCCTGGTGTTCCTGCAAACTCCAGCCACAGGCTCCTGGGGGGGAGGAGGGCAGCGGTGGAAGATGGGATACGGAGAGGGAGGCCGACGAGGGAGGCCGACGAGGGACAGTTTTAAAAGCCCCGCACCGGGAATCCTTGGTTAAGGCCGTGGCGCTTGTGGGTAGAGACAGTAGAGGCACCGCAACCCCAGAGAGGTCGAATTTTGTTTCGAGACCAGAACTTCTGCAGCTCCCAGAGGAGAATCCTGAGTCAGCTACTGCTGAACTTCAAGGATGAGGAGTCAGGATACTAAATGTCCAGCCTAATCCAAAAGCAGACTTTTCTTTCTTCCTTTTTTTGCAGATTTTTTTTTCCCCACATCTTGGTACTGAAGATAGTAACAGCCCAACTCACCACTGGCAGGCGACCACTATCTGGAATGATCAAGGTACCAGATCAGCTGAGGGGCAGACTGACGTCACCATTCTGCTACAGGTGGGCCTAGTTGGAGAGATCTGAACCAGCTGGTCCTTGAAAAGCACTCTGATTTCTCTAGGCCAGTGAAAAAAAAGACAGACTCCGGGAATGTGGACTCCCCACCCCACTAGCCCCCCTCTTTGTCTTAGTTGCCCGTTGAAGGGATTGCCAAATGACCAAGTTGCTGAAGGTCCAAGACCAGAAAGTTTAACACATCAATTGCAACTTTATTGGAAAAAATGAGGATGCTTGGTTACTGAGGGTTACATTTTTGGCATAACAGCGAAGTCAGGAAATTCGGAATTATTCTTTAGCTGCTTATATTAAAGACACAGTGTTGTAGGTCAAATACACACACTATTTCAGACAATAGGGCTCCAAATTTCCCATTAATTTATGGCCCAGAGGGGATGGAATTTGGGGAGGAACATTTGGTTAGAATGGAAATGGGAACAAATGGGATTTCGTTAGAGGCCTCTTTCGTCAGCTGGGACCCCTGACCACCCAAATTCTGCCCCCCAGTGAGGCTGTTTCTTCCACCACTCCCAGGGTCCCAGCAATTCCCTTTCGGTGGGAGCACACAGCATTGAGCACAGAATCTTGCCCCCATCTCTGGAATACTATAATACCCTCAAGGTAAGCGAAGTCATAGTCTTTTTCTTGGTACTGCTGCCTCCTTAGAGCAATGAAAACAGGTCCTAAAAGACACAGAAGTGTTTCTTCCCTAGAGTCAACCTAACCACCTCTCTGGGGCTCCCAGCCCATGCTCCAGGAGTTGGGCCTGGGTGAGAAAGGCTAATAGTTCAGGCACAACTGCAGCAGTACAGACACTCGGCCTTCACATCTTACAGCAGGATTGTTCAAAGTGCAGTACCAAGACCCTGATGTACCTTAAATGATGTTAGGTGGGCATAACATTTTTTCATTTTATTGGTAATATATTTATTTTAGTGTGAATTTGAGAAAAATGAAATTAGCATGTCAAGGGTTACTTCATGAATGCTAGTTAGGATGAGGCTAAGGAATAACAAATTTAGTAACATTTAATAGAAAAATTTTAAGTAGAAATTTAATAATATAGATGAGATAGAAATAGGACAAAGCTCATGAAGCTCAGTTTTCAATAAGCAAAGTTTGGGACAGTTCGGTGGCAACTAGACAAATTAACAAATGTGCATGAAAAGCTCAGACAAGTATATTAAAACACTAGAGACAGCCTTCCACAGTACAGAGAGCTATGGAATCAGAAAGCCTAGGTTCAGGTGCTGAGCGCTATTGTTTACTTAGCTCTGTGACCTTGGACAAATTACAACTCTTTAAGCTTCAGTCTCTTTGTCTGTAAAATAGAAATGAGAATTCCTATCTCATTAGATTGTTCTGAGAATGAAATGAGGTAATATTGATAAAGACTATTGCACAAAGCCTAGAGGAAGTGCTTGGAAAGTAGGAGGGAGGATTAGAAATGGAAAGGACTCATTTCTAAAGCAGGCTCCCCATCTATCTGTCGTAAAGATTTCCTTCCAGGAAGATGCAACCCAAATAGCAAAGGAATATTTAGCCCTTTGGGTCATGGATCCGCTCCCAGAGAAACACGCATGCAGACACACTTGCCAAGGCCAAAACTGCACACGATTTTAAGGTGTTCGTAGGTGACAACTCCTCTAATCACTTCCTGAGCTGGCGGCAGACCTGGTGAGCGAAGACAGAGAGCTAGGTTAACAAGAGGCTTCTCCGCTACTCGTGCCCCAGGGATGCCCGGCATCATCCTATCTTCTGGATGCATTCCTAAACTAGACTTTGGTTCTGTCTGGCTGCCTCTTCATACACAGGCCACCACAGCTTAATTCTCAACATGGGCAGAAGGCAAATAAGAGCTCACGGACCCACACAGCCCCCTACACTCAGTAAGTGGCTTGTTCTCCCTGCCCTATCTCGGTGCAGTACAGCCTGGCCTTGCAATTTTTAACTCGGTGCTAATGGAACTGGGTAAACGCAAGAGACTAGCAAAGGTACATGGAAAACCATGGGCCCCGATAAGCTGCTGATACGGTGCGCCTGCGCTTCCGCCAGTTCTATTTAAACACTGATAGACCCCTGGGCAAACAAGAAACCCTTTGTGCTCCGAGCATCCACAACTACCATTCGGAGTCCATTCTGCACATGGACCAGGCTCAGAGTAGGCGGAGCAGGGGTGGGAGAAAGGCAAACTTTTCCTGCACTTTATCAGACAAATGCACACAGGGAGGAACAGGCTGATCTTCAATCCTGGGGCTCCAAATCTTTCTCTCTGCCCCCTGCCCTGCCTCACAGCAGCCTCTTAACAATTGAGATTGAGAAAATGTTTTCTAGAAAATTCACTGCAGAGTCTTCAAGCAGGACACATGGGCTAGTTCAAGCCATGACCCACCCACATCACACCAGTAAGTAAGGCATGAATGATTCAGCTCACAAAGAAGCAAGGGGGGTTGGGGAAGCTGGTGAGTTTACCCATAGGCACTAATGTCAGCCAAAAAAGGAGTCAAGGTCAAGGCCAGAGGAAATCCAAGAAAGTTAGACTGCTATAGAGCTGGAAGACGGGGGTTGTTTCTCACAACCATTTGAATTTTGGTTTATATAGCAAACAGTGTTTGTAAATTAAGAGTTTTGAATTGGAATTTCTTTCTTGAATATTAAGATGATAAGAGCCCCACTCCTCCAGGTATGATTCTTCTGGATGGGTAGTTTGGACATCATCTGGGAGCTTGTTACAAATGCAGACCCTTGAGCCCCAGCCCAGACCTTCTAAACCAGAACCAGCATTTTAACAAGATCCCCAGGCAATGCATATGCATGTTACAGTTTGAGAAGCACTGGTTAGAGTACTTATAAAGTTCTTGGAAAGGTCTATTAAAGGATGATAAAATATAATGGATTGTGTCCTTTCAGGTTCACAACAGAGCTTAACCTAAATATCATGTATAAAAAAATAAAGTTCACTTTAAAAGGATGAGACTAATAATAGTAGACCTGTGAATATAACTTTTGTTTTCAGTAATTAGTTCTCAAATCTCAGTGAAGAAGTATTTCTCATGAACAGCTCAATATATATGACATCAGTTGGGCAGCTTCCAACACCCTTCTCTGACGTGAAAACAGGATTATTTTCAGCAGTTCAAAGACTACATGTTCATCCCATAAAGGTTCAGAGTGGTACACATTAGAATTAGTGGCATTTTAACAAGTTAAAAATATATTTCAGATTTAGCATTATTGTCAGCAGGCAAATTTTGCAAAATCAGTTGAAATGTTTCCATAATCAACATGAATTATCTTTGCAAAAAAAAAAAAAAAAAAAAAAGCAGCAGAGGTTGAGGTGTGCTGATTAGTGGTCAAGAGTGCCTGGGTTTGGATCCTTGCTCTGTCTCCTGTGTGACATTATCTAAGTTACTTGACTCCTCTGAGCCATCTCCCTCAGCGTAAAATGGGGATAAGAGCACTTTTACTGTTGAATTATTGTAGGATTAAAAGATATTATTCATGAAAAGCACTACAACAGTACTTGGACATAGTAAGTGCTAAGTAAATAGAAGCCACTAATAAGAAATTAGTATTGACATTTGTTTTTCTATGACTCACATGTGGAATCTAAAAAAAAAAAAAAGATACAAATGAATTTATTTATAAAACAGAAACAGACTCACAGAGATAGAAAACAAACTATGGTTACCAAAGGGGAAAGGAGGGGGAGGGATAAATTAGGAGTTTGGGATTAACAGATACACGCTACTATACATAAAACAGATAAATAACAAGGTCCTACTAGATAGCACAGGGATCTATATTCAATATCTTATAATACCCTATAATGAAAAAGAATCTGAAAAGGAATATATATATGACTGAATCACTATGCTGTACACCAGAAACTAACACAACATTGTAAATCAATTCTACTTCAATTTAAAATTTTTTTTTTAAATTTTAATGAAAAAAATAGTATTGACATACTGTCTCAAGATGTCATTCTGTGTAACTTGAGAGAGTGAAGGCCACTTGGGTCTTGTCCTGTCTCTATCCAGCACTAGCCTTAAGAGCCTACAGGAATCGCTCCATCTGAGCAGTAACTAGAAAGACCCACGTCATGAGCTGGGCTTGCCCCACTGGCTTGGGGGAGGTGGTGGTAAGAAAAACAACCTGTGGTACAAGCTGGAAAGCCTGAGGCCAAGGTCAAAGGCTGTGTTACAGTGGCTGCTCTGTGCCTCCAGGCCAGAATCCCCCTGTTCCCGCTCCCAGGAAGGAGAGTTGGAAGCTGGGAGCCTGGGAGAAGGGAGAAGAGGAAGTGTTCATAGGGGCAGGAGAATAAAAGCAAAAAGAGGGAACAGAGCAGGTGCGCTCAAAGCACAGGTGTTGCAGCTTTGGGAAGACTTTGTGCTCTGACAGCACAAACCAAGTTAGTTTGGAGCTCTTAAGTGGCCTCACCACCAAGAGCTCTACGGAGCAAGTCAGTTAACCTCGCGAGCCTCCCTTTTTAAAAATATAAAACGAGAATGATAGTACTACCCTCCTCAAAAGTTTGGGATGATGATTAAATGAGGTAATGTGTATAAAGAATGCAGCAGGGGGCTTAGCACATGGTAAACGATGGGTAACTGGTACCCATTACTATCTGTCTATGGCAGGTGTCTGCAACACAACTTTACTGCAGGCTGAATCCATGGGGTCAAGGAATTTGATGTGAATTTCAGATGAACAGAGACATTTTGGTCACCCTATCAGTGACAGACTAAGATCATAGGAAGCCTTTGTTATAATTGCCACAACAGCCTAGTCATTCTCCTTAGGGATGGAACCGTGGAAAGGAGAGGTATTAAAAGCTGGCTTTAAAAACACTATCATTTAGGATTCATCAGAACTAGTTGAAAAATAAGAAAAGGCAAGATAATCTCCATTGTAGCAAAAAGACTGTAAAAAAAAAAAAAGAATTTAATGTCTAACGTAAGCAAAATGGCTGAATGAGAAACCGCATCTCATCAGACTATACAAGTGATTAGTACTACATTATGTAAAAATGATAAATTCACAAAAACAAGGGTAAAAAGTCCCAACAGTTGATTTTTGGGGGTAGTAGGATTAGAGGTGACTTTTAGATTTGTTGTTTATTATTATTATTGTTATTATGATTACAAAATCATGGTATTTTTGAAGCCCCTGTAAGTTCACGGGGGAAAAAAATGTACAATGATTTAATAGTTTCAGCCACAGTAAGAGATGATTTGGGGCAGTGGTTTTCAAACCTTCTTTTCAGCTGTGAAACACTTTTTGTAAACAAAATCTTGAGACTCCCATCTACGAAGCAGATAAAATACTGCTTTTATTGAATAAATGCATTTATATGTTGTGTTCATCTTTGCTCCACTTCAGTCTGTAAACAAGAGCACATATAATCACATAGGTTGCATATACATTTCAATAAAGATATTTTACTATAGTTTTTAATGGTTAAGGATATTTTTAGAATATCAAGTTTCAATTAAAAACGCAGAATTCTACTATCTCTTGGAAGCTGGTTCAGGAACATGGAGCAGATTGTGAAGATGGGGGCTAACTGACTGTTGGGCGCTTTTCCAGAGAGACCAAAGCCTCCAGAGATTCATGCAGAAGTCATGTGTGTCCACGGAGAGAGAGAAGGAGCAATGAGCAGAGGACACTCCCCTGTCGTCTGTCTAATGACCAAACCGAACTAACATAGAAGTGCATGGAGCAGAGGTGAGCCCGGGGACACTGTAGCAGAGGCCTCGTCTGTGCAGAGCTCCCCAGGTCCCAGATGAAAGGAGGAAACAGGCAGGTGTACTGGGCGGGCTTGGATTTGCTGGGATCATCGACCTTGGGGCACTCGCGGATTCTAACGGGAGCGCTTCAGGAAGGAAGGTAAAGTGTGTGATCTGGTTGGGTGGGAAGGTAAAGAGGGCAGAGAGTAACTTGGATTGACGAGGCCCAACCAGGATGCAGAGAAAGGAAAGGGCGTATAGCACAGAGAACTATATTCAGTGTCTTGTAATAACCTTTAATGAAAAAGAATATGAAAACGAAGATATGTATGTATGACTGGGACATTGTGCTGTGCACCAGAGATGGACACATTTTAACTGACTATACTTTAATTCAAAAAAAGGAAAAAAAAACCCCAAAAAACTAGTTGAAAGGAAAGAGAAAGGGGGCCTCGGAGGAAATGGCCCTCTCTACGGTGGGAGAGAAAGATGTGTAGGGACGTGGGACAGGAAAAGGCCAAAAGCAGCAGAGTGATCTAAGAAGTACTGGAAACCTTGTGAGAGGGAGGTGCAGAGAGGCAGGTAAAGGGGCCATGATGAAGAGCCGGGAAAGTAGCAAAGAATTTAAGGCAAGTGCAGAAAGAAACAAGGCGAAGGATAAGAAGTTCAAAGGACGCTTTGAAGACCTAAATCCACACGAATTGAGCATACGGCAAATCTCCTCATACAATACAAATGGCCCAAGAAAAAAGGAGGCCAGAATTTCAGCCGACAGAACTCAGGAAGGGAAATGAGAATCAGAGTTTATTGGATTTATAGAGTGTTTTGATGTGACTGAGTGTTGAAAAATTATTTGCCGGGGGAGGGAGGCTTTGGTTACTTGCTGGTAAAGAACGTGCAATAATCCCTTTGATAGCAACCCGTGGGGATCACATGAACATGGGTATGTGTGAGGTCCTACAGAAACACGTGATGGAATTCCCAGAAAAGTAAGAGCAAGTCATATTCTCATCTGGGCAGCAGGGATTTAGAGTCGTCTGATTTATCAGGGATGGGCTAATGACAGCCTTTAGGAAAGAAGGAATGAAGAAAGGCAGAATTTATGAAAGCTACATGGTCCTCATAAGGAAATAAATGTCCAGGTTTGAATTATAGCTTTGGCCTTTTAATGTCCTGCCCTGGGATCCAGTGCTGTAGCTGGTTGGAGACCTGCAAAGAGCTGTCTTCTGAGTGCTGGGCCCTTTACCTACATTATCCCACTTAGAACTAAAAACAGCCCTGTGAGAAAATATTCTGGAACACAGATTAGGAAACTGAAGTTTGGGTGGGGCAAGCCAGTGGCCCGCGACTACACAGCTGGCACGTGGGGAGCCACAGGTCCAGCCCCACCAGTGGACTCATGCTCGCATCTCCCCTCGCAGTGGTTTTCCAGGTTCCAGCCTCACAAGTGCCCTGAGATGCTTTCCCGTCCATCCTCCTAGGCTCTTTGGGGTTGGCTTCCTCAGGTGGCAGGAATCTCTCTTTCCTTGGAGAGTACTTGGTTTTAGGAAGATCTTTAGTGCCCTTGTGGTGAACTCTACATTAGGGGCAGGTCATCACAACTTGAAAAGTGCAGAAAAAAAAGTCTCACCTTTGACGCCAATTAGGCAGAGAAAATGATGGTGTGTTATGATTTCTTGGACAGGAAATCTCTTTGTCTTATGTCCTGCCCTCTCTCTTGCCAGAATGTCCTTGTGCCCAGTGGCTCCTCTGTACAAATCCTACATACATTATAGCCAGCACAAGGTCATACATATCATAATCAGCTATCACAGATTAGTATTTATCAAATGAAGGCCTGAAACATCTATAGCTAAGAAGCCAGAGCAGGGCGGAGGGTATAGCTCAGTGGTAGAGTGCATGCTTAGCGTGCACAAGGTCCTGGGTTCAATCTCTAGTACCTCCATTAAAAAACTAAATAAATAAACCTAATTACCTTCCACCCAAAAAAAAAAAAACCTCTCCAAAAAAAAAGAAGCCACAGCATTTCCATTAGCAAGATTAGTGAGTCCTAGCAATCACCATACAGTGCAGTGCCTGCAGTTAACAATACTGTGTACTTAAAAATTTGTTAAAAGGGTAGGTCTTATGTGTTCTTATCATCAAAAAAAAAAAAAAATAGTAAAAAAGAGGCAAGAAGAAACTTTTGGGGGTGATGGAGATGTTTACGGCACAGATTGTGGAGATGATTTCACAGATGTACACTAATCTCTGAGCTCATCAAGTTGTACACATTAAGTATGTACAGCTTTTTGTATGCCAGCCGTATCTCAGTCAAGTGGTTTACAACAAATAAAAAGTAGAAATCCAGATCATAAGTATTTATAATATATAGAAACTCTCTTTTTCAGAGGTAGAACTTCATCACTTCTGACACACAGGTGCCTGTCTGAATTTCATCTGTAATTCTTTCCAAGGGAAATAAAAACACTGTAGATGGAGGTGAAGCCAAGGCCACTTGGGACATGAAGATGTAGGGGAGGTGTCTTGGCCTCCCTTCAGGTGTCTGATGTCACCAAAGCTGCACTCTAGAGGGCCAGCCTGGGTACACTTATGACCTCTGTTTTGCCCTGTGTTCCTACAAGTTTTATGGGAAGGTCACTAATAAACTAAGTGTGTAAATGCTCGACCGTCTAGTTAAGAAATAATAACTGCTCCTGGAGTTGACTTGTGCTACATATTTCCTGCAAAACACACTTATTTACCTTTCCTTCTAATAAAATACATCCGACAATAAATAAAAGGCAGTGAAAGTATCCATGGCTTGCTATTAAAACTTGATATGTTTTAGTGACAATTTTTAGCATACTGTTTTTAGATGAATCAGGTACTATTTGAAAATAAGCACCTAATGAGGACTTGATTGAGATTGGCACCAAGGACCAAACACAATAATTTGTCCTAAGTACAGTGTCTGTACTTAGAGAATTTAAATGTCTCCCCTTGAAAAATCAAATTGCACTTTAAAATGGTCAATATACTTCTACCAACCAGCCACTTGTATAAAAACACCACCATAAAACACATTAGTCTTCTTATTTTTCTTAAGTTTAAACTACAGTCTAGTGAATTTAATTCATCACACTCTTACATAAATGCTACAGTGGAGGGGGAAGAGTCTTTGGAATTTCAGACAGTTGTTTCTTTTTTCTTTCTTTCTTTCCTTTTTTTTTTTTTTTTTTAAGAAAACCTCTCAAGAAGGTATCCAACCACTTCTTGGAGACATAATCATATGGAAAGAAAAGTGATCCAAATAAAGGAGGAATTTTTTTTAAAAAAGCCTTAGCCACTCTTCAAATTTATTCTTCAGTTTAGGCCAATCCTCTTTTATAGGGGGCTCTGAGCAATTACCAGGCAATCTTATCCTGTGAGTCTAAAGGATTAAAGCAGAAGCAAAGAACAAAAGGAACCGATTTGCTACACTCTTCCCCTGTCCTCTTAACAAATCAGACTTCATTTCCTCTGGGGCCTCCTTCCCTACCTAATCTTCCTTCTTTCTCCCATGGTCCCTTAGGGAAAGGATTCTTAAAGGTAACATTAGGGAATGCCACCTAAACAAAATTCCTTCAGAATATACAAACATTGAAAATGACTTCAGAAACTAGAGGGTGCTTTTCTGATTCCTCATTTTGGAAATTCTGACAAAGTGCAACTCTTCTGATGACTGGATCTTAAAAAAAAAAAAAAAGTAGCAGGAGGTAGTAAGCCACCCAAGTTAGGTTTACCAGACTTTTAGACACACTCCCTTTCCTCTTGCAGACTATTTAGGACAGTGCTTGCGGAAGGTCACCACATACATTAAAGGGAGCACAGCCTGGGAACTGCAGACGTGACATCTGTCAAACTTACTGTTCCATCTGTCACCGACATGGGCCACATACAAATCTCAAGAGCTCTTGGCGACTTTAAGGGGCCTGCTAATGCATTCTTTTTCCTTTACCCTTAAACCATTCCAAACAGAGGATCTACCTTATTTTTAAAGACCTCTAAGGAACAGTCCACAATCACTCATAGCCAGCCAAGTATTTAGAAATTATGTTCCCTATGGCTGTTCACCATTGCTCTGCAGACACATGCCTTCCCATAGTCCTGCTATAAAAAGAAGAAAATATTGTAGCCATGAACTTTGAGAAGACCTACATGAAGACAAAATTAATCTTAATTTTACCCAACAATCAATGCCATGAAAATACGCTAGTGAAAAATTAACTGTAAGTTTAAGCATAGGTATACACGCTCTGCAGGTCTCTTCTATTCGGTTGTCTTCTGTGGAAAATGAACGTTTGAGAGGAGTACTTACTTACCCGTTATCCTCATTTGGAAACTCTGTAGAACTTCTGCAGGAACCAAGTCTGACCATTTATAATTCTACAAGATGGGTATCAGAAAAATATTAGTTTCAATACCTAAATCCAGGCAACTGCTAAATCACAGAAGGGCTTAAGGCCAAAAATAGTTGGGAGAACTGCATACAGATTAAACCCCATTTCACACATACAGCCCCAGGGAAAACATATAAAACTACCCAAAAGGGGGCTTTTCTCACACACATGACTGTGGGTACACAGATTTAGGGTTTGAGAGTCACTGAGCCAAACCTAGAAAGAAAATGGACTAATTTGACTTCTTTAGCCCAGCAGTGCCCACTTCTTAGAATTATACGGTACCAAATGATGCTAGTAGTAACAGGGGTGGTAAAAAAATATTCGTCCATCCAATGGCTCGCTCAGTAATTTATCTGCAATCCCAGTTAAAATGTATACTGGAAATAAGTCATGAATATAAAAACCCTCAATGTTGATAATCAGAGGAAAAAACAACATACTAAAATGACCAGAATGACATCTAAACCCAGCGACTGCCAAACACAGCCAGAGAAATGGTTCTGTCAAAATAAAGATGTGGAAGCAGGAAGCAGATGGCAAAATTCTTTCTAAAACCTCACTTAAGGGAACATTTTAGGCATTTCTGACTGTCGTGCAAATGAAAAGAAGGATGTTTCATCAAGTGTAACTCTAGCCGAGTTATGATAATAGGTTGCTCCAGTCCTCTCTACTTGGCTCAGGAAGTAACTTAAATGGGCTTAAATGGGGGAAGCAGCTCTCAGTAGGGGATGTGAATGCAAACCCTCACTAGCAAGGTGAAAAATCAGTGCAGCTCTGAATTTCAGAAAAGAGTTGAGCTGAGTTTCAGAGTCAGAAGGCAGCACTTTCTTAGTTCTATAATTTAGCTGATAATGGTTTGTGTCAAGAAATTAACTTCTCCTTCTCCATTTGAGTTTTTTTGTTTCTTGTTCTTTTAAGGTTTTTGACCCTCTGGTGAACCTTCCAGACAACTAATGAATAACAATGAATACTGTCTTCTCAGCGCTCCAGCACTCATCTAAGATTTAAAGTAAACCACTTTCCTCAGTCTGGGTGTCTATCAACCTGCAATTACGTATGGATGGGGAAAAGTTTGTGAAACATCTCATTTCTCACACAAATGATTAATCACTTTTAGAGCAGGATGAACAACATACAAAGCAGGGTTGGAGCTGTCTGTTGCATACAACTACATCTCAGTTTCTGACCCAGATGAAATCCTGCATAAACACAAGAAGTCTGTTTCATATATTCCATATTCGGGTTTAACAGGTTTGCATTTAAGTTTACATCTTCCTAATTTGCCAACTGAATGAAAACGCTCAAAATCAGAAAGCCATGCTAAAGGAAACACCAGACTTTTAAGCAAAAATGGGTATTAAAATACAACTTGGAGTTATAAATCTATTCTACAAGTGACAAATTCTGAGAGGAACTGGAGGGCGAGAGAGACAATGCCATGCAGTGGAGACTGGATTATTTCAAATTTCTAGACAGGGAAGCTGTCTTCAGGCGGACAGCTCTCCATCCACAGGTTGTCCAAAGAGCCGGTCTTTCGACAGGCGGTCAAGTTGTAGGTGATGCAATGAACTGGGTTATAAAAGAGCCTCTTTTTCGAATGATACAATCGGTTTCCGTACCCCTCTTTTCCTCCTGAAAACCTTTTACTCTCAACCTGAACTCACTCTCCCCTTCAAGAATTCCTGGTGTGTTTCTTTGAGATGTCCTCCACGTCAGCAGCAGCGCCGACAGAGAACCAGAACTCAGAGGCTCCCTGTCAAAGAGCGCTCCTTGTGGGTGCCCTAAATGAGTGCAACCAGGTGTCACACCAAAGTACATGGAATAGACAAAGGGTGACTTAAACCTCTGAGTACCTTACTTCAGTGTTGGTAGTTTAGCACATGCTCTCACTCAATCCACCTTACCAACCTCACAGACTCTAAATGCTATTTAGGCTTAAAGACATACAAAACGAGATTTTTAAAAAACAGACAAACCATCAACGGAAACATATTTGCATTCTGTTACGCCTCTCATCACCCGGCAAGTCATCTTCAGAAAGCGTGAAAAGGTGAAAATTTAAATAGCTAAAAAACATCAGCAGAACCTGGAAATTATTAAGCTACATCTTACATGATTTTTCTGTATTCATCATCAGTGTTTCACTAAGAACCAGATTCGGTCAGGTAGTAGGGGCCACATTACTTTTTCATAGAATATTCCCTTCATTTTACATAAATGTATAGTTCTGTATCTATGCCTGGCATGTTTTAAGTTAAAATTTGATAATTGGTGTTTACTAGCATCAGGACCAAGTGATTTTTCAGTATCAACTACGGCAACCCCTCAAGGAGAAGAGGTCAGACGAGGTGGTAGGGCTGGACTCAAAGCGGAGGCCAGCACTCAACTTGTGGGGTCTATTTTTGCCGATTCTCACCCAGAACCTTGCTACCTCAGGTAACCGCTTAAGTTGAATTACCACTTCTAATGGCCCTGAAACTCCCTTTCAGTAGTTACTTCTTCCTCTAAACATAGTATAAGAATATAATGAAGGCCAAATTTCATCTGGGCTACTAATGACTCATAGGGAGACGCAGCTTAAGTCAGACAATTTAGTTTGTGTAATACCAAATGGTAACAACAAGTAAGAGACATGAGGGACCTCTGTAGTCATGAATGAGCCCTAGCTGTCCCTTAGCCAGGTCAAGCCAGTTTATTCCATAACCTCACACAAATAACGGTGGTTCCTCAGTATCTGCTTTCAAATAATTTAAACATTCACCATTTATCTGAAAAGGTTATTCTTAATAATGAACCTACCAAAGGGAGACCGAAAAGAATGATAGAGAAAGATGGAAAGTAACAGTGCAGTACAAACATCTCCACCGTAATAGTAAAGGACTCTAGGTAACATACGGTGCCATCTTTATGAATCTGAAAAGACTTTTAGAACATTTAAAAAAGAGAAATCATCTTCCCAATTACTTGTAAAGCATATCAAACTGTAGGTTTACATGTGTCTAAGTCTTAAGGACCACCACATATGTAGAAATGAGAATTCCAGTCCTTGAATCTTCAAAGGCAAATAAGGCACAAGGACCTGTACAGAATAAACACAAAGCAAAACTACAGTGTTTTAGGTAATGTGATTTAGGTCCCCTCTACTTTGTCCTGTAAGATAAATAGTTCTCTCTGTTGCCCATGTCCAAATTTATTCAGATGGTTAAGAGAGATATTCATTTAGAAACTTAGAACCTGATAGGCTATAAACTCTTCCAAACTCTACTACTGGTATAATCTAATTCAAAATATAAAAACTTCTCAGACTTTCATAACCCACCCCCCCCACACTCTTATCTATGGTAAAATATAACTTTTGAACAAGAACATACTATACTATTATTCATAGTAATCAGTAAATTTCGAGCAAGAATGATCATTTGAAATGTCCATCCAGGAGACACTCGGTTTTCCTGTTTGGCTTTCAAGTAACGTACACTTCTGTGCACTATATACTGACTCCCCTAAATGGCCTTCCCACGCTGATCCTGGATATTCACATGCAGCACATAAACAAACATTTGCTGCTATTATATCATGTTAGTGCTGGTTTGTGTAGTGATTTGACCAACTTGCTACATTTTTTTTCTTTGTATTTTGAAGAAGTCAAAGACAGAAAAGAATTAAATGGCTGGTATTACACGAAATACTGGTCTCTAAATTTAACACAACTGATACAAGAATAGACATCAGGAGGGATGGGAAATCTTTAGCATCAACTGGGTGCTCAAAGGATTTAAACCTGTTGCTGCGTTCAACTGAGAAAAAGGGCAAAGAGAGGGAACATGTAAAAAACATTAGAAATAAGTTATCTAAGATTATGTCTAAAAAAATGAAGCATAATTAGGAATTCCAGAATGGCTTAAGATCTCTACAATTCCTCCATATTTTAGTCCGTATCTTTTGAATAACTACTTTTCATATACATTCTTTGGAGTATACTGAGTATGATAGTAAGAAAGAAACTTTCTGTGCCAAAAAAGAAGAAAAAACTGGCCCACGATCGATTTTTTTGTGTTCACTGAATGATTCTGTATGAACCTGTATGAATGAAGATTAGAAAAAAATTGCCTTAGCAATTAACAAGGGCAAACTAAGAAATTAAACACTCATCCACAGCAAAAGTTGCTACACAAGAGACGTTTATTAATGTTTTATTTACAGTTTTAACATAGCAAACCAAGGAGAATTACCACTTGGCAGAAAGCACATCACTCTACATTTATAACACATTGGTCTCTGCTAACACGTTGTAAAAGCAAGGAATACAGTATGTTAGGGATCATCTCAAAAGTTCCAAGCTAATTCTTTCTTTGCTCCTAGTACCTAATCCCCTCCCTACTCCCAGCCCCTGTTCTAATCATCAGGAGACAAAAGAAAAAGAAAAAAAGGGGTAGGGTCTATAATCATACAGAAAGTGTCAAGAATTGCATTTTAGTAATTAGGCTGCATTTGTCCTTGTCCTTTCTATTTTATACAGTGACAACACCTTTACAATCCCTTAGGTACACAACACAGAGTAAGGTACTTCAAAATTAGAATACAGACTATGAAAAATTAATGCTTATTATTTACCAATTAAGAATATATTCTTGACCACACCTTAAATGTATTTTGCACTATGATTTTGCTTCCAGGTGTTCACAGTACGATTAAATAAATTTCTAGATTAATTTTAACAGCAAAATGGATTATGTGCAGAAATGCAGTCATAACAAAAGTTTTAACTTTTGAGAAAACCCCTTTTAAATGGCCAGCATTATACATATCTTACACTAAAATATTTAACTCCAAATTCATTTTTGAGATGGAGGATGAATAAAGCAAGATTGCCCCCTACTGACTACAGGGACAAGGCTCATGCTATTTAAAATGACTACAAACGATAAGGCATTATTAATACATCACAGACTTGATTGCGAGAGCTTTTTCAAACATTAACCACTAATGATTCAATGATTACAGAATTTTGCATTAACTATTAAAATTTTACACCTAGGAACAAATAGAGAGAAATGATCTTTTTCGACAGTACATTATTTTTTTTAAAGCAGGTAATTATTCCTCTGTGTTCTGCATCTTGATTCACTTCCTGCAGGTGTTCTCTTGCTTCTTGAGAGAGAATTCATAAATGCAGGAAGGCCTCTGCCAGAAAACATCTGCCAGAGAAGGATATTGAATATTGAAACTCTGGTTAGGTTGTTATTTTGGCTAAAAGAAGGATGTAGTCACAAAAGAAGGCAGGATGTTTGGAGACAAGAAGTACATTTTAACATAGCTTTAAGATTACTATACACTGACATCATAGTATTCAATAAACATTTCATTTTTGGTTCTTAAAGTTATCAAGGACTTTAGAACTAGAAAGAACCTAAATGCTTTCTCTAACACCCACGAGGTGAAGGGTCTCTCTCTCTAAATCTCCTAACAAAAGAACAGAAAGCAAGTAACACTTCCTTCATCCTACACTTAACCTCAACAGCAATGACTGAAACTTGGAGACAAAGAGACAGTAGAATCCAAATGCACAGATAATTTTCCTACTACATCGAAAGATGTTTACGCTGCCAATTCTGCCAGATCTCACACAAGGAGGATTTTCAATAAGGATGCCAATGGTAACATGCTATACTTGGAGCAGGGCAAAGTAAGAAAATGACTGTAAACTCACAGGTACCACAAGTACTTTTCCTGATCAATTAGGAAAAAAGTGACTATATTTTGGGATATGTATCTCTGAGGGGAAAAAGACATACATAGCCCCAACTAAGTTTAAAAAAGGAACATATATGACTAAAATAAATGCTCTCAAAACGATGTCCATATACTTTGTTAAATGCAGTCTTCATCTAATACTTTGAGGCATTTCTGTATTGGCATACAAATTGGTTTGGTTCTGATGGAAATAACAGGAAAAAAATACAAGTAACTCCCTATATTAATGCTAACAAATAGTCTAAAGAGACACATCAACAACTTAACAAATATTTATTTAGAAACTACGTTGTGGAGAGGAGGGAATAGCTCAAGCACTAGAGCACGTGCTTAGCATGCATGAGGTCCTGGGTTCAATCCCCAGTACCTCCTCTAAGAATAAATAAATAAACCTAATTACCAGCCCCCCAAAAACAACAACAACACTGCACCAAGTGACAGCTGGATGGGCTCATACATAGGCCCTCAGCTCACTTTTCCATCTTTCCAAATCACTCCAAAGGCCACAAGCAGCCCTTTTCTGATTAGACTACTGTATAAATCTTTAAAAGGCTGACAAGATGCAGAGAAGCTACAACATTGGAGGAAATCAACATATTCTTTTTGAACTGTTAATATTTTCCCCAAATTCAGTTGGTCTTTTGAAGTAAACCAGTGACACTGACATAAGAGCAATGGTCCTTTAGACACTTGAGAATGTGCAGGAACAATGACACTAGGATATAAGGAACCCTGAAGGCCAAGTAGAAGCAAAAAGAAAATTGGCAGACAGATGTCAAATAGAGATTTTTGCAATAAGGCTATCTAGACTCATTACAAACCTGAGTAAATTCAGTTTTATCAGTTTCCATTAATAGATGAAAACTGATGTAATAATTACTACTAGGTCAAAACGCTAGTTTTGCAAGAACATGAGATACAATCCAGATAACTACCTGGCCACTTTCCTTAGTTCACGCTGCTTCCACACAGGTAAACTAGCTTTAACAGATCCCTCAAAGGCAGAGCCACCCAACAAACATTGAAAATCCATGAAGAGGACCTAGACAGGTTACTACTGGGTGATCTCAATCACCATACAAACTCCAAATGACAAAGACTGGCACTCACTGCTCTCTAAGACTCAGAGGCCTGTTCAGATCAACTTGACTTACAAGCTGTTACAAAAACAATGACAGAGTGCAAACTGGAGAAGAGACAGGTTTTAGGGACTGTGGATATCATTACTGAACTTCAGATTAGATCACTTCAGAAATGAAAGGAATCCAACAGCCTACAGATCATTTAATTTCAAGAGGAAGACAACAATTTCTTCTTGGATACTCATTTTTTTTTAAGTAAAAATTCCACTGGAAACATTTTCTACTGTCTTGCTACTTTACAATACAGTCCAACAAATCAAACTAACTTGAGAGGAATTTCCTTTAATAAAGTAAGAGAGGTATTAAGGAGGAAGGAGAAGATTACAGAAAGGAAAAAAGGAAAGCATTTATCATCATATGGGAAAGAGTTAAGATATGTGATGCCTGACAGGTACAGCTCACCGGTCACAGTGATCACAATTACAAAGGGCCCTATCTCATCAATGCCACCAAGGATTACAAACTTTCTTTCCTCCTATCTCAGATGTGGTTAAAAGAACAAATTTAAAATGTTATGCTTCACATATACAAGTGCTTCTGGAGCAGAGTTAGAAAACAGTTACCTGTGTGACTGTAAGTAACCGTACACTACGACAGCCAACTCCTCAATTAGCTGGAGGCATCAGAGGAAGTGGTACCCCATAAAAAATTTATTTTCTAGTTAACTGGTAAATTTAAAAAAGTATAACACTTTACATTTCTTGACCATTTCAGATAAAGATGTTTCTAAAAGGTATCTGTTTCTTGTTAACAACGCAGAAGGAACATTTTGTGTTTTCTGCCTCCTCACAGGCAGTCACTCGCTTCCTGCTGCCACTGTGCCCAACGCTAGTAGCACTTCCTTCTGGCTCTTCTTGCCACGAGGGAGGAAACCAGATTTCCTTTATAAGCCTAAATGAGCTCTAACGGGAACCTGAGAGCTGCCCCTATGGCAGCAGTACATGAGTTTAGTGTTCAGCTTTTGTAACATCTACTTTGGCTTTAGAAAGAGGCCTTTTGAGGTCATTTCAAGGTGTGTGTGTGTGTGTGTGTGTGTTCATATACTATATTGGGGGCAATGCCAGATCTTAGCATGGGGATTGAATTATTTTTCTCTGCGGCAAAGTACTTTTAGAAATTCCCTACCTGTGTCTTTCCAGCAAAAAATAAGCCCACAGCTAACTTTTAACTAGTGGGATCTCCATTAAAGAAAGTATGAAGTCTCAATGAAAGAAAAGAAAATCTGCATACCTTACATGATGGTTTTCTAGGACATCTGCAAACTAAATTAAACTAAATTTCCTCTGAAGTACAGAAAGAAAATATTCTACTTTCGGATCTGAATGGACAGTTTTCACCCCTGTCAACGGACAAAGGAAATTCAGTCCCACAGGATACGAGGGCTTTTCAGGTCCCCTCTGGGGATACTGAAAATTAGTAAGGAAGTCATTACAATTCTAAATGCTGCTCCAAGTCCCCAAACCCTTAATTTAGAGCTCTGAATCCTCTGGGCATGCCAGGAACAACTCCAAATCAACTAGAATAGCAAAGACAGACAGGAAAGCAAAGAAACTCTACTACGCCCTCCAGCGGAGGGCGCCCACGCGCCCCTAAGTCTCTGACAACCCCTGAAGCACTACGAAGCTTCGAGAGCAGCAGACCTGTCACCCCCCTCACAGCTCCAACAGCATTACTACTCACTAAGGGAAGCCTGCTGCAAATCGTAATCCTAAACGTGCTTTGTTTTACATTTAGGATATACCCATAAAACATTTCAGAAATTTTAGAAGATCAAAACAATAACAACAAATTTTATAAACCGAAAAACCCTCAATGAAGTCCCTAACCATACAGGAAAGCTGAGTTCAGTCTCTCTCTCAACCTTCATTGTCATGTCAACCTGTCATGTTTTAGAAGCAAGGTGAATAATGTTTGCGCCCCTAATAAAACCTGAATCTCCTTCTAACTGAAGAAGGAAGAGAACAGAAAGAGGTGTGGTCTCAGTCCACTTAGAAGTTCAAAGCCACCATCAGACTAGACCTACAGAATCTGTTATTTGAAGAAAAAGAAAGGGGGAAGAAGGAGAATCTGTCCCCTCAGGATATTTCGGTCACCAGTGGATTGGTGGACATCTGTAGTTTATTTCAAGCACTCATCATAAGGAGAACTGTGGTGACCTCAAGAATTGCCTTTTAAATCTACAGGCGGTAAGACTTTAAAAAGCTTGGAAGTAACTATAAATTATAATCAGGCATGTAGAGCAAAGAAAAAAGAAGACAATGGTAATTGCATAAAACCACATAAAACATCTGACAAGCCTCTTAAATTAAGACGTCCTAGACACAAACAAAGACACTACAGGCATAAGGGCATAGGCCAGTGGTGTCAACATCCATCTGTACCCAGACTGTGTAACTGAATTCAGAATCAGAGCATACCACTCATCACATTTTAAATATGCAATAAAACATTCCCCTCCCCCCAGAAATGCCCTTTCTTTGAAAACAAAGTCATAAACACAAGCGACACTAAAATTTTCTCTCAAATAAAAGTACATACTCCTTTGAAGAAACTGACTTTCACCAAAAGAAGCCTAAGTTCTTTGTAAACTTTAACTTTTATAAGAAATGCTTTATGAACGTACTCTATCACACGTGTATCTGGGCTTATCAGTCACTGTAACCTTCTGTTACTTATGTAGGTACATTTAATTATACATGTAAAGTGCTTAACGCGGTACCTGATATATGGAAAAGTTGACAAATGTTAGTTATTACTGTAACACCATACTTGAAAAAAAATTTATTTCATTTAGGAAGTTCTCACATAATATTCTGCTGCTTAAAAACTTTCAATGCTGTCTCACCACCTGCCAAATTAAACATGGGAGATACTTTCTTCTCTAGAAGCGTGTATCCCGAGACCACAATGAATCTTCAAAACTGAGAACTCTACTCTGCGTCCTAAGACCACCACAAATCTTCAAAATTGAGACCTCTTCGCATCTAATTATCTAGATAAACTGTGATAACCCAACAGCAAATACAGAGCAAACTGACACCCACGGGGCTAGCCTTGTGTTGAGCCGACACATCCCTGCGTTTAAAGGGCTGCTCTCAGTTCTGCGGCTCCACGGCAGACGGGCTCAGCGCTCACCACTGTCTCAGCCTGGCCTTCCAGCCTTCACCTTCCACACTTCTTAATGCTACAATCAAACTGCTGTCCCTTGAGCCAGCTCCATATTTTCCTGTCTCTATTTCTCCTCAACACTTTGCCTCCAGTGATTCTCAAATTCTTCCCTACCCTACATTTTGCACTCTCATTTATACTTTCTGTCAATTAAGGTTTATCTCAAGGGCTACAACTTTACAGAACCTTGTCTGAGGCAGTCAACCAGCCTGGCCCCTAGGTGTGCTCCAGGACCCACCTATCCTCAACAGTCTTAAGGAACAGAGTCAATTCCAAGAAAGCCCATTAGATCTTGCTACCAGAGGCCTCTCTTTCCCAAGATTCCCTATCTCTTCCTTTTTGCAGCTACTGATATGAGATGGAGTCAGCCTCTGGGGAAAACCACATGTCAATCAAAGAAGAGCCTTGGCAGGCTTAGTCCTCCTGTTCTAGGCAGGAGAAAAGACCCTTTTCTCCCTTTCCCCTCCTTGGGTTTGACCTTCCCACCAGAGTGGTAACATGAGGCTGTGCGCCTGAAGAAAGGCAGCAGGAAGACTCCCTGACTAATTCTAAGACATGGAAGCCTTTGTGGGCTGGTCAATAAATAGCCAGGCAAAAGGGGTTCCTGAAGTACTGCTGGTCTCTCCCAGCTCTGGGGCTTAGGGACCCTATATAACTGAGCTGTGTGATTAGGCCTCAAGGGCTCCTTCTCAATTCTTCCTCTGGAACTGGTACAACCGCAGCAGTGGCTTCAGGATTCACAGCTCAAAGATTTAGGGACCTGAGTCCCAAGTCACGCCTCTTGGGCATTGTCAGAACATGAGAGCATGTTTTCTCCTATGGCAGTTTTTCTAATGCGCCTTTTTCCATAGCTTTTTTCCACAGAAACACCCCTCACTAAACTAGAAACTACCAAGTAGCTTCCGTACCTTCTCTTCATTCCCCACCACAAGGTGTATTCTCTACTCTAAACCTGACGAATAATCTGCAACGTAACAACACATGATTACACTGGCACTAGAATAAAGTTTTTTTCTTTAATACCTTTAATAAATAAAGAGAACTCTGGTCCTGGGGAGATTTGAGAAGGTATCTGGCATCTTCCGAACTTTCGCATAATTGATAAATCCTCTGAGAAACAGGAGAAAGCCTAATTTAAAAAAGAAAAGTCAAGAATGAATTTATAATTTCCATACTAAGTCTGCTCCCCAGAAATATCCCTCCTGATAGCAATACTTCATCATTTTTCTGCTAAAAGGTATCAAAACACAGTTTCCTCTAAAATTTCCAAAGGATTTCCACACCAAATTTCCCATTTCTCAATGAGAACACATAATCTCAAGAGCCAAATAAAAGCCTCTTTTGCACAGTCAGAATCTAATTGGTTTAAAACAGAAACAAAAACTAAGATGTGGCCAAACGTTTACATTTGGAAGCATCACTGAGAAACATTATCAAAACCTACCTTCTGAGCTCCAAAAAGTATTCCAAGATAATTCACTCTAAACACAGAGAGGTTATAAACTGTGTTTTTCTCAAATAAAAATTTCATCCTTTCTTGTCACAGGCTTTTTTTTCTGACGACAGTACATAATGTTGTCCACTAGATGTCAGGCTCCCCTTTACAACAATTCTCATAGTCTATACTCTATTCTTAATTTCAGCGTCAGCAGGGAAGCAAGCTGAGGAGCCCCCTCCAAGGGTAGCTCACATATTCCTGGCCCTCCTCCTGAAGAGATGGTCCCTCAGTCTTAGACATTTAACCCCTTTATGGAGATATAATTTACATACCATAAAGTTGACCCGTTTAATGTATACAATTCACTGGCATTCCGAATAATTAAAACTATAATCTAATTTTAGAACTTTTTTATCGTCCCTAAAAATATGTCTACCCATTAAGCAGTCCCTCCCCATTTCCTGCTCCCTCCTCTCATCTCCCCAGCTCCAGGCAACCACTTTCTTTTGGATACATTTAAAAATATACTCAAGTCGTGGAAAACTCTTTGTACTCAGACAGAAATGATTTTTGGCAGGAACGAAGTTATCAGGGCTGAGCATGGCGTACAGCATTCTGTTTGGCACCAAAATCAACAAGTGATTTAAAGAGCAGGGGTCACCCCCTCAAATGCTGAGTGAAGGGATCCTAGTGATACAAGCCATAAGAGCACGTAACTTTTGTGGATGGTACAGCTACAACCTCACTCCAGTCAAAGGATGGGTGCCACGTGGGAACTTAGGTCAGTTTTGCTAGCTAATCCAATTTTTAAGAAAAGCTTAAAACTTCAGACATTTTATATAAAAATTACTGATTTTTATACAATGACAACTAATTAAAAAAAAGACTTCTGAAAATAGCTGTGAAACATACAAACCGCAACTACAGGCTAGATGGAGCTCATGAGCTGCCAGCTTGAGAGCTTTATGTAAACACGGTCTTTGTAGGAAAAACTCAAAAAAAAAAAAAAAAAAAAAAAAAGGTTCTCTTAAAAAATGACCCAAACACTGAATCCAAATGCACTAAGGTACATCCAAAGTCTCACCATTTTTTGCTTACCAGTAAGCAGTAAGATAGCAAGAATAATCAATTACGAAGTGTTACATATTCATCTCATATGAAACTTTAATACATGAAGGGAAACCAGTCCATTATATTTCTGTTAAGTATCTATGCAGTCAACAATCAACCTAAAATTATGCTTAATGACTCTTCTTTGGTCCATTCAGAATTCACTTGGATTTTAGGCTTGGGGGAAGATGAGGAGTCAGACTTTCTCTTAAAGATACAGTTTAGAAAATAAGCAAGCCAAGGAACTATTCTTCTAAAGTAACTCTCCTGTAGGTTTTTTTTATTATTAGGCTTCTCAATAATCAAGGGAGGAGGTAAAAAGCACTATTTCTCTTTCCTTGGAAGGCCAATGACTGATAGGAGAGTAGATGGTGCTACTAAGGAGGTGGGGTGTGGCGTCATGAATGGCTTGTATTTTCTAAATAAAATTTAAGGTCAGTAATGCATGGCTCTGCTACCCTAGGCAAAGCAGATAGGTCCTGAACATATTAAGCAACTGCTGGGCATAGGTGTTACACTGTGTTGGCCAGACCCAACAGCAGCCCTGGCACCAAGGATCTTAATCAAGGAGACAACAAAAAGGCCTGAAGTAGGAGAAATGTTAGGATAGGAGAAAATGATGTCATAGTAGCAGAGTGAAGCAATTATACCACCTTTAACTGCTACAGGATAGCCCTATTGTTTTAGAGAAATAACAGCAGTGATGGTGGTCTGTTATTGTATCATACACATTTTTCCCTACAAAGAATGAAGAAGCTAATAGTATTCACCACAATGTTCATTTCTTTGCCTTAAGATGCCTTAGAAAAAAAACTTTAAATAAAAATTAAAAATTTAGAGTAAAAAGGATAATCTTAAGACCAACAATCTGAAGTGGATAGTATATTAAAATAAAAAAAATTCCTTCCTCCCATTACAAAATACTTCTTATTCTCACCAGTAGTGAACTAAAGAATTCTGGAAACCCAATGGCGGTTCTTCCAGAAGTTACATCTAGCAAGGCTATACATTTTCTGTTTTCTACTGACAGATTCAGCTGAAGATAGGCCACATACATTCAGGAGTAGTTCAACTGGTTACAATATATCTGTAAGCAATCTGGGGATGGGTTTGTGAACCCTTTATGGCAACAGCTCACAAGAGGAAAAAAAAATCTACAGACTATAAAGTCATCTTAACAGTGCATCATCCCCCTGGTCACATGGGGAAGGTGAGAGTGTAGATAAGTGTGTTAGGAAAAATCTACCACCACTGAGATGTTTTATGAACATGCATGTTACTCTGATTGTGACAGCAGCCTAATCTTTGAAATATTTTAAAAATAGTATTTATTACTGCCGATGGATATATTACTATGTAGGAGGTGAGATGAGGGTTTACTGAAAGTAATTTTACTTCTACAGTTTAACATAATCTTTTCTCTTGTCTTTATTAAAAGCACTTACCTAAAACCAGGAACACCCACCAGAGCCAGTACTGACCATCAAAATATCCAGGGAAATAGGTGGAAAACTGAAAAACAAAGCAAAATATTTTAGGGCAGCTCAACAGACACAATTTCACATTTTAACTTAAGAATTTACAAAACACTAAAGATTTTATTTTGTATACTAATGCTGTTCATTTAGAGCTTACAAAAATTTCTAAAATGTTAGGTAAAGTATTTTACATAGTACTGATTTGAAGTGAGTATGATGTATGCAATATATTTCCTTTCATGAAAAAGCAATCTTGAAATACGACAGCTTTCAGGCTTTATATACTCCTTGTTTTGAAGGCACTTAAACTTGTTTTCTTTTTCAAAATCTTTTTTCCCTCCACGTTTTTCTCTCATCTAGAAATATGTCTTGATACTTTTATTTTGCTTGCCCAGTACTCAAAACAACTATTTGGCTTCTTTCTAATGAACCCTGATTTTGTTCCTACTCCTCCAGCCACGCCCTGACCTTGGATGCTTTCTCACGTACATCATGATCACTGCACTGCTTTGCCTGGGACTAGCACGTGATGTTACTCTAGCCAATGGGAACTGAGGGTTCCTGAGAAGGGTTCCTTGCTTTTAAAAAGAAAAAGAGGAGAAGAAATAGCTCTTCTGCTGCTGAACGCTATTGCTTCCGATGTGATGCCTATAACTGCCATCACCATCTTAGCCCTGAGGGAGGAACAGCCACACCAACATGCAGAGCAGAAATGTGAGCTGTCCCTGATGATGTCACTGAAACACTTAACTAACCTCCGGGTCAGAATGTATTTTCACTGGAAATAACACTTCCCCATTGTTTCCTAAGCCATTTTGAACCAGGTTTGCTCACAAAGCCATCCTAACCGATATAAGCTGATTCATTCAATTCAGCTAAAAATTTCACTTTAAAATTTAGTAAAAATAAAGACTGGTAACTAATTTTATTTTGTTTTCTATTGGAGGCTTTAACACAGTTTGGACATTAAAATACAGTATTTATTAATAAAACAAGGAATGAAGAACCTCCTTAGGGCTTGAGGCCGTAACCTGAAGTCCATGTTTTAGGTGAGTGTACACTAGCTGTCTTGGAGAAAAGCCTGTAACTTTTAACAGATTCTCAAAGGAACTTGGAATCCTAACAATGTTAACAACTGCTTTAAAATAAAGAATTTAAAAAAAACTCCTGTGGTCAGTGAACATCCATTAATTAGCTAATAATGCCAGTTTATGATACATATATTGGTTTTATCTATAAAGTTAACAATAGCAGTAAACTTAACTGAAATCAGAGGACACCTTAAGAGACTAGATCATCTACAACATTAACTTACTTCACGCGATTCTAACTAACTGGTAACTCGCAAAGCACTGGGCCCCTAACAAAGTAGGGCTTGTTAAACAGTTTTGGCTCTCCAAGCATTCTGGCATAACCAATGATGCTACTGATAACCAGTCCTGGAAGGAAGAGAGGAAGGAGGGAGAAAAGAAGACAGGGAAGGAGAAAAGAGAGACTAAAATTTCAGTAGCATTAATAAAAAGAACATGTGCTTTTGATTAGCTACCAGAGAGGTGATAACCTTCCTTTTATTACAAAAACAACTAATTTCAGAATACATGTATTATCATATTATAAACATTTAAAACAGAGAAAGCAGCTGGTGAACAACCTGCATAATAGATGCCCTCAGACCACCAACATTCATTAGATGTGACTACAAAACTTGTGTGCATGTACCAGCTGCAGCTGATTTAGGTTCAATTTCATGAAACCAGAACAAAGACAAACCAAAAAATCATTTTAAATGCTGAGATAATTCCCAAAAAGCAAATGAAAAAAAATAGAACATTAAAAATTGTTCTACTTCTTCCTTCTCTACAGACTCTATCTTTGCTAGTGTACAACTTACCCTGACAATCAGGATCCACTTGATCAGAGAGAGACCAAATCCTGAAATGGCCCCATACCTTCCTGCGGCTGAAGTGGTCAGGCAAAAAGACAGGAAAAACCCAATCCAGTTAAAGAGGAATGCCACTGCAAGAGCAGAGAGAACAAAAGATGTCAGACGTGTACTGCTGCCCAAGGAGCAAGAGTGCCCTGCACTTGCTTTTGCTTCAGTGGCTTTCCCAGGGATGTAAGAGCCTAGCCCACGCTCCACAACCCTTATCCCACTTCCCCAAAACATCCACCCTCAGTTTTCCTCCAAAAGCAAACAAAAAAACACAGTCTCTGAATATCAGGTGTTGTACCACTACATCTACCAGTAGTCACTTTCAAAAATGAGTTAGTATCACCAAACTGCATGCTTACAACTTGTGCCCTCTACTGCATGTTACATCTTCATACATCAAATAAACATTATTTAACATTAAATCAGTGCCCCCAAATAATATGATTCAGGTCATTCACCCACCCGCTTCTATGAATTTTAACAGCTTATGTAACATGTCACCTCTAAAAGCTCTGCATTTCCTTCTTATCTTTTTTATACAGCAAATAAAAGAAACGGTTGCTCACTTCCAAGTCCAGCATATGGAAAGATAAATGCAAAATAACTTCAAGGGGGAAAAAACTGGATTGACTTTGATGTGTTAGAAAACAGCTTGCAAAACAAAATTCATCAGACAAAGGCATTTGATTCCTAGCCTACAGGTCAGGAACAAGTAGGAGGAATGCTAAGGGGCCCTGCAGATCCAAAAGACGAAGCTTAGCTCATGGAAAAATGTAGCATCCTCATAACTGCTTTAATTATATTTTCCATAGATATTCACAGAAACAGAAGACAAAGAAAAAGGATATTAAGATAAAAGTGTACTAAGCTCTGAACATCTCAGTTCAGAGATCAGAAAAAGGCATCAAATAAATATAGTGTATTAACATATTAGTTCAACTAGTCCTTTTAATTCAGTCAGATTCACCCATAATGCAAAGCGCTCCTGTTTGTGGGAAGCAGCTCTGCTGTGTGTATATACTTACTGAAAAAAGTTAACATGAAAATCCCATCGTTTCCTATCCTCATCTGGTCAGGATCATCAAAATCATCCCGACCCACAAAATCCTCATCCTAAATGAAAAGAAAAATAAGGTGAATTCACAACGAATTATTTCAAGGCAAAGAAAGATATCAAGAAAAGAGAAAGGGACAAAAGTGAGTACCGAGGAGAAAATGTTCTGCTTTGGCTCAATTCAAAACTGTAAGCAAGTCTCAGTACGTGTTAAAGTTATCGTTTTGTCTTATAAGTAAAAGATAATAATTAGAGAAAAAACAAATCTTCTGTTCCCATAGTTTTCTGCATGAAAGCACTTTTCATTTTATAACCCAAGTTCTTTAACAAAACACTTCAAAAATTATAAAGTTCACAAAGAACTGTTCACTCTTTCTTTTTTATATGTATCTAAGGAAAAAGGAGAAAATGTTCCTATACCTTTGGCTTAAATTCTAGAATATCAGTAATTCAGGGCCTATTAAGGAGATACCACTGACAGGCTCAAGTGCGCTCTGAGACTGACTTGGGGGCCGTGGGAGAAGACAGCGTCACCATACATGAAGGGTCTGACAGGGGTGCATACTGCTTAACTCCACAACTATCTGTTTACATTGGTAGACAGGTCTGAAAAACCTCACTTCCAATCTTATTGGCAGATAGGATCCTTTTCATCCTAAGTTGAAAATACAGTGTTACAAGTCTAGAAGGAACATGATCCTGACCAACACTGACACCAACATGTAGTTTATCTTTTCAATTAATTGTAGGATGTGCTGAGATACTGAAAAATAAATGATTCTATGCTTAAAAGTAAAAGTGGTTGACTTGTACACAATCCAATGAGGGTTTCTCAAATGAAAAATAAAAAACAAAACTTTATGGACAACTAAAACTTGCCCTACACAGAAAAGGGACTGGGAAATCCATAACAAGTTGTTACCTGGTTCCCCTGGGGAATGGGAACTAGAGAAAGTGAAGTGTCAGTGTTACTTCCATCCAACTGAACACATGTCCTCTATTGTGTGAAATTTTTACAAGAATGTGTTTGTTTTCTATTTTCGGAAATATGAAATACCTAGTATTCTGAATTCATATCAGCAGGATAAATGGCTTTGCCAAATTATAAAGTGATTCTGTTTTTTGCATAACTACTCAAAGATATACTACAAAAATAAATGGAAGTAATGTCCAGTAATACTGCAAATGCCTTCTGTTCTTTCTGTCCTTGGTATCTCTACTACCGGGATTCCTCCTACAAATTGCTGCCAGGTCAATGTTTCAAAAACACCGTACTTGTTGTTTTATTATACCCCTGCTTAAAAACTGTGAAGGATTCTGCATGACCTATATGTACGTCTGAACGCCTCAGCCTAGATTCAGAAGATTCTACAACTTACATACAGTTCTGGTTACAAACTCTTTTTTGGGGCAGGGCAGAGGGAGGTAATTAGGTTTATTTCCTTATTTATTTTAAATAATGTACTGGGGATTGAACCCAGGACCTCATGCATGCCAAGCGTGCGCTCTACCACTGAGCTATACCCTCCCACCTTGGTTACAAACTCTTGATCAAGCAAAACCAATTACTACATCCACAGTACCTGCCCTGCACCTGGCTGAATTCACCATCTGCTTTCTAAGCTTTTTCCTCTGGAATGTACTTATCCATCAAAATCTGGGGGCCCAATTCCCCATGACCACAAGGTTAAAGTCACAGTTCTTAACGCTTACTGTTCTTGTGCTGCTGCTTAGACCATGGGTACTTGTGGCCTTTTCCCCAGCTGGACTTTTACCTCTTGTATGGCAGAAGCATTGCCTTATACAAAGTCTTCTACCTATCCACTGCAAAATACATAGCACATCATATAAAAATGTTTTTGATATATGTTTCCTGAATAACAGAAGCCTTTAAGAAGTTCTTAAATATGTACACTTATAAAAGTATTCTAAAGAGATCTGTGATTAATTAGAGCTAATCTGGTCTATTTCCATGAAAGAGTTACTATAATCCAACAGGTCTACAGAACATATATAAGGAATTCAGAGTCTAGAATATCTGGGTTTGACTCGCCCATGTTACTTATTAGCTGTATGACTTTGGGCAAATTACTTAATCTCTCTGGGCCCCAATTTTTGTATCTGTAAAATGGAGATAATATAATCTCTACCTTGCAAGGTTATTGCGAGGAACGGAAACAATATATAAAATACATATAAGCACCAAGCACAGTATCAAGCATGTTGTTTGCTTCCAATACATGGCAATTATATTAAGACTGTTTTGTCTTCAGACAATGAGCTGCATGAGGGTTCTTAGTTTCTCCCTAGCACCTCCAAGAAGTGAATGCATGTCACCATATAGAATCAGCCTAGACTGGACTTATAAACTGTTACTTCTGCCAAGTAGTGGTTTAGGAGTTTTACCCCTCACAGTAGATGGGATCTGCAAACAGTCCACTATCCTAAGGCCTGAACTTCTGGGGCTTGTGTCACTGCACTGCCCAGACTAAGCTTCTGTTCCTGTTATTATATTTCACTCATTTCCTGCCAGGACTAGAGTTTGGAACCCTGATTGCTCCACATTCCTGGGTACTGGATCCTGCTTCCCATTATTCCAATATCTGGCCTAAGGCCTTCCCTCCATAACGTCAACCTGGATGAGTATTTATGAAACCCACAACTGTATTACTTACAGGTCTGACATCATGAACCAAGAGTGTCCAAAACTCTCCACTGGCTTTCATCACACCCCACCACCACTCCCATGAATCAACATCAGACCAGATGGGAATTCACTGAATTCACTTGGCCTACACAGATGGCATGATCTGGACTGCTGGTGGCATGGGGTTCATCTAGATGATTGTTAGAGCCCTTCTGAGTTAATTCTATGAAGTTCCACTTTTGCTCTTCATAGACTCCACAGTGGTTATCTACCTTACACCAAAATATTAAGTGTGCAGAATCAAGACGAAGTTGGTGTATTTCCTAAATCAGCTCCTGTTCCAAGACATTTCAGCCATGCCAGAAGACTTGAGAAAGTTGTGGTAGTAGAGGTAGAGGAAAGATGAGCTGGCTTGACTAGTGATTTTTCTGCTCATCTATACCTTTTACCTCATCATTTTGAGGAAAAGAGTTTATTATTCCAAAAGAAAATGTACTTGCTTTTTAAAATTAGCTATACTTTTACTAATCAATTTTATCAAAGTAATATATCAAAAAGGAGATAATGAAAAGGACTTAATTCTCATAAACCAGCACCCTGTAACATGGTAAGCTGGACTTACTCTTCCAGGAACCAAAGGGATAGTAGCTTCAGTTTTGGTTCTCTCGGCTTCATCATAACTGGGCAGTGTGGTAGCCACATTGTAAGAGGGAGGCTTTGGAAACCCAGACTCATCTTTGTAGTCAAAATATGCTGCAGAATAAAAAGGAAATCACAATTATCTGATGATTAGCTGAAATGAAGGAAAAGAAGATTTCTGCAAACTCTGGCAAATAAAAACCAGCCATTTCTCTAACAGTACAGACAGAATAACTGAATCAAATGATGTTTAAAGATGAGTATAAGACTGGGAACAATTTTTAAATTTATCCTCTTTTCAATTATTTAAATTCCAGGCTCACTTTGCCCTCCCTTCCAAGTGCTTTTGAACACTTTTTCTGGCTGTTATGTGGTGTGTTCACAAAAAGCATTTAATATTAATAATGGCATAAAGGAAAAATTTAAGCTAAAAATACTTGACCTGTCTGTATAAATCTGTACCATGGTTTCCTCCCATTTATAAACATGAAAATAAACTTTAAAAAAATTTAAAATTCATTTCTCACAGATTTTGGCACTTTGACTCTTTCACATTATTTTTACATGTACTGTTTTCTATGACATGCCTAATGTAACTAATTCAGTTACAGATCCATTATTTATTTGTGTTAAATCTTGCACTCCTTTTTAATGTTGCATCTTCATTCTCATTAACGTCTATTACAAAAGATTCAATATGCATTATTAGAAAAGATCTACTTACAAATGGATTAATTTTCTACACAATTTTTTTAAAAGCTTAGGAATTTTGAAAAATTCCTATAGTTGATCAATATTAACATTTTTCTTTTCTCCTCTTTTGTTAATTGTAATTAATTTCCAATTTTACTGTAGTATATTATTGAAATTATCAATCAACAGAATTCACTTCATTAACAGAAAGAAGGAGAAAAATTCTACTGTCTTCACATGGACAGAAAAAACATTCGATAAAATTCAATACCTACTAATAACAAAAACATTTAGCAAATTAGGAATAAAAATACTATTATTCCTTAATCTTAACACACATCTCTATGAAAAATCTAGAGCAAATACCATAGTTAATGGTCTTTTCAATGGATGGTATGGGATCAAATGAGTATCTATATGTAAAAACAATCTTGACCACTACCTCACACTATATAGAAAAAATTCCAGATGGAATGCAGATCTATCTAAATCAGAAAAATAAAATATCAAAGCTTTTAGAAGAAAATTAGGAAAATATATTATGGAAACTAAAGCTGCCACTTAATTGAATTCAAGAAACTTATTTTTCTCTGTCAAAATAGCTACTTTACATACATACATATGTATACATATATATGCATCCATGTATAATACAGAACACTGAATATATATAATTGCCTTTAAATTTTCTTTTTACTTTTAATCAAATCATACTATTAAGTCATATTACAAATTGAAGGGTACAATCTGAATTAGCCCACAGCCATAGTAACTCTGAATACATGAATAAAACTGATATCTACTACCTTAAATTGAGGGAAATCAAGAACATTTTCATTTCTCTATTTAAAAGGATTCTTTTTAAAAATGGTATCCATCAATACAGACACCTCATACAATTTTAAGTTTCCATGAATAGTTTAATGACAATCTTTTCTAATTTATTTAGTACATTCAAAACAAAAAAAAATCCAATATATTTGTTATACTGTTCAAATTTATATACCACAAATTAAAACAGGTAAAGTGAGTATACAAAATAGTGATTTGCACCTTTTCCCCCCTACCAACATGCGTGCACCATTCTATTTCTAACCATCAGGCACATACTTGCCACTCTACCACAGTTCTGTTTTAGAGTATGGAAGAAGTTCCATCAAAACTGGTCAATTTTCAGCAATTAAAGCAGACTGGTTATCACAAAGATCTAATTACCCAAAGTCCTAAACTACTGCAATTTTCTTTCTTCTCCCCCATACCTTCCACATACGTATGTAAAAATTAAAAAGATAATCTGGCATAAAGTGGGAAGACAAAAGGTTAATTAAGGAGGGTTTAAACTATGAGGAACAGAATGAAAGAGTTGGGAGACTTCTAGGTTTTTTAATGAAGAATTTATTAGCATAGAAGGAATCTAACATACTATATTCTAGGTCATAGGTACTAGAATCAAAGAGCAAAACCGCTAATGAGTAAAAGTACCTCCCCCGCAAAAAACCCGAATCAGGTGACCATATGGTTCCTGAACTCTTACTTCCTTTATATTAAGAGTCTCTTGGAAAGCAATGGAGTTCCATAAAAAAGCCACATTGGAACAGGGTTTTATCTGTTTTTCAGAACAGTAACATGAATTTTTTTCACTTCAGGCTACAAACCAAAAATAATGTCAAAGACTTCTCAAGGAAAGCTGAAGCAAACACCAACATAGCCACACTAGACAAAAGCTTCTGGCCAATGCATCTCAAGAGCTCAGCAGCCCCTCATGCTGTCACCTACCTGCACTCTCTGCAGAGATGCTGCTGTAAGGTGGAGGAGCATCCCCCGCAGCCTGCTGCGGCTCTCCAGACTCCTCTTCATTCTGCAGCTAAAAAAATGTTTATATTTTAATGCAAGCATAAAGCCAATTTGACAAAGGAGAACCTGAAAACAGGGATAGCTACTTGGAAATATGTTTCAAAAGCCTTAAAATGTGCAAATCCTTTACAAAGTATTCTACTCCCAGGAATTTATCCTAGGGAAATAATCTGACAGAGGCAAAAAAGGAAGATATAAATGTTATTGCAGCAAAAAATTAAGAGCAATCTAAATACCAATCATAGCAGACTTATTAAATAAATTACAGTTCACATCACAAAGGACTACTAAGCAATCACAAAAATGAAAATAAAGAAAATGCGATGACTTGAACAGTTATGCTGTACTGCTGCATGAAAAAAGCTAAATTTAACAAATCCTATGAATCACATACTTTGGTTTCGGAAGACGAACATGTGGTGGAAAGATCTGTAATGATAGTTATCTACACTTTACACTGTTTATCTCAGGAGATGCAATCGGAGGGGATTTTTTCTGTTTCTTATACATATGTTCTAATTTTTTGTAATGAACATTTACCACTTGTATAATTTTTCAATTGGAAAAATAATCTAATAATAACAATCTGTTAAGACACAGACAAATCACAGCAAAACCAAGGTTTACCATTATATTCAATTTGTGCATAAAATTATATCTTAAGTAACTGAAATATTTATAAAAACATAAAATTCTACCTAATTCTACATATAACCTCTGTCAATACATCTTCCTCTTCCCTATCTTGGCAACTTTCTCACTGGACCATCTACAGCTCTAGTTACCTTAGATAACTCACACTGAAAGTGTCTTCCTGCCATCACCAGTCTAGACAGTCTACCCAACTCATCTTTATAGAAGAAAGACATTTGATTTAATTTTCCAGTGTGACAACAGACTGACTACAGCTTTAAAAGACAAACTGGCTAAGAATGGGAGTCGATCTGTAAAGTACTAACAGAGTATTTATTAGTGTAACTGACCTGGAGGTCACGGTCCTAGCTGTACACCAGCAATGATATATAGAGCCAACTGTAAAATACCTCTAACCCAACTGCTAGAAAGAACTTTATCTTGAATTGAGACAGAAAAACAGAGCCTGACCTGTCATAGCATGAAGTAGAAATCAAATTTGAACCATCTCAGTCTCGAATCCCTATACTATTCAAAATCAGAAGCCAACAAAACTGTTCTGATTAACACTGCTAATCAATGTCCAATGAATTCTTCTGCCAAGTCTTCATCAACATCTACCATCTAGGCACATTTTTTTGAACCCTAGTAATCTAATGTTAAACTTTAGGCACTCCCAAAATAACTGTACTGTAACATAAGATGAATTTTCCTTTCAAAGGAAAGCATATGGGCAAAACAGCTACAGTAAAGCCAAATGTTCCTGGGAAACCAAAACAGTAAATAATTTAAATAGGGTTCCTGGGGCCAGGTTCGCCTGGAATATTTTCAACATTATCTGCAGCTCTCTAGACAGGGGCATTCTCAGCCTCCTCCCACCTAACAACTCTTGTGCCTCGGGAATGTTGCAAAAAGCAGCGAAAGAGAACCAAGACGCACATACAGACTTTTCAAGAATGCTGCCTTAATTTACTGGAGCCAGTCATGTTCTTTATTTAAACCTAGCTTGATATTTTTGACCCCTTTTTCTATTTCCTGAGCTTGGTCAACTAATCATGTTACCTCTGCATAATTTAGGTTTTAGAAAGTAATCATGAGAATTCTAAGAAATACAGAATTCTAAGAAATGAAGAATAAAGGAGTTATAATGCCTGTATCTACAGCATAGGTTGTCTGTCTCCTAGAAACCTGGAAATGTGAAATTTGATCATCCCATACCAGAACAACAGATAACAGATCAAAGAAATTCCAACCATCTCAGAAACCCCCATTTTCTCTTTGATGAGGAAAAAAGAAACAGTTACAAGTAAAGTTTTTTTGTTCCATTAAAATTTGCCACTTATTTCTAACTGAAAAAACAAGAATAGCAAAAAATATCCACTATGATTATGGAGGCACCACACACTGAGATGATCTCAGGACCTCACTGTACTGGCTTCCCAACTCTGACTTGTTTTTCATAATCCTGGTGATAAGTTTAGGCCCCATCAAGAGAGGTGTTTAAAATAAAGTACTATAATGTAGGAGGAAAAGAGAAATCACCTTCAAAAAGTATTTAGTGACCACCTTCTGCGTGAATAATAACTTGTTACACAACAGAATCCCTAAGTAGAGCACCTATCATGATTAATTTGGCTTTGGCAGGCCAAACAAGTCAGGCACTAATTAACAAGGCAGAGAGAAGTGCACCAGAACCAGAGTGGGCCTTGACTATGAGGCTATGAAATTGGTTAGCTGGTTCCGAAATGTATTTTTAAGATTCTCCTTTTCTGTCCTTGGGAACCTTTCCTGTGCAGCCCTCTCTGCCACATCTTGGAGCTCAGGGATCTTCAGCCTCCCTCTCAAGGCTCTCTAAGAGATTAAGTGTCATTGTCACTTTGGGGCTAGTGTTGGAAAGATGCCCAGTCTCTTCTAGCAACTGGGTCAGTGGAAGCCTGAGTCCAACCTACCTGTTACAGATTTTTGGTTGTAGGGGATACTGAGAGACAAGTTTCAGGAGTGGTGGGACTTTCTGTTCTCCCCCTGGACCATGCTATTGGGTTGGCAGGGGAAGGTCCTTTGAATATGTCTTTGTTACAGACAACAAATACCTTTGGGCCCCTGGATTCTTTTCTGTCACATAACTTCTTAAAAAAAAAAAAAAATTCTGATCAATTTTATTTATCTCCAAATAAGATTTAAAAGTGGTTTTTCCAAAAAAATTATACAATTACCTATACATGCCATATAAAGTACTGAGTTTAGTACAAAACTATGTCTTCATGGCTGACATAGGAATAATTCACTCATCTGAAAATTCAGATTGTCTTTCTCTTCACCACACCCCAGAGAGTGCTCTCACTCCCATTATCCTGATTACCCGTGTTCCTCCTTATACTCTGAGCAGACTCATGAGTCATGGCTCCCCAGAAGAACCTTAAAATTCTTCCATGTTCCCACTTTATATGTATTACAATCTGATCTGGTACTTCTTAGCCTTGATCAACCTCAATTTTTTTTCTTTTAATATTTGTCTACAAATAGATGCTATTAATGTTTTGTCGTCTAGATTTAGCCTGCGAAACATAACACATCTAAAGTAAAGGATATTTTTCCTTCTTACTACCTTCCTCTGTATCCTATCGTACTGTTGCTATTAGAAATAAATACATGACATTTTAGCTAAACCACAGTTTAAAGAATCCCCCATATAAAAATCATACATAGCTCCAGTTCTAATAGAAGCAAACTGAATTTAACAAGTTTAAAGACATTTGTACCCTACAGGTTTAAATTCTTACTTGAGCTCTCACCCCAGTAAGAAGGCTTCTTCACTACTCTCCCCTAAGTAGTTCTAAAGATGGTCTTCAATTTAGAAATGAGGCTTTTTTTAAGCAATAGAAGAGACGGGCTAGGATCAGGCCTAAGTCAGGGTCAGTATTTACAACTGCACCGGATGGCAGTACCTAGAGGCACATAAAAGCCATTCTTGGACTCTATTTACTAAGAATGAGAGAATAACAAAAAACAAAAACAAACAAACAAAAAAACCTCTACTAAACAACAAAGAGAAAAATAAGCCAAAAACCCATAAATCCTTATATATGAGAAGAGGTATCAAAATATACCTTATAAAATACCATATGAGACCACTCATATGTGGAATCTAAAACAACAACAACAACAAAAAAACATAAATACAAAACAGAAACAAACTCATAGACATAGAATACAAACTTGTGGTTGCCAAGGGGGCGGGGGGTGGGAGGGGACATACTGGGATTTCAAAATGTAGAATAGATGGACGGGATTATACTGTATAGCACAGGGAAATATACACAAGATCTTATGGTAGCTCACAGAGAAGAAAATGTGACAACGAATATATATATGTTCATGTATAACTGAAAAAGTGTGCTCTACACTGGAATTTGACACAGCATTGTAAAATGATTATAACTCAATAAAAAATGTTAAAAAAAATTAATGCAGACACAACATTTCAATTGAGGCTGCAGCAGAGTAGAAAAAAATTTCTACAGCATTTGACAGATATTTCTAATATGATAATTATCTAATTGGATTATGATAATTTGTTTATGTACTTCGGTGAATTCTCCAAAGTGGGACATTTTTGTGTATTTACTGAATGCCTAGCAGAGTCCCTAGAATATAGTTGTTCTTCAGAAATGTTTATTGAATGATAAAGAATATTAAGCCTCAGAAAGACCTAAATAATAAGTCAAAATTGCCTTTAGAATAGTCAATACAGCATAAATTTGGGGTGAGTTATAGAAATTGTGTTTGTATAAATTATTTTTCTTTTGAAATACCATATATAAGTATCTCAGTCAAATATGTCAAAATACATGATTAAGCCGATTACATATTGGCTTATCCTACAGAAATATAATATAAAACACATGTCCTTTAAAAAAAAATATATATATACACATATACCTTATAACTCACACAAACATAACAAGTATATGGAATATAATGCTAAACTATCTAATAAACCCATAAAGTTACAAGTATTTGTACCACTCATTGTATTTTTCTTGGTTGAGTCCTAATTAAACAGCAAGAAAATTCTTCTAAGTTTTAAATCCCTTCTTTAAGTTATGAACAATTAATCTCAGAAAATCCTAGATCAATACCTAAACTCTAGCTTTAAATGCTATTTACCACTTCTAATTTTAGAGTTAATTTCTAAAACTTCTATCTTGAAATGCAATTTTTATTTTTTAATTCTTTTTTTAAGCTTTTGTTTTGTGGGGAGGCAGTTAAGTTTATTTATTTAATTTTTTTTTAATGGAGGTACTGGGGATTGAACTCAGGACCTTGTGCATGCTAAACACACACTCTACTACTGAGCTGTACTATATCCTCACTCTAAAATGCAATTTTTAAACCTCTTATTACCAACCCACTACTTCTGCATTCTCTTTAAATCCCACCAAATGAGACAGTGTAATTACCAGAAAGTAAACAAGCACATTTCTTTAGGTAAACAACTGGGTATGCTATTTTACTCTGTTGTTCAGACGACTATAAATGTCACTCTGTTGTTTGTGAGGACTATACATTTTCTATTGTATGAAGGCTGTAGTTTTTTTTTAATGAAGTATAATTGACATTGAATATCATGTCAGTTTCAGGTATACATTGTGGTAATTCAACACTCACAGACACTTCCAAATGATCACCTTGACATCTAGTTACCATCTGTCACCACACAAAGTTGTTACAATGGTACTGACTGTATTCCCTATGCTGTATATCACATCCCCGTGACTTACTTATTTTATAAATGGAACTTTGTACTCCTTAATCCCCTTCACCTACTTCACCTACACCCCAATTCCCCTCCCCTCTGGCAAAAACCAGTTTGTTTTTGTATCTATGAGTACAGACTGTAGATTTTTAACTGTATACAGTATACTGACTGTAAATTGTATTATTCCAATACCACCAAATTCTTTACATTCAAGAACAGTTCTCTATTAAATTGCTATTAATTAGGGGATGACAACTGAATAAGGTAAATAATTGACAAAGAGAAATTCAACAATAAAAAAAAAAAGATCTAATTTTAACAGACATTTCTCCAAAAAAGCTATACAAATGGCCAGTACACATGGGACGTTCAATACCATTAGTCATTAAGAAATGCAAATCAAAACCACAAGATACCACATCACACCCACGAACATGGCAAAAAAAAAAAAAGAAAGAAAAAGAAAAAAGAAAAAAAAGGTGGGAGAATCAAATATTGCTGAATAATATTGTGAAGAAATTAGAACCCTCAT
This sequence comes from Camelus bactrianus, assembly GCF_048773025.1. Lineage (NCBI taxonomy): Eukaryota > Metazoa > Chordata > Mammalia > Artiodactyla > Camelidae > Camelus > Camelus bactrianus. The sequence goes on along the minus strand of NC_133541.1, from coordinate 101,159,850 downwards.
ACATGGCTGGGTGGTAATGTAAAGTGGTGTAGCCATTGTGGAAAACAGCTTGGCTGTTACTCAAAAAAAGTTAAACACAGAGTTATAAAAGGATCCAGCAATTCCACTCCGAGATATAATCCCAAGAGAACTAAAAACATATTTTCACAGAAAGACTTGTACATAGGTCTCTAGATACCAGACAGTCACCTGAGTAGGTGTCTGCAGCCTGCTAGCGTGCTCTAACCTTAGCTGTGGGTCATGGAGAAAGGGAAAATGTGTATGCTCAGCTCTAATTGCTTAGGGCAGGCGAAGACCAGCCAAGTGCCGAGAATGGCAGATAGCATGCCACTGGATTTTCCTGTGGCTGCGTGGCTGTATTTTCAGGATTAGGGAGAAGTCAACTTTCCCTTGACAGGGATGTCTTCAAAGGTTGTTTCATTCCCTCCTCTGCATTCTCAACCTGACTTCTTAACCCCTTCCCAGACACTAAGCATCTTATTTTAAGGGGGCGGGGAAGGGGGTGGTAAGAGGAAGTTTCCACTCTGTACCAACATCAAATAGAGTGTATTTAAATCCATGCAGTTTAAAGAGCAAATAAACTTAAAAAAAAAAAAAAAAGACTTGTATATGAATGCTCACAGCATTATTTGTAACAGTCAAATTCTTTATCAACTGATGAATGGATAAACAAAATAATGCTATATCCATACAAAAGGATGGTTAGAAATAAACCATGCTATCAAAAAAAAAAAAAGATGACATACTGATACATGTTACAACATAGGTGAAACTTGAAAACATTACACTAAGCAAAAGAAGCCAGTCACAAAACACCACATATTGTATGATTCCATATATATAAAATCTCCAGAAAAGGCAAGTCCTATAGAGACAGCAAGTAGACTGGTGGCTGCCAGGTGCTGGAAAAGGGAAGAAGGGCAGAGCGACTGATTGCTAATGTGTCAATGTTTCTTTTTTGGGTGATTCAAATATTCTGGAATAGACAGTGGTAATGGCTGCAAAACCTTGTGAACATAGTAAAAATCACTTAATTGTATACTTTTAAAGGATGAATTTTATGGTATGTGGATTACATCTCAAAAAAAAGTAAGAGTATTTTCTAATTTTCAAACTGCAAACCTATATAATACGCATTTCACTTAAAACAACACTGAAAACTGACTACTCCAAATCATTATTTTCTTGCTATCAATGTCTGTGCCCCTTAATGGGAGGTGATGGGTCTTATCCCACCAACATCTCCAGAGCTTAACATGGAACACAAATCTGTGAATGGATAGAAACAATAAAGAAAAATAACACACTGAATTGCAAACTAATCATTGTTCAAAAAAAATTCCTTAATATTCTCCTTTCCTAAACAGATAAATATTACAATAAAGAAATGAAAAGATTGGGGTGGGGGGTAATAGCTCAGTGGTAGAGCACATGTTTAACATGCATGAGGTCCTGGGTTCCATCTCCAGGACCTCCATTAAAAAGAAAAAAGAAATGAGAAAGTAGTTTGACTAACAACCTATTTTAAAAGCTGAGAATAAACAGTATTATTTTTTTCTACTTCAAGAGTTTACCAAAAGATAACTTTAAAAACAAATCACCAGATTTAGACTATCCCTAACAACACCTCTCATTGGCAGAGGGAGAAGACAAATGCAAATCCTCTTAGTAACAAAATGAAAACACAATTTAAAAATCAAAATTCACCAAAGCAAAGGAAAAGCAAAGTAATTAGAATAATGCTTTAAAAAGACAATGGCAATAACAGGAAAAGAATATTGCAGTAAATCCTCTTAGAAAGGCCATCAGTTTATAAAGCTTTCTATTTAAAGATTTTTGTGGTTATCACTGTTAACATACATACATACAACCAATGAATACAATTTGGTTTGCAAAGAGAGAAAATATTTTAACTCCATATTTATGTCAGCCCTCAGAAATGAGAGCAAATGCTTCAAACTATGATCACCAATTTGACGGCTTTTCTTGTTTTCTTCACCTGAGCTCCAAGAAACAAGTGAAGTTATACCATTCACAGAGAAAAGAGGAAGGCAAGATAGTAGCCACTCATCTCCAACCTCAACTTTCCTAAGAAGCCAAGGCACTGGGAAAAATCACTCCTTATCCATGGAGCCACTGAACTTGCCAACTATGGCTATGACAGTGGCATTGTGAGATTTTGGGGTAGCACCAGAAAACTGTCATCAACCTGCCAAGTCCTGGGATCCACATCTTACATACAAGTATTTTCACATCTGATGGTTTCACCAACACAATGTCAAATAAATGGTGCCCAGTGTTTCCTGGCACCAACTTCAGCAAAATCTATAGCCAAGAGCCTTCCAGGTTAATGGCAGGAGCCTCCCATCCCTTGCCATGCTTCATGATTTTACTAAAGACTGGGGAAACAAGGGACAATTACACAATGTTGTCAAATAGATAAGAGTAAGTCTCTCTACCCTTGAACATAGTATCTTTTAAGAAGTAGCATCCAACTATTTACTAACCAGTCCATGTCCTGAGTCTTACCTCTTCTTCACTTCTTGGTTCCATAAGAAAACTCAAGTCTTAGTTCAGTGATCCAGAACCTACTTGGGAAGGAATTAAAAGTCTTGCAAAGACAGGCTGAATTGGAGACTAAGCACCTGGCTTATTCCCCTTGCTTTTGACAGGGTAGTTCACCTATTGTATACAGAGTAAATAAACAAATTGAAAATAGTAGCAAGACCAGATTCATTTTAAAATAATTACATAAAATCTAATCCCTATGAATGGTAAATACTGTTTGTGTTTTTAAAACCCTATGGGTTGTGTTCTAAGATATGTTAATGCTCTAAAATATCATCACGGAAGCAAAAATTAACTCCTAACTATTCACCATTTTAAATGACATATTAAGCAATGTTTAAGAAAAAAAAATATTATACATCCCAACAGAACACAGACTACAACTAGCATCTATTCAAGGATTCTTTTAGATTTCAAAAACAATTCTTAAAAATTACTTGTACCTATGTATAGTCTTTACAATAGAACTTAAAGGATTCTGGACTTGGCATACAGAATACCTCTAGCCTCCATTAAGATGTTTATATACATATACACACATTAATACACACATATAGACATGTTTGTGCATATATATAGATATATATTTATATTTAGATATACATATTTATGATACAGATATAGCATACATACATATATATGTCCCTCCTAAAATCCTAACTGGTAAAACAATTATATAATGTCATATTATAATTACAAAAGCAGTCAACTCTTTCAAGTCAGTCCAATGCAAAGTTATCATTAAACCACATGCCTATCTAGCAAATATTTAAATTAGCTTGATTTGTGCAACTTTCCCGAAAAACAACTGTACTGCAGAAAGAGTACTTAAAATGTAAATGCCATTAATGTAAATTTATAATCTACAGATGTAGAGTTAGATGTAAATATGCTGTGAGTCATACTTTCTATTCTCTTTGCCTTTTCTTCCACCATAACCCACAAGAGCCTTCCACGTGGATAATCGGAAGTGTGAATTAGTTCATTCAGTTAAATTTTACCAGACACTATCATATACCAGGATCACACCAATTTTTGACTATTTTTTCCTTAATGTTCCTAAAAGAGCACTTTCATTTTTTCATTAATTTACTAGAAAGACTGGCTGTTATTTAAGCCATAATAATAGTATTCAGGCTGATAATTTGGAATATTAAAAAGTTAATTTGATGAAAGTTAAGATCAACATTTGTCAACGTGGACAAAATAACTCTTCCATTAAATCTATTGATAGAAGCACTATTCCAAGTACCATTATAATAAAATACCAAAGGAAGTTCTTTCTTAGATACAGTAACTGGTTTCTTCTGGGCTCAGCTTGTTTTTCATGTTAATATTTTCCACCCTCTGGCCAGCTTAGTGTTTGGGTTATCACAAGGGATGGCATATTTTTATCAGCAGTTTCCTGCAGAAGTAGTACATATTTGTCTTACTGGTCATCAAAAGTGAACCATCAATTTCCTCCTTTATCATTACCTTTTTTGTGCACAAGGACATGGAGATGTTCACCCATATTCACTTCCCAAATTAAGAACTTTTATTCATTCAAAAGACACTATTGAGAAAATGAAAAGACAATCCAGAACAGGAGAAGATAGTATTTTTTGAACAAAGGGCTCATATCCAGAATATATAAAGAACTTCTAAAACTCAGTAAGGAGAAAGAAGCTATCAAACTGAAAAATGGGCAAAAGTCTTGAAAAGACAATTCACAAAAGAAGGTATCTAAATGGCTGATAAACTTATAAAAAGGCACTCTATTTTGTTAATCATCACAGAAATGCAAATTAAAACCACAGATAATGGTTAAAATAAACAGCAGAAAATAGCAAATGTTGCTGAAGGTATACAACAACCAGAACTCTCAATCTGGGAATGTAAATTTGTAGAACCACTTTAGAAAACTGTTTAGCAATATCCAATAAAGATGAATTTATACAAACTCTATGTCCCAACTCTACTCTAGTTATATAACCCAACAGAAACACATATATTCACCAAAAGACATACCAAGATGTTCAAAGCAACAGTATTCATAAAATTGGAAACTACCCAAATGCCTATCAACAGCAAAATGGGTAACTAAATTATGGTAACTTCACACAATGGAATACTATACAGCCATGTGAATGAATAAACTGTAACAACGCACAACAGCATGTGTCAGTCTCATAATGCTGAGCAAAAGAAACCAGGCACAAGAGCATTTATTGTACGACTGTACTTATATAGAGACCAAAATCAGGCAAATCTAACCTGCCAGTTGAGTGGTTACCCTGGGCAGGGGCACAGCTGGAAGGGCACTTAAAGTGAGCTTTTGGAGTGCTGGTAATACTGCTTCTTGATCAGCATACTAGTTAATGTGCATGTTCAGCTTGTGAAAATTCACAGAGCTATGTACGCATTTATGACTTGTGCATGTTTCTGTATGTAAACCATATTACATTAACAATTTCACAAGGGGAGAAAAGGAGACTGGCACAGAATCTGTGAAACCGAGTCCCCCTAAAACTGAGTTTCCCTGTTGAGTTTATGATTAACCACTCTATCCAAAACTTTATCTGTTTCCTGTCCTGCCCCAATTTCCCTCAGGATTAAGGGGTATCAAAGAAAATGGGGGAATTAAACCAGTCAGGACCCTATGGGGCTGCCCCTCCATCTCCACTGGTTTTTTTTTTTTTTAAATACATTTGACTTTTATTTTTTGAAGAGGGAGACAGTTAGGTTTACTTATTTATTTATTTTTGGAGAAGGTACTGGGGATTGAACCCAGGACCTTGTACATGCTAAGCATGCACTCTACCACTTGAGCTATACCCTCCTCCCCGCCTTGTTTCTTGTTTGCAGGGGTAAAAAAAGGCTTTAGTCTCCTAGGTCTTCCCAAAGAGCCGGCTCAAGCAGTTAATGATTAGGACAACAGAGGACACAGGACTCCTAGTTCCTCCTGAAAGAATACAGATAATCTAATGTATATCTTTGAGTTGTTCTGCATAAACTAACACCCCCACCCAGTAGAGGATGGTGACCACATGCTGACTGCAAGCACATAGACCCCAGACTGGTTGGAACCAGAAGGCTGAGATCCCTGAAACATCACTGTTACCTTACCACCAATCAATCAGAAGGAGGTCCAGGAGCTAATCACGTATCCTTTGACCCTCTCCCCTTAAACTTGTCTTTAAAAACCCTCACCTGAAAGCCATGGGAAGTTTGGGTCTTTTGAGCATAAGCTGCCCGTTCTCCTTGCTTGGCACCCTGCAAATAAACCCTTACTGTGCTGCAAACACCTGCTGTCAAAGTTTGGCTTTCTGCACCACAGGCACACGAGCCCTGGCTTGGTTAACAATGCAGACTATGAGCCCTCTGTAGACTGGGACCTTTGCATGGTTTACTGCTATAGTCACCCCAACACTTTAACAGTGAGTGGCACATTATGGATACCTCATTAGCACATGTTGACTAAAGCAGACCTGGAGGTGTAGATTTAACAGAAACCTACCTGAAGAAATGGCAGCTAGCCTTAATGCCATCTTAACTCACTAGTTTATATTTACTTAAAGTATTTGTGTTACTTTACAAATCACCAAATAAACGTAACTCAAGGCATGGAGCCACAGGTAGATGACTGCTCTATCTGTAGAAGAGACAGTAATGACGGCTGCATGAGTGACCAACAGCAGGTGGCCTCCCCATCAGTACTTAGCACAAGAAGCACATACAACATGTGGAGAACCGAGGAGAAACAGCGCTTTACAAAACGACGAAGGAAAAAGCAGCTCTCTCTTACTGACTGGTCTAAAAAGCAAAGGGGTATGGTGGGGAAAAGGATTCAGAAAAGACTGCTATGATACAGGTTGTATACTCACAGGTGTTTGATTTATCTTCATGCTTCATAAGGTACCTATGCAATACACCTATCAACACTATGGTTCCACAGTTGCCAATTTTAAAAAGAAATGTAACAAAAGTGTAAGAAACACAAAGGAGAAACAGACCTCTCCAACTTTCATCTCTTTACAAATAAACGTTTAACATTTAGTATTTAACATATAACATAGCACAGTGTATTGGGTACAAACAGGTATTCAATATATGTTTGTGGTACCTGTGAAGGACAATTTTTTGGGGGGAGAGATAATTAGGGTTTTTTTTGTGTGTTTGGAAGTACTGGGGATTGAACCCGGGACCTTGTGCACACTAAGCACATACCCTACCACTGAGATACACCCTCCCCCTGGAAAACTGGCATTTAATCACACTGTAATTCCTAAAAAGTTTTTCCCTTCTAAAAACAACCAAACGGCATACCCAAAAAAGGGGGGGGGGGGATATTCTACATTAAAAAGACAGCAAAGTCAAATATATAGACATGCCAAGAATCCAGACTCATGCTGACTGCAGCCTGCTTGGCTCTGCTAGTCCCATGAGCTACCAGAGCTCTCTCGGCTATGCTTGCTTATAATTATTAGATGACGACGATGATGATGATGATGCCTGGGGTAGAGTATACTAAGGCAGAGATTATGGATGGGAAACAGTAATATATTCAAGAGTCTGCCTTAACTTAGGCCTGGTCATGAGGTCCCCTTCTGTAAGAACCAGAGCCAAGGGGAGAAGCATTAAGCACTTCATATCTTCCCCTTCACCTCATCACAGAATGTACCATTATGTAAGTGTGCAATTGCTATATTTACTTAACACTATTCAAAGAACATGTCAGGCCATGACTGGTGTGGGGTCTGAATGTGACTGGTGTTTTTGACCTCTCTGAAAGTCTAAAGCTCAGCAAAGAAAAGATAATTAAAAGAAGTAATTACAATTACAATGTTCCAGCTAAAGATTAAACACACACACTTGCTTCTTATCCCTTCCAAAACCCTTCTAAATGTAAATACTAGTAAAGTTTTGTTAATTTTTTTGTTTGTAAGTATTTTCTTTAACTAAAGTATAGTTGATTTACAATGTTTCAGGTGTACAGCAAAGGGGTTTAGTTATACATATATATATTCTTTTTCAGATTCTTCTCTAATAAGTTATCACAAGATAACTGAATATAGTTCCCTGCGCTATACAGTAGGTCCTTGTTTACTAATTAGTGTGTATCTGTTAATGCCAAATTACTAATTTCCTTAATTAAAGTTTTGTTAATTTTGAGGCAAAAAAAAAAAAAATCGAACCCAGATCAAAAAGCAAGTAACAAGAGAGGAAGCAGCAAGAAAATCCTGAAAGCTAGAAGCAGGATGACAGGTGACAACTTACACAGCAGACCCAAGAAGACAGAATGCTAAAGCAGAACACAGAAAAGCAACTTGTCTTGCACTACACCCTCCAAACGCTCAAGAATTTGTGGTTGCAGGTTACCAGTGGAAGTAGGAGTGAAAGTAAGATTTAAAAGCAGAAAGAGAGGTTGGAGACCCAGGTAAACACACACAGCTCCCAGGATCCCCATTAGGAGCCTGGAAGTTTACTCTCTGGAGAGAGTGAAGCAGAGAGGTCTGGGCTGGAGACACCAGAGTTTAGGAGAAAGAGCAGCATATTAGAAAAGACTGATTAAATGAGAGATGTACGTACTAACCCTTGAGATTGCCCAGTCTTCCTCTGCCAATCAGCTCCCAGAATTCTAGCTGCCAGGCCTAGTCTCTGGGGAAACTGACCAGTCCAAGAAGAAAGACCTAAAGACACTGTCACTTGGAGAAACAGCCTAGTCGGTTTACGAGGCAAGAAGCCTTGGCAGGAAGCTCCATCAAGCATACTGAGCTTGCATACTGATCACGTACTCTCAACCAAGCAGATAAAGATCGCCACATAGCTAACGAAAGCTTCTAGCTTCTGACTTAAAGGTCATAAAAGAGCAAAGCAAAGAGAAAAAATGCAACATGGAGAAAACAACTATGCAGGAAGGCATAAACTTTAAAAAGAAAAGAAAAAACTTTCAATATTCTCAGAGAAACAAGAGAAAAAAATTAGAACCACAAAACAAGGACAGTGTGCTATTTTTGTAAAAAGGAGGGGACAACTGAAGAGCTTTTGAAAACTAAAAATAACAGATATTAAAATTTCATCAGAGTTGGAATATAAAATTGAGAAAATCTCATGGAAAGTAGAGGAAAAAGAGATGAAAAATATAAGAGGAGGTTAAAAAATTTTTAAGAATCAGTACAAAAGATCCAAGATCCAAAAGGAGAAGGAAAAAAAAATTAAAGCACAGAAAAACAAAAATCAAACAAATACTTTTTAAAATTTCCCAGAACTGATGGACTTCAGCTTCTAGACTGAAAGGGCCCACTGAGTGCCTGGCACAAAGAATGGAAATAGATCCACACCAAGGTGTAACATAGTGAAATTTAACAACACTGGGGACAAAAAGCAGCTCCTAAAGGCCTCCAGAGAGACAGAGAAAGTAGACAACATCTAAAGAATTAGACTTCACAACTGACTTCAGTCTTCCTAGTAGTGGAACCCAGGAGGCAATGGAGCATAAGAATTCAAAATTCTGAAGGGAAATGTTTCCAACCAAGAACTGTCTAAGTAAGAGTGAAGATTTGAAAAAAAAAAGGTCTTAGATGTTCAAAGCCTCAAAAAAAAAAAAGTTTAACCCCTGTGCATTCTTTCTCAGAAAGATACTGGAGGGTGTACTCCATGGAAGTGAGACAATAATCCAAGAAAGAAAAAAAAAAAGATGTGACTCAAGGGAAGGGTCTTCAATTAAAAAGGAAATTCCCCAGGATGACAACTAAACAGGAGGCCTTGAGAGCAGCCTTCTAGAGCAGGTCAAAAGCCAGGAAGGAAAGATGCACGTACCCACTTCCTAACTCAACAATGAAATCAATAAAATACCTGATGTGTTTGAATGTATCAAAAAACTATTAAGATTAATAGGTTAGAGTCTGAGGATGGATTTATACTATAAGCAATTTACAATATGTATATAGAAAATAAGCCAAACAAACAAACAAAAAAATCTGTTAACTTTAGAAAAAATTAGGTACTACCAGGCAAGGAAAAGTAACCACAGCAAACAACATACATCAGCTGTGAACAGCCTTTATTATTCTCAATTATTGTAAACACTAAACAGTGATCTAACTACATTATAGATATAACTATATTAGAAAAATGGAGGGTCAGGAAGTGGAGTATATGCAGTTGTAGGAGGATGCTAAAAGAAAGCTAAATCCTTATATCCCACAGTGGTGAGTCAATTTTTTAAATACTGAAAACTGAAAAATCAAGAAGTCGCACATGATAAATGTGTTTTTTTTAACCTATAAGGATAACAGCAAAACAGTAGAAAGAAACAGCTTAAAGAGCTAAGGAGCAGGCAAGTAAGCAGGAGACTCCTGTTTTTGGTAATAAGCCTGTAAGATTTGACCCTAACCTATATATGTAAGATATAAAAACTAAATAAAAAGAAACAAAGATTAAAATGTGATTACAAAACGTGTCACAAAAGGGGACTCTCATGTTCAGGGGAAACTAACCTAACTGCGGGAGAGGGGAGGTACTCAAATTCCCCTTAGGACAGACTACCTAAACTGAGGTGGAGGCTAGAAAGAAGAGAGCATTCCGGGTAGAGGCAACAGGGTGAGAGGAGGCCTCCTGGCCAGAGAGAGTGACATATTCTAGGAACTGAAACAAGCTTGCCATGGCAAACAACAAATCATTAGAGTCGACCTCCACCCACTCCCAAGTCCTGGCCTCTCGCATCTGTATCTTACCCTTCCTTCAAGGCCAGGCTCTAGTATCTTCTCAGTAGCTTCCTAGAAGTCTCTGCAACCGGGTGATCTCGTCCATCTCAAAATGATGCCTTTTATCCACTATCTTGTTCTCTGACTTAATCTAATTAACATTATATCATAATACATTCTAAAAGGACTGAAGTCACTAAACAGGTATTTAGTGAATACTTACTGTATGTGTTAAATTGTGCTGGGTATTAAATGTAAGGGAAAGAAGAAAAAAAGGAAGGGAAGATAGGAAGGAGAGAGAACAGACAAAGCAGCAATCTACAGGCGCTCAGTAAACTTTTAATTAGGAAGGCCTGTGGTACATCCGTTTTCATTCCTTAATGTTTAAACATGCAGGTCGGAACTTCAGAAATGCCTTATTAATTAAATTACAAATGGCTCATAGGATGAAGTCTTTGATGAATGGTAGCTTGACACTTTTAACTCTATACATACTCTAAGACAAGCATAAAAGTAACATTTTTATAATAATAAACAGCACAATGGGACTTCTAAAAAAATACTTTTTTTCTTGATTACAAAATTCCTAAGTTCACAAGGAGAAAATCTGGCAGAAATATAAAGAAGAAAATAAAACCACAATATCATCTTCCAGATGTCCTTCTAGCCTTCTGGGGGAATACAAATAATCTTACAACTTTTTGCACTCACTCCATGGTAGACTCTTCCTTCATCATTAAATATTCTTTCATAATATCACTGTAGCATTTGAAAGTCCGTCTGTATTTTTCACAGAGGAAAAAAGTTCACTTCTCAGAATTAACTACAGCATTAACTAGGTACAAGATCCTTTCAAACACAATTAAGATTCTCCCTTAAATACTTTCAATAAAATGTGAAGTCTTAAACTTAAAATGGCACTTGGACTACATTAAACCTGATCCACAAAAAATAAAAAATGTTCTAACCTCCCAAACAATGGCAGATGCTAATGTAATAAACCCATGATTGATTACCTTTCACCCCCAGCATAAATTGCCTTTTCTCCCCCTTGACTCAGCTAGTCATTTTGGCCACAGCTGAATGGTGACAAGATGGCTGTAAAGATCATAACATCACTTAACTGTGATCACCTCCATTAACTCTCTCACCTAAGATGAAACTGGACCAATGTGTTTTAAGAGCATTAATGCTGTCCACCCTCACCTGCATGACTGAGAAGTGATTTTAAGTAGGTACCCTCTAAAATACTGTATCTGAAAATGCAATTCAACTTCACAAGGACAAAAGTGTTGAAAAGAATCTCCTATCAAACAGTAATCATGTATAAGACCTTGAAGGCTGCAGACAGCCCTCAAGCCATACTTCTTATGCTGTTTCTATGATAACACAAGCAGATTTTCCAGAATTCTGAAAGTGAAACTACTAAAAGTGAGTAATAATACCAGAAATCGAGTCAGTTTCTTTAAAAAAGCTATGAAAACTTTAAAATATTTTCTTGCTTTTAAAAGACTTAATTTTATTGTGAACCTAAAATTGCTTTTTAAAAGTTTATTTGAGAAAAATTTTAACTATCAATTAAGTTTCCTGCTTTCTAATAGCATCATTAATTTTTTGTCATGATATACAATGGTTGTTTGAAGTTGACCAGAAGGAAAAGATTTACAAACAGAATGTTTTAACTACTGCAAAATTATGGAACAATACTCTACTCATCAGTGACTCATTCTTTTAAAACATACTATTAAGATTTCTCTATATTTTTAAACCATGCATAATTTAAAAAAAATCTACTGGACATAAAATCATCCATCTTTATTTACTGACACCACTTTAAAAAATAATTATTCATCATGAAAGATATTTGCTAAATCATCAATAAAATGCTATCCCTTTGGGTCAAAGCCACCAGCTTCTAAGCACAAAAACAATCAATCATAAGCGTGAAGGAGTCAAAATAATCTAACTACTAAACTACTTCATTATACAAAAGAAAATAAGGCTAGAAGGAAATTAAAGTTCTTGCCCACAGTCATACGACACCTACTTACTTCATGGCAGAAGCTACACAGTATATTACTGATTAGATGTGTTGATACAGTCCTTTTTTGCTCTCCTGAATAAGTCTCTACTTAGACAGGGCCCAAGGTGAGCCTTCCCAATACTGCAGTGTATGTCACAAGCTTCAAAAACTGCTTTTTAACACAGATACGTGAAAAATCTGGATACAATACCATAAAGCTCCTAAAATGAAAACTTCAAAATACTAAGAACACTGTATCACTGATTACCCAGTCTGCAGAATTTTCACCTAAATTTAACAAGGACAAAACAAATTTTTAAAATCTAGTAACACAGTAAACAGCAAAATAAGCACTGAATTCAACTGAGAAAGAATTGTGGTGGTTCAGGGGACTTGGGTTTTATCTGTAGTGCTTTCAATTTTTATAGGATTATATTCACTGTTAATCAAACCTTTCTGTTTAGGATGCATCAGGGCAATGGATAAGACATGGGCATTATTTTATGCTATTCTTGCAACTTTCTGTAAGTTTGAAATTATTCACAAACAAAAAAAATTTTAAGGAATTTTTTTTCAAAAAAAAAGCAAAACATGATCATTAGTAGAAAATTTGGAAAATAAGAGAAATAACTCTTACCACTTTTCTTTAAAAGTACTGTTTAAAAAACAAAAACAGAAAAAGGCATTTGTCAAGGCCTAAGGAACTTTATAGCACAGAGTGAACTTTAATGCATGTGAAATTAAAAAAAAAACACTTAGGTGGTTAGTGGTTCTCAGGATGGTATGCAGAATGTGATGAAACAATCTAACTGTATTATAAATTTATCAAACAACCTCACTGAAGAAGGTGAGAAGAAAAGGTGCTAACCTAAGTAACCCTGGGAATGAGTCAAGTCTGCAGGACCAAGGTAAAAGAAACTGTACGTATGCCCTGTCGTCTAGTTGGTAAAACTGTTTCCCACAAGGGTGTGAGTTAACGATTCTGATACAGCTAGACATGTATATTAAAACTGAAGTTAAATTAAGTAAATGGACGGCAGGTGGGAGAAGCCAGGTTTCTCACTGTTGGAGTAGAAGTTTAAAGATAAGAGAGAGCAGGAGGCTGGAGTGATCCATGCAGAGTCAGTTAGTTTAATATAGATACAGATGGTTACATACAGAAATGCTTATGGACATGCATACACATATACATCGCTTTACTCTGTCAGCCTGGAAGGCCCAGAAGCCCTAACACACTAACAGCAACAAGCACAGATCTTGGTTTCTAATATCATTCTCCAATAAAAGGAACCAGGGCTCCTTGGAGAAACAGCTGATTCTAGGATGGCACAAAAAATACACATGGTGAGACTGGTGCCAAAGGGCTTTAAAAAACCACAAAGATGGAGTTCTGTCAAAGGGATATAAGTGCCAATTGAAAGAGATCCCAACAACCAAAGCTGAACAATTTGAGCAACAAAATAAAGCAGTATTAGCTTATAACCCAAAAAACAAAATAAATGAGTCCACACTAGTATCACTGAATAAATAAATTAATGGAGAAGAGACAAATGTCCCATGCAGAAAAATTCCAAATAATTTACATAGATACTCTGCTCTCAATGTAGTGGTGGAGCTTAACTCTCCAATCCTTAAGTATGGATTGTGCTTAGTGACCACAGTGACTTCCTTTCGAAGAGCACAGTACAGAAAGGGGGGTGGAGGGGTGGGAAGAGTCATTTTACAATAGAGAGGTCTGACAAACACTACTTCAGCCAGATGATCAAGGTCAATATCAACAGTGATAAGCCGTGCTGATAGTATGCGTTCGTGGTATGATGTGACAAAAACAGCACCTTACCTCTGTGGTCTTCCTCCCCAAACCCCACCACCCCAGTCTAATCATGGGAAAAGCATCTGACAAATCCCAATTAAGAAACATTCTACAAATACCTGACCAATATTCCTCATACTGACGAGGTCATCAAAAACAAAGAAAACCTGAGAAACTGTCACAGCCCAGAGGAGTCTAAGGAGACGTGATGACCAAGTGTAATGTGGTAACCTGTACAGGATGGTGGAACAGAAAAAGGACACAGATAAAAACTGAAAATCTAAATAAAGTATAGACTTTAGTTAATAACAACATATTAATATTAGTTCATTAATAGTCACAAATGTACCATACTAATGTAAGATGTTAAAAGGGAAACTGTGTCTGGGGTATACAGAAACTACTATCATCAATGTTCCTGAAAATCTAAAAATGCTACAGAAAGTTAAGTTTACTTTTTAAATTTTTAACATTCTTTTTTTTTTTTAAGGAAAAGAAAGAAGCCCGAAGAATGCACACCAAATTTAAGAAGCAGTTATATCTTTGAGGAGAGACTGGAAGGGAAGGGAAATCAAGTTTTCCTTTACAAAGTTACTGTCTGTCTCCAATGTATGAAGAATGTATATGTGTACTATTTTATAACACAAAACGCTTAATATTTAAATGCCACATTTAAGCACTGAATGACAAGTAAAATAAAAATGTTATTAAACAGAAACCATTTCCTAAACTTTGTATTTCTATTCATAAACTATCCAATCTCCAGAAAAGGCCATCAAATCACATTCAAGCCTCTGATTAACTACTGACATTATTGCAATATATGAATTTAAAAGAAACACTGTCAAAGATTATACTAAATTGCCAGTAGGGAATAAATATGTAATACATGTGAAAGAAACTGCTTTAATCAGTAAGAAAATTATTTCACTAGAAACATCTTGAGATTGATCAGTATTTAGATCTAGTATTTAGAATTACAATAAAATTCTGTTATTCAGAAAAAATGAGTCAGCTTAATTTTAACAGCAGGATGTGCTAAGTGATGTCTGGTTAACACTCGCTTTATTACTACACTTGGTGAAGGCAACAACACACACTGTACTTCTATCTAAACTGCCTCAAGAAGCAATTACAACTGGAGTGTGTAAAGTTCAACAGATTCAATACATGGTATTACCAATCGCCTGGCATGTTGGCAAAATGACGTGAGAATAAAGAGAAGATCATCAAGCTGCTTCTCAGCATTAACCTCTAATTAAAGAGTTAAAAGGTGCTTTATCTAAAGGGGCATCATCCACTACTACAAGAATATGGTTCCACTAAACAGTGGTACTTGTTCAAAGATATGTAAGAATAAGTCATTAAGAAATCAAAGTAATTATTTTAAAGCCCTAAGAACAAATAAATAAGTTCTTCAAGTCTTCCTTTCTTTTATTAACAAAAGTACAAAATCACTCTCATGGTAGGATTTATTTTATAATCTAGTTTAATATAGAGTAATATAATTGGTGTCAAAGATAAAGTAATTTGAATTTATGTGCAGGCAAAAAAGTGGGTGGCATCAGTTTGGATAACGCCAGGATTTCCTAGAGCACCTCACCAAGAGTAAGTCAAATACAATGGACAGTTGCAGATTTGCCCCTTTTGACACTCACAAATCCTGGTTCATAACAAATTACAAATGTGCTCTCATTATATATTCCTCATGGGATAGTATCTGCTTAAAATATCATACTATTATATCTTTTAGAATTATACACAAAAATATTTATGGATGAAATGATATAATTTCTAGGGTTTACTCCAAAATAATGGTAGGGAGTACAAATGAAAAAGATTAGCCATTTGTTGATAATTGTTGAAGCTGAGTGATGCGTGCATAAGGTTTATTACAGTATACTTTTGTATACGTTTGAAATTTTCATAGAAAAAGTTGAAAATGTAAATAAATATTAAGATATTACTCCTAGAAGCAACCCAAGTCCCATCAACAGATGACTGGATTACTGATCAAAGCAGTATACATATATGTGATGGAGTATTACTTGGCCATAAAGAATGAAATATTGCCATTTATAGCAAACTGGATGGACCTAGAGAATATTATGCTTAGTAAAACAAGTCAAAGATACAGTATGATATCACTTATATGTAGAATCTAAAATAATATAAATGAAGACATATACAAAACAGACTCACAAATAGAAAAAACAAACTTGTAGTTACCAAAGTGGAGAGCAAAGGAGGGAGGGACAAACTAGGGGTACAGGATTAGCAGATACAAACTACTATATATAAAAGGCAACAAGGGTATACACATACAGGAAATTATACTCATTATCTTGTAATATCCTATAATGGAGTCTAATTTGCAAAAATACTGAAACACTATGCTGTACACCTGAAACTAACACAATATTGTAAATCAACTATACTATACTTCAATTTAAAAGAAAAAGAAACTACTCCTACAATTTAACAAAAAAAAGCAAACAACCCAACTCAAAAAATTGGCAAAGGACTTAAATAAACATTTCTCCAATGGTATATAGTTGTTCAACAAACACACAAAAAGATGCTAATATCACTGATCACTAGCGAAATGCAAACCAAAACCATAGTGAGATGCCACTTCACACCCATTAAGATGGCTTTATCAAAAACACACACATACACAAACAGAAAATAACAAGTGTTGATGAGCATGTGAAAAAATTGGAATCCTTGTGCCCTGCTGGTAGGAATGTAAAATGGTGCATCACTATGGAAAACAGTATGGCAGTTCCTCAAAAAAATTAAAATAGCATTACCATATGAACCAACAATTCCACTTCTGGGTATATATCCAAAAGAACTGAAAGCTGGGACTTATTTGATACTTGTTCATCCATGTTCATAGCAGGATTATTCACAATGGCTAAAAGTGGATATACAAAATGTGGTATACACATACAACGGAATATTATTCAGCCTTAAATGGAAGGAAATTCTGACACATGCCACAACATGGATGAACCTTAAGGACATCATGCTAAGTGAAATAAGCCAGTCAGAAAGAACAAATACTATATGAATGTACTTATACGAGGCACTTACAGTAATCAGATTCACAGAAAGTAGAATGATCGCTGTCAGGGGCTTGGGAAAGGGGAAATAGAGATTACTGTTTAATGAGTATGGAGTTTCTAGAAATGAGTGGTGGTGAAAGCTGCCCAACAGTGTGACTGTACTTAACACCACTGAACTAACTTTACACTTAAAAATAGTTAAAATTGGGGTTAGGGTATAGCTCAGTGGGAGAGTGCATGTTTAGCATGCACAAGGTCCTGGGTTCTATCCCCAGTATTTCCACATACACACAAAAAAATTACTAAAGGTGAACTTCATGTATATTTTACCACAACTAAAAATTTTTTCTAAGAAATCATTCTACCCATTTTCTCAGTATTATAAAAATTTTCTTTGATCATTGGCCATATAGGCCACAAATACAGCAAAACCTTTAAATCTTGATATAACATTCTAAGGGGCATTCCATGATATAATTAAAATGTCTTTTGAAACTAAAAAAATAAAACACACAGGCACCATTTGCTCCTTCTTCCAGGATTGCGACGTCATCTAACATGAAAATGGTTTGGCCTGCTTGAGATGAAACTCTTTCCCTCATCTATCAAAACCTCCTTTTCCCAAAGTTGCTCTACAACGTCATCAGACTACAGTATGAACTTATTAGTGATGTCCACAAACAGGCAACTTCTTTAGCAGACAATGAGTCAAATCTAAAGCAAAACATTCTGCAGTCTGTTTTTAAGCCTCTATGGCAAATATTATAGTTGCCTACTTTCACTGGATTTAAATCCAAATATCTCAAAACATTTCAAGAAGTATTTGGCAAAATTAATGATATAGCCAAAGATCTACCGTAGTGAGGCAAAGAGGGCTTAGAATGGATGAACAGGAATAAATGTTCCTCAAAGAAAGCAACACACAACAGGTTTCTCAAGATTGGATCTACCTAGACCTTTCTAAACAGTGCTTCAGAATGTTTGGACACACAATCTCAGCTTCAAAATGCAAAAAGAGAAAAAATAAATAAAGCCACAGGGAACCTATGAGCCCAGCCTACCTGTGTAGTCTGTCATGACGCTAAAAATTCAAGTTGTATTGCACATATTGCTCTATCAATCAAAAGACCATAAAGGCAAAAGCATTGTTTGCATTTATGAATGAATCATACAATTTTCCATTACACTTACCTTGTTAGATGACCAGCTCAGTTTGATTAACCAGATCAAATAGAAGTCAAAAGGGCCCTTTGTGACAACGAGAGTATCATGCTCCGATCAAGTTGCCTGGACAATTCACCAACATTCCATAATTCAAAAGCCTTTTAAATATGTATATCCTCTCACCAAGCATTTCCACACCTCGAACTTTATACTAAAGAAATAGTTGAAGATGTATGTAAAAGAAACTTCAGTGACTGAAAAAAATTATAAACACCCTTAGAGACCAACAATAGGCAACTGATTAAATTCTGGTTCAGCCATACAAATGCCCACTATGCAGACATTAAAATACGAACCCATCTTATTATGTAGTTATAGTGTGTGCCTTTGTACATATATGTGCACAATACACATAATGCAAATTAGTGGATGCACATGTGTTTGAGAACATGTGAGTATATAAACATACCTGTGCATTTATGCACAAAGTGTGTGCAGGTATAATCAGGGGCACGTGTACGAAGATGTACCTGTGTATGTATGCATGGATGCATAAGAGAATACATATGCACATGGATATATCTGCTAATGTATATGCCTATATTTGGACCATAAGCCTGTGTTTTTAAGGAGGTACATGTGTATTTTATCCTTGTAATCACTACTTAGAAGCTGTGACCTTGAGCAAGTTACTGAGCCTCTTGGCAGTCTTGACTTCGGTCATCTATACAGTACCAATCCTGCCTCAAAGGGGTTTTGTGAGGATTAAGTGAAATAATGGATATAAAGCACTTAGTACCATGACTGGCACATAGTAAATGCTCAATCAATATTAGCTTTCTTTATCTGTACACATGTATACTGACCTATACTTCTGTGTATTTACATAGCTATAAGTCCACAAGGATACACACCAAAATATTAACTTAGGCTATCTATCCGTGATAGGTTTTTGTTGTGGGGTTTGGCTTTCATATTTTGCAATTTTTCTAGTAAGATCAGTTCTTTTTTTCATTCTTTTGAAGGTTTCTTCAAAATAATGATTTAAAAAAAAAGATGGTCTGTCCCTAACATACCTCAATTCTGCATATTTAAAGCTATTAAACACGACACTGAGAAATACGCAATCGTGATACTCCACAAATTTTTTTGTATTCTAGCAGTGTATCAGCATTACCTAAGAGCTCAAGAAGATGGCAGCACAAAGAAAAGCCATAGCGTTCTGCTTGTTTGCCTTATCCAAGGCAGGATGAAAAGAATGAATTAAATTACACTATGGGGTACATGTGATTTGCGAACACCTTGATGACAGATAATTGATACCTGTCACTTGTATTTTACTAAAGCAGGCAGGAATCATGAGCCTTAGCCAAGGTCATACAAAAAAGAACGTGCCAGACCCCAGGCTGTGAAAGATCTAAGGACTAGACTGCATTGCCACAATTTGGGCGTGCTTATGAAACCAGTAAGCTAAATTCTTAACCAGTCATATCGGGAGTCGGGCTGTAGGAGGGCGGAAATTACAACACAGGGCTGACGACGGCAAAACAACCTAGTAACTGGCCCCACCAGGGTTAATCTAGATGCTTTAATCGTATTGATTGTCCTTACGTCTAAAATATGAAACTGTGGATCATCTATGATAGGCCATTTAATTTCATAAAAGCACGATTGCCATTCGTACGCAAATTATACTGAAAGCATTTGAAACAAAAACGCAAGCCGTTATTTGCGGTTCCAATCAACACTGGCTCAATTCCCACAATTATGATGTGTTAGATGAAATACCTCTAAAAATCCTGCAGAATGTTTTTCTTAATTTCCGAGGGAAACCCGGCTACAGACAGAGGCGAGTAAAACAAGCAGCTCTTCTTCCTAGGACCTCAATTTAAAAATCATACCGGAGATAATAATCCAATGATCCCCACACACTGCCTCCGCAGCTACAATATTCAGTATCTTTAAACGTCATTTCCAAGATTTAAAAACACACACTCAGGCACACGCCCTGCAGTCTTCAACGTAGCTCGACATTTTAGTGGCATCACCAGTTAAATGCCGCCTTTTAAAAATCTACTGCAAACTGCGGGCTTGTCCCTTGTCGCATTTTGACTTTTGTCTTAAAACGGAGGCGAGGGGGATGGGTTTCGACAAGCAGACTAGGCTCTGAAACCCTGAGTAATCGCATCTCGCTGCGGAGAGCTGTCGGCAGCAGTCGCAGCGATTTTAATCTTTCCTCTCCACATAGTTTCCTTTTCCATTTCATCCTTTTTTTTTTTTTCTTTCCAGTGACATCAAACCCACGGTGGTAAAAGAAAACCTGAAGGCCCCCAGGTCGACGCCTCGGGAGGGTCGTGGGTTCTGACCCCGGGACCCGCCCGCCGTGGGAAGTGCGAAACGCTGCGGGGCGGAGGTTTTTCCACCGCGCCAGACCCGCCCCGGGTCGCGGCCGCCTCGAATCCGAGCCCGGGGCCCGGCCGGCCCGCCCAGGCCCAGCGCGGCCTGCCAAGCCGCGGCGCCGAGTTGGCCACAGGCGGGGCCGCAGAGGAGGCCTGAAGCGGCGGGAGGGGACGGCAGGGACCGGTTCCAGGGTCCGGGGAGACACCAGGCGCTGCTCACCTGCTGGTACCGGCTGCCGGAGGCCGGCTCGACCGCCGCCAGCGCCGCCAACGCCAACGCCATGGCGCAGCCGGTCGCAGGGAAGGAGGGCGAGTGAGCGAGCGAGCTGAAGGGGCGCGGGCGCTGAGGCCTGGGGGCGCCGGGAGGCTGGCGGGGACGCGCCTCGGGTGGGTCTCAGTGGCCGCCGCCGCCGCCGCCGCCGCCGGGCCAGCCGCTCTCCTCGGGCTGTGAGCGCAGCCGCTGCCGAGCCTCCGACGCGGCCCCTAGGGAGGAGGCGGGGACGACGACGACGACGACGACGCTGCGCCGCCGCCCCGCCCCCGACTCGCGCCGCCCGGCCCGCCCCGCCTGGCCCCGCGGTGCCGCCGCCCGGGGTGGGGTCCGCCCCTTCTCCCCGCCTCCCCGCCTCCCCGCCTCCCCGCCTCCCCGCCTCCCCGCCTCCCCGCCTCCCCGCCTCGCCTCCTCGCCTCCTCGCCTCCTCGCCTCCTCGCCTCCTCGCCTCCAGGATTGATTCTTCCCAAAGCTGATGGCTCTCAGGCCACCGCGGAGCTGGCGATGCTTGTGAAGGGCGCCTGGTTCCGAACCCCGACCTTCCCCTGCCTGTTCTCTTCTAAGCCACATCACACACCCCTGACACAGGGGCCGCAGCCCCATCTTAGCGGTCGTTGGCGCCCAGGGAGGTTGACAGTCTTACACAGCAGCCATCGGATCCCTGGTATCTGGCTGCAGAATCTTGGTTCTTATCCATGCCCTTCATGTCTGCCATCCTCCTAGATCAAGGGTCTGTCCACTACATGGCAGAGGCCAAAGCTGGGCCAGTGACCATAGAAAGTATGTGATATTAAAATTTCTGTGTCCAAAACTTAAGTTTTATTGGAACATAGCAGCTCCTATTTGTTTAGTATGGTGTGCAAACCCTGAATTACTTGTTCTCTGACCCTTTAGAGAAAAAGTTTGCTGACCTTATATTCCTAGTGAACCCCTTGAACTCAACGCCTATTTAGAGTGGCTGATAATACTAGAACCGTCATTTTCATGCAGTCCTTTTATAGTTTTAACAACCTCATCCGTGGATACAGACACGGTATTTTATGAACCAAAGCTCTCTGAGGAGGTGACATGAAAGGCGAAATTTCAAAGACATAGCCATGCTAAGAGCTTTCCAGGTGACAGGAACATGTATGCAAAGAGGGTGAGGGAAGTGAGAGCTTGCCTTGTGGAAGAAGGAAAGAGAGGCAGCATTAAGAGCCATATAGGAGATACAATTATTGATGTTTCACAGAAGAGGGAGTTATGCCTGAAGAGATGAAATATCTTACCCGAGAACACAGAGCTTTAAGGGGGAAAGCTGGAATGTAAACTCATCAAGCTGGCTTTCTTAACCATTATCATGCAACTAAATTATCCACTTTGTGAAGATGAGAGTAATTGTCTTTTAAATATTTTGATATCTCCCATTGCATCTAGCACAGTCTAGCTATCTGCACTGTATCAGGCTTTTGAGGTCTGCTGTTTCTTTCTGTCATACCCTGCCATCTGAAATTGCTTTTACCCACATGTCCAACACAGAGAAAAAAAAAACAAAAAAACCCCAAAAACCTTGATCTCTGAAGCTTGTCGCCGTTCCCATTTCTTGATTGCCATTCCAAGTTGGTAGTCTAGAGTTGGCATTAATACGATGATTGTTTTATCTTCTAAATTTCAAGTTTAGTTCACTATATCTTTTAAAGCTTAGCTGTGTTTTGAACTTACCCTGAGGTTTCTGTATATAGGAGCCAATTGTAATCAACAAGAATTCTGTATGTTTCTCTTCCTCACTTCGAGTTCTCTACCAGTATCCAAACTCCAACATGTCTTTCCCTATTGCCAAGCACTGGCCTCATGTATTTCCCCTGTAGGAGAGTGAACAAATCCAGCCACGTGTCCATCTGAGCGTTTCTAAGTGGTCTGCTCCTTAGTCGGTCCTGCAGTTGTTCTTTATAATCCAAAAAAACAACCTTTACATGTAATAAGGTACAGTGAGTCACTCCAAACATATTATCCTCCCGTGTGGTCTTATATAAAGGGGAAAAAAAGTCTAATTTCAAATGTTAAGAAAATCTCTTCAATGGAAAGTAGAAATCCAGACTTCTTTGCCCAGATTATCTAAATTTACGGGTAAGAAAGCATAAAAAAAGAAGACGTCTGTGCTGAAACATACGGTTCTTGGAGCAACAGCTGCTGCCTTCATGCGTGTCTGCAGCACTTTTGTGGCTTTTGTGGAAAAGAAGCTGCTGTCCTTCCCATCTACTTCTTTCCTAAATTGCTTTCTCCCTCAATAGCTACTCCCTGCATGTGGACGTACATATTAATCATAATATAAATACAGGGCTTTCTCATAGGAATATTTTCTCTCAAAAGAAAAAAAAAAAGTTAATCTCCAGCTTCTAATCTCCCTTTCCTATTCCTTTTCTGATGTCCTGAATAAGAATGTTTTGTGTTAATAGTAAAGATTTGTTCTTTTTTTTTTTTCCCTTTGAGTTCTCCCAAAGCCTTAAGTAAGTAAATCGAAATAGTTTGTGTTGATTCAATGGCTGGGTAAACTGGGGAAGTGAGAAACTGAGTCACTGTGGCAAAAGGTGTCCGGATGGCAAGCAAATTGTACAGTGAAGGGGAAACCTCTGAATTTCTGGCTCACAGATCCATGCCTGCTGCAAGCCAAGCAGACAGAGAAGATAATCCAAGCCTATAAAAATTGCACTCTTTGGCTTCATCTTGAGATGTTGTCAAGAGAGTTTCCACAGAGAAAGTTATTAATTTCAGATTGCTACACTTAGAAGCTTATTTCCCCACAGAACAGCAGTAATACTTTCCATGTGCAATACTTTTTATGAGAATTGCTGACTCTGAATCATCCATCCTGAGAAGAGAAAGATTATGGACAAGTAAGAGCATAGCTCATATCTGCTTCCCCATCCCTTCCCCCAATTTAGACAAAAGTCTCCTCCAGGATAGGTGTGGTCTTCTGTCTTTCACATCACCCAAGGCCTGTCCTAGGCAGTACTGAGCTCAATAAGTAACCAAGAAGGGTTGGTTAAATTTTAAACAAAGCCTCATTGGTCTGATATCTCATTTCAGGCCTTGAATGTCTCTAGCTAACCTTTACAGGGCTCCAGCTGAACCACGCATTTCCGTTTCTACTGACTTACTATTTCTTAAATTCCCCTTACATTACTGGGACTTTCATTAAGGGCAAAGGTTATGTCTTACTATGGCAAATAAAGAAATTATCCACTGATAATTACTACTGTTTTTAGAGCACCTCCCAGGTCTTGGACTCTCATACATCATCTCCTTAATCTTCATAACAAAACCATTCTGCAGATGAAGAGATTCAGGAAATGTATATCACTTGCTCCGCTAGTGAGTGGTGGAACCAACATGCAAACTTAGATCCGTCTGACAACTTTGTGTGGAGGGAAATAGAGGACACAGAAGAAATATGGAGACTTCACACTGAAATGAAGAAGATAATAAACACAGATTCCGGACATACTTTTAAATATAAAAATTGTAAGTTAATTATAATTGCGTTGGGTTATATTAAATAATACCAAGAGGTGGTGAAGAGAATTCTGTGGCCAGGTGTGATAATCAGGTGAGGATAGAGGAGGAAGGGTTTTGAATGAGAAAAAAGCTCTGTCACGATGGGAAGAGAGGAAGGCATATAGCAAGTCATGAATATGCTTGTATCAAAGCTTAGAAGAGGGGTCCACAAACTCTTATATAAGGGGATAGACAGCAAATATTTGCGGCTTTGTGGGCCACAAGCTTTCTGTCATAGATACTCCACTTTGTCACTGTATCATGAACACAGCCATGGACAATACCAGACAAACTGGCACAGCTGTGTTCCAATTATTTATGGACACTAAAATTTGAATTTCTTGTCATTTTCACATTATGAAATAATATTCTTTTAATGTTTTTCATCTCTTTAAAAAATTTAAAACGATTCTTAACGCAGATCGTACAAAAACAGGTGGTGGGCTGGATTTGGCCCCCAGGCAGTAGTTTGCCAATCCCTAGTTTCACAGAGGAACAAAAAAAGTTTATATGCTAAGAGCCTGAGTAGGAAGTTTAAACCACAGAATAACGAAGAAGGCCTGCCTAATGGGGAGGGAAGGAAAAGAGTGAAGAGGATGGGAATTTATAAAAGCTCTTAAAATATAAATGGCTTGTGTGAAAAAGTATGTCAGAGGAAAAGGATTAGTCAAGTAGGAATCCAGCATGAGGTTCTTGACTCCTTGGTTTGCCTTCTCGCCACCAGAATACAGCTGATTCTTCAATTCAGCACATATTAATTTAGCACAATCAAATATGTGCTACATTGTGGCTTTCTGCCTAGAAGCTGAAACTATGAAAGAATAATTTCTCACTTATTCCCCAAAATGAAATTGAGAAATGCTAAGGGTGGTTACTTACTTGTTTTAGTTAACATATCTAAAGGTTTTGTGTTATGGCTTTATTTTCATAAATCTCTAAGGATTTTCTAATTTCCTATATGAGTTTTTGGACCCATTGGTTACTGAGCAGGGTGTGGTTTAACTTCCTCATATGCATTCATATTCCCAATTTCTTTCAATTGATTGCTAATTTCATTCCATTGTAGTTGGAGAACATACTCTGTATTATTGCAATCCTTTTAAATTTATTGAGTTTGCTTTATGGTCCAGCATATGGTCTATCCTGGAGAATGCTCCATGTCTACTTGAAAAGAATGTATATTCTGCTGTTGTTCGGTGGAGTGTTCTGTAGGTGTCTATTAGGTCTAGTTGGCTTATGGTGTGACTCAGATCTTCTGTTTCCTTGTTGATCTTCTGCCTAGTTGTTCTAGCCATTATTGAAAGTGTATTGTTGAAGTCTCCAATTATTATTGTTGAACTGTCTATTTCTCTCTTCAGTTATGTCAGTTTTGCTTCATGTATTATAGTGCTTTACTTTTAGATGCATATGTTTACAGTATTTACTTATCCTATACACTGTCTTCATCCAAAAAGGATTAAAGTGGTTACAGTATAGCAAGAAATCACAGCTTAAAGTAGATGAGAAAGAAAAAGCAAAACAAGAGTAGCAACGAACATGAAATAGACTTTGTCTTCTTGTTCACTATCGTCTCTGTGCGAACAGAGCCTGACACATAGCAGGCCCTTGTAGGATTGAAATAACATTAGGAATGAGGTTAACACAAAAATGAAGTTACACATATTTCAAGTGCATCATAAATTTGGCATCCAATTAAAGTAAAGACCTGTTTGGTTATACAACTGATAGTGAACCTGAGCTAAGTAAAACAAGAGAAGATACCAAAACCAATGGAGAAATTTCTTCCAAGAGTCTTCGGCAATATTTAATTATAAAGATGCTAAATTGACCCCTCTCTCCTAAACAGAATATATGCTTTAAGTTTTGGGAATCCTTGTTGTCAGGAGTGATGCTACAGCTGGTCCATTTACTGCCATATTTGATTGTGCAAATTACACATTGCCCCACTCCAGGAACAGCCATGACACATGACACCCCCCCCCCGCATCTGGGCAATATATGATCTGTGTGACCATAGGAGGTGACCCCGTAATACCTTTGAGTGATTGCTCCCTTAAAAAAATGGCTCATAATTTATTTAGGGGCATTGTGGGCGGCAAAGAACAGCAAAGCGTCCACAAGGAAATCGAATGACTGACCCTCATCATTGGACACTATGTACCAGCCAACTGCATTAACTAGTTCCCTGAAAAAAAGAACAAGGTGATTAGGGAAAAATGCTTACATCTCCAACCCTCAGGCTGATTAGAAGGGTAAGAAAAGGGTTTCTCACATTTCCCAGGTGGGTAGTTTTCTTACTGTGTTTAGGGAGAATCATAAGGAACACAATTACACGTGGGAAATAGTAAAGCTCGGAGCTTGCACTGCCGTGGTGTGTCAGGGGAGAAACAATTTGTGCTAATTATGACACAAAAGAGAAGCGACCCTCAGGGGCCCCCCCAGTGGAAGACGCTGATGTTGGCTTAAACTCAGCAGCAGCTTGTGGGCATGCATGCTGGCTCCTATAGGTCTTCAGGGAACCGTTCCCAGATGACTCAGAGCAGGCCTCAGGCAAAGTATAAGAAAGAATCTCTAGTTCTCAATGAGATTCCATACCTGGAAATAATATCTTAGTTTTTAAGCAGTGCTGACATCCTGGCCAAATCATTCAGGAACTCCTCTCTCACAGGTCTCACCCTCATCACCACATCTTCAGTAACTAAAGCCCATAGATGGAGCAAAGACAAGCCCCTCCCCCTCCCGGGTGCCAGTTCCTTCCCTTGAGTCAGCAGTGCTGTAACAGGGCGGCGATACTAGGTGAGAAAGCATCCTGGGAACACTGGCCTTTCCAGAGTTGGTTGTGACAAAATAGGATGCAAAACCCCAGATTTTGATTTTAAATTGTGTAACTGGGTACTCACGTGGTGGTGGGCTGAATGGAAGCTGCGTTGTTGAAACACTGAACATCCTCTTGCCTTGTTTTCCCTTTACCTGTTAAGCCTTTGTCACTCTGTAAGCAAGGATGGTCAGTATCCTCATCTACACATCATCCAGAATACCAGCTTAAAATCCCACTGATGTTTGTCACCATAAAAAGTTTGAAGGCACACCTTTCATTGTCCACTGCCCCAACAAAGGTGCCTCTGATGGCACTGGCCCCAAGAACAGTGCTTTAATAACTCACACACACTGAGCACTTACTTTATGCTGGGGGCTGTGCCAAGTAATTTACATTTATTATCTTTTTTTTTTTTTTTACCACTCACAGTAGATACATGAGACAGAGTCTATTTCTATCTCTGTTCTATGGATGAGGGAACAAGTGACATGAAAGTTAAGTATCTCGTCTGTGTGTATGTGTCATAGAAAATTGGGGCTAAAAGGACTTTAGAAATAATTTGATTTGATCCTTCGCTTTACAGATGAGGTAAGTGAGCTCAGAGAGGTTAAGTCCCAAGCCCATGATCTCACAGCCAGGAAGTGGCAGAGCTGATACCTAACACAAGTTTCCTTCCATCCTTGAAGTACGCCATCTGCAATTTTGGGTTAACACATCACCCTGGCCTCCTGTTCTCTGTGAATCTGTGGCCCAGTCTTTTATGACTTGAGAATTCATGCCGTCCCCTAGTGTACTGTCATCACGCAACCAAATATGATTCAAAACAAGGCCGGGGGCGGGGTGGGGGTGGGGGCATATTGTGTCCTCTCTGCATCAGTGATGACGAAGTCAAACTTCATGACTCAGAACACGCAGAAGCCCTCCAGCCCTTAACAACTTTCCCCACAGGAAACCCGCCAGGTGCTTAGTTACCTTTTGAGCTCTTCGTGGGTGGCAGAGAACGCTTCCAAAAATAGATCTGTCCTCAGCTCTCCCAGAAGAGGCTTGCAGCCTAAAAACGTCACTCCCTTCTCCCTTCCAAAACACAGACATCACTGCCTGGGGTGTAGTCCTTCCTTACTAACCTAGCCAGCAGCCTAAAGATAAGCCTTCCTCCCACCTGGAGTCTAGACTCCCTTATCAGGGTAGGGAGAAAAGTGTCTCTTGCCAGCAGGAAAAAAAAACAAAAACAAAAACAAACAAACAAAAAAACCTTTCGTATGAATTTTGGCAAAAATTGCTCTTCCAAAGCAGATAGATTTCAAGGAAAAAGATGTGGTATCTGGCTTAGTCTTTTATTTCCTGAAGATCAACTAAATGGGACCGGGTATGTAAAAGGACTTTGTAAACTGCAAATACCAGGAACTATCACACACCTCTGTGCACGTGTTCCCCGCATTTCAAAACTGCAGCAAGTGCGAGGGATGACTTCTCCAGCGATACCTCTGCAGACACAGATCTTCCAACCACAGAGACCCAGGGAGTTTTCCTGGCCTGGGCTTTCCGTGGGTGAGCTGAGATGAAATGAGCACCACTGCTGAAAGGAGTCCACAGGCTGGGGTGCAGTGTGCTGGAATGAGTAGGCATGAGTTTCAACTTGCAGACAGAATTGAGGAGACTGGGAGAGAGCCTTGTTCAGCTGTGAGTGGACCTCCAAACTGAGTCTCAGCCGCTGTGTTAACCTGGAGCTGGTTTTAATATAAAGACACGACTGCTAGCTTCTTGCCAGGGGCATGTGATGCTTGAGCTCCATGGAACACCTCATCTTGTTAGAGCTGTTTTCAGTTCTTTTATTTTATTCCTGTGTTCATTCATTCAGTAAATAGATTGTTAATTCTAACTCTGTGGCCAGCTTTCTCTGTTTCAACAAACCCCTCCATTTTCTACCCACGAACAAAGCCCACACACAGTGAGTATAGTTTGAAGGTAAACAGGTTTTGTTTAAATAAGAAAAGTAAAGATGTGCCTGTTTCCAGGGCACCCAGTCCCTGCCACCCACCTGGCCCCACACCGTAAACTAGAGGTCACTTCGGGGCTATTTTCTGTGTTTGGGAACCATTCTGCTCCTGGAAAGCACTAGTTTCAGAATGCCATCGTTCTGTTTTTAGAGTATTTTTTATAGAACCATTTCAGTATTTATTGGGCACTCTTGTACATAGCTCCACGAGAGATTCTGGGGGAATATAAAAGCAGTAACAACAGTAGCAACACAAACATATCATTAAGAACAAGAAGTGCAAGAGTGGTTCCTGGGCTTTAGGTACTTATAAAGGGATGCCCAAAGGCAGAGGAAATGCATATAACTCGTGCTACCTCCCCCAGGCCTCGGACAGACAGCAGTAATCCATCACAACCCTCCCACTGAGGTCAACGCAGCTCAGCATCCTTCTCAACACAGTGCTCTGAGTCACCACTGCCAGTTGTCTGGGATTGGTGGGTAAAATGCAATCCATCCACCTCCTCTTTCCATCCCTGTATTTTTGACTAAGTCCAGCAGAAGTTCAAGAAAGGAAGAAATGGTCATATGTGTTGGAGTGGTTGGGAAAGATGCCACAGGGGAGGGCAATTTTAGCTCCACCCTGAAAAAATGATCAAATTTGAGTAGAATGAGTAGAGAAGAGGAGAGAGGAAGGATATTTACTGTATTGAAGTTTTTTGCATTAAAAAAATTTAGTCAAATATATGGCTGTGTCTTTTTTTTTTTTTTTTAACTTCTTGCTTTAATTTAGGAAGATCTTTCTCACCCTGCAGATCATTAAAACACTCGCCTATATTTTCTTCAAGTAGTTTTATGGCTTTCTTTTTTTTACAAAAAAGACATATTTGATCCAGTTCAATTTACTTGGGGACAAAGAGTATGGTAGGAATTCAGGTTTTTGGGAGTTTTTTTTTAATAACTAGCTTCATCTCATACCATTTGCTGAATAATCATTTAAAGAGTCTCCTTTATACACAATATCACCTTAAATACATGTGCTTATTTCCGGATCCCTGATTCTTTTTCACTTATCTGTTCATTTATCGTGAGTCCTGCATTGTAGAAAATTTAATTCACAAAATCCTCAGCATACAAATCAGATAAACTAAGGAGATAGGATTCTTCAAGAGACAGATAGCAAGCTGCCCCAACCATCCCTGAAATGACTCAATTTTTCAAAAGCTTAAATGTATGCATGTCTTTTTTTTTATAGAACACCTTTATTGGCATACAACTCTCATATAATTCATCAATTTAATATGCACAATTCAGTGGCCTTCAGGATACTTGCAGTGTGGAACAATTTTAGAACATTTTCATCACCCCAAAAAGAAAGCCTGTATCCATTAGCAGTTACTCCCCATTCCCCCCAAATCTCCAGTCCTATGTAACCATTATCTATTTTCTGTCTCTATGGATTTGTCTATTCTGGATATTTCATTATAAATGGAATCATACAATATGTGTCAAGCTCCTTTCACTTAGCATAATGTTTTCAAAGTTCATCCATATTATAGCGTGTGTACCCACATTTCATTTCTTGTTGCTGAATATTCCATGGTACGGCTCTACCACACTTGGTTTATCCATTCATCAGTTATGGACATTTTGGTCATTTCCACTTTTTGGCTATTACGAATAATGTTGCCATGAACAACCATGTATATATTTTTGTGTGAACAATACATTTCCTTTAAATAGAGCATTATTTTTTTAACATCTTTATTGTGATATGATTCCTGTAAACTACACATATTTCAGATGTACAATCTGATGAATTTTGGTGGATGTATACTCCAGGGAAATCACCACCACAATCAAGAAAGCTAACATTTCCATCATCCCCAACTGGTGCAAAATTTGAATTCCCAATTTATCCCTTCTCACCAAAAGATAAAAGGTACATTATCTTTTGTATAAAGTCATGTACTTCTCTGCAATACCAATCCTGTGAGCCATCTTTTCCAAGGATTAAAAAGTTTATTTGTTCACAGCCTTGCTTCTTTTATTTATTTACTATATTTATTTTAACAGAGGTACCGGAGGTTGAACCCAGGACCTCGTGCATGCTAAGCACATGCTCTACCACCGAGCTGTACCCTCCCCCTAGCCTTGTTTCTTTAAAGGAAAATGTAATTTCATTTGTGGAGGCCTTAGGCTAATCCTCTCAGTCTATGCTAATTTGAACCACCGCTAAGTAGAGTAAATTAGGAAATTAATTACTTAAGAAACCTGCAGCCTGGTGAAGGACATGGCTAGGTGGGTGCTCAAAGGAACCCAGTGAGGATTCACGGCAGACAGGCCCTAAGCAGAATTAGCTGGAAGCTGAAGGGGTGGACTTGAGTTTTTGACGTGTCCAGACCAACATTTTTACTACCAGGTATATGTTTTTATCTATGGATGGCTTGCTTGGGGTGCAGATTTTGGAGACCTTTTGTATAAAGGTGGGAAGAGATGGGTTGCTACGAGGCATGCAAAAAGGAGTTTTAAGCAAAGGCAGACCTTCTGTAACCCTAAGATTTCCAGGGCATTTATGACAGGATCAGCAGTCATGCAGCTTCCCAGTTGAGAGGCAGCTGAATGGATGCTCATAGGATAGATGAGCAAACAACTTTCAAATCTAACAAATATTTATAAACCATCAAAAAAAAAAAAAAAAAAAAAAGAAGCCAGTGATAAAAATGAGGGTGGTCCTGAAGCACAGTGTACAAACTCACCAATGCTAACTTTTTAAGCTTTTTTCTTTGCAAGAATAGGATGCAGGTAACTTCACTCATTCATTTATGTCCCAGAGGTTCAAATTTTAAACTAGCTTAAACCCTTAATAGGTTTTGCCCATTAATCCTGCCCTTAACACGATTGCCACAGTCAAGGTTCAATAAAAGAAATCAAAGAAGCCAAACAAAGGCAGATAGTGTTTTAACAGACCCAACTCCCCTAGGAGACTCGAAGGTCTTCAAAACGAGACCGGCATCTTTGTGGTAGGAGCACCATAAGTATACTGCATTTGTTAAATAATAGAATGCGGGCAAGTGTGTCTAGAATCAGATTTCTAGCCTCTGACCCCACTCACCTACCCCCACTCTGTTGTTTATAAGACCCCAGTTTCACCCAATTCTAAGGGACAAATCATGGTTTATCTAAGGTAGAGTAGTCAGAAGACTGTCTTCAGCATTTTAGGGAGGAGAGAGGGCATCCACAGCAGAAAACCAAATGTTCCTGTTTGATCATATCCTTCACCTGCCAACTTTGAAAGGAGAGCCATTTCTTTATACTTGGCAGTTTGTACTGAGAAACAAAAATAAAAACAAAAGCAAAGGAAAAAGGATTGAAATACTGAATCAAATCGACTTGACCAAATCCCAAAGGTGGCCATGGAGGGGAACAGACCTAGCATTGTAAGCCCCCAGCCCTCCTCCCACAGCTCCCTGACCCCTCGGTGTCGGCTACTTGCAGCTCTGGGAGAAACAGAATAAACAGACTGTTCAATGCTGCTATTTTAAGCAGCACCAAGTCCGATTAGTCAATGCTGGCAGCAGACAATGTGCAAGAAGCACCTTTGTGGACCAGAAGCCATGTACTCGGCCAGACACGCTGAAGACAAGCTGCGGGGAAGCCCAGAAAGCCCCTTTTGGGAAAAAGCCTCTTTGACCCTTGTTGGTTACACCCTGGCAGATGCCCCAGGCCAGAGGTGACATCTATCTGGAAGTGCCTGAAAAATCCCATGGTGCCCAGGCTCGAAGCAGCAGGAGGTACGTGCCAGTGGCTGGCTTCTTTGTATTACCTGGCAATCAGTTCAGGTGTCACCTCCTCAGAGGGGGCTACCCTGGTGCCTCACAAAGACCTGGAGACCCTAGAGATGAAATCGTTGTTGGTTTCAGCCTGCACAGAGCCCTAGTTCTGTCTCTTTCTTGGCCACAGAAGCTCACTAAGGGTGAGGGGTGGCAGGGCCAGCTTCTGAAAAGGTGGTGGCCCTTTTGATTAGTTGTTACTCAGTTTTGCTCTGGCTTTAGTGCCTATTCGGATGGAATAATGGTGATTTCCCCCTTGTCCCAGAACAAAGAGAGCTGTGACTTATGTCTCCCAGTGTTCACTGCTAATTTCTTGCATCATCAGTTTTCGTGTTCTCTCGTGTTTCCATTAAACCCGGTTTCCCCCTCTGGGATGTTGGCACCTTGTGGGGAGCACACTGTGATTGGCTGGCATGTTGGGAGTTAGGAAGAAGCTGAAACTAACTTGGGGGAGAACGTGTGCCTTGGCGACACCCACCCACATGAAGCTTGCCCGCCATACCCCCACCCTCACCCCCAGGGCAGCCATGGCTCACCCGTCACAGCCAAGCCCGCAAGTGGCCTCTGGGTTCTTCTCCACAGCACCCCAGGCAGCCACAACCACTGAACTTAATGGACACTGTTTGGCAGTCCTGCTTGTTATTACAATAAAATTGGAAAAGAAAAAATAAATCTGTCCTCCAAACTGAATTCAGTTACACTGCTGCCCAGATCGTGTTCCCTTGTGCTGTTTCACAAATTTTCCCATCACCAAAAGTCTATAAGGTGAGAGGGTCCCTTGTTCTTTTTAAGGAGGAAGGAAATCTCTCTGAAAACATCTTTTAAAAATAAGTTTGAGAAAGGGGTGGGTATAGCACGCACAAGGTCCTGGGTTCAAACCCCAGTACCTCCATTAAACACATAAATAAATAAACCTAATTAACTGCCCCCGCCTCAAAAAAAAAAAAAACAAAAACAAACTTGAATATGTTTTAAATATGGAGAAGTACAGAGAGGAAAACATATAACGGCCCCTGTTTTCATTGCCCAGATCACTCCTGTTGATATCAGATAATTATTATAACGTTAGAATAGTAATACACGCATAAGGTTTGAAATTTCAAACCTTACAGTATAAAATAATATAAAAGTATAAAACTATAAAATAAAGTATAAAATAAGTGATAACTTCTGTTCCTGCCCTTCCTAATGGTAACAACTACTATTTGTTAATCATTTTTTATGAGTCCTTCAAGAAGAAGCCTATGTGGACACACACACACACACACACACAAACACACACACACACACACACACACATCTTTTAAAATTTGCCGAAAAAGGGAGAGAGATCATGCTCTACATTATATTCTGTACCTTGCTTTTTTCCTTCTTACTAAATAATACATCATGGCATTCTTTCCTGATTCACCTCATTCATTTTACCAGCACATGGTTTTCCAACATACGGATATTCTGTCATATAATCTGTACCCTATTAATGCCAAAACATCTTTTAAAGACTTCAGTGGGCTCCTTGGTAGCTGATATGCTATTCGTCAATAAGAGAGGAGGGACCCCTAGCTCATTAATTCACTCAAACTCCTATAGCTCTAAAGATTATTCAGCTTGGTCCACAACATTTGGCAAATGCAACTACAAAGCAAAGCATCCGCAGAGCTGGGGGCTGGGGAGTGGCATGAAAAAAAGCCATTTGTAATGCACCAGAGTGAATATCACTTGCACACATCACAAGCGGTAACGTTGACAGTCTTAGAAAATTCAGTCATGGGACAAGGCCAGGTTGTCTTGCTCTGGGTGACATCAGTGCAGCCCTGCTTCACATAGACTTCAGATTAACAATGTCTCAGAAGCCTTATGGCGCTGAAAATGCTTTATTTCATTCACAATGGGTTATTCACTACTGCTGCTCAGTCCACTGAGCCAGCCGTGCCTTCTTATCTCCAAAATGCCTTGATAGTAGGACTGTCTGTCTGTCTGTCTGACTATCTTTTTAATTCTTCAGGGAAAGAGACACTTGCTTTGTCAGTTCTAATTCTGCTGGGGATTTGAGGTGACAGGTTCAGGTAAAATTGAAACTAGCTTCACTTTATCACTTGTTAACTATGTGTCCTGGGGCACGTCACAGAATCATTCTAAGCCTATGAAATGGAAATAGTAATAGCTACCCCACAGAGCTGTTGGAATGATCAGCTGGGACAATTTATGTCTACAGAAGAACATACGGTTCTTGTATGTGTATCTGCTCCCACTTAGATATGTAAACATGTCTCCACTGTGTGAATCTGCAAAGAGAGATGTTTGGGAAGATGTTTACTAGTTTATTAACCTTGGTTTTCCCTGGGGGGTGGGATTTCGGGGAGATTTTTTTTCCCCTTCATTTTTTTCCATACTGCTAGGGCTTCTTTGTCTATGGGATTTAACATTAAAAAAAAAAAATAATGATTAGGCATGATGTATATGAAAAGCGTAAAGCCATTTTCAAAATGAGATAATGCATATAAAAATCACATACAGTAAATGCTTAATCAGTAGTATATGTTATTACTGTGAAAAGCTAACTGGAAAAGATGGCTTTTTTGATTCCAGAAAAATCACAATTTAACTATATTTAAGTCCCAGGAAGGCCAATTTTTAAGATACCGGGCATTGGAATCAGATAGTCCTGGGTTTAAATCTCAGTTCTATAAATTCTTCCCCCTCTCAGTCTTTTCTAGACACTATATCTTGAGCAAAACACTTCATCACTTACAGCCTTGTTTCCTCCATCTATAAAATAAAAAGCTTCTTCCCTATCCAATCATCTAAAACCCTGCACAACCGTCAGTGCATTCGGTGTTTCCAGTTACCCGGAACACACAGAATCCTGAGGGTACCTGTGACTTTGTTTGTCACTCTTTAGGGCCCTGGACACAATAATAGATCCTAGTCATGTAAACATAGCTAATTCCCTATGCCATCTCTACTTTCTTTCTCTTTACCAACAGAACTTGGATTTTATACAGGGCAGCAATGTGCCCAATTGAAAATACTCACCTCCCAGACTTCCATGCAGTTAGGGATAGCCATGTGACCCAGTTTGACCAATGAGATATAAGCAGTACTCTGATCTATTTCTTAGACATCACAAGGGGCTTCCAAGAAAATTGGCGTATACCCGACCAAAAGGGAGAGACGCAGCTGGTATATATTCTTTGCCCTTAACTCTTCCCCCTATTCCCGCCTGAAGCAAGAACATGACATTTAGAGGAGCAGTAGCCATCTTTGCCACTATAAAAGAGCCACACACTAAGAATGACAGAGCAGAAGAAACCAGGTCCCTGATGACTTCATGGAGATGCTGTCCAAATCCTGGACTACATACTCTAGATTTCATGCTAACATGAGAAAAATAAACCTTTAGTGGGTTAAGCCACAGTTGTCAGGATTCAGTTACATGCAACCAACTGTAGTCCCAAGCGAGCTCACACCTTATAGGGTTCCTGAGAAGAGTCCAATAAGATAATGTTTGTCAAGTACTTAGCCCAGGGGTCTGAAACACTGGCATCACTTAATAAATATTTGTTGATGAGTTC
This sequence comes from Camelus bactrianus, assembly GCF_048773025.1. NCBI lineage: Eukaryota > Metazoa > Chordata > Mammalia > Artiodactyla > Camelidae > Camelus > Camelus bactrianus. The sequence continues at coordinate 101,123,118 of NC_133541.1, read as the reverse complement.
CAATTTTCTTCCCAGTAAGAGGGGATTAAGGATTGAGTATCTGTCATAGAACATGATTTCCTAATAGTTCCTAATAGGAACTTTATTTATTCATTCATTTGTAAAGTTCTTAGAATGACCCCTGCACACAAGACGCAATTTATAAATATTTAGTAAATAAATACAATCCTAACAAATGTCTACTGCATGCCTACAATGTGCCAGGCACTGTTCTAGATGCTTGGGAATTCAGGAGTGAAGAAGACAGACAGTATTCCTGCCCTTATGGTACTTTCATTTCAGAAGGAGTAGGAGGAGAGGAACACTAAGCAAATAAACAAACAAGAAACTGTCATGAAAATAAAACAGGCTGGTGTGATAGAGATACAAGTGCTCCTCGGGGAGGGTATACAGGGAAGGCCTCTTGCAGGTGGCAACATTGAAAGTAAAACATGATTCGTAAGAAGGAGCCCACTCTGTCAAGGTCTGGGGGAAAAACAGGTAGAGGGAGGCTTGTCAAAGCTCTAAGGTAGTTGTGAGTCTGGTGTTACGGAGGAAGAGTCTTCCCAGAATCACCCCAGGTTTGCATTTGCAACCACAGAGAGGAATGCACACGCAGGGCAAATCCACATTTTATACTGTCTGCAGCAGACAATTTGGGGGTCCCTGTTTAAGAAAAAAAATACAAAAGTAAAAACATAAAATAGGGCTTTGGAAGGGGACTTTGCAAGTGAGTGGCCCTAAGCTTACTTCCATGAACTTTATGGAAAATTTATTTCTGTTTAGACCTGAGGCAATAAAAGTAGATTTGAAGGATGACTTATTCAGACTCCTTTGGTAGTCAGAAAAAAAATCTGATATTTATGATAAGGATGCAGGATGACAGAACCCATGGATGAGAATCTCACTGGGCCAAATCTGCATCGTAACCAGACTCAAACACCAGCAGGACTCCTGGGCCTCCCCCACCTCTCTAAACCTACACATGCTCTTCATTCTTATCTTCTTTTGGAAGATGAGCTCCAACTGCTTTTCTGACCAGGGAGCAGAAAACCACGGCCACCCACGTTACATGGTAACCACGTAACTACCTGTTCCTAATCCAACTTCCCAGGGATGCTCTCTGACAGCCTAGAGTCAAGCATCCATCCTCAGGTCAAAGAAGAGTACCATGGCTACTGGGAGGCCGCTCAACCCTGAGATCAAGACAAAGGCAGTCACCCGAAAAAGAAGAATCACTGTGAGCCAGGGGGCAAACCCAGGAGGCATCTGCGTCACCTGCACAGCAGCTTTGATCAATAAAAATATAAAGGAGGACACAAATGTAAACCACATATGCCATTTCCAGTTTTCTAGCAGATCCATTCAAGAAGTAAGAAAAAAAAAAAGATGAGATTAATTTCGATAATATATTTTATTTAACCCAACATGTCCCAAATGTGATTACTTTAACATACACAATACAAAAATGTTTTACATTCTTTTTTACATATCAAGTCTCCAAAACCCAGTGCCCGTTTTACACTGTCAGCACACCTCAATTCAAACTAGCCATGTTGCAAGTGCTCGATAGCCATTGGTGGCTGGTGGCTGTCACAGTGGATGTGCAGGTCAGGATTTCTGGGCTGAGAGCTGGTGGATGCTGCTACCCGTGTACATCACAGCAGGCCCAAAGCTGTAGTGCTCAAACACAACCTTCTCTCGCCTGGTGCGGTTGTCATGACTGCATGTCTGCTCTTGGGCTCAGGGTAAATGTGCGGGATTAATCATCGGTGGCTTTCAGAGTGCACACAGCACAAGCGCATTTGCTGCCAGACTGCAATTACAGAGTTCTTTCTTTGATGGATTCAGAGTTAATGTTTTTGCACTTCCTTTATTCCAGAAATGAAATGAAAGCCACACACACACACACACATACACAAAGGCCCACAGCACCCTGCAGCCCTATCAGCAAATTGTTCAGCCTTGGTAGGAAGGTCATTAGACTGGTTTCAGATAGAGCCCTTAAAGCATCAGGAATACAGATAAATGTCAGGATACCGGTTGCTCAGCTGTACGTCAGTTCAGCCTCCTAATGGTAATAAATGCATCTCTCCAAAGTGTGTCTGCTTTCTCCTCAATCTGCTGCGTCTGGGTACCATAAGGTATACTCCTTTTTCAATACATACATACTTCTCCTCAAGTTGTAGCCAACACAGATGTATATAGGTCAGATTGGCTCCATGCCACTTTGACAGGGTGGTTTCTCTTCTATTTATGGATTCGTCAGGCGCGTTTAGTTGAAGAGACTGGATGTGACTTAGAAGCCTCTTATTTTTCTGCCTGGAGGCAATTTGTAAAAGTGGCCTAATAATTAGGTAGCAATTATTATACAGCCAGCCGTGTGCTAAGTATTTACAGACATGATGCCGTTTAATTTCTACAACGGCACCATACGTAAGTACTGTTATTAACACACCCCCACTTTACAGAGGAGGAAACAGGTTTGAGGAAGGTTAAGTGCCTCGTCTGAAGTCATACGGCTACCGCGCAACAAAGCCAAGGTTTGCGCCCAAGTTGCCTGACTCCACAGCTTCAGCTGTTGATGTCTGCACGGCACCTGAGCATGATTTTTGGAACAAAAGGCCATCAAGTCTTGCTTTCAGGGGCCAGCAGTTTCACCAAAGGGCATCTCTGAGGCAGGGTGTCTGAGAAGTGAGGACAGTCGGAATGAGGTCACCAGTGGGCAGGACTAGAAGGTGGCAAAATGAAGCTCCTCTTCCGTGGGAACAATGAAGATAGATACACAACCAGAAATAGACTCACAGACACAGAAAACAAACTGCGGTTACCAGAGGGAAAAGGGGTGGGGGAATGGGATAGATTAGGAATTTGGGACTAACAGATTCACGTGACTATATATTAAATAGATAAATAACAAGGACCTACTGTATAGCACAGGGAACTATATTCAATTTCTTGTAATGAGCCATAATGGAAAAGAAACTGAAATTATATATATATATATGTATGTATGTATATGTATAACTGAATTGCCTTGCTGGACACCTGAAACTAACATTGTAAATCAACTATACTTCTATAAAAACTAAGGATGAAAAAAATAAATAAAGACAGATGTGCAAATGCCTGGGAAGAGGGCAGTTGAACAATCCTGCCAAAGAAGGACTGGGCTCCAGTCTCCGCTGCCATTGTAAGGCAGCTCTGACCTTACTCTGCGGCCTTGAGCAAGCCACCTGGCTCCCAGCGATGTAAAGATAATGGCACTACCAGGCCTCCCTGAGGGCCCATTTGGATCAACTAGTTAATGGTTATATACTAGTTTGAACTGACAAAGGGCCCAAGGAAATCTCTACTCGGGCCTTTATAGCACAGTACTGAGCCCCTGTTGATGACAAATGTTAAAGGAAGGTTAAGCTCTCTTTAGTTTTATGGCTTCTATGGAGCCATTCGGCAGCAGTAGGCCAGACAAGAAAATAATAGCATACCCATATTAATTAGCCAACTTGACTCTGAGACCACACCAGTCATGTTCTCTGAACCTGTATTTAATACCAGTAACTTCAGATGGAGGGCAGGCATTGGATAAATATTTGTCAAATGACTAACAGCAAGGCTCTGATGTTTATTCAAGCACCTACTATGTGTCAAAGAGTGGATTACAACATCCGGTTTTAAAAAGCCACCTCTGATGTCAGTATTATGCCTGGAGGTTAACCTCCCCTCCCCCCTCAAAAATATATTTTGCCTGGAGGTTAGGAATATTACCACCTCAGTCTGATTGCGGATTTCGCCATCAGTAAGTGCGCAACCAAAAGTAAAGCAAAGCAGCAAACTAGAGGACAATCTTGCTTGATAGCAAACCATCAAACAATTGCCCAGAGCAAAGAGAAATTGAAAAATTCGACAGTAGCCTTCTTGGCAGAACGGCCCTAGAAGACAGAAATCTTTATTTTCCAAACACAGGGTAAATAATAGAATTTCAGGAGCTATTTTGATAACAAATATAAATTGAAAAATATGCAGAAGAGTTTCATCCTTTAAAGGAACTTATCTACTCAGAATTCCACCAGGTAAGATTAAGTAAATTCCCAGTTAGAGGTGAAAGTCACATCTCAACCAAATAACAGCCTCCCCACCCACTGAACTCAACTGTTTGGAAAAATGTGAAATGTTCAAGTTTCCATAGAAATGACCAGGCAATTGTCCAGCTGGTCTCAAAAGTGGCCAGACCCTGTTAATCATTTAATGCCTTACCTCATGTGAGATAAACACAAGAGAAGTCATTGCCAGGCTACCGCATTTTTCTCAAACCATGATTTATTTATTCATTCATTCTTCTGTTCATTCAACTGAAATAAACTGAGGGCCTACTGTACGCCAGGCACTGTTCTAGGCATCAGTGAAACATGAATAAAACAAAGCCCACCTATCTTTCTAGAATTTACATGTGAGCAACTACTTTCAATTCACCACCAGAGCCCAAGGACGCTTCAGTTTGTAGTTTAACAAAAACGAAATAGCCTTTTGGGCTAGTACTTGGATTTTCTTATGTAGATGCATTCTTTCAGCAAATATTTACTCAGTAACTACTAGGCTACCCTGGAGCAATGCAAATGTGTATGAAGACAGAGCTCACTGTCTAGATGGAAACATTAAGCATTTACAGAGAAAAACCACTATGACAAGGTGTGAAATGTCATAAGCAAAACAGATATAATGTTGTGAAAATTCTGAGAAGAAAATTCAGCTTCGTGGAGGAGGTAACTAGGTGGCGTCTGAATTAGGATTTAAATGATGAGTATGATTTGCATGTATAAAACAAGAGGAGGGTGGGGCATACTAGGGTGAAGGACCGTCTGTAACTGACCAAAAGTAACAGCTCTTATTTTCTAATATATATGTTGGTAAAGCAAGGTATGACAGCTGCTAGGGACTGAATGTTTGTGTCCTCCCCCACAACCACCAATTCATATGTCGAAGCTCTAATCCCCAGTGAGATGTTACCTGGAGGTGGGGCCTTTGGGAAGTAATGAGGTCATGAGGGTGGAGCCCTCATGAAGGGATTAGTGCCCTTATAAGAAGAATCATAAGAGGTACACCTCTGTCTCTGTCATATGAGAATACTGCATCTGTAAGCCAAGAAGAGAGCCAGACTATTCCGGAACCCTGGTCTTGGACTTGCAGCCTCCAGAACTGTGAGAAGTGTTTGTTGTTTAAGTCACCCAGTCTACGGTACCTTAGTTTGACTAAGCAGTTGTATAGCTGCCCAAAGTGGCTAAGGCAAAAGCAAAGATTCCAGCCTCGCTTTAAAACTTCTTTATCCAAATGAAGTTTTAGAGCAGCTGTTGTCCTCAATTCAGTTGAACACTCAAGGTCAACCTACAATGAGGAGTCAAAAAAGAGTGGAAAATTGATTTCATCTCACTTGCCCACTGTGGAACAAGCTGCTAGAAGCGTTACGTTACAAATACTTCTGAGGCTTTACTAAGGTTCATTAGAAACCTGTGATTGATTAGTGATGTCTGCCACAGGCAAAGGATTCTGGTATGGTGGTTGGTTTATTTGCCACCCCTGGGTTAGGTCAGGTATCTGAATTGCCCAATAAGGAATGCTGTGCAATAGAGATTTTAAAACTGTTTTAGCATCAGAACCCTTTGGGCTGCCTTGAAACAGGGATGGGAGAGGTCGAGAGCCCCACCCACTCTTCCTCCTCCTCACTCATCAGAGTGGCACCTGGAACACAGCCTGAAACATCATTTTACAAGGCTGTGGCTTTCTGTGTTGCAAGAACAGCATTTCATAATTTTTCATGTTAAATTCCACAAGAGGGATGATAATCACCATTTTACAGATGCAGAAACTGAGGTCCAAAGAGGTTAAGTGCTAAGCCTCAGGCACATCCCCTCTTACTCAGGCCGGGGTGTTGCATGTCTCTAGCGCAGCAGCTCCAGCAAAGCTTGTCTCCCGAAGAAGAGAGCTGAGCTGAGGTGAAGTAAATGCAAGGAAAAAAGGGGAAGGTCCTGCCTCTCTGCGTGAATTTGTCTCACTCTGCCTTCACCTGCGATCACTTCCACAAGCCCCTCTTCAGGGACTCATTAGAGGTCTGCACTCTGAGCATCTCAGGGCTCCAGCACGACTCAAGTTTCCTCCTCCCATCAGGAGCCGAGGCAACATGAGCCGCTATTCCTCCTCTCTCCTCAGCTGTTTCTAAGGAGAGCCTGTCACCTCTGCCTGGACTGGAGTGTGAGGTGGAGCTGCAGAGGGCTGACACAGGGTGGTCACAGTGAGTCCCCGCGGAAAGCGTTTACAAATCACAAAGCACGTTTATTATCTCACCACGCCCACCCTCTCACCATCACTGCCATCACTTCCAGCCTGGACCACTGTGGCAGCCTCCCCTCCCATCTCTTCTCCCCTCACCCACTCTGGCCTCCCTTCCATTTTCCACACTGTAGGCAGAGACCTTTTAATAATACAAATTTGACTGGGTCACTCCTTTGCTCAAAAGCTTTTAACGGCTTCCCGTTGTCCTTGGAACCCTGTGGGAAGAGCACTTACTTATGAGAAACATGCGTGTGTGCGTGTATGCACGTACACCCTTGCAAAGGAGGGTGGTTTATGATATTGAAACTGGAACACGATAGTAGTATAGGCTCCATTTGATACACAGCAGGGTATACGTATTTATTCATGTATCTTTATTTAGGTCCTGCCTCATTCCGCAAAGGCACTGGAATGGCTGTGTGTACCATACGCTTCCCGAGCAGGCAACAACAGGAAGCTACAATTTTGGAAACTTCAATCCAATGGTATAGGGGGAGAGAAACAGCCCAGTGGTAGAGCACATGCTTATTTAGCATGCATGAGGTCCTGGGTTCAATCCCCAGTACCTCCGTTAAAAAAAAAAGAAAAAGAGAAACAAAATTATTTTAAAAAATCCTGTGGTATGAACCAACTAAAGTGTAAAATATAATAAATTAGCATTTTATTATCCTAAAAACTTCAAGAGGAAACTAAGAAACAAGATGCCTGCAGAGGTGCTCTATCACAGCACCAAGATGATTTCTGGTTCACCAAAAGGGCATTTGGAGGTGCATCAGGAGAAACTGAGTCATTACCTAAGACAGTAGCCTGCATGTCAATATGGTCTTAGCGGTGGCCCCTAGGTTCCCTAAGTCAAGGAGACGTCCCTCAACAATGTCTCTCACAATTTGGAAAAGGGTCCTTTCTCATAGCTTTCCCTTGGTGCCATATATATATATGCACATATACATATATACTTTAATTTTTTAAAGTGTACTTATTTTAAGTTAGGCAACACACATTTCACAAGTGTGTCTGTAAGAAAGGCTCTTTGTCACTTCTGTCTTTCAGCCACCCTGTTGCCCTTTCCAGAAGCAATCACTGTTACCAGAAATAGTCTATGCATACACAAGTCAGCATAGTAGCAGTTTTTATTTTAATTCAAGCAGTGGAATTCTATTCACAACGTCCTGTGCCTTGCTTTTTGTCCCCCCACCTTGCTTTTTCACTCAACCGTTTATCTTAAGGCCCAGCGTCATTGCATGTGACCATCATGAACTGTGACAGGGCTGTGACCTTGGGATTTTTCATGGGCCGAAACTGTCTGACTTGGGGCTGGGGAACTAGGCCCGCACTTAGGCTCATCCTGGAGCTTATCATCTGGAGATGCTGGGGCAGGTCTGGGGCCAACAGCACCCACCGGGGGTGAGGTGATCAGCACCAGCCCTCCTCTGCCCGTCACTCAGGGACACTTGTTTATTTTTAGAGCTTTTTCATCATTTTTAATTACACAGGAAATACACTGTTGGGGAGGGGGAAATTTCCCCTTCTACCCTCCGTGAGTTCTTGTGGCTGGACTAATAATAAAATTGACACACGACAGGAGAAAAAGAAACACATTTTAATTCATGCACAAGGAGGTCCCATAGAAACGGGACCTCAGAAGTGGCCAAAGTAGCCATGTGAGGAATTGACAGGACAAAGAAACCTAGGTTTTGGGTGACCAATTAGTGAGGAATCTAGAGTTTGGGCTTGGAGTAGAAAATTAAAGAAGTAACAAGATTTGTTTATATAGGTTCCTTGGCCTGAATCCCTATCTTTGGCGATAAGGGAGTCCTTCTGCCTCCAGGTGCAGGGAGGGCACCTTTCACATGAGAGATCTACTTCCTGCTTTCAAGGAGACAGAGGCAGGGTGTCCCCTCTGGCTTTGGCTGTTTCTTAAGTAACTTTAATTCCAAATCATCAGTATGCCATTGAGGCACATTTGAAGGTAGCCTACCCCGGGCCCCAACAACACAAATAAATTTCTGCTGGAAAAAAAGGCCAAACAATACCCACGCTCTCCTCAGAAGTGCCCACTACAGCCAATTTGGCATTTTGTGCATCCTGAGCCTTTTGCTTTGTGGGGAAGGTCGTTTCTGTTGTTTCCCTACACGGGATCACAGTCTATGGACTCTACAACTTGCTCTTCTCATTTAACATTTTGTCTTGGCCTTATTTCCATTTCAGGGTCTACAGACCTACTTTGTTCTCTGTAACCACCATATTACGGCTCCACTGTATGGATGCACCACAGTTTATGTAACAACTTCCCCTTTGATGAACGTTTAGGTTATTCCTGATTTTTTGTTATTACACCCCCATGCTGTATACGAAAACTAGGCACAGGTAAAAATAATTCCTCTAAGATAGAGAAGAGGAATTTTTTTGAGGTAAAGCATATGCACATTTAAAGTGTGAAGAGATACTCCCAAATTACCCTCCAAAAAGAAAGTTCAGGGATCTCCACTAGGCAGTGACATGGTAAGTGGTACAGGGCTGCTGTGTGCGTACCCTTAGAGATTGTGACCTAAGACTGACAGAGTGTTCACAAACAAAAAGAGGCATGCAAATCCACAGGAAAGTGCAAACTCTAAAAAAAAACACATAAAACACCATTTGCACTGTCATCAGGGATTGGGGGCAGAGAATGGTGAGCGTGAAGGACGTGTCAGGAGAGCCCTTTCCTCACTCTTCCCCCTTCTAGGTCCCTGTCCTCTTCCTCCCCAGCCTCTGGTTGAATAAAGCAGTATGGCAACACCGACGGGAGAAAGAGGGGCCTTCGGGGGAGTGCTGTAGGGCAAAAACTGGCATGTGCTTTAACACAGGCTTCAGGGTGCTGCCGCCACCAGCCCCCGTGAGCGAACTGCTGATGGTTAATTGCACTGACTCACATGCAAGTTTGCATCCCCTGGGCTTCTTTCTGGACATGCTCTGCTCCTCAGTTTGTGATGTTATAAAATCATGAGTGGCTTGATTTCCCCAATCTCCCAGCCTTCAGATATTACCTTTTCCTTCGATAACCAAATAAAATGGCTGCTTTTCCTGCTTCACAACCTACGGCAAGGCCATCTCCCTCCCCAGGATTTCTGCAGATGCCAGGGTTGCTTACGTTGTCCTAGTCACTTCCTGTCCCCATCCTGTTCCTGAATCTGCTGTTGGCCTCTCTGTTCTCACACCTCTGTCCATATTCATCACTACTGCTGTTCCTTCTTTAATTCTCCCAAACACCCATGTTTTCTGAGGTCTGTGGGTAAAGGAGGCGTCACAACACAGTGCCGGACAGAAAACGTCATGATGAATAGCAGGCACCACGCTTCTGAACCCCTCCTTGACTGCTGTACCCTGGGGGGGAGCTGCTGGCCAAACTTCTCAGGCCCTGGCCTCATGGCAACCTGCCAGGTCACCTCCCCTCTCCCAAGAGCCCTCTGCCATCTCCCCAGATTTCTTCCAATTTCACTGTCCAGGGAACAGCTCCTCAATTCACTCTCCTTTATTCTTATTCAGCCCAGCAGTTGACCTCACTTGGTCTTGCAGAGAGCTTGACAGGCCCCATCTATTCAAATCCAAGCTCTGCTACTGCTGCCTGTGTGGCGTTCAGTACGAGACTCGGCCCCTCTCAGCTCACTGTTTCTCAATAAGTGACAGCGGTCACATCAGAAGCACTAAGCACAGTCCCTGGTACATTAGTTCTAGGTATCCGTGAGGATGCCACCTCTCACGCCAGGACATGACCTGTCAAGGCCGTCACCTCTCAAGAGAGCTGTTATTGCCCTAAGTTCTGCCACCACCCTGGGAAAGCTTCCTCTCAGCCCAGTTCCTTGGAGATGTTGCTTATGAAATGCACTAGTTGTCAGGGGTCATGTGGTGATGGAGATAGAAGTTCTGGGCAACTTAAATGCCCTTCCTGCGGGCTGCGATACCGAGATTCAGTGCAACCCTCCCCTTTGCACTCTGCCACCCCTCCCTTCACAGATGGCAGCTGCACCTACCCCGCTCAAGGCAGACACTTGGGAGTCATCTGTGAACCCACCTTTCCATCATCCCCCACCCTCAGTCCCCCAGCAAAGCCCTACAAATTTTCTACACAGCCACCAGGCCAAGCCCATGCACCTGGGCCACCCCAGCAGTCTCCCTGCTGGTTGCCCTGCTTCCCCCAGTCCCTCATCCAGCAGACTAGCAGAGCCATTTAGAAAGACAAGTCAGGTCAGTTTCCTCTCCTGCTTAAAACCCGTCAGTGCTTCCTATTGCCTTTAGAGTAAAATCCAGACTCCTTGGCGAGGCCGAGCCCCAATGCTGCCTCTCCAGCTTCACTTTCTGCTGTCCTCACCAACTCCCCTCCTTTCTCCTCTAAATCCACGTCCCTGGAACACCCCTCACACCCGCATCAATTCCCTGACTCCTTCTTAGCTTGCCAGTTTCGGCGCAGAAAGACCTTCCCTGACCACCCACTCTCTCCAGTTTCTCGGCATCATCCCACCCTATTTACCACCTTCCGAGTTTCTCTCTACTCATCTGTTTACTGTCTTCTCCCCACAAAACTGTGAGCTCCCTGAGGGCGGGGGCTCTGTCTGTCTTGTCTGATCCACTGTTCTGCCCCCAGTGCCTCACATAGTAGGCTCACAGTATATACTTGTTGAATGAATGAGCAAACAAATGAATGAACACATCAACCAGGAAAATGAAGAGGACACCTCCTGGGGAAGCTGTGATCTGGGAAGACACTCCAAGGGAGAGGTCCCCAGGGAGCTCTCTCTCCACACAGGAGCTTGGTTCCTCACTGTGAGACAGGTGTAGACTGGAACAGAAGTGACAGCCCTGAAGCCTCAGGAGCCTCCTCCAGTTTCCCGAGATGGGAGAGGGAACGTCTCTCCATCACTGAGAAACGCCTGGACCCTCGCAGCAAAAGGGCAGAGCTGCTGCCTCCAATGCTGATTTCCACATAGCGGATGCCTTCTTCCACCCACAAGAGAGCCCACTGAGTTGCCATAGCAACAGAGGACTGCGCCAGAGTCCAAATAGGAATGTCTGCATCTCTCAGCACGTCTTCTGGGGAGGGCGGGGGGTGGGGGTCAGTCCCCAGTCACGCCCTGCCTCTGTCTGCCTCTGGCCAGTCCTAGTCTCTAAGCAAAACACCTCCTCTGCCCCTCTCCCCCACCTCCCTTGAACATCTGAGGAAGCACTCCCTTCAGAGCCCTCTCCTCTGTTTTCTTCCTCCTGCTGTGGAAGGCGAGGGGAGGGACGGCCTCATCTTTGTATCCTGTCCAGGCCCACAAATTGGCCAGAAGAACAAAGGAGAAGGGCTCTCTGATGGCTCACTGCTCTCAAGACTGCCTTAAGAATGTTTGCTTTTTAAATATCACTTTGTTGATCTAACTGGTCGCCTCCTGGTTTTTGTTTTGTTTTGTTTTGTTTTGTTTTTGAGGCTCTGCTGGCTGCCTTTTTCATATCCCTAAAGAAGCAACACCTGGCTTTTACTCCCCAGGAGCTAAGCACCCTTTGGGAGAGCTGCTGAGAAGCAGTTTGTGTCATTTGTTGAAAGAGTGACAGTAGTATGTACCAGTCACTAAGGGAGTGTGTGACACGCATCACTTGTCTCAATCCTTACAACCGCCCTGGAGAAAAGGCAGTATAGTCCCTCTTTACACGAAAGGACACTGAGGCTCCCTCATTCCTGAGGGTCACACGGCTGCTAAGAGGCCACACATCGATCTGTACCCTGCACTCTGAGACTCTGAAACCCAAGCCGTTGGCCACTGCTCTATATCGGGAGATAAAAGGAGCTACAGGGAATGACCACAGTGAGCTTCTCCAGCCCCAGCCAGCCCCCTGGGGTCCTCACGTGGCCCCATCTTGACCACAGTGGCCAGCACTTGTTGGCTCAGGCCCCAAGCCGCATCACCCCCGCAGGGATCTGACGGCAACTCGCTCAGAGTGGGAACAAAAGCAGCTTTTTCAGCCTCTTCTTTAGAAACCTTGACTCATCGCCACAGAAGAGGCCCCTCGGATTGGCTGCTACCATGGCAACTGGCTGCCGATCGCTGTCCAATTATGTCAGCCCCGAACTGCAGTGCCTCCGCGTCCATTTCCTGTCTGAGCGCCCCAGCCCGCCAGCCCAGCCCCTATGACCTCCAGGCAGCTCTGAATGCCTCCGCTTTCTAATTACAGCTGCCTTTCAGTTCGCTAGTCCTGCCGGAAACCTTTGTAATCTGCACTGAGCTTCTCCTCTCAAGAGCCCATTGGTCGTACCCAGCCTCTGGCTCTTTATCTGTGGTTTAGGGAGCACTGATTGTGTTATCCAGCCTCGCCCCGGCACACTCACTCACCAGATGCGCAGGGAGCTTGGACACACAAATTTTCAAACATCTGGAACTTAGTGTCTGGCACAAATCTGCTGCAATTGTGACCTTGTCTGAGGTTTACCGTGGCCTGACTTCAAGCCTGATTTCTTTGTTCAGTCATTTATTCATTAAATGACTTATGAGAATCTACTTCATTCCAAGCACTAGGGATACCACGTTAAACAAGACAGAATGGAACTTTACATTTCTCCAGGAAAGAGGGGGTATAAATAAACAGGAAAACACACAAATAAACATAATTTGCTGTAGTGGTAAGTGTGGTGCAGAAAAAGGAACGGAGGGGCGCTGACCCAGGGCTGGATGTCTTCCCCTGTGCTCATCTAAGCTCCCCACTTGGAGAGGGAGGGATACACCAGATGAGGGGTGAGGAGATGGTGCTTGGTGTCCAGTGACCACTTTGGGGTGCAAGTGGCAGAGACCAAACTTAGGGAGAAGGGTTCTTAAGGCAGTGACGCAGCTGGGGAGGTGAGGCCCAAAAGTCATCAGGACTCCACCCCCATCTCGTGCCCTTCTCCTTCATCACCAGCATCCTTCTTTCTCCTTGCAGTGGCTTCTCCTACAAGGCAGGAGGCGTGGCTGCTGACAGATCCTATGAATTTTACTTTTCACAGCCTCAGTCATTGAAGACAGCCTGATCTCAAGCACTCTCCTATTTCAAGACCAAAATGCCAAAGGAAGAGACTCATTGGGCCAGGTGGGAGGTTCCCAGGCCTGGACTGACCACTGAAGGTCAAGGATAGGATCAGAGTACTGACAAGGAGACTCCCAAGTTTCCAGTGGAAGGAACAGACCATCCCAGGTCTAGACCGTTCTTAAAAAGTGAGGCCCATGGCACTGGGTGCCCCTGCTATGCCCTCGTCCCCACCCCACTCCACCCCTACATCTGCTTTCTTACTTTTATGGTCTCACTTCTGTTCCAGAGAGGCCGCCTTGGGGCTTTTTCCTCAGTTCCACCCCAGCTCTTAAGGTCACCCTCTGTTCTGGGGGCTTCTCTGCCCGCCTCCTCTGTGTTGCCCTCATGTAGAGCCCCACCCATTTCATGCATGAGCCCAAGTCACCACCAACACTGGGCAATTGTGTACAGCAGGTTTACTGAAGGTCTGGGGGCAATGGATGGGGAACACTTTGTAGCTCAGAACAAGACCAACTTGTGGGCTGATTCTCACTGTCTTCTATCCTTAGAGCTCACACTCACACTAGGGATCTTATCTGGTTTCCCTCCCTACTGACCTTATGCCCTGCCCCTAGTTCCCAGCAGGCACCGGCAAATTCTTTGTTACTTTCTGCTGCAGAGGTATTCAGCTGTCCGCCTCCACTCAAATCAGGTTCCTGTGCCAACCCCAGCATATTCTAAAAACACATTAAGGTGCTTTACTAAACAAAAGGATCTTCATCCTGAGCCTGCAAAGGATAGGAGAAGCCTTGGAACAGTAGTTTCTGGTTTAACTTATCCCACTCTCAAATTCTGAGGGCTCCAGTTCCCAGGGACCAGAGCAAGGACAGGAAGTTGGCTGGAGGAGTTCACGCAGAGACTCTGGTTTACCCAGGATGAAACACTGTCCTCCTCCGTGCGGAGCTCCCGTAAGGCTGACTGGGACAACTTACACACGGTACACCCCCCACGCCTACTTTGAGGTTAGATGGGGGTCACGTGCTTAGATCCCTGAGACTTCCTTCGGGGGAGGGGCTCAGCAGGTCCCACACTAGCCCAACCCCCTGAGGGTGACACAGAGGAAGAACGAATGGCTCCCAGACTGCAGAGGTTGGGGACACCTCAGCAAGGGACAGCAGATCCCATTCAGGGAAGACAAAGGGTAACACAGACCTGCTCTCCCACCGGCAGTTACATATTCCAGCTCAAGAAGTTCAAGTCCGTGCTTGCCTTTCCAATGCCTGCCCTTTTCACTCGCAGCGCTGCAGGGCTCAGCAAAGGCTAGAATCCTAACTGAGTTGCCTCCTCTGGGTCTCTCTACGGGATGCGTGAAGATTAAAAGATGACAGTCATCTGGAAGCTGTGCCCTGACACGTCTCCAGCTGCCTGAAGCTATTCCTGTGAACAACCAGAGCCCTCTTGATGACCTCAACCTGTATAGAGGTAGACTGCTCACACGGCCCCCCCTGCCTTCTGGTGCCTTGACTTAGAGGCCATGTTTAATCTTCTGGAGGGATGGGGGACAGGGATGGAGAAACCAGCTGTCTGTTCTAATTCTGTCCTCCTCCCCCCGAGAGATTTCACATGAGGAGAGTTACCAAGACCTTGGTGCTTGCTCCTTCCTTAGAAGGTTGGTTCCTTTCCCTTAACTCAGATTTCTTGGAGCCTGGTCCTATTATGGACTCCTCCCGACTTTGTGGTCTGGGCAAACTGCAGGCGATTTCTGCAAATGCATTTGACTTTGAACCTAGGACTAGGCTACATGGCCTTGAGATCACTCTCTCTCCTTACAAGAGAGAAGAGCAGGTTAGGGGAATGAGTACCGGGCCAGGAACCAGGTAACTTTGATAATCTGGTCCTGACTCTGAGGAAGTCTGACTGTGAGCAGGTGACATGCATTTCGGGGCCTTGGTTTCCTCACCTGTCAGATGCACGGTTCAACAGTTTTCTAAACCACAGTCACTCACCTCCACCTTCATACTTTTTGTCATTCCTGTGGATCACCTGTCCTATTACATACTTAATACTTTTCTGAAAATTGATTTATCTTTATAACTTGGCTCCAGGCTAAGCAATATATCCATGAAATCACATATTTAATGGCAAGTTTTATTTTTTCAACTATGTGCTAAAACAAATACTTATTTTTAATCATACTCATCTATATAATCCCTAAAACCACCCTGAGTACCAAAACACATGTACCACCCTTTGGAAACGCTGGATTAGAGCATCATGTGAGCTCCCAATGTCTTCAGCCCTACTGTGAAATTCTAATAATCCCCAAAAGGAAAAGCAGTTTCAGAAAGAAGAAATACATTATTCCTGAGCCAACAGCTTGCATGACCCCTGGAAGAAAATTGTTGTGTTTGGACAACTTTTTCTCTCCCATCATAGTTTACAGCGCTCAACTCAGACTCCAGTTTCCAGAGCCTGAGGAGTAAGCGGGGTCTTGGCCACTGCACTTCTCTTGGAGTTTCACATGCTCTACTGGAGGCCTCAGTCCCAAAATGCCCCACTTGTGTCAGGTGGAGGGACTGCTGGGGCCCAGAAGGAAAGGGCCAACCCCTTCCCACCTTCCCACCAACCCCTCAGGTGGCTGGAGTGGTGGCCTTTCATCCTGAGTTTAGCAATCCCAAGGTTAAAGCAAGTCTTTGTTGGGCTGGCAGCCTTATCTGGTTCCCTTCACGCCCCCAATGCTTCCTGGAACTATTTGGATGATACAATCTGAGATACTCATGGGGATCCTTGGCTGGGAACTCTCTTCTCTGCTAAGAAATTGGCAAGCGAGGGAGAGGAGAGTTGAGCAGCTGCAGGGATGGGCCGGGGGAGGGGACAAAAGATGTCTCCCTGGTGAAAGAAGTCATCCCTGACACCTGCACAGCGAAACAAAAGCTGAACAAATCATCAGCCAAATCATCAATGCTGGTCTTTCGCTACCTCAGGGGTTCCCAAATCTGGCTGATCACCAAAATCATTTGAAGGGATTTAAAAATAAAGTAAAACAGAAAGTTAAATGCTGTGATTCCAGCCCTAGGTGTTTACCCGTGATAAAGGAAAATATATTGATAGCAGCTTTATTCACAAGAGCCAGAAGCAATCCTAAAAGACCCCCAGTAGGTGAAGAGAGAAATAAACTGAGGCAGAGCCATGTGGTGGAGTACCACTCAGCAACAGAAAGGAATGAAGTGGTGATGTGATACGTGCAGCAACATGGATGGAGCTGAAGAACATCATGAGAAGCAAAAACAAAAACAAAACAAAACCAGACACAAAAAAAGTGAGTACCGTACGATTCTGCGGACGTTCAAGAACAGGCAAAACCCACCTATGGTGATGGAATCAGAACACTGGCAGTCCACGCAGGGTGGGGATGGATTTAATTTTCTGGGGCTATGGAAGTGTTCTATACCTACACATTTGTCAAAACTCATCCAACTGTACCCTGAAGATCGGTGTATTTCACTGCAGGTAAATTTTACCTTAATTTAAAAACAACTGAAAAATATATCCGCTGACCCCATCCCATTCCTACTGGATCAGAATCTCCAGAGCAGAATCTGCAAAATTGTATTTTAAAAAACTGCCCAGGTGATCCTGCTGCACAGCCAGACACAGGAACTTTTGGCCCTAGAAAGCTTTGGTTGACACTGTTTGCCAGATCTGAGAAAGTTCTAGGGCTGCTACTAGGAAGAAAGACCGTGAAAACAGCTACTGCTTACTGAGCACTTATAATCTCAAATTCTCCCAATAACCTAGCAAAGCAGGTATTATTCTCCCCATTTTACAGATTAAAAAACTGAGAGCAAGACCTTTGCCCAAATCACACAGTTGGTAAGCAGCAAAACCACTTAGCCCAAGCCTTCTTTACTACAAATAGCTCGTTCTTTCCACCATTCATTCATTCAAACGATCAAAAACAAGTAAGCACTGAGTGCCTTCCCAGAACCGAGCCATCTGTGGGTCCCGAGGTTGTACCAACCACCCTGGATGACTCGAAGGAGGAGTGATGGGCGAGCAAAATGAAGTCTGTGAGGAAGCATTGCCCTCGGCTTCGTCGACTTGAGGAGGAAAAGGGATCCCGAGCCTCTTTTGATTTTAATTATTCAGGTGGTTTGGGGAAAGGCAGGACGTTTGTGGTTATATAAGCAGAGCTAAAGGAAGCCTCTATGTTGCTTACTTTGGGAACTTTCCAGAAGCTAACACCAACAGCAGGTCATGTTCCAAATGGGTTAAAATCATTATCGGATTATGAATAATTCACAAGGCACCCCCTGTTACCCATTACATTTTGTTCTACATAATTGCCTTCTGGAAATCTGCTCCCAGTGCAGGGAATTGGGAGCAGGCATGAAATTGAATATTTCTGCCTTTGACAAGTAAATTTAAACAAAATTGTGAATTAGTTTCAGTCCACTGCTGCCTGTCCCCTTTGACATGCTAGGACTGGTCTTGTACCCCAGCAAAATAACTGAGCAAGAGGAAAAGGATCTAGCTTCCTTACAAGGGAAGTCAGCCTAAGCTCCTGTTCATACCAGGCAGTGTCCCAAGGGTTCTAACTATTGTGGAGGAATCAGGGTGGGACAGAGAGCTGGAGGGGGGAAGTCTAGGGGAGAATCAGAGTCAAACCACAAAATGTACTCTGGATGGCATGACATAAAGATGGGAATGACCAGGATGATAAGAGTAATTGTTTTTAAATTGAGATTTAATTCACCCTTTTAAAGTATGTAAGTCATTGTACCCCAGCCTCTGGCAACCATTAACCTATTTTCTGTCTATAAATTTGCCCGTTCTGAATATTTCATATAAATGGAATCACAGAATATGTGGCCTTTTGTGACAAGCTCCTTCAACTTAACATACTATTTTCAAAGTTCACCTATGTTGTAGCATGGATCAGAACTTCATTCCTTTTTATTGCTGAATAATATTCCATTGTGTGGATATATTATACTTTGTTTACCCATCCATCACTTAGTGGAAATTGGTTTGTTTCCCCTTTTTTGATTATTATGAGTAATGTGGCTATGAACATTCATGTACAGGTTTTTATGTGAATGTATGTTTTCAGTTCCCTTGGGCATATACGTAGGAAAAGAACTGCTGGGTTGTAGGATAACGTATGTTCAATTTTTCGAGGAAATGCCCAACTGTTTTCCACTATGGCTGCACCGCTTTACGATACTCCCCCCAGCAACGTACAAGGTTCTGCCCTTTGCTAGCAACACCTTTCTTTCCCTAGCAATACCCTTGCTTTATCTGCCTGGTATCTGTTCTATGTACCAGTCACAGCTTCTCTGAAAACCTAATCTACATTACTGGTTTCCTGTGTCATCCCTCTGGATAACACATTCACAATTTAAGAAGAGCTTCCCGGAGATACAATAATACATTATTCAGGACACGTCCCAATTCAAAACATCTGAAGCAGAAAGAGGATTTATTTACTTATGTAGCTGGGAAGATAGTAGGTAGCTTACAGAATCTAATGGGAGTTACAGGAATCAAAGCTTCAGCTTCAAGGTGAATCAATCTCTCTCTCTCTCTCTCCCTCTCTCTCTCTCTCTCTCATCACCCCCATCTTTTCTGAATCTCCCTCTTGTTTCTTTGGTTCCCTCCTCCCATGACAGTCTCTCCATATCTCTGGAGCCTCAGCTTGGCCTCATTCCACGTCAGGTTATTTCCATGCACAAGGATGATGGCTGCCAGCAGCTCAGACTTCCATCCTCCCAGGTAAGCAGCCCCAGGGATAGTTTCAGGTCTAGGGACAGGGACCTTCTCTCTCCTAGCATCATGTATGTCATGTCCATCTGGATCAATCATGGGTCCAGGAAAATGAAGTCTAATGTTTGGCTTACACTGGCTCCTACAGCTGTGGCCAGATCAGAAGAAGGGGAATGGAGGTTCTAGGGGAGGCGATGGAAGAGACATGCTGGACAACCCAAAATAACCACTGCCAAAGACCTTATTCAAAGGGGAAGCGCTCATGTTAGAAATCTCTGACATCGTGGAAATTCCAAAATCATAGACAGAGAGAAGGCTATTGTGGGGCAGGAAGGGCCTGAAAGAAAAAAAAAAAAAACCCTTAGCTTATTCTGTCTGGGTCTGGAGCCAACCTGGTCTGGAGGTCTGCACAATCTCCCCAAGTAACAGAGGATACTAAGTCCCTGCAAACCCAACAGGCACTTTTCAAATTATAGGGCAGCAGGCATCACCACAGCACACGTGGAGACCGGGGCAGACCCACACGTAACCTGATTACTGCCTCCTCAGTCATTTCACTCGGTTGCAATTTTGCTTTTTCCAAATGAGTGGAACGGAATCTTTTTTAGAAAATGGAGGGATAAACTTCAGTAATTGAAAGCATTTTCTATTTTACTCTCAGTGGGTTCTAAAATCTGAGAAGGACTCTCAAGGGACTTCCAAAACTTCTCAAATAAGGTTAAATGGTTATTAGAGCCCACATGTTCAGTAGAGAAAATGAGCTGAATCCTTAGATGTTAGAGTTGGAAGACCCTGTGGGGACCACCTAGTCCCCCCACTTGTTTGCCACAGGGAGCAACTGAGGCCCAGAGCTGGAAGGGACGTGTCTGGTGGTGCATATAAAAGTGGCAGAGCTAGCATTAAATCCAGATCTCCCAGTCCATGCTCCCTCTTTTTTTTCTTTCTTTAAATTCTTATTTTCACTGAAGTGTAGTCAATTTACAATGTTAGTTTCAAGTGTACAGCAAAGCAATTCAGATGTATATATACTATATTATATTATACACATATGTATTATATATATAAAACATATATATATTATTCAGATTCTTTTCCATTACAGCTCATTACCAGAAACTGAATACAGTTCTCTGTGCTATACAGTAGGTCCTTGTTGTTTATCTATTTTATATATAGTAATGTAGATCTGTTAATCCCAAACTCCTACTAATCTATTTCCTTCTTCTTGACCAAGGCCTCTTCTTGTCTGCACTCTCCCTATGAGTACAAACTTAGATTAAAAAATAAATAAATATGGTTCCAGATACATAGTATGGGCATAAAAAGGAGGTGCTCAATGGTTGCAAAGACTTTTCAGTTTTAAGTCACCCTTTGGGCATTGCAGGAACCCAGTCTATGCCTGCCTGGGGGAGGATTTCTTGCTGAAATCAGCACTGCGGGTGCCATAATCCAGCTGTGAGTCACAAACTGCACAGAAAGCATCTTAATGAGGTTTCTTTTTTCTTTTCTTTTTTTTTTTTTTTTTTTTTGAGTGAGAGAGGAGAGTCCTTAGGGTGAGGAACGGAAAGAGGGGCAGACATTTTGGAGCTGCTGCACTAAAGAGCTGAAATCAACAGATGCCATCTGAGTACTGGCTGTGGGTAACGTTCCGTGGGCAGAACAAAGACATTTCACATCCAATTCTAGTCCAGTCACCCAGGAGAGGAGACACGCTTCTAGGATGTGTTTTGGGGTCTATTTGTGTCTGTGCACATGCGTGCATGAATTTCTAAGAGCTCTTCGTGCTAAGAGATTAGTTCTTGTCTGTCTCATAAGTTGCAAATCTCTCTCTGCAGCTTTCATTTATCTTTTGGTTTGTTTTTCCCTTCTGAAGCATTTCATATCCATATGTGACCATATCCATCAATCATTTCTTTTTTATTTTTAATACAGTGTCTTTTTTTGGCAGGGGGGGGAGGTAATTAGATTTATTTATTTATTTTAACTGAGGTTCTGGGGATTGAACCCAGGACATACAGCTTTCCCTTCCCTGTTCCGAGTATCTCCTCCTTGGGAAACCCAACAGCACCCCCTCTGCCACAGAGGAACACAGTCTGCTTGTGCTTTTGCATTACGGATGACCCGGCATGCTTATGGAAGTGGTGACTTCCGCACTTCAGACCTCAGAAGGGGTAACTCTGTGTTCTAGAGAGCATTTTCTTCCCTCTAGCCTTCAAACCAGCATGCACTGAGGAGTTAGGTTTTTGTTGTCAAGAATGGGGAGGGAGCTGCTTAAGGGGACAGTTTGGCAGCCTTCAAATCATGCATACCAACCTTTTAACAAGCAACTCCATAGTCGGAAATTTTTAAAGGACACGAGCAAAGATTTAATAGCAAGGGGGTGTATTATTATCATTTTCAATTAAAATATAGTTGATTTACAATATTGTGTTAGTTTCAGGTTGACAGCAAAGTAATTTATTGCGCTTTTTTCCTTTTTCTTTTTTGCAGATTGTATTCCATTATAGGCTATTATAAGACATTGAGTATAATTCGCTGTGCTGTACAGTAAATCCTTATTGCTTATCTATTTTATATTTTATGTATAGTAGTTTGTATCTATTAATTCCATACTCCTAATTTGTCCTTCCCCAACTCCCTCTCTCCTTTGGTAACCTTAAGTTTGTTTTCTATGCCTGAGAGTTAATTTCTGTTTTGTATATAAATTCATTTGTATTAATTTTTAGATTCCACAGATAAGTGATATCATATAATATTTGTCTTTCTCTGTCTTCTTTCATTAAGCGTAATATTCTTTAGGCCAAAGATGCACATTATAGCATAGTTTATGATAGTGAAAAATTGGCAATAGCCTAAATGCTCAAGAGTAATGAGACTGGTTAAATTATGGCACATCCATAAAATGGAACATTATTTAGCTTTTAAAACTATGTAGCGGGTGCAGGGTATAGGTCAGTGTAGAGAGCACAAGGTCCTGGATTCGATCCCTAGTACCTCCATTAAAAAAAATACACATTTATATATAAATTAAAAAAAATTAAAACCAAAAACCTAATTACCTCTCCTCCCCAAAAAAGGAAAAAAAAAACTGTACTGTAGTTGAATACTCATAGACATGGACAGACGGTCATGGTAAATTGTTAGAAAAAACACTATTGTAGTAGGACACCATTTCTGTCAGATACACACAGATAAATGGATGGATGAATATATGTATATCAAATTTTAACAGTAGTTGACTTAAGGTGGTAGGTATTTTTACTCTCTTCATTTTGCCTATGTGTAGATTCTACACATCTTCTAGGTGGGGGTCTGTTACTTTGTAGAAAGAAGAAAATGGTAAAAATTATTTTCAATTCAAAACTTGTCTACCTCCCTAGTAGACTGGCTAAAATCAAAAAGACTGACAATGCCATGTGTTGGCGAGGATGTGAAGCAATCAGGACTTTCTCTCCATTGTAACAACCACTTTGGAAAACCATTGGGCAGTATTACTAGAGCAAAACATACATCTACCCCGTGACCCAGCAGTTCCCTTTCTGGGCATATGTCAAGGGAATCGAGTGTTCATGCACACCCAAGTACATATATAAAACCATTCATTAGAGCTTTATTAACCACAGCCAAACTCTAGAAACAACACCAATATTCATCTGCAATAGCATAGGTAAAATAAATTGTTGCCTACTCATGTCACAGAATACTACAGAATAGTGAAAAAGAACAAACTATAACATGCTGCAGGATGGATGAATTTCACAAATTTATGTTGAGAGAAAGAAGCCTGATGCTAAAAAATACATACTATGTTATTCCACTTACATGAAGGTCAAGAACAGGCCAAACGAATCTATGATGATAGAGATCAGAAGAGGAGTCACTTTTAGGGGTGATACTGACAAAAAAGGAACATGAGGGAAACTTCTAGGGTGCTGGGAACATTCGCTATCAGCACTGTTCAAAAGAAATATAATGCAAGCTGCATATGTAATTTAACATTTTAAGAAAGAGTGAAATTAATTTAAAGGATTTCTTTTTATTTAATGTAACATCCAAGATGTTGTCATGTGGGCATTTAGTCACTATTAACAAACTATCAATGATATATGTTCCCTTTTGTTGTACTAAGTTGTATATGTTCCCTTTTTTTGTACTAAGCTGTCAGAAGTGTATTTTACACTCACAGCACTTCTCAGTTCCAACCAGCTCCACTAAACTGCTCAAAAGACACAGTGGCTGGTAGCTACCATATCGAATGGCAAAAGACTGTATCTTGATTTGATTGGTGGCTTCATGGGTGGATAAAAATTCATCACGCTGTAAGATATTTAAAATATACTTCAATAAAACTAATTTTGAAATTTTGAAATAAACTTCTTAAAACGAGGGTTAGGAGATATATCAAGCAAGGAACGCAGGCTCTGGTTACTCAGCTGAGCTGACCAGCCCTCTGTGGGACTGAAGATACCAGTCAGAGTTCCAGAGGCCACCCCTCAAGTCAGCAGTTTGCCTGCACAGCAGAGGCTCAGCCCAGGGTGTGATGGAGCAGAGCAAAACCAGCTCCACTAAAAGAAGGAAGAGCAGAAACTGGGGGAATACGCCCTAATGCTAGTAGGAGCGTGGAGTGATTCCAGAGGTTTACGTACCAACGTCTAGCTGTGTTTGCCCCCAGAGATGAAGAGAATGTCCCAGGACTCATGCAGAGAAGAGAGAGGTGAGATCCCAGTCCACTGGCCCAGAAGGTTCCCACAGCCACAGCTGAGCCATGCTCCACACAAGCCCAAGAGAACCTACCTCCACAGGTCTCCTCTTAGCACCGCAGGTCAAGCCAATGTTCCCGAGGTGGAGTACGGGCACCTGATGATTTTAGTGGTATGCCAGTAAATTTCTTTTTACTAGTTATGCATTTATTTAGAATAGAATTGTGAGTGTGTAAGTACATGTATGTGTATAATGGACCATTCATAGGTTCATAGGTAACAATTGGTTAGGGTAATGCCAAAGTTTAAAAGATGACTCTAAAGAAAAATATTTAAGTAAGCAATAACACAGACGGTACACGGATATAGCAACAACAACAGCAAATCATGAAGTGGTATGCAAATATGTGCATTTTAGAAAACAGTGGTGGTTACACCACCCTCCTTCCATGAAATAATCCTGGAGACCCAGGCTTTTGGGGGTGGGGTAGGGGGAGGTACTTAAGGGACTGGTCCATCTGGGTCAATCAGGAGGAAAAGAAGATCAGCAATTAGCTCAGAATCACTCCAAGAGGCATCAGAAATTGCCCGGTTGGTAGTCAAGAGGGCATTTGCTAGTGGTGTTGAGAAAGCTGGACAGCTGCATGTAAATCAACGTAGTTAGAACGTTCCCATTGTACAAAAACAAACTCAAAACGGCTTAAAGACTTAACGTTAGGTAGGATACCATAAATCTCCTAGAAGAGAACTTAGGCAATACATTTTCTGACATAAATTGTAGCAATGTTTTCCTAGGTCAGTCTACCAAGGCAATAGAAATAAAAGCAAAAATAAACAAATGGGACCTAATTAAACTTACAAGTTTTGCACAGCAGAGGAAACCATAAACAAAACGAAAAGACAATCTATGGACTGGGAGAAAACATTTGCAAGTGATGCAACTGACAGGGACTAATTTCCAGAATATACAAACATCTCATACAACTCAACAACAAAAAAAAACCAAACAACCCAATCCAAAAATGGGCAGACCTAAACAAGCAATTCTCCAATGAAAACATACAAATGGCCAATAGGCACATGAAAAGATGCTCAATATCACTAATTATCAGAGAAATGCAAATCAAAACTACAATGAGGTATCAAATCACACTGGTCACAATGGCCATCATTAAAAAGTCCACAAACGATAAATGCTGAAGAGGGTGTGGAGAAAAGGGAACACTCCTACACTGTTGGTGGGAATGTATTTTAGTGCAGCCACTATGGAAAATAGCATGGAGATTCCCTAAAAAAATAAAAATAGAGTTACCACATGATCCAGTAATCTCACTCTTAGGCATATATCCAGAGAAAACTCTAATTGAAAAGACACCTGCACCCCAATGTTCACAGCAGCACTATTTACAATAGCCAAGACATGGAAGCAACTTAAATGTCCATCAACAGATGATTGGATAAAGATGTGGTATATACACTATTCACCCATAAAAAAGAATGAAATAATGCCATTTGCAGTAAAATAGATGGACCTAGAGATTATCATAGTAAGTGAGGTAAGTCAGAGAAAGACAAATATCATATGATATTACATATATGTAGAATCTAAAAAAGTGAGACAAATGAACTTATTTACAAAATAGAAACAGACTCACAGACATAGAAAACAAACTAATGGTTACCACAGGGGAAAGGGGAGGAGGGATAATTAGGGGTTTGGGATTAGCAGATACAAACTACTATGTACAGAACACATAAACAGCAAGGTCCTACAATAGCACAGGGAACTATCTTCAATAGTTTGTAAAAAGAATATGAAAAAGAACATACATATATATGTATAACTGAATCACTATGCTGTACCAGAAACTAACATAACATTGTAAATCAACTACACTTCAATTGAAAAAAAAAAAAAAAAAAAGAGGGCATTTGCTAAGAAAACCAAGATCTCAGCGAAAACACAATACAGGTTTCTCCAAAGGGTCTTACATATTGTGGTCACAATAGAGATGCTTCTCCTTTGCAGGCAGTCTCCTCAGAGCCATGTGCTTCCCGGTCAGCAGATCTCCACGGGGGCACATCTTATCTGTGCGGCCACAGACACATGACAGCCCGCAGGACTGACCAAAAGTTGGCACAGCTGCCAGGCTGAAGGGCTGGAGAGGGAAGTGGTGGGGAGGTGCACATCCGTAAATACTGAATTTGTTGAACAAATAAAGATATGGCCCAGTCCCCTAACTTTGGGTCCCCTAACTCTTTCCTAAGTCGATGAGTAGATTCATTTTGGGAATTTCTCTTTCCTATCAATATTCTGGGAGTCTTTCTTCTCTTTTTTCTGTATCTGACCAGAATACTTCCCAACTCGAATAGAATGACCTTTGGATGCCAGAACTAACGGTCAGGGTCCAGCCAGGGAAGCAGGAAGTAAGGGCTTTGTCTGCCCTTGACTTCCCGGGGCCTCAGCGCCTGCGGAACAGAAGCCGTACACACCTCCCCACCCAGAAAGCACATGGGGTTTCCCACTATTTCTTCTGGGCCCTTGAAGCCTAAAGCTTTGTGTGTGGCAGCTGTGGAGGGGACACAAAGATGTCACCATCTTGTTCTTAATGCACTCAGTCCAACTGGGAGCAGAGAGGAACAAAAACACACTGAAAAGGCAGAAGGAAGCCAAGAACGGGGGATGCCTAGAAGTGGGCTGAGGGAGGAACAAGCCAGGCTCACAGGACAGGGTGGGGGTGAATTATATCCCTCCTCGGAGCTCCCCGCCACATGGATGGGCCACGATGGTGCTGAGAATTGTTTCTATTGATGGACAGGTTACCGTGGGCCAGCCCGGTGCTGAACACTCTTGGTGCAAGACCTCACTGGCAGAGCAGTCGAGAGCACAGGATCTGGAGCTCCTCATCCGGTTAGCACGTTTTAGTAAGCGCGTACTACGTGCCAGGTGCTGTTCTAGGTCCTGGAGAAACAGCAGTGCCAAGTCTAAGTCCTGCTCTAAGAAGTCACGTACTCCAGAGGCTTCACTTGGACCACATTTGGGTTTTAAACCCATCTCGGCCTTATACTAGATGACTGACCAGTAGGCCCTGTGGACCTTAGTCTATCCAACTGTGAAATAAAATTCACATTTTATGGCAAGAAAAGAAAAATTTAAACCTAAGAAACTCTTCTCTGCCCTTTGGCCTCCTCTCTCCCCACACTGTACACTGTGTATCTGCATTCTGCATCAACCAAGCCTCCCCCACCGGCAGGAACACCTACCTGCTCAACCATAAGGAGCAACATTCTCCTAGCATCAACAAGAGACTCCTTAAAAGATAACATTCCTTCCTGATCTTGTAAGGGGTCACGTGACCCACCAGGATGACGCTGAAATCTGGATCATGTAAACTGTCAACAATACCTCATTTGATGGACAGCCCTCTGTCTCAAAAAACTTACATAACCGTGCCTTGACTTCTAACGAGCAGAGCAGTTCTCAGAGCTTTCTGAGAGGCTCTTCCTGGGTTATAATCCTCCAATCTGGCTCAAATAAAGTTTTCCATTTCTTTCTTAGACTGACTGATTTTTTGACACAGCTAGGAAATTTTAAAAAAATTTACCTTAAAGGTTTGTACGAGGGTTAAATGAAACAAGACGTGTAAAATTCTTGGAGCAGTGCCCAGCACCCAGTAAAGGCTTGATAAATATTGATTGACTGTTATTTACAACGCTTGAGGGAGGTACCCGTCCTGTCCCCATTCTTTCTGTTGCATGGTAGTAAAATATACATAACACAAAATTTACAATTTTAACCATTTTGGTTAAGTAGATAGCATTAAGTACATTCATACTGGTGAGCAACCATCACCAGCTCCATCTCCAGAATTTTTTCCATCTTCTCATAGGCATTAAAATGAAATTCCATTCCCATTAAAAATAACTCTCCATTTCTCCCTTCCTCTGGCCCCTGGCAACCTGGGTCTGTTTGCCATTCTACTTTCTGTCTATGAATTTGACTACTCTAAGTACCTAATATAAATGGAGTCAGACAGCATTTATCCTTTTGTGACTGGCTTATTTCACTTAGTACAATATCCTCACGGTTTACCCACATTGTAGCATGTGTCAGAATTTCTTTCTTTTTGGGGGGTGAATAATATTCCATTGTATATCTATATTGATCTAGTTTATCAGTTGACACTTCGGTAGTTTCCACCTTTTGACCATTGTGAATAATGCTGCTACAAACATAGGTGTACAACTATCTTCCCAAGTCCCTGCATTTAAATCTTTTGGCCAGATACCCAGAACTGGAATTGCTGGTTTGTATGGTAATCCCATTTTTAATATTTTGAGGAACTGCCATACCGTTTTCCCTCACAATGCACCATTTTTACATTCCCACCAGCAGTACACAAGAGTTCCAATTTCTCCATATCTTCACCAACCCTTATTTTCTGCTTTTTTTTTTTTTATAATAGCCATCCTAATGGGTACGAGGTGGAATCTCATGATGGTTTTGATTTGCATTTCCCTATTGGTCAGTGATACTGACCACCTTTTCATGTGCTTATTGGCCCATTGTGTATCTTCCTTGGAGAATGTATATCTAAGTCCTTTGCCCATTTTTGAATTTGAGCTGTTTGTGCTGTTGTAGCAAGGTGATTTACATACATCTATTCCTTTCTTCCCACAATGCTCCTAGAGCCTCCTCTTAACGCCCCAGCCAAGCACAACTCAGACCCTGCCTCCTCTGCTGGCATCACCAGTGCACCTCATACTGATAAGTGAAACCTGCAGCAGCAGCTAGAGACAAGCAACAAACCAATGCAGAAAGGAGGGAGGGGAAAGCCACCCAAGAGGATAAACAGACAGGCTCCAGTTCTCTCAGTCCCGTCCTTACTAAATTGGGCACAAAGTATCAGTGCCTCAAATCCAAAAGTGAAGTGATTCCTATGAATTTCATCTTTGAACTTGTCAAAGGGGATGGGTCTTTGCACATTCTTGGAGCACCCTCCCTGCCTCCCCCACAATGGAACAGCAGCAGCAAGGACCAGAAGAAGTATGAAAAAGAGTGAGGGGCCTGGAAAGCTGTTAGGTTCTGAGCAAGCAGCCCTCAGGAAGCAGAAGCGTGTCTAGGGGGAGAAGCACGAAGAGTGGTTGCTCCCCCATCACTTCCCCAGAGGTGGCATCATAGGACAAGAGTATAATAAGTAAGTTGACATTAATGAGGCAAGTGCAGCCATGATGAAAAGCTGTGTAGGGAAGTCACATGAGAGCGAAGTCAGGAGACGCTCTATAACGTCAGCCCTCCACATCCACGAGGCACTTTTTAAGCATCCATCCTTGCTCCTCTGACAGTGACCCTATCCCTGGCCCAGGGTCCTTCCCCTACCTATTAGAATAAGACCATAGCTCTTCACCAGGAAACATGCTAAATGCAGTTTCCCTGGCACTACCTCCAGAGATACGGCCTCAGTGGGCCTGGGTGGGGCCTGGAAACCTGCATTGTGGCCCACTGCCCACAATGACAGCAGTGCCAATCACCGGTGCCCATACCTTGAGCCCTTCTGGCTACTCTCAGCAGCAGAGACCCGCCCTAGGGTGTCCCAAATCTGTGGGACAGCCATGATAGTCTCTGTTCCTCTGTCACTCCCCAAATCCTCGAGGGTGGATTTCTGACACAATGCACAGAAAAATTAGGGGGCGATGACTTATTTACCCCGTGACAACAGGATTTTTTCCCTGCCAAAAGAATTTGCTAAGAGATGCTTTCATTTTTCAGGTACTTGCCCTTAAGGGTCTGCTTGCCAGATTAAGAGTGTGAGAAGTCTGGCAGATGGCATTCAGGGGAGAGGTGCAGAGCATTCAAGAGCCACGGTGAACAGAACATCACTGAGTAATGAAGATAAAATAAGAATCGTAAGCTACAGCTACAGAGAGAATAGGATTTAGTTGACATACTTGTCAAAGAACACACCCATTTGTAACTGTAATAATAATGACTCACGTGCCAGGCCCTGTGCTAAGTGCTTCATTCATTCATTCATTCATTTAAAAATATATTTACATACGAACAAGTACATACAGAAACAAGTACAAAACTATAAACAGAGGCTGCATTCACAGGTGGTCCCAGGTCAGGCAAGCAATGCAGCTTTGTGTTTTAGCACGTGGGTTCTAGACGGCCTCAGGTTCGGGTCCTGGCTCCATCATTCACCAACCACATGACCTTAGCAAGGACCACCTCCAGCCTCAGCATGCTCATCTGTCAGATAAGGAAGCACGTACCTCACAGGGCTGTCCAGCTGATTAAATGAGATGATACACACACAGCTCTGAACACAGTTCCTGGCATGTGGTGAAACAGCTCACGAGTGTTTTGTGTGTGTGTGTGTGTGTGTGTGTGTGTATGTGTGTGTGTGTGTGTTTTGGTTTTTGGGTTTTTTTGCTCATGAGTGTTTTTAACGGTTGTTATTATCATTATTGCTGCCGGAGCAGAGTTTGAGTCCCCTGTCCTGAAGGAGGGCGGGAGTTGGGTCTACAGCCACTTTTGACTTCACACATTCCGACCAAGATGCAGAGGGATCCAGGGGACGCTGCTAGGCCACAGTTGCCGAGGTGGTACTCAGAACTAGAAATAACCTGCCACCAGCAGTGATGCCAGGTAATTCTCCCTGCACAGAGAGTACGTCCCAGAAACTGCAGAGATCTGTAAGGCAGGTGTGAGGTCACTTTAAGAATGAAATGAGGTAGTAGGCAAACAGTGGCTGGCACACAGCAGACATTCCATCATTATTAGGCCTTGTTACTATCCATAACTTTATAGGATATTTGCTGTATAATAATTAGCATTAATTGAACCTCTACTCCAAGAGCCATCTCTTGGGTCTGCATGCCCAGTACCTTCGCCTTTTCCTGATGACAGCATCTCCCTTTCCTCTGGGGAATGTCCCCGCTCCAACCTATGGTCCTAGTGGCGCTGCCATCACAGTCCTGTGTGCCAGCCCCTGACAGCTGTTACTAAATCACTCCAGCCTAATCAGCCAGAGGCCGACAAGAGCGAGCCTGTGGTCTGACAGAATCAGATTTCCTGGTTTCAAGCAGCGAGATGGGGCACTCCAGAGGACGCGTGGAAGGAAGGCAGCTCATTTGTAAATTCTAGTTTCTAGCTCAAGGATTCCAAGGAGAGTCGAAGAGAAGCAGGAATCAGTTCTGGACTGGTTGCTGTTTTGGACTCAGGATTGAGAAAACCAGAAATTAACTAGGGACAGAGTGCTGTCACTGAGGTTATCCTCAGTAACACATGAGAAGAGCAAAGCAGGCCTTCGCTTTTGTCTTTTGTCATAGGTCAGAAAGCAACGGTCACCCAAAGAGGGGTCCTTATGGCATTTCACAGCTGCTGTCTGACTGTGAGAGAAAGTGTTTCCTGTTGGCTTTGCAGCTGGCTTTATCTCCTCTGCCTGCCAGCCAGCTTTTTTTCTTTTGCAGTTCAAGCTGATTTTCACTTTCAGCTCCAACTGCGGCTCTATACAAAGATACCTTCCTGAAGACACTTTATTGTCCTAATGAGAAATCAAACCTCTGATGACTATGACATGAAGGAAGAACCCCCGCCCTTGGGCACAGCCCAACCTGCAGTGATAGGCAGCATCTTGGAGTCAGGAGCTCTCAGGTGGAGACAGAGGTCGGAGCCGGGCCATCCAAAGCAGAGCCCCAGGGGAGGCCCAGCTAGAAACTAATGGTGCTGGGGAGCCCATCACTGCCTGGCCTCTTCCCGGCTCCCAGAGGACTGATTGTTTAGCTATTCTTTCAATTCCGGGAACTATCTCAATCCTTTTCCTGTAATCTTTGTTAAACCAAGCCATGGAGTTTCTGCTGCTTTCCACCCCAGAACCCCAAATGACCTCTCTCTTTCTGGAGGCCCTGGGTTGGCTGCTGGGGAAAGAGAGGAAAGATACATGCGCATCTGGACTTGTTCACTGACTACTTGTGTAAAGGGAGTGATTACTCTCATGACAAAAAGATTCTTCCCTTGCAAAATTATTCCCTCCCGGTCCTCCCTCCCTCCCAGGACGGCTTGCTCTATCCCCAGGGCCTGGCCCACAATAAGCCCTCAACAGAGTCACCGAATGATTGGATGGATGGCGTGATCATCTCCACTTCTACAGTTACGGAAAGGAGGCTTATAACTGGCTGACGCAGGTGCTGTCAACAAGCGGGAGGACACAGATCCAAAACCAGGTCAGCCCGTGTCTTCCCTCCACTGTATCACACTATGCTTGTCTTATTCACCCCAAAAAGGAGCTCTCCTTTTCTTGCATAGGAGAAAGCCAAACTACCAAGGAAAGATTCTAATATTTTGATTTGGCAGATCCTTTAAAAGTTAAACGGAATTACCATATGACCCAGCAATCTACTCCTAGGTATCTACCCAAAGGACAGAAAACAGGTACGCAGGTAAGTACCTGTACAAACGTGTTCACAGCCACACTACAGCCACAAGGTAGGAAGAGCCCAAACGTCCATCAGTGAATGGATGGAGAAACACGTTGTGGTCAGTGCACACAATGGAAAGTTAATTCAGCCATGACCAAGAATACTAATACAGGTTACAATGTGGATAAGCCTCAAAAACATTATGCTACGGGAAAGAAGCCACACACAAAAGATCACATGCTGTACAATTCGATTTATATGAAATATCCAGAAGAGGTAAATCCACAGAGACAGAACACAGATTTGGTGGTTATCAAGGGTTGAGAGGAGAGATGAATGGAGAGAAACTGCTTAATGGGCAGAGGGCTTCCTTTTGGGGTTAGGAAAATGTTTTGGAACTAAATAGAGGTGATGATTATACAACACTGTGAGTGTACTAAATGTCACTGCATTGTTCACTGTAAGATGGTTACTTTTATGTTATGTGAATTTCACCTCAGTTTAAAAAAAAATCACAGTCCAGGAGCTATGCTGGTACTCAGGAACACCACATGTTTCCATGGCAACTATGCTTGCTGCTGTTCATTGATTTTTAGGCTGTGCTGGGAGAAGCCCTCTTTCGGAAGCAGTATGATCAAATGGCCAGGAGTATAGACAGCCTTGGTTTAAACCCCAGATCAGCTACTTACGTGACCTTGGGTGAATTTCTAAACCATTGAATGCTAGTTTCCTCATCAGTAAAACTGGAATAAATGTATCTACCTCATAGCATTGTTTTAAGGACTAAACGAGATTACAATGCATGCAAAGCACTTGGGACAGTCCCTGGGACATGATAAGTGCTCAGCAAATATTAGCTGCTAGAATGATGATGCTTTTCTGCTAGAGTGGGTTCACTGCTTCCAATCCCTCTGTTTTCAAAAGTTTTTGTCCTGCTCTCTCTGTAATACATTTTATGCTGCAGAGATCTGTTTTTGCCAGGAAAACAAGCTATACTCCTCAAAGCAGACTAACTCCCCAATGAGGAGACCTTCAGTGATAAATTCCAAGGATGCTTTGGAGGACCCTCCTTGGTTTTTATCTCCACCGGCATCAGAGAGCTCCGAGGAAGTGAACTAGACGTCAGAGCTATTTTTTGTCCACAGTAATTGGTGCTTAAATCACTTAAATGGCATCACTAGCTAAAAAGCACATCTCCACAAATAAAGACCCAAACAGCCTCTTATGGTCTCCTGCAAGTTTGGCTGAGGGAAATAAAAGGGGAGAATGAGAATTAAAGGTACTTATTTTCATATGCAGGAAAGAAAAACATTGTTCTTTGGCCAAAGTCCCAACTCGTGAACAGGAACCACCGTAAATTAGAAATAACTTACGTTTTTTGTTCTGAAAATCAGCCAATCAGCGATACTTTCATCCCAGTAACTATGCTTCTGAAAACCAGCACATCCTTGCCAGGCTCAAGCCTCTGAAAGTAAGCCAATCAATGACTACCCCAGACTCCTAGACGACAGCCAATCAGCAAGTGCCTCACTCCGTGGGCCACTAGAAAGCCAGCGAATGAACGGCAGCCTTGCTCCAGGGATTCACTAACACAGCTAAAAGTCCTTATGTCCCTAAATCTTTCCTGTTCTGGAAGTCCCCCAGCCCCTGCGCCCAGGCTCTCAAAATCTTACATAAAATAAGCTCAGGCTTTGTTGGGGAGGCTTTGCTGTAAAAGTACAGCTCTCTCTTTCAGGCAAACAGGAAGGGGTTTTTTTTGTTTTGGTTTTTTGGGTTTTTTGCATCAGATGTCAAGTTCAATTTGTGTTAGTTTGCAAATTTGCAGCCCTTTTAACAGTTGGGCCCCTGTTTATAGTCAGTCATGAGTTTGAATTTGTGAATGACAGATACAATCTTGCAGCTGTGAGATTATCACCTTCAATCTCTTTGATTCTTACAGTGGTTTCTATTACCATTTTTTTTTTTTAAACCTTCCTGCCATATTTCTTTCAATGAGGTATAATAGACATATTAGTTTCAGGTGAACAACATAATCTGATATTTTTACCTATTGCAAAATGATCACTGCAATCAGTCCAGTTAACATCTGTCACCATAGGTACAAAATTTTTTTTTTCTTGTGATGTGGACTTTTCAGATCTACTCTCTTAACAGCTCTCAAAGATGCAATGTAGTTTAATTACAGTCACTATGCTGTACATTACATCTCCATGACATTTATTTTATAGCTAGGAGTTTGTACCTCAGGGCTCCCTTCACCCATTTCCCCTACCCCTCATCCCTCCCACCTCTGGAAACCACCTATCTGTTCTCTGTATCTATGAGCTTGGTTTTTTGTTGTTGTTTTAAATTCCACATATAAGTGAGCTCATATGCTATTTTGTCTTTCCTTTCTCTGTCTTATTTCACTTAGCATAATGGCATAATGCCCTTGAGATCCATCCATATTGTTGCCAATGGCAAGATCTCATTCTTTTTTATGGCTCCATAAGATTTCATTCTTTTATAGTACTCTATTGTGTGTGTGTATGTATGTGTGTGTGTGTGTGTGTGTATATATATATATATATATCAATATATACCACATCTTCTTTATCCATTCATCCATTGATAGACAAAAGGTTTTTTCCATATCTTAGCTATTGGAAATAATGCTGCAATAAACATGGGGGTACATACATCTTTTTGAATTAGTGCTTTTGTTTTCATCAGATAAATACCCAGAAGTGGAATTACTGGATCATATGGCAGTTCTATGATCCAGTAATTTCTTTAGGAACCTCCAAACTCTTTTCCATTGTGGCTGCACCAATTTACATTCCCACCAATGGTGCACAAGTGTTCCCTTTTCTCCACATCATCGCCAACACTTATTATTTCCTGAGATAACACCCATTCTGACAGGTGTGAGATGATAGCTCACTGTGCTTTTGATTTGCATTTCCTGATGATATTGATGTTGAATATCTTTTCAAGTATCTGTTGGCCATCGGTATATCTTCTTTGGCAAAACGTCTATTCAGATACTTTACCTACTTTCAAATGGTTTTGTTTATTTTTTGCTAGTAGGTTGCAAGAGTTCCTAATATATTTTGTATTAACTCTTTATCAGATATCCATTTGTCGTGTATATATGAACCCCCAAATATAAAAAGCAAGTGTAAATTTTGTGCTGAACTTTCTGAATAGTGAACATTTATTAAACAAGAAAAAATTCCCTTTGAAGGTTTCCGCAGTATGCAGTTGTTCATTTACCATTAAAAGATGATGGAGAATCAGCTGTAAACCAGCATATATTAAGGGCTAAGCATAAGAGATGTATGATTTCCTCTAGTACTAAGGAAAGGGATAAGCTAACCATTTTTTGATTAAGAAAAATTCAGATTAAGAAGATAAAATAATCGCAAGGGAAATGTGAGGGTCTTCCACAATTGTATACCATCATCACTATTTCAGCTCAAGTAGGTCTTTGGATATACTACTACAGTTCCAAAACTGCAAGCACATTTTCAAATGCTAGGATGAAATCTGCTGCCATAATAATAATATAATAGCCCCATTTGTTACTAGAGGAATTATCGAACATCTAAATGTCTCAGCTTTTTATGGCAAAGCCACAATGCAGAAACCATTTTTCCCTTGTGCAGTACTTTTCTTCTGAAAAAGGCTTGCATATAATGCTATTGGAAGTAGAATCCCTTCCAGATGAGAGTTCAGGAACAGTAGCAAATTTGTACATTGACTTAAGATTTAATCGTAAACACACACACAACCCCAAAAACAAAAGCAAAGGCACACAGGAAACTTTTGGAGGTAAATATATCTATTACCTTGATTGTGGCGATTGTTTACCAAGGTATGCATACGTCCATATTTATCCAATTATACACATGAAATTATGTAGTTTTTGTATATATAAACAAGACTTAATAATGCAAAACAAAACCACAATGAGTTATCATCTCACACTTATCAAAATGGCTATCACTAAAAAGACAACAAATAACAAGTGTTGGCAAGGATGTGGAGAAAAGGGAACACTTGCGCACAGTTGGTAGGAATGTAAGTTGGTGAAGCCACTATGAAAATTCCTCACAAAATTAAAAAGAGAACTATCATACAATCCAGGAATTCCACTCTTAGGTATTTATCTGAAGAAAACAAAAACACTAATTTGAAAAGATCTATACACCCCCTTGTTCACTGCAGCATTATTTGCAATATCCAAGATAAGAAAGCAACCCAGGTGCTCACTGATAGATGAATGGATAAAGAACATGTGGAATTAGCCATAAAAAAGAATGAAATCTTACCACTGGTGACAACATGGATGGACCTGGAGGGTATTATGCTGAGTGAAATAAGTCAGACAGAGAAAGGCAAATACCATATGATTTCACTTTTATGTGGAATCTAAAAAAACAAATGAACAAACATAACAAAACAGAAACAGAGTCATAGATACAGAGAACAAACAGGTGGTTTCCAGAGGGGAGAGCGGTGGGAGGATGAGAGAAACAGCTGAGGGAGATTGAGAGGTACAAATTTCCAGTTACAAAGTAAATGAGTCACAGGGTATGAGATGTATAATGTGAGGAATATGGTCAATAACACTGTAATATCTTTCTATGATGACAGATGGTAACTAGAGTTATCATGGTGATCATTTTGAAATGTACAGGAATACCAAATCACTATGCTGTGTACCAGGAACTAACATGGTGTTGTAGGTCAATTATACTTCAAAAACAAACTCATAGGAAAAGAAATCAGTTTCTGATTTGTGCTTACCAGAGGCAAGGGGTAGCAGGGGGAGGGAGTTGGATGAAGGTGGTCAAAAGATACAAACTTCCAGTTATAAGATAAATAAGTACTAG
The DNA here is from genome assembly GCF_048773025.1 of Camelus bactrianus. Taxonomy (NCBI): domain Eukaryota; kingdom Metazoa; phylum Chordata; class Mammalia; order Artiodactyla; family Camelidae; genus Camelus; species Camelus bactrianus. Next base: position 101,086,052 of record NC_133541.1, on the reverse strand, counting down.
AGATGTAACGTATAACGTGGTAAATATAATTCACACTGCTGCATGTTATAAATGGAAGTTGTTAAGAGAGTAAATCCTGAGAGTTCCTATTATAAGGAAAAACATTTTTTTCTTTTATTTTGTATCTATGAGATGATGGATGTTCACGAACTTATTGTGGTAATCATTTCATGATGTATGTAAGTCAAATCATTACACTGTACACATTAAACTTAGCTGTATTATAGGTAGGTAGGTAGGTAGACAGACAGACAGACAGACAGATAGATAGATAGATAGATAGATAGATAGATAGATAGATAGATAGATAGATAGATTTTTTTTTAATGGAGATACTGGAGATAGAACCCAGGACCTTGTGCATGCTAAGCATGTACACTACCACTGAGCTATTTCCCTCCCTGCCTTTTTAAAATCAATTGTATCTTCATAAAACTGGAAAGAAAAATATTTTTCCCATATAAGTGCACACATTTTGGTTGAGTAACTGAATGCTTATATCAGAATTTGACCAAAGTCAAGGTCAAAATGGAGTATTATCATTACCAAGTGAACTTCTTGGATATCAGAATAGAGCCAAAGTTTTATTTTTTTTTAAAAAACAGTTAATGAGAAATTTTTACTACTTCTGTTGGAGGCAATACAAATATACCTTTTGGTGGATGTCTGCATAAAGGTACAATGTTTATTTCAAGTTGGAAGAAAGTGTGAATAATTGTATGGAAGGTGCTGGTGGTCCTGCTCATGTTCTGCTTGACACCCCTCAAGAGTATCTGATGTCTTTTCTGTTGGGACTGAAGTCACTGTCATGAAGTGTTCTCCTACTTCAGCATTTATACTGTTAGACTGAGGATTTTTTGTGATTCTGTTGGCCTTCCATTACTTTTTATTTCTCCCACATTCAAAAACCACTAGCTCTCTAAGCACCATAGCTGAGAGAATCCTCCACTAATTTGAAGCACTGACATTATGCTTCAATTCTCAGGAAAGGGACCCCCAAATTCTCGCTGACTCTTAAAATAATGCGTTGAATGAAGTCTATGTATTTCTTCTTCCTCCTTTTCAATATTAATTTAGCGATATGATTATGCAATGGAAAGAGGAGTGAACCATGTTTCTGTAGTGCTTCGTTCCTTAAAGGAATGTGTTGAATGCATTAAAGAATCAATGGAAAATGTACCCCTTTTACTATCAAAGCTATTCTTAAAAGGGACAATATTATGTATGAACAGGAAAATAAATTTTAGCCCAAAGTGGATAATTATTGCAGAACTTGCTAAGACTGTCTTTTAAAATGAATTTCACCCACTGAAAAATTCAATCCTTTTACATGGATGTTACTAAATACTCTTTCGGCGTGGAAACGGGTGGAATCATCATGCGTAACAATGAAGGAAAAAAGGAATAAAAATCGATAACAATGTTCCTTTTTGTCTGTGGACATTTAAAAGAGTTACTGATCAAGAGATGCAGTGTAACCCTGAAGAGTGGGAAAAGCAAGCTATGCTAGGAAAGATGGGATTATGGGCTTCAGCCAATGAAGTCTGAACAGCAATTCTCGGAGCAGTTAACTTTATGCCAGTATATGCTGGCGCCCAGTGCTAACGCTGAGCACCATTTCTCATTAGTGAATGCTCAATGGCCAAGAATAAAATAACTTGGATGTGACCACTAAAGAAATCATATTAAAATGTAAATTCAACATAGACTTAACTTTAAGGAATTTTATAAGCAAATTCTGTAAAACATGGAACTATTAAGAGGAGCCAAATCACCAGGGAAATATAAAGAGAGAAGTTAGACACTTACAATTTATTTCAGATAAACAAAAATATCCTTTTAGAGTATGTCTCATGCAATATTTTTCTTTCCTCTCAAAGTACCTATGCATAGGAAATTAGAAATAATTCAGATTTAACTGGGTGTCCTGTGTTTTTATTTCTTAGATCTGGAAATGATGACCCCAGCCTCTGTGCCTCCATGCCTTTGATCATCCCTGTGTGTAATGCCTCCCTCCTACTCTTCAATGACCAAATCCTAACTCAAGGACCATCTCAAAACCCTAGTAAGAATTATAACGTTCCTTCAGTGACAACTAACTCAGTGCCAGGTTGTTCTAAGTGCCTTACATATATTAAATCATTTATTCCTCCCTGAGGTAATTACTCTTGGCAGGAACAGTACATACTATAAAGAAGGTGTTATTTTTCCTATTTCATGGATGAAGCAATCAGGGCATAAAGAAATTAAGTGACTTCCCAGAAGTTACCCAATCAGTAAGTGGTAAAGCTGGGAATCAAAGCCAAACAGACAGAGTGGCTCTGGCATCCGTTCCTGGATATGCCACCCAAGCTCTGATCTGTGTGGCTCTCCTAGGGCTCTGACCTGCTTTCCCATTTACTATTTGAACCATGCAATTACACAGTTTACTGTCTTTCCCTTGTGAAGGAGCCTGAGATCCCCAAATTTGTTCATATTTCCCCTTTAAACGGGGATATGCTATAGCCAAGAGGTGGAAGCAACCCAGTGTCCATGGACAGATGAATGGATTTTAAAAATATGGTTTATATATATTATACTGTTATATATATAATACCATTATAGTATAAAGACACAACGGAATAATTTTCAACCTTTAACGCAAATTTAAGGAAAATTCCAATACATGCTATAATATGAATGGAACTTGAGGACATTATGCTAAGTGAAGTTGCAAAAACACAGATACCGTATGATTCCACGTATATGAGGCACCTAGAGTAATTAAATTCATAGAGTCAAAGAGTAGAACAGCAGTTGCAGGGGCTGGGGGCACGAGGAGATGGGGTGGTTGTTTAACGGGTAGAGAGTTGCAGTTTTGCAAGATGAAAAAATTGTGGAGATGGGTTGCACAACAATGTGAGTGTACTCTACTGAACGGTACACTTAGAAATGGTTAAGATGGTAAACTTCATGTTATGTGTCTTTGCCACCATGAAAATTTCTTAAAAAGAAAAAAGGAATTTTGCCTCTCCCCTCCCTTCTGCTCCCTAAGAAGCCAGTTTTCGGTACTACCACGTCTGGGTTTTTGGAATGAGAGAGAGGAAAAGAGAGACAACCGGGACAACAAACCCAGGATCAAAAAGGACTGGGAGAAATTTACTAAGAGGAAGAGGTGAACGAAGGCAAGCTGAAGGAAGGGCAGGCAGTCACCCACTTTGACTGGCTATGAGAGGTGGGCTGTTGGGGCAGAGATTTTTTTGTTGTTGTTGGGAGGTTAGAATGAGTGGTAGAGAAAGGTTTCCTGGTAGCAGTAAAAGGAATGAGGGAAGAATTTTAAGATGTGCTCTGAGTTCTCATTTGGATTCTCTTTGACATTATTCTAGAGCCATTAATAACAATTTTGGTTGGTTACTGGACTGTTTCTTCAAATATAACTCTGGTCAAAGATACTATTACTATGTTAAAATATGTGACATTGCCAATATTTAGTTTTTTGACCCAGAAAAATGACAACTTTGTACAATTCAATCTAATAACTGATATTTATGGAGCAGCTGCCATGCATCAGGCATGGTTCCAAATGCTTTACTTGTGTCAACATATTTTAATCCTCACTACAACCCTATGAAATAGTTACTATTATTTCCCCTACTTTACATTTAAGGAAACTGAGGCGCAGAGAGGTTAGGAAAGTCCTCCAGCTAATACATCAGTGATCTAGAATCGGAACCACGGAGCTCCAGAGCCAATGCTCTGACACATGCAGGGCTTTGGCTCTTATGCGCAAGGTCCTGAGCGAGGTGGTACGGGAAATGCAAAGATCAGTGAGATACAGCTGTTGGTCATAGAGGTAAGACATGTCCTCAGATAATGAGAAGGCAGAAGACAGCAAGTAACAGGAAGAAAGCCTCAGCAGAAGCCTGGGCAGGGGAGTCCCCCAACACGGCAGAGGGCCGCACAGTGTGGGAATGTGTGCGTGAGGATGGAGACTCCAGTGGGTCAGATGATGCATCTCCAAGCACAGGGGAGAGAAACAGGGCTTGAATCCCCTGCTCAGAACCTTCCCCACCTATGGAATTTTTCTGACTGTGTTAGGTATCTATTGCTGCATTAACAAATTACTTCATAATTTAGCAGCTTAAAACCACAAATGTTTATTATCTCACAGCTTCTGTGGGTCAGGAATTCAGGACTGACTTAGCTGAGTGATTCTGGTTCAGGGTCTCTCAAGAGATTTCACTCAATATACTGACCAGAGTGGTATACTTGTTACTACTGATGAACCTACACGTTATAATCACCCAAAGTTCACAGTTTACATCAGAGTTCACTCTGGGACACGCCACACTTTTAGATAAATGTATAGCGACATGTATCCACCACTATAGTATCATACACAATAGTTTCGCTATCCGAAAACCTCGTGCTCTACCTGTTCATCCCACCCTCTCCCATAACTCCTAGCAACCATCGTGGTACTGTCTCTACAGTTACGCCTTTTCTGGAATGTCATATGGTTGGAATATTACAATATATAGCCTTTTCAGGTTGGCTTCTCTCACTCAGTAATACACATGTAAGTTTTCTCCATGTCTTTGCACGGCTTGATAGCACCTTTCTTTTTAGCCCTTATTGCAATTATTGTTGTCAGCCATTAAGTTTTGGGGTGATCTGCTATGCCACAAGAGATAACTCAGTATCCTTCCAGAGTTTCTTCTAACTAGCCTCAGGGGAAAAAAGATATTTATTTTTGTATTCACTCGTTTATTCACCCAACTGTTAAACCCAACAGAGGATATTTGGCTTTGGACATGGCTAGATCTAGGCAGCTCAAATGACACCACAGAGCTCTGTACCTCTTTTCTATTTGTTCTATTTTCCTTACTGGCAGCTCTAAGCTTTCCTAGATTTTATAGCTCAAGATTCTTGTAGAAGAAAGATATCTCTCCAAAATACCAACAAAACCCCAAGGAAGACATGAGTCATCTGCTGTAACAGTGAGTCATGTTTTTAGTCTCAAGTCACAGAACTCTACCAACAGTGGCTATTCATTATTTCCCTTAGAGGAAGTCCAGAAGTAGGAGGACTCGCACTGGTCAAACATCAAGGACTTAAGTTCTTTCTATCCTCCACTCTATCTTCATGCTTGTTGCCCCATAGTTATAATATAGCTTCCCCAGCTCCAGGCATCACATCTGCCTTCAAGACAGGAAGGAAAGAGAATACACAGAGACTATATAGGTAACTGACATACAAAAAATTTTGAGGGGGACTCAGAATTCTTTTAATTAATCAACTTTAGTTCCAAAGCAAGAGGATGGGCGGATGAGTGTGGGTAACAGTTGAAACCCAGGGATGGAGTGTGAGGAGCATGAGGAGGGCAGAAGGTTAGGGAAGACAGCATTTCAGAGTTAGAGAGAGGCCTGTGAGGCGGGTAGGAGGAAATCAGAGGTAACCAAGGCTAGCCATGATTGCCAAGCTGTGCTAATACAGTCAGCCCTCGGTATCGCCCGGGGATTCGTTCCAGGACCCCTGCAGATACCAAAATCCACGTATGCTCAAGTCTTTTACATAAAGTACCACAGTATTCGTATCATCTACACGCATCCTCTCGTACACTTTAAATCATCACTAGATTACTAATAATACCTAATAAAACGTAAATGCTATGTGAATACTTGCAGGAGCATAGCAAATTCAAGTTTAGGTCTTTTGGAACTTTCAGGAATGTTTTTTCGACTATTTTCCATCTGAGGTTGGTTCCTCTGTACATTCAGAACCAAGGATACGGAGGGCCCACTGTATTTCACTTACTGCTCACAACAGCCACATGAGGTCAGTATTACTTGATTTCTACTCAATGCCCGTGTTCCAGACAAGGAAGTTAAGAGCTGGAGAAGCTGAGTAATTTGCTTGAGTCACTCACTCAAGAAGTGGATAGCGGCCAAACCAGAATTCAAACCCAGATCTTTCTGATTAGTCCCCAAGCTGACTCCAGAGACTTCAGGCTTAACAGACACCTGCACTGATTCCCTACAGAAAGGGTAACTCAGGGGAAACAGGCCCAATTAAGGTCACATGAAGTCACTTCTGGGAAGATCTGAAGGCAACTGCTGTGGGCCAGGCCCGTGTTGTCTCATGTATCTGGAGGCTGGGGTGGGAACCTCACTGAGAAACATCTGCAATCCTCAGGCTGAGATGAGATTTCTGCCTGAATTTAAAAAACAAGAAAACAAAACCCCCAAACCTACACCAACATTGAAGCCCAAGAACAAGCCCCTCGAAGTGTACAGGTATTAGCTCCACTGCTGGGTCTCACCAGACGAAGCCCAGGCTCTCACGGTGGTCCGCAGCGCGGCCCAAGGGGCGGGGCCCGCCGAATCAAGGGAACCGCACGGTGTGACCGCCCAGCTGACTGTAGTGTGTTCTCCTTTCTGTAAAATACGATGTAAGGATAGTCACAAAAAACTACTTTAATCTAAACTGTTGGCAGTGGTTATATCTTGGGGTAGGGAGTAAGTAGAGACCAGGGACCTAGCTTTTTCTCTAGTTGATACTGCTGCAAAGATTGACCTTTTTAAAAAAAAAAGGTCAGGAAAAAAATAATCCATTTTATTTAAAAGAAAAAAAGGAGTAATATCTCGGTAAATGACACGATAATAATAATAATAATAATAATTAATAATAATAATAATAATAGTAATAAAAATAAACTGAAGGCAGAGCCAAGCCCAACCCTAAAGGAAGAGATTCTGCTCTTCCTCCCCCGCCCCACCCCAAACACTGAAAAACCGGCCCCAGCCGGCGGCCCCGAGAACTGCATTCCTGGGACCCCTCAAGTCACTCTCCTCGGGCCAAACCAGTCTCCCGGCTCCGCCCCCCACGGCTTCTCCCGGGCCTGCGCGGCCCCCGAGCCGAGATGAGAGGGTGGGTGGCCCCTGGCCCGCCGGGCAGAGTCCTCCCCGCAGCCGCAGCCCCTCGGAGTCTGCCCCGCGGGTGGAGCGCGGCGCCGCGTGACCCGCAGCCACGTGACCCGCGCGGGGCGGGGTCGCCGGCGTAGTCGCTACAGCAGCCGCGGGAGGTGTACGTGTAAGTGGGGAGTGGGGTCCTCGGGGACCCTCCTCGCGGGCGGGGGTCCGGTGCTGCTCCAGCCTCTGGCACCCCGGGGCCGGAACCTCAGCGATCCGCTCGGATCCCGGGAGGGAGGGGCGGTGGGCAGCCATCCGGGTGGGGAGAACACTCCTTTGCCCCCCGAACCGCGAAACCGGTCATCTCCGCCTCGGGCCTTCCCACTCTGATTTGACCGCAGTGCGGGGGAGGGGGCCGGGGGCAGCAAACGCCCACCTTCCGGGGCAGTTACCTTTACCCCGTGTTCTTCGGGGGAAACTGAAGATCCACAAAGCAAGGCCGGCAAGTGGGAGCACCTATCTGGTACTGAAAGAGAGCACACGTCTCCAGGCCCCCTGCTGCTCTAGGGATCCAAGATGATCCCATGAGCCCTCTGTGAGGACAAGTCGTGGGTAGAGTATCCAGCCAGGTTGGGGTAGAAGGGTGGGGAAGGGGCCCAACATATCGAATGAATACTACATGTGGTTTACATGCATTTTCTCCATTAACATTCACCGTCATGAAATGTGTCAGGTAGGTGCTGCTGTCCCCATTTTTACCTAAGAGAAAACAGACTCAGAGACCTTGGGTCCTTTAATCAAGGTCCTGCAGTTGATAAATGAAGGAACCAGAATTAGAACCCAGGTCCGTCCTACAGCGGCACCTCCCGATGGGTGGTGGAGACGCTTGGCCCAGTGTGTTAATGCTCTGTGAACTGAAGGGGGCTTTCTTTTCTCTTGGCTCTGACAGCAAGAGTCCTCTCCCCTCCACCCCAACCACCTCCACCCTTTTCTCCCTATCCCTTACCACCCATTCCTTTTGTCACCTGCCCCTGCAGGCCAAGATGAAGCTCATCATCCTGGACCACTATTCTCAGGCCAGTGAGTGGGCAGCCAAGTACATCAGGAACCGCATCATCCAGTTTAACCCAGGGCCAGACAAGTACTTCACCCTGGGGCTCCCCACCGGTGCGTTGTGGGATGGGGAGGGTGGGCATGGGCATTAGGAGCTTTTAAGGGGCCAGGTTGGTAGGCTCCTTCAGCCTGGGGACTTCAAGGAGGGCTCTGAGGTACTGGCCCAATGAGTGAACAACTCCCCTGCCCCCTGGACATAGAACTCCAAGGACGCAGTTTCCTCCGTGGGTTGGTTGCATTGCTGCGTGCTCCTAAAGAGTCCTGGAGTAGAAGGGATCTTGGTTAGGCAGGAAAGACTTTCTGAGTTTAAAGCTATATCCTAAGTCAGCCCTATCAACCAGGTTTCCTTAACAATTAAGTCGAAATACCTGAAGGCATGCATTTTGTGTAATGAACTAACTTCTCTTCTCTGCATATAGAGTGCTTCTAGCTAAGCAACATCCTTGAGAGAATTGAGAAGATAGTCACTCAAAGCATTTCCTCTAAGGCTTAATTAAACACAGGACCTAAGTGAAAAACACTCCCAGTTTCTCTGGGAAAATATCAAAATGTTGCCTTCATGGGAAGATACTTTGACCCCAGCTTGTCAAGGCTAATGTTCTGATTACTTCTTTCCGAAGTGGGGCAGACTTGCCTCAGTGGCCCATCCACTACAGCGGGAGTCTTCAGACTTTCTGTTTATGGCCAAACAGTAAATATTTTATGCTTTACTGGCCAGACAGCTTCCGATGCTACTACTAAGCTCTGCCCTTGTAGCTCGAAAGCAGCCATACACAATACACAATGGGCGTGGCTGTCTGCCTGTGAAACTTGACACTGAAATTTGAGTACACATAATTTTCACACATCATAAAATAATATTTTGAGTTTTAAAAACTTTCAAAATGTAAAAACTATTCTTAATTCATGAGCTGTACAAAGACAGGCAGCAGGCTAGGTCTGGCCTGTGGGCTGAAGGTTCCTGACTTCTGCTCTGGAGGTTTGTGGGAGCAGTATCTGCACTTGCCTATGAAACCACCGTCTCAGGTTATGTCTAACACTCTGTTTTCTAACTGTGGCGTGACCTTGGGTCACAGTCTGGGTGTCTGCTGAAACCCCTCCCTAGTTCCCCATCATCTGCAGAATTAGATCCAAGACCCTCAAAGTGGTATTCAGGGCCCTCCAAGAATACCTGGCCTCTTCTTGACTGTCATGCTTGAACCAACACAGCATTTGCATGTGGGTTGCTTGGCCCATGACTTCTGTTAAATGAAGCGCTAGTCAGGGTTCTGGGTGGAAGCCACTGAAACTGACTCTGGCTAACTTAAGCAGAAAAAGGGTTTATTGGCTAGATTCTCGGGGGCTTGCAGAATTGATGGGAAGGCTGGAAGGTTGGAAAATGGACATGATGAAGCTCAGGGGAAGAACAGGAAAGCTGTGTGGCTCAGGCATGGCTAAGGCTGTATTACAGGGACAGGCTGATAATTTTGTGTGGATGGGGCTGCCACTGTCATTCATTCAGCAGATACTCACTGAACACCTACAGTATGCCAACCTGCTCTAGGTGCCAGGGATATAGCAGTGAGTAAAAAGAACACACCCCCCTGCATTCCTAAAGCTTAAATTGTAGTGGGCAAGACAGAATAAACAAGTGAATTAGCAAAATATAGAGTATGCTAGGTGATGATAGGAGGGAAGCAGAAAAATGAAGCAGGGAAAGAGGGGAGTGTTCAGGCGGGGAGGAGGGGATTAGTGTTGGATGTGGGGGCAGGGATGGTCTCTCTGAGAAAGTGACATTTGAAAGGCCTAAAGAGGTGAGTTAGCTGTGCAGTTCCTGAAGAGCATTGCTGGCAAAGGCAACAAACACCATGTGCAAAGACCCTGAGGTAGAACTGCTTGGAGCAGGATTCCTAAGGAGGAGAGAGGTAGCCAGGGGCCAGATTATGTAGGGCCTTTGTTAAGACTGGCCATTACTCAGAGTGAAATGAGAGGCCATTAGTGTGTTATGAGAAGAATGATCTGATTTGGGTGGGGCTCTTTTATTTCCATCTTTTTATTCTTAAATATTTCAAATATTCAGAAAAGCAGAAAGAAGAGTACAGTACCATTTACCTAGATTCACCAATTGTTAACATTCTGCCACGTTTGCTTTCATCTCTTGTGCTCATATCCTGTCTGTACACACATACACACACATTTTTTTATGAGCCACTTGAAAGTAAGTTCCAGACATCCTAACACTTTACCTCTAAATCCTTGAGCACATATCTTCTCAGAATAGACACATTCTCTTACATAATCACAGTACTATTATCATTAAGAAAATTAAAAATAATTCCACATCATCTAATATAAATTACATTAAATTTTTCCCCTAATTGTCCATATTTATCTTTTATAGTTTTTTAAATTAATCCAGTGTCTAGTCAGGCTTTTTAAAATCTGCAGCCATCCTCCTGCCTTTTATATGGATTTTATAACTGACTTTTTAATGAGACTGAGGAGTTTGCTGCTCCACAGGGAAGTCTTCCCCGGCCCAGAGGAGGACCTGTGCACAGCTGACATTATGCTTCACGTCCCCACTCCTAGACAGTGAGCTCTCCCAAGGTGGCTGCTGTGTCCCTCACTTCTCTGGGTGGCCTTGTGCCTCTCACATACTGGTTGCTCAGGGAATATCATGTCAGTAGTTAAGTCTGATGTTCAGTTGCATGCTAAACGTAGTCATTTCGATCATCAGTGTGCTGAGTGCTAGAGATTGGGCAGTGAACAAGACAGACACAGCCCCACCCTCCTGGAGCTTATAGTCTAGGAGGGGAAGAGGCATTAAACAAGCAATGGGTGGCAGTTGGGATTGGAGCACTGGGTAGGACTCAAGATCTGACTTGTTTCTCTCAGATCTGACTTGTTTCTCTCAGATCTGACAGTTTCTCCTGGTGGAGCAGCCCTGACTCATTCCTGAGTACCTTCTGGGCTTCCAGGAACTGGGGGCTGAAGGGGGTTCATAGCTGTGGCCTCTCTTGGCAGGGAGCACCCCGCTTGGCTGCTACAAGAAGCTGATTGAGTACTATAAGAATGGAGACCTGTCCTTCAAATATGTGAAGACTTTCAACATGGATGAGTATGTGGGTGAGTCTTTGTCTTTTGAGGTCTTACCTGGTTCCAGAAGAGTTGACTCCTCCTCTCACAGGATCAGCTCAGAAGAGGATCCAGGATGTCTCAGGAAACCAGTGACGTTGGCGGTAGGCTCAGTTGATGATACCCGTATCTTCCAGGCCTTGGTTTACCCAGCTATGATGTGAGGGTAATAAAGCTGACCTCACAGGCTGCAAGCATTAAGTGATATAACAGAAGTGGAAGCTTCTTATACAGAGCAAGTGCTTAATAAATATTAGTGTATCTCCTCCTCTGCCTCCTCCCCAACTCCATGCCGTTTCTTTCTGGAACAAATGATTACAAATGGGATCTGGAGTCCCATGGCTGGGATGTGTCCCCCCCAATGTCTGTGCTGGACTGTCTCTCCACTGTTCACCTTCCAGCTCCCCTTCCTGCCAAGTGCCCTGGGAGGGGAGCTGAGACTGGTGTCCTTTTCTATTGCTGAAAAGTGGCACCTTGGGCTTCTGTTACCCTCCCCACCTACCACCATCATTTTGAAATGGCTTCACTTTATTCTTGTTTTTTTTTTCCCCGTTTTACAGAGGCACTGGGGATTGAACCCAGGACCTTGTGCATGCCAAGCACATGGTCTACCACTGAGCTATAACCGCTACCCACATGGTTTCACTTTAAACATTCTTTTTTTTTTTAATTGTGGTAAAATACACATAAAGTTTACCATCTTAACCATTTTTACGAGTACTGTTCAGCAGCATTAAGCAAGTTCACAGTGTTGTGCAGCAAATCTCCAGAACTCTTTTCATCTTGCAAAATTGAAACTCTCTACCCGTTAAATACTGACTGCCCATTTCCCCACTCCCCCAGCCCCTGGAACATGCATTTTAAACATTCTTTTTCTTCTTGACTGAAAAAACCCCTTTTGGGGAAGCCCTGAAATAATTCTCTCCAACCACCTGGTGTTCAAGTTGGGGTTCAGGCTAAGCAGGGTGTAACTAGGGGTGAGTGATGGGGTGAGAGGCACAGGGTAAGGGGAGTGCTTGCTTCTTTGCCCAGATGGGCCCAGCCTAACTGCAGGAGGCTAGCCCACCTCCGGAGGGCCAGAGTGGCCCTGGCCTCCAGTCATTCCCTGTGAAAAGGAATCAGAATGAGGGGATTCCTCAGGTCCCCGGTGTGTAGCTCCTGTGGCTCAGTTCCACGGCCGCGGGCCATGGTGGTGGGTAGACAGGGACAGCAGCCCAGCCTCTCCCGTGCGACTGAGGGTGCGAGGGCTGGCTCCCTGATGAGCACTTCCCTGGAAGTGCCTCCCAGGGTCTGGGGGTATCCCAGCTGTGCCTCGGCCTGGCCTGACAGTGCGGCCTCGGCTCCACAGGCCTTCCTCGAGACCACCCGGAGAGCTACCACTCCTTCATGTGGAACAACTTCTTCAAGCACATTGACATCCACCCAGAAAACACCCACATTCTAGACGGGAATGCAGCTGACCTGCAGGCCGAGTGTGACGCCTTTGAAGAGAAGATCAAGGCTGCGGGCGGGATTGAGCTGTTTGTTGGAGGTGAGCTCAACACTGCAGTGCCCAGCGCGGGCCCAGCGCGGCTGGGACATAGGGGAAGGAGGACAAGACCCACACCTGTCTCCACACAGCTTCCTCTCTCTGTACGGCTGACGGTGCGAGTCATTTCTTAGCCTGAGGCAGCAGGGCAGGCACAGAATAGGAGCCCTGATTTTGGGCATCTCCTCTTTCTGCATTTGTCTGTCTTGTCTGTAAATTGAGGTGTTTGGATTTGGACTCAAGATTCTATTCCCCAGTCAAGGTTTTATGATCAGTCCTGGGGCTTAGTTAAACATTCAAAATCACAGCCTCGTATAGTTTCAGAAGATTCTACCATCAGCCTCTGCATGCTCTAGATAGCATTGAACCCCAGAGACATTTTGTGACTTGTCCGGGGTCAGCCGATTGGAGCAGTGGAGAGAGGGTGGGACCTCTGGTGCCCCCGTCAGGTCTGTGCTTGTTCCTACCCTGAGCTGCCCTCTTACATTTCCATCTGTCACTGCCTCTGGAGTTACCCACAAGGGTATGAAGTTGAACAGTCTTACTGCTGCTCCAAATTTAACCCTTCTTTACTTCAAGGTGGGGAGGAAGAGGCTAGGAGTGCTCATGTTCTGAGATTTTATAAACTTGGCAGTCCCTTTCCAGGCCCTGTGTTTTATTCGCTGCAACTTTATCCCAGGGGTGGGACCCCTGACTACTGGCAGGAGAGAGAGAAGTTACACTTGGATGATGTGGGGAGGCAGAAGCTTTCTGGATTGCTCCCTGCTTAGCTTTCTAAGGGTGGTAGCAAGTTAACAATGTCTACGTGTGCCTCAGATGGAAATGAGAGAAGATCATATGCTTAAAGTCTACCTGCCCATGGGGTGAATGAGGCGAGAGAGACAGTTTTTTTCAGACCCCAAGTTGGGAAGAAGAGATTATTCATTCTTGAAATCTTGGATCCCTGGGACTGACAGGGCTGCATTGACTGTCTCTCCTGGGCAGGCATCGGCCCTGATGGACACATTGCCTTCAATGAACCGGGCTCGAGTCTGGTGTCCAGGACCCGCGTGAAGACGCTGGCTATGGACACCATCCTGGCCAACGCTAGGTTCTTTGATGGAGATCTCGCCAAGGTGCCCACCATGGCCCTGACAGTAGGCGTGGGCACTGTCATGGATGCTAGAGAGGTAAGGATCAGGGGATCCACAGGTCTTTACTGGGGGGCTGGACTTACCTTTTTGCTATTAAACTATACAGCTACCACCTGCATCCATGTTTGTTAAAAATAAAGACATTCTAAAATAAGGCTAAAATTCCAAGTGACCCTGTCACTGATCTCCTTCCTCTGTGGAGGTAACCATGGTTCCCAGTGTAAGTTGAAGCCTTTCAGCACTGACTGCCCAGGAGGCCCCAGGTCCTGGTCTCTACTTACTTACCTACCCCCTTCCAGTTGTCACAGGCAATAGGAGCCCCACTCCACTAATGTCAGAATATGACTTGTACCTGCTCAGATACTGAGAGGAGCCCTCTGGTTCTCTGTAGTTGGTGGTCACTGAAGGGAGCTCCCCTTGCAGCTGCAGGATGCTTGTGGTTGTAGCTCTGTGCTCAGATTCATAAATGTGGACAAGTGTGATAGATATGTAAGTGTCTTGAGTTGAATTTAGTGAGTCTTTCCATAGAAAGTTGGGTATTATTTGAATTTTTTGTGGTTCCAATTTCCTTACTTGCATTAGAAGGATTTTCTCTTTATTTCTGGGATATATTCAGTAGAAAGCAGCTACAGACATTTTAGATTCAGGTTTCTTTGCCCAAGTCTGTAAACAAACATGTAAATCAGTGAAAATGATTCCCAGTCTAAAGTGACTTTTGTGAAATGAGCAATAGCACCAGATTTCTGTTGGGTGATTTTGAGTCAGTACCTAGGGAGGTCACTGTTTTTGGCCTTGCAGCCTGTAAACACTACATCTAAAGGCTTTTCCTGTTCTGTGTGGTGTATCTTGATCTGGGAAAGGACCTGGGGTTGGGAATTATGAAATTCTCTTTTCTAAAATGAGTTCTGGGGTCCTGAGCAGAGTCACATTTTCTCTATGACTCTGTTTTCTCATCTTTCAAGAAAGGAACAGCAAATCCTGCTCACAAGTCCCCAGTACAAGTGAATTACAGTGAAAGGGTGTCTGCAGAGCTGAGTTCTTTCTAATCACTTTCCAGCACTTACATGTCCTGATACTTTAACTGCTGAGACGAGTTTGTGCCTGTTTTGTTTAGACAAAAAGCATTACTCTAAGTCACATGAGTAGGTCTGATACTCTGAACTGAAAATGACCAGTTAAAGGGGCAGCCTTGTTGAGGTCTGACCTTAGTAGCCACACAGGTAACTTCCAAGGCCTCCTTGTAGGTGGTGCAGATTGGGTCCCCTCTTTTATCATTTATGACTGTGAAAACTCACCCAGCCTAGGAGCCCCTGGGCCCAGGATCAGAACTGCTGGGATAAGGAGTGGGCCTTTGTATGGCACATCTGTTCTGGGGCACTTTCACAGTCATCATCAAAGGTGCCAGGAGGCAGTAATAACGTGGCAGTCAAGAACATGGAGTCTGAGTCGGAAACAACTTGGGGCAAATTACTTAACCCCCTGTCACAGAGCCTACTTCCTTATCCTAGGACGTGGGGATAAGGGTGCTCCCCACCTCAGGCTACTTGTGTGGTAAAGCACACAGAGCATGGAGCACAGCGTGCCGCATGCTAACTACTTACAGTGGTATATAAAAACAACAGCCCTTACGATCGTTTTGGGTGGCCAGACTAGAACGCGGGTGTCTGGATGCCCAGCTCCGCTGCTCTTTCTCCTGCATCAGGCTTGTTTTCCAATCCCCAGGTGATGATCCTCATCACGGGTGCTCACAAGGCCTTTGCTCTGTACAAGGCCATTGAAGAGGGAGTGAACCACATGTGGACCGTGTCTGCCTTCCAGCAGCATCCCCGCACGGTGTTTGTGTGCGACGAGGATGCCACCCTGGAGCTGAAAGTGAAGACCGTCAAGTATTTCAAAGGTGACAGAGGAGTGGGCTGGGCTGGTGGCCAAGTTCAGGTGTGCCAGGAGTGAGGCATGGGTCTAGCTTGCATGCTGTGGCCACTTTAACTAGACAGCTCTGATTTTAATAAAAGTCAAACCCTACTCTCAGAACACAGCTTTCTCTTCCACCTATGACTGCAAGGGTCCATTTCTGGAGGCCTGTTTGCTCTGAAGAGAAGGAAAGAAAGTGAAATGAAAAGTCATAGTTTCAAGAGCTATTTGGTAATCTCCTTGCAGTGATACTGAGCTTCAGGTTTTTCAGTCTTTCTAGGTCTCGTACGGGCCTTTTCCTTCTAGGCAAGGCACTGAACTGTCAGGAAGATTTTTTTCCTTCACTTTAAAAGGACACTCACATTTAGTGAGCAGGCAAATTAGGGATTTGTTCTTTGGTGAAAAGATTAACCTTTTAATGGCCAACTCTTCTAGAGGCTGAATTAATAAAGGCCACATGGATTCTAGCATTCATTAGCAGTAACAACTTTTCCTGTTCTTAGAGTGTTTATCATTTGGGGCCACAGAGGAAAGATGGAGTCAGTTCTGGGACAAAATTTGAGAGCTCCTGGATGTTAGTGCCGATACTCTGCCTCTACCTGCATTAATGACTTTTTGTTTTTAATTTTTTGTAGGTTTAATGCTTGTTCATAACAAGTTGGTGGACCCCTTGTACAGTATCAAAGAGAAAGAAACAGAGAAAAGCCAGTCTTCTAAGAAACCATACAGTGATTAGCCTGTGCTAATCCTAGTGTCAGTTACCTCACTGGGACAGGCGGGTCTTTCTGGAAATTGTCTTTGGGAGGACAGAATTATTTTTCTTTAATCTAGTATGGTTAGTCCGGATAAGTGGGTGAACTTACTGTTCTTAGCTCTGCAATGTGGAGTCCATTCCTGGAGTTTAGCTACTTCTTTGTAACTTACTCTTAATCAGAAAAAAAGAAAAAAATCACTCCATAATTTTGATGTCTGCCCCACTGACTAGGGGTTTTCAGCTTTTTGTCCTGCCTCTGACACTGTTCACATGTACAGTACTCTCCTGTTAGGACTTTCTATCATTCTGGGCACTGATTGTCAGCTGGGAGGGAGTTAGGAGCTTATGTACATTGGACAAAACCTCTTTGGAGAATCTTAAGAGCCCCTCTAAAGCAGGCCTGTCCCTTATTTGAAAATCAACTGTTCCCGATTGAGGAACAAACACTCCCAATGTCTAACATCAGTGTAGGGAAGCCGTCCCTCTGGTCAGTAACAAGCACCGTGGGAAGGAAACTGTCCCTTACTTTCTTTCCCCAGTTGTTTTTTCCTGCTGTCTCAGTTGGCCTTTCCATGAACTCAGAGGACTCCTTGGGTGGGTGGAGCTGAAGAGAAGGCTTTTGCTGATAAAACTCAGAGCCTCAAAGGGCCCAGCCAGGTCAAACTCCCCTCCCTCAGGGGCCCTCCAGCACCGGGAGGGAGGCGGAAACCTTTTTCCCACCAGAGCCCTGTGTTTTGTTCCAAGGTCTCAGTGTGGCGCCTCTTACATACTCACTCATACGCAGGCAGTCCACTGGGGCAACAGACACCGCCAGGATTCACTGTTGTGTTCAACAAGGTTATGGGGCCAGGGCAAGCAGCTCGATGATTAGTTTAGAAACAACACACAAATCACCAGTTCTCCTGTGTCCCTGAGAGTTGAGTGCCAAAAACATAACAACTGCTTCTGAGGCCGCTTACTATCTGTTCCCCACTTAAAATACCCTGCCCTCCTAACCCTCCCGGGTTCACGTGGCGAGGTCTGATGTTCCCTAGACATCAGGAAATACACTGCTTTTGCCCCTTTATTGGCCCCTCACCCTTTGTTCACCAGATGAGTTTATTGCTCTGCCTTCCTTTTACTCTTACGCCTGGATGGTGTGGATGCTGCCTCCTCCTCCTCCCTATTTTTTGTGCCTGTTCGAAGCTGCTGCTGCTTCTATTTCTAGGGAAGACCTTTCAGAGCCTGGCTCAGGCCTCTCCGTAAGTGCTGTGTCTGGTACCAGCGTTTCATCTTTAGCTTTTATACGTGATTGTGCTGTCATTCTGTTCTAAGCTAATGGATCAGTGGACTTGTTTACAATGTGATATTTTCTATTAAATCCAGTATTTTCAAGTAAAATGTGTCATTTATGGACTTCTACCCCCAAAGGTCAGAAGCTGGTTTAGGTTGATGTTTACGGATTTTGGGAAAAGCTAGTGAGCAAAGCTTCACACTCACTCCTCAAAGTGGCGCGGCAGCAGTCACAGTCACAGCAACTGCTGGTCTCTTCTTCAGTCACCAGAGGGGGAAATAATCAAAATATTTCATAGAAAGGAAGCGCCTGTGTGAAGAAATGGTAGGAATGAGGAGATGAGCAGTAAATCGTCATGTTCTGGGTCTGCTTGGTATCCAAACAAGGATACAGCTATTAAAAAGAATAAGGCAGATTCGTGACCAGGAGGGGTCTATAAACTGCAAGTTATGGAAAATAAGGGGTTTTTTTTTAGTTAATAAAGTCAATATAGTGGAACATCTTGGATCAGTATAACCATCTGAGGTTCAAGTAGAAGTTGGAAGAAGGGTTTAATTTTTTAACAATCGTATTAAGATAATTTACATGCCCATAAAATTGACCTGTTTTAAATGTAAGTTTATGATTTTGACTAAGTTTATGGAGTTGTACAATTCCTCACCACAATCCCTCTCATCCCCTACTCCGATCCCAGCCCGGGTGACCACTGATCTGCTTTGTCTCTAAAGATTTATCTTTGGTGGACAGTTCATATATAAATGGAACCATACAGCATTACATCTTTTGGGTCTGGCTTCTTTCACTAAGCATAATGTTTTTGAGGTTTATCCACAGAACATGTAGCGAGCAGCCCATTCTTTTTTATTGCTGCAGAGTATTCCATTGTGTGGATGTACCTCATTTTGTTTATCCAGTAACGAAGGAATTAAATTTTAAGTAGGTGTGTTTTAAGACAAAAATCGTTTTAGAATGAAGTGAGAAAGGACTTAGTGATGACAGCTAAACTGGAGATGTCTGTTAAAGGAGAGACCTTAAAGAGATTTGTCTCTTAGGCCTGTGTTTCCCTCGTGGCCCAAGAGCAGTGTCATCCTGCCACGACTAGTTCTTAATGTGGATCAAGTGGGCTGTACACTCCTGAGCCAGACTGGGCCTCTGATACTACTCAGGGCTTCTTGGAGAGGAGCAATTATATGTTTAGGGGCAGAGATAAGAGTGGGCCTAGAATATTTTGTTGCCAGAAAACAAAGATGCTTTAAGAAAATGTCCAAGCCAGTACTGAGAGGGCAAAGCATCCAGTTTAATGAGGCTCCCATTGGCCAGGCTGTGACAATTTCATCAATAAAGAAGCACTAAGTATAGCTAGGTGGAACAGGTTCAATCTATCCATAAAACCTCAAGTGTGATACTCAAAAAGGTAATATTAAGTATATATGGAGTTGTATTTCAGGAAGAGTGGATGGGATGTACTTCAAGTTTCATCATTTAGTAAAAAGTAGCAGCATGTTGACATAAAAATGGACATCACCTCTCCCATTCAATACGTCTATTTATAAAGTAGACATGGATACAAAAGCCTGGCCTCCTAGCCCCACCCCAGATAAATCTATGCCTTACTCCCTTACTTCCTCAGCTCTCTGCTCAAATGTCATTTATCTGAGCTCATTCCTGACCCTCCAACATAAAGCAGCCATCCTGATTTCCCATCCCTCTTTGGGATATTTTCTGATGCCTCTTCTGGAAACCAGAACTGTGATGACATGCTAGTAAAGCATGCTTAAATTTTCAGTAAGACATACTGTGACAGAATCCTGAGTTACGAAATAATAGGTAAATAAAACAAAACAGTAATTTGTTGGGGGAGAGGTAATTACGTTTACTTATTTATTTTTTAATGGAGGTACTGGGGATTGAACCCAGGACCTCGTGAATGATAAGCACGTACTCTACCACTGAGCTATACCCTCCTCCCCAAAACAAAACAGTAATTTGGACCTCAAGGGTGCCCTTAACACCAACTATTTTCCCCTAGTCCATTCAATCTCCTTAAAGACTAATTTATCCCAGTGTTCCACAGCAGAACTATTTACAATAGTCAAGACATGGAAGCAACATAAGTGTCCATCAACAGATGACTGGATAAAGAAGTTGTGGTATACATATACAACAGAAAACTACTCAGCCATGAAAAAGAATGAAATAATGCCATTTGCAGCAACATGGATGGACCTAGAGACTATCATATGAAGTGAAGGCAGAGAAAGACAAATATGGTATCACTTACATGTGACATCCACAAAAATGACACAAATGAACTTATTTACAAAACAGAAACAGACTCACAGACATAAAAAACCTATGGTTACCAAAGGGGAAAGTGGGGAGGGATAAATTAGGAGTTTGGGATTAGCAGATACAAACTACTATACACAAATTAGATAAACAACAAGATCCTACTATATAGCACAGGGAACTATATTCAACAGATTGTAATAACCTATAGTGAAAAAAATTTTTTTAATATATATATACATATGTGTATGTGTGTGTATAAATGAACCACTCCATTGTATACCAGAAACTAATACCACATTGTAAACCAACTATACTTCATTAAATCAAAAAAAAAAAAAAAAAAAACTAATGCATAAGATCTCAAGCCTCCAATCCCTTTTTCTCCAGCTTTTCTCTCAGCTGATAACCTTGAAAACAGAAGCAATCAGGAAAGAACTTCCACAAGTTCCCTCCCTCACATACACCTGCCTGCCAGCCCTGCCCTCGCTGTTTGCCTTCTTCCTGTCACTTGCTCCTTGGTCACTCCCTCTACTTGTGCACCAGATCCCATCTCTTCCTGCCTCCTTGAGGGCAATGCTCCAGCAAGACCCTCTCTCAACTGCAGCATCAAACTGTCCTTTCCCAGATCACCCCCGTCAGAATACAAAACAAGCTTTAAAAACACAACTCTTTACCCTGTTTGTCCCCTTCTATAATAGCCTCATTCTCTGATCCCCTTTGCAATAAGCAAAATTTCTGGAGTTACCTATACTCTGGCTCTAATCTCTCTCCCTCCATTCTCTCTTTCTTCTGGTATTCCCCTTGTGCACATGTTAACACACCTTTTGCAACTGTCTCACAGTTCTTAGATACCCTGTACCCTTTTTCTTTTATTTCTTTTTCTCTTTACCTTTCAGTTTGGGACGTTTCCACTGACAGATCTTCAAGTTCAACAATTCTTTTCTCAGCCGTGCTTTCCCTACTGATGAGCCCATCAAAGGCATTCATTTCTGTTTTTATTTCTGGCATTTCTTTTTGATTCTTTGAGTTTCCATCTTTTGCTTATACTACCCTTCTGTTCTTGCACGTTGTCCACTTTTTCCGTCAGAGATCTTAGCATGTTAATCATAGTTATTTTAAATTCCCAGTGTGATAATTCTAAAATCTCTGCCCTATCTGAGTCTGATTCTGGTGCTTGCTTTATGTCTTCAGACTGTTTTCCCCTGCCTCTTAGCATCCCTGTGATTTTTTTTTTTACTGAAAGTTGGATATGAGGTACTGGGTAATAGGAACTGAGATAAACAGGTTGTTAATGTGAGGCTTTATGTTTATGTGGCTAGCAGCTAGGCTGTGTTTTAATGTTTGCTGGAGGTGTCAGAGGCTTCAATTTCCTTCAGTGTCATTTATTTTTGTCTCCCCTGTTGTCTCTGGATTTCCCTAGAAACTCCTTCTTAAAATAGAGGCTGTGACTTGCAACTTTTTCAAAAGCTGTAATCCATTGCTATGATACTGGAACCCTATAGATGTTAAGGTATTAGGGAGAGGCATTCTATAATCTTGTCATTAAATCTGTTTTACTTTACTGGGCTAGAATCTCTGGGCTGAGACCTACAGAAGTTTCTTAGCCTTTCTTTTTCCCCCCTCTTATGTGAGACAGGAAGGCTAAAGGGGGCTCCAGCCATTCAGCTGTCCTTCCTTGAGGTCACAGAGGACTCCAGCAAAGTAGTTTTCCCTGAGGGCAGGCTTCTGCCATGGAAACAGAAAGCTCTGGGTGTATTTCAGGATGGCCACTTCCCGGCTCCCCTCTGCACAAGGCGGTTTCTCTGCCATCTTCCCAGTGAGAACCTGACAGAGCTCCTGAAAGTAAAACCCCTCAGACTAGCTCCCAGGAATTTTTTTTTTTTAAGTTGTAATAACATTGGATACTTGTTGCAGATTGCTCTCTGGAGTTTTAAACTCTCAAGTGAGTCCACATTCAGCCCCCTAGCAATTCATTTAAATCCTGATTATTGACTCCAGCAGCTTCTACCTTGGGTGAACTAATTTGTATTTTCTGCATTCTCCTGCCTTTCTAGTTTTTGTGGACGTTTGCCCTGTGACCTCAATAATCTGTTGGATCTAAGAAAGTTAATTTTCAGTTTGTTCACTTTTTTCTTGTCGTAAGGATGCCCCATTCGTTCTCAAACACTCCAGACTTTCACCTCCCCTCCACTGAAACAGCACTTGTCAAAGTCACCAACGACCTCTACAGTGATTGCCAAGTCACTTCTTAGAGCTCATATTACTTGACTTATTTGCAGTATCTGACACAGCTGACCACTCCTTCTTTCAAATCTGAAGTGGCTTCCATGATATCACACTTTGCTGGTTTTCTTACCTTACTGGCCACACTCAGTCTCCTTTGCTAGTTCCTTCTCATCCCCTGAGTTCTTAACATTTAAAAGTGTCCCAAAATTCAGTCTTTGGACCTCCTCTCATAAAACTGACTCTCTTCGTAATTTCATCCAGTCTGATGGCTTTACATACCATCTATTCA
Organism: Camelus bactrianus; assembly: GCF_048773025.1. Classification (NCBI taxonomy): domain Eukaryota; kingdom Metazoa; phylum Chordata; class Mammalia; order Artiodactyla; family Camelidae; genus Camelus; species Camelus bactrianus. Next base: position 101,063,529 of record NC_133541.1, on the reverse strand, counting down.
TTGACTCCCATATGTGAATCTCCAGCCCAAATCTGTCCCTTGAACTCGACTAGAATATCCAACTGCCTACAACATCTGCATTGAGACAACTATCAGACGTCTCAAAGTCACCGATCTACAACTAAAGTCCTGCTCTTCGTTGGCCAGTCAGTGCTACCTATTGGTTTCTCCATCTCAACTACTCAAGAAGACCTAGAAATCAACTCTGATGCCTCACTTTCTCACATTATACATCCAATCTGTCAGCAAATCCTATTAGTTTTACCTTCAAGGAAAGTGCAGAATCTGACCATTTCTCAAGATTCCAAGTGCTGGCCCACTGGTCCACGCCACCTGCACTTCTCACCTGAGTTACTGCAGCAGTCTCCTAACTGATCTGTTTCTGCCCTGGCTTCCCCTGCTCACCTAAATCATAAGTCAGACCCTATCACACTCCTGCTCAAAGCCCTCCAAAGGCTGCCATCTCAGGGTAAAAGCCAAAGTTCACCCAAGGCCCAGTGCAGTCTGCAGCACTCCCCACTCCCACCCCACCTTTCAAAATTTTCCCTTCCTCAGTTTGCCTAAGTCCTTACGGGCTACCAGGGAGCCTTCTAACATGCTCCAACCCCAAGAGCCTTTACCCCTGCTATTCCCTCTGCCTGGACTCCCTTCTCACAGGTGTCCACAGGTCTTCACTCCCGGGCTGCCAAGCCTTTGTTCAGGTGCCATCTTGATGAAGTCCCTTCCACTCTTTAATATTCCAGCACCACTCTGCCTCCTCTAGCTCCCTATTCCCTCTCTCAACTTCTCTCCAAAGCACTTATCTTCTGATAAACCATACAATTTGCTCAGTGTCTGTCTCCTTCCACCAGAATTTAAGTTCCAAAAGGACAGCGAGATTTATATGTTTTAATCACTGTTACACTCTCAGCACTTCGAAAAATAGTAAGGCTCATAGTGAGGTATTCAATAAATATTTGTTAAATGAGTGAATGAATACTAGGAAATACAGTAGGTTGCAAGAAATGGAATGGGATTGAGAATAAGACAATCACTTTTTAAATTGATATGCATTTGTGTTGTATTAATATTAGTTTAGTTTGTCAACTCAATGGGGAAAAAAAGAGCAAAGTAAGGAAAAGAAGTAACTGTGCTGACTTTCTACTTATCAACTTGGCATCAGAATCTCACTAAATTTTCAATGTGCACAATCTTCTCCAAAGCATCCTCTGGCTCAGAGACACATGGGACTACTTGGAGTGGTAAACATTCATGCTACCTGAATAACTGCAAAGTCTAGACTATGGTGCTGAAAGTTGATAATTATCATAAACAGCTTTCTGACCACAAACCCTCAACTTGGTCGGGTGGCCGATTTTTTTTTTAATTGAGCCAAAGTTCAGAGAACAGACGGTCTGGCTACTCTTATCAGTATTAGAGGGCACCCCAGTGTTACAATTCCTTGGTCTGTCTTAGTGGTTTCAGCTATAACTTCTTTTCTTTATTTCACTGGTTGCAGGCAAGTGCTACTCTCAGGAGTGACACTTTAATGTCACTTCATAATTGGACGTCAACTATGGTTCAAGAACAGTTTTAAGTGGCCTTACAGTTTTTGATAATACTGCTGTTCTCGCCTTGGTATCATTAAATGCTATTCTGCCTATCAAAGTGTATAACAGACTATAATGAAACACAATGAGGAAAATTAAAATTCCAGAAATGCACCTGCTCTGTAACAAAATACTACTCCTGTCATAACCAGTTTTTGCATTTGTAACGTGGGAATTGCTGCCACCTGCTGGTAGTGCTTATGACAAAGTTAATACTTGGACTTCCCAAAATAATAGTCCAAATTTTAAATTTTCCTTCTAACTCAGGAAACCACATGAATGGCTTTATGATTAGCATATATCTGATTAACTCTAATTTTCTCTTAACAACAACAAAAAATAAGTATATTAATGGATTTCTAATGTAAACTAGAACTCTCTACTACAGAAAAATGACCTTGCTGCCAGTGTTATATGTCTGGGAATATGGCTGCCAAGGGTTTTCTCCCTTATCCATCTCAACAGGAAGGGATGTAGACACGAGATGCTCACTCGCTGGGTTCAGCACTGAGCTGAGGTGGCAGGCTAATCCTCTCACACTAGTGCAGAGCCTTGTGAGTCCAGATGACCCATAAGTCTGATCAACTTGTCCAGTGCTTAATGATTTCCTCGTGAAGCTGAGTAGAAAAATGACCATAACAAACACAGAGCCTACAACTCCATGTACACCCAGTGTCTTTAGAAATAACTGATTTAAAGCAACCAAAAGACCAATCAGAAAAGAATTTCACTGATTTGCTGAGCCTGCTAGGATTAGGTAATCAGTCTCCAAGAAATGGTTTTTGGCTCCTGACCAATACAAATGCATCAAGATATAATGTTTATGCACTACTACTAATAAAAATATGATGGCCAAGGGGAGCCCAAGGAGACATGATGACTGCAAGTAATATGTGGTGTCCTGGATGGGATCCTGGAACAGATAAAGGTAATTAGGGAAAAACTAAGGAAATATGAATAAAGTATAGACTCTAGTTAATAATGTATCAATGTATCAATATTTGTTCATTAACTATGACAAATGTATCATACTAACATGTTAATAATAAGGAGATGGGTTTAGGGTGTATATGGGAACTTGCTGTACTATCTTTGCAATTTTCCTGTAAATCTAAAACTATTGTAAAACAAAAAGTTTACTTAAAAAAATGAATGGGACAAGATTCATCCCAATTGGTGAAGGCAGGCCCTGAAGTTAGTTCAATCCCAAGCTTAAAAAGTCACAAAACTTCTATATTGACTTCAAAAGTTATTCAGCAGGTTATTTTCATTTATCAGTTCTTGGTCCAAACCTTTCATATAAAATCAAGACATGCACCCTCTTCAAGCAGGTTTTGGCAAATTGCAAAGGGACCCTCTGCTCCTTCACTTCCACCAAAAGGACCCATAAGGTTCATGTCAATTTATGACAAATCTCAGACTATTTGTGAAAAAAGCCTTCATGAACTTAAGCTAGATACATAAAATTCTTTGTTCACTCATATATCTAGTTGATAAACCAATATTCCACAAACTCATTTATTTCACAGGTCTTATGGGGGGTTATCCCAATCTTATATTTTACTCAGAGACAGAAGTACTCTACCCAAAACTATACTATCTTAAAATTAGTTCATAACTCATGCCTCAAAAATAAAACTTGACAAGCCCTATTATTTTTGTGAAAATTGAGGGGTGAAGATTTTGTATGGGAAGATGAAACACAAAATTAAGGCTTCTCTCCTCCTTCCACTACCTCATCAACAAAATGTGCAACAGCCTAAAATAAAATAATCTCTAGCAAATATCAACTAGCCCTGAGCCAAACAGCTTCTGAGTGGCCACTAGAGAAAGATATGAGCTGAACTCCTATTCAGCCACTGAGAAGAGCCACTCTTCTCAAGCAGTACTGAATAATTGTCTTAATTTCCATTTCTAATCTTCAACTTATTCTTTAGGTTAACTTTAGTTCTTACATAAAGTGTGCTGAATCGAAGTCCATAAAACTATGTGGTTTAAACAAAACATAGGCCCTAAAATCTAAGTTCAGTCACAAGCCCAGGCAGAGGAGGAGGCACCATTCCATGCTTCTTTCTGCTCACTTTAAGAATATGTGTTATACACTGCATAGTTTTTAAATGTGATCAGTTGCCTTGGTGACAGAACACACAGCAGCAACTCTGCTCTCATTATAAGACAATTTTTAAATAATTTTTATTTTTAAGATTAAGCATCCTCATCAACAATCCAGAAACAGTCCGTGCTCTTCGGATACACACACATAAAACGGTTATAAGTGATTCCTCAATTTTCAATGACAAGGTAGGAAAAAAGAACATGTTCACACCTGCAACTGAAGTCCTCTGTCCTTTTTCCCCCAAAATCTTATTTTGCTACCAAGCCACTCACCAAACCATAAGGAAAGACAATTTTTTTAAAAGCCAACAAAACCCAGAAACAGGGATCTAGGTATCAAGCCAAAATTATCCCCCCAAACAGTGCTGTTGCAAAAAAAAAAAAAAAAAATGGATAGGAAGACAAATTTCCATAGCTCATTAGAGAAGAGCTTTAAAAAGAATTCAGAAAGTTAGGACGGGAACTATGGTGGTGTAGTGTTCAAAAAGCAAAGATAATGAAAGTTCAGCTGGTTTAGCTTGGGAATATATTAGGCTTTCTCCTATCTCAGCAGAGGAAATAAAAATATTAGCTGCTGGAGCTAATAGTAAAACTGTCCCTACCAATGAACGGTAGGGTGAGCGTCAACGGAGAGAAAGGAGAACAAAAGGTAGCAAAGACAAGTTGTTTTGAATCTAGGCTCTACTGCCTAGAAGACAGAGGAAAGCTGCATACGGCTGAAATTCCTCTGAGCCAGTACCAATAAACTATAGACTTGGCTCAAAACCAGTGGACTATATGCCACGAAGAAATATATCTGGTGACCCATACTGCTTATGGTATTAAAAATATTTTAATAATTATCTATAAATTTCTATTCTGAAAAGCAGTAGATCAAAATGACAGTGGGTCATCCAATCAGTGATAGAGCAAAGAGCTTCCTCCAAAGAAAACTAACGTAGCAGAAATTCAGGTTGGAAGGAATGTAACATGGAGTAAATGGGATCAGGCTCTCAGGACAGTTTAATAAGGCGCCTACCCACCCCAGCTATCAGGAGTATACTGAGGGAGCTCCCTTAGATGTCTTAGCGGGATGCTTCTTAGAATAAAAAGGTCTGTAAGTTTAACTCTTGACCCCTCTTCTCCTTACCTAAAGCTTGGGGAAGAAAATAAATATTTACTTTTTAACTATTCAAAGCTTCAGCACATTATAATATTTAATATTTTCTAGTTTCCATTTTCTGAACCTTTGGCTTAATATTTCCTCAATTATGTTACAATGAAAAATGTACGAATGTGCCTTAATCAGTAGTACCACATGAAAATATAAACTTTGTTCTTCCATATCTTCTGCCTAGGAAGAGTGAATGAATGGTACCCTAAATATCCTGCAAAGTTACTTTGTGTACTTGACAAAAGATTAGGGCAAACCATTCCACGTCCGTATCTTGAGCAGCAGGAGTTAACTAGTCTTCAACCTCATCTTCCCAAATATCTCCATTAACATCCACAGCATGGAACAACCTCGAAGCAGAAAATAAGGTACACTTTAATACACCTGATAGAAATGGAATAAAATTTCTTTCCTGTTTTCAAAAATACTTTCTGTACTCTTCTGATAACATCTTTGCATATCTTTCCCTCTTTAAACATTCCACTGGGGAGGGCTGAAATATGGGTCCCTCTGAATAAGCTGCCTTAAAGTTTATAAGAATAGCCCTTTTAGGATTCAGACAACTCTCCAGGGCCAAAGATAAACTATAATAGGAGATAGGTATCACAAAACTGATACTCAGTGTGGTACAATATCTGGAATAAGCCACAACTAGGATAGTCAGGCAACCTAGAACCTGAACTCCTTCAAAACACTGTAACTCTGTTACATGCTAACCACTCCGCTCTCTCCATCTTCACTTGCACTCTCCATCTGTAGAATGTTTTACAGTTGCCAATGTCTTTTTTCCTTCCCTTATGTTACTTAACATTTATGCAATTTTCAACACTATATTCCCAACGGTTCATGGGCAGAGCTTGCTTCTTCAATTTATCTTACAGTTTGATAACACCAATGATTGTAGGTACTCCACAGAGGCCTGTTAGCAAAGATTATCAACTGCTGCTGAAATTGGAGCTGCTGGAGAATAGGCTATTCATACTGTGTCAAGGCATCACCCTACAGACCACTTACTAATGACAAAAAGAAAACTTACTTTTACAATGGAGCAAATGATAGAACTGAGCATCATACCAACAGCAGAAAGCCTGACACTATGGATCTGATGTGATACTATATGAAGTACATCACCCTTCATTAAGTATTCATGCCAAAAATGCTACTCTAAATCTAGTCAAACTTCAGTCCAGATTTAACTTCCACTGACAGGAAACAGAAAGGATACAGAAGAAAACTAAAAGACTCCATGGAGAACCAAAATCCAGAAGGTAAGAGGTTATAGAGGGTAACAGCCTGGACTCTTCAAAGTCAATGTTCCCCCCTAACACATACAAAGAAAAAGTGGACAAAACTTTTCTCTATTAAACTAAAGAGACGGAATCAAAGAAAATGGTTGAACTCAATTAGATTCTGGTTCAATAAAACAGGTTTAAAAGATATTTTTAGGGATAATGGAGAAGCTTTAAGTATTTTATTAGATGATAGTATGCCATCACTGTCAAACTTTTTAAAGCATTTTGTTATGTAGAAGAATTTTCTTATCTTAGGAAAGACCTGTGGAAATATACAGAGAAGAAGCATCTTATCTCCAGCTTAGGGTCAAATAGTTCAGCAATAATTTAGTAAACAAATACGGCAAAATATTACCGATTGTTCATTTGGGTGGAAGGTATCCTACTAATCATAGTCCTATCCTTTCAACTCTTCTCTACGTTTGGAAATTTTCACTATAAAAAGTTGAGGAGGATAAGAAATAAAATTCCCAGATAGTATATTTTCATCATAAAACTCATTTTCAAGAAAGTCTCATATATAGGGGAAAATACATAAGAGAATTCTCTAAATAGTCAGAGTACTTAAGTAAAATTAACTGGACTCATGGTCTGCAAATCAAGTACCAAAAATTGCTACCGAGACTAGGGGTTTTGTGTGTACATACCGGTTAAAACATGGGGAAGCAGGATCAGTGAAATGTTTATAAGGGTTTGCTCTAGAGAGCGAACCCATACAAATCCAGCAGAAATACTGCATACAGCCAGTACATGTCATCTTGTTACATCCGTCTAATTTCTGGTGGGAGAGATAGAAAGAGAAATGCACATGCCAAAATGCTACGGTACAACATTCTCCTAGTCTTCCCCACTTTCCAGTGCAGGGTTGAGATGTACAGATGACACACTGATAACTGTTGAAATCTAATTCTTTTTCATTACAAGTAAAACACAGAAAATACTTAGCAGGTGTTCCTACAACTAGATACTTAGCAAAATCCCTTCTGATGAACAGTAGACCCAAGACAAACACGTACACTGTAAGTGAAACATGTAATTAGATTAATATTAAAACGTTTGGGTTTAATACATGGGATTTTATATTCTCTACATAAATCTAACTAAACAGTACCAAGTCCCCCACTCTATCACAGAGCTGAGGCATGTCAGAAGTGGTTAAACAGAATGCCCATGTCCTTAACGGAGTAACAGGCATCACTACCAGGGCCAATTCAGACATAACGGGTTGGAACAATAAATTAAACGCAAAGATACATTTTGATTTTAAAATATATTAAGATTTTTGTCAAGAAGCAATAGATTTATCTATCTTGACTCAGATTGATGGGAAAATTCTCTATTTCTTAAGTAGGTACTTGTTAAATAAGTGTGCTAAATTCTAGGATAAACAGTTCTGAGAAGTCAGGCTTGAGGTTTTTTGGGTTTTGTTTTTTTTTTTAACTCACACAGATGAGTTAAGAGTTGATTGTAGCTCTAGTATGGCCTCCTCATAACCCATTCAATTTTGAGATGGCTATAATGTGAGAACAATTGTCACTGTACGAAAGCACTTTGAAAAGGGAGGTCTACATACATTTAAGGTCAATACCAGTATTTCCAGTAAACTTGCAACTTCCAAGTAAGAAGGTTTAATAAATACCAAAGTGTGTTTTCTTCATTAGTCACAAAATCAAAAGGTTTCTTGAGGAAATTATAACACGCTTGCAAGTAGGTTTGCCTCCAAGTCTGTCCCCAAACCTTTACCTCGATAGGAGTCCCACAGCACGGGCAGCTCTTTGAGTTCTTTTCTAGCCACTCCTTACTTTCCATCTCTTCCAGTGCCTTCTGAATCACCCTCTTACCATATCTCTGTTCCAAAAATCTTTTATTGGCCTCATCTGCTTGCAGGTACTCATTTCGTAAGTCTATTAATTTCTCTAGAAAGTGAAACGGAAAATTAACTTTCATACAACTTTGTAATGCTGATTAAAACCATTAAAAATGGCCATAACCTTTGACTACTCAATAATGTTATTTCTGGGACTCCATCATAAGAAATTAACCCAGAGAAAAGTTTATATGCACAGAGATGCATGTAACAATGGCAAACAAATTAAATGTCCAAGGGAATAATTATGTGTGAAAGAGCCACTTAATGACATTAATATTTAGTTATTAGGATGGTTATAACTCAATTAAAATACTCATTACAGAATCCAGAAAAATTTTGCACATTTAGGTTGTAAGTAGGTAAAAATTACACATGCACAAATGACAGAGAATGAAAAGGAATCAAAAGCTGGACTTGTTACAGGTGACAGAATAATAGCTTATATTTTTCCTTTGATCTTCACTTATGAATGTTGGTATGTTTGTGCAACTAGTAGTATACAGTGAAAGATTAACTTCTCTAAATGATACAAAGGGTGGAACAGAGCTGATTTTCCATGAAGTCAGCATCATTCACCATTTGATAACAAGACCTACCAAATTAAACAACAGCACCTTCGGCTTAAGGGCAAAGACCAATTGTTCAATACTCCATGCTAAAAAAAGCCAGTGAATAAAACTGACCACCTGCATGTACTGAAAAACTCCTCCTGTCAACTTTTCCCCTTGACACTCTTCAATCTGGTTTCTACTGCTTTATCACTTAACTCAAATGGAATGGGCAGCCATTCTCAAAGGCTTTATTTATAGACAAAGGCTTTTGCTCACAAAATTACCTTAATTTTTCAACACAACTAATTAAAGACCTCCCTCAACAATGTTCTAGTTATTTTATTAATTTACTCTCCTCATATTATTTAGAGTTTTGTTTCCCTTTTGATGCAGTGGACATCTTCTGAGGCAGAACTCTATCTGCACTTTTCCTTCACCTGTGAATCCTTTCTCTGTTTTGTTCATTCCCATGGCTTCATCACTTCTACTTAGATGTAGTAGACATGTATTCTGTTTATCCTGTCACTTTTGTCCCCTCTGCTAATTTAAAGCATTTTTTGTGTTCCTAGACATCTTAAGGACAAAGGTTACTGCTTTTATGCTCTCCAAACAATAAAACTATTAGTATATCATATATTTCATATGGTCATATCCAATACAGAGATATAGACAGAGACTGCTAATTTTGCTGAAGCTCCCAAGCCTATCTTCAATTTCTTCCTCAAATATTGTGAAACATCTGAAATGTACTTCAGCCTCTCAATGATAAGGATACAGAGGTCTAAAGTAAAAGCTTATACTCTGGTGAGTTCCCCATCCCAGCTGCCTATGGACTATAAGACCTGCTCTAGGCAACTGGAAGTACTGTATTTACTCATTCTCCTCTCAGGGTACTTTCTTGGAGATAATGACACTCTGCTAACCATTAGTAACTATAGTAATACTGGTATTAACACTTACCATTTTGCATTTTACATGCATTTTACATCCATTCTCAAACCATCTACGGTGAAGGACCAATTTTTTTCCCCCACCCTGTCAAGGACCAATACTTTTGGAAATATAATCAAATGAATTATTAGAAAAATGAAAGTAATGCGACAATGAATATATATATATATGTTCATGTATAATTGAAAAATTGTGCTCTACACTGGAATTTGACACATTGTAAAATGATTATAAATCAATAAAAAATGTTAAAAAAAAGAAAAAAGAAAAATGAAAGTAAGCTTAAATTTTTATTAGATCTGATATAAAATTACTCTCTGAAATCATTATTAAAGTTTCAAACACTGACTCTCAGTTCCTGTATTTATCTTGTCACAGACCACTATAACAAGTATAACAACTTTAAATAGCACTCCAACAGGTCATCTGAACCTTACAACAACCTTAAAAAGTAGCTATTGTTATCATCCTTGTTAGTGTGAGAAAGACTACGTCACCAAAGTTTAGTTATATTGATGAAGAGGGCCTGATTTCTCAATCCTTATCTAGGTCAGAAATGGCTAACAGGTTTCACCTCCTGTGCCTACCTTAAGAGAGGGTGGCTTTCACTCTTTTTTAATTAAAAAAATTTTTTTATTGAAGTGTAGTTGATTTACAATGTTAGTTTCAGTTGTACAGCAAAGTGATTCAGTTATATATATATATATTTTTTCTTTTCAGATTCTTTTCCATTATATGTGATTACAAGAAATTGAATATAGTTTCGTGTACTATACAAGGACCTGTGTAGGTTCTTGTTTATTTCATATACAATGTGTGTCTATTAATCCCCACAGAGGATGGCTTTCTGAAGTGCTCTGTTGAGGAAGATTCTGAGGCCTCCCTGGGCTCAAGGAGAAAGCACCTGATGATTGATCAGACATGTGTACCATGGAAACGAGTGACAGCTTAGACGCTATGATTTGCCAACCACGATCTACCTTATTCCTTATTCATAGATGGAAATTACCTTGTCATCCCTTCCCTGGAATGCACCCCCTTGATATGTGCATGGCTTGTTTCCTGCCTTCCTTCAAGTCTTTACTCAAACCACTTTGCCAGCGAGGTCTCCCCCTGGTTTTTCTAAATAAAATCCCAAGCCTCTACCCTTTCAGAACATTTTATATCCTGTCCTTGTTATATTTTTTTTCTCTACAGCATTTACCATCATCTAATATTCTTACTTATTTTGTTTGCCTATCTCTCCAATTAGAATATAAGTCCCATGAGGCTGTTTAGTCCCTGCTATGTCTCCAGAACCTAGGACAGTAACTGACAAAAATATCTGTTGAACAAACACTTCCAAGTTGAAGGACTGAAATTATAGGCTTTTTTAGGGGGGTGGGGGGGCACTGGGAGACTGAGGTCACACGGTTACAACTTACCTGCAGTCACCTTACATGGAGACACCCCATGGTAGGTCAGTCTGCACAAAGTACAGAAGGCAAAATTGCAGCTGGAGCAGATGCCCATTGTGCAGCCAGGCTCCTGCATCACAGGCAACTGGCAGCATGGGCGCGGGCAGTAAACCACATCTGCCATCAGGTCCAAGGTGGACTGGAGGAGAAGGCGGTCGTAACGGGCAAATAACTCTGCTTCCACTAGCTCTTTGACCTGAAGTTAAAAATATAAGATACCACAGGTTTGATGATTTCCCAACGAGTCCTAACCCTGAGGAGATCCTTAGGATGCTGGTGTAAACCAGATGCACATAAATTAAAACACTCTACCTTACTTCAAAATCAAACCCAGGAGGGGAAGTCTGTATCTTCCCTGAGATGACATGATCACATGAGCCTACCATTTATCAAAACAAAGCAAACTGTACACTTTAAATGAGTACATTTATGCTTTAATAAAGCTGATTAAAAAAAAAAAAAAAAGAAACCAAGCAGGCTGTCTTTAAAGTCTGTAAACATTTGGTTAACCATTCCAAGGGATAAACCCTTCAGATTCAACCTCACACAAAGATAAGGTAGTAACTCCCCCATCTAGCAGATATACAGAGTAAATCACCAGAACTACTTAATTTTTTTAACACTCATCCTGGCCAAGGACCGCCCATTTCAAAGCCAGCAAAGGAATCATTTACATTTGCTTAACAGGGAAAGTTAAGACCATGGCATTCTTGATGGATACAATGAAACACCTTGTGGGCTGGCTCCAAGGCTTCAGACCGCCCTGATGAGCCTTATCAAGGAAGTTCCTGAGGTGTCTCCTTTTGTGAAAGAGAATTAGGGGGCAGCACAATAAAAAGTTACCTGACCAGGAGTGGCCACTGAAGGGCACTTGGGTTCTGGGCAGTTGAGGCATTGAACTTGGCCATCTCTGATCTGGATTTCAAAGTAGTCCTTGAGACAGGCTTTGCAGTACACGTGCCTGCACTCCAAGAAGTACATGCATTCACTACCTAGCTTCTCACAGAAACAGATATTGCACAGGAACAATTTACTATTAAAGCATTTTATCTGCTGAGCTTGATCAAAGTCCAAGATCTCCTGGATCAGACTCGACAACGACTCCACATCCTGCACAGCTCTCTCGTCCACAACTTCCTCTTGGTCTTCATCAGATCCGGCAGCTCCTCCAAAATCTAGTTCTGTGTTGGGAGAGGCCTGAGCCATCCTTCTCTGCACTTTTTTCTGAGAACCCATCTTGAGTTCCAAAGGAGAGACAATATTCAAGTACGCTAAGGTCTCTTCCTTAAGAAACTGCATCCAGGCAAATAGTACCACGCTGCCACGGTGTTCTTCCCACAGGTTGTCTAAGTGCTTGCAGAGAGCAGACAGCTAGGAAAAAACACATGAGGATGCTGATGAGTTTGGAAAGATGATGATGCTGTCAACTCCTGATTTCCCTTGAAATCTTTTTAACTTTTAAATTAGGCTTTTACACTTCCTAACATGATTTTTTTTACTGCTGTGTTAAACTGTGCTGCAAAACAGCACCAGTGCTCTAATCTGAGCACTTCTTAAAATACTCAGCAACATGAGCCACAGTAAAGCACAAAGTCAGAAGATAAAAGTACCATGAAAACAACAGAAATGGCAAGACTCCACCAGATGCAGAATTAGCTTTACATATGAGCCACTGAAATGAAGGACTTTTCTATTCTTTATTTTTCTCCGTTTCAGCGTTGCTATCTATCTCATGTAGGAGAAGAGATCTAGTTCTGAAATGAACCATTTCTATTCCTTTGGAGTCCTAGCCCTGTAGGTACTCTGCAATAATGACTAGGAAAATAATACTTTAAAAATACCCTCCAAGTTTTAAAGTTAATTCTTTCAGTCCTAGCAAGAAGCCAACTTGTGTGAAAGAATCACAAACAGAATCTAACCTCAGGGTCCTTGTTATTCAGATTTACAAGCTGATTTTAACTAAGCAATCCGGGCTTACGCCAGATCCTGACTAACAGAGGAAGGCAGACCGAGCCTGAACCTGGACAAGATTACAAGCCCTCAACAATGGTTTGGCTGCCATAGGGAAGGCTTACATTTCCTAAGCTAAGGAACCAAAGTATTTCAACTTTTCCTCCTTAAAACCGGTCTGCTCAATTTGAAAGGCAAATATAAGAAGATTTGCCATTAGAAATGTGAAATACTTGTAAGTAGAGCTCAGGAATCATAAGCAGCTTTTCTTTTTAGGTAAACACCAAAAAATGAGCCTTCTAGATGCAAATAAATTTTGTAAATTTAAGTATCGAGTGAAAAAGGACCACATTCTCTCTTCCTTACACCGCAAACTGCTGCTCACTAAATCCTCTACGTACACAAACTTAAACACTTATTGACCAGTTCAAGATTAGACAACTGATGTTTTTCTACATTTGCATGAATATGCTTATATGATCCACCAGAAACATGCTGAAATCTGTAAAATGTAATAGATACTAAAAGGGAAGGCAGCTCCAAGGGTTTCTTGAGCCAACAAGTCCAACGAAGAAGCCATTCTCCTCCATCCTTTTCTTATCCAGCCCCTTCTCAAAAGAGGCATCTGGGATGTACATAAACGTACATCAAAAAGACTATAAAAATATTATAAGAGAAATAGTGTAAAATACTAGAAAACTAAACCCACTTCTATCCACCAACTCAGCTCAGTCAATACGGCAACTTCACTATCAACAGGTAAAATTGACAATGCCAAGGACTCAAGGCCCAGCAACAAACAAGAACTGAACCAAGGAACATAAGAGACTAATTAAAAATGTCAACCAGATGGGCAAAAATGTATCTGCAGACAGTCCTACGGTAATTTTAGCTGTGTAACATAAAATAATGAACAACCCTCTTCTCTCCACACCCCCAAAGCCAGCAGCAGGTGTATGCTATTTGGCTAGAATCTGTAATTACAACCACACACCCAGTTAATCTGTCCTTGTTTTGTGCAAGCACGTGTGTGTATGGGTACACGTGTGGACATGAAGTATCAGGAGCTCTCTGGAGAAATGGGACTATAAACATCTAAATAATTCAGTCAACTCTCGGTGATCTAAACATCAAACATCCTTTATATTCTTGGGCACATAATCCACTGTCTTGTATGTATTGTCTCTGGCACAGATACTAAAACATAAGGTAAAATTCCCTTTTATTCTACATGTATTATCCTTTTTAAAGTTTAATTTTGTTTTAAAACCGTAAGTTCAATTTTACAAAAGTACTCTCATCTAAAGATTAGACTCTCATCTAAAGATGAGTAGGGTGGAGAATGAAAATTACAAGATCAAAAAGGAAAAACTGACAAGCTGTTCCATGAGGTCAAGTAGCTCTGACAGCTTTTGTCTTAATACATCAGCCTATCAATCTTCATCCTGACTTCTAAAAAGCCGCTGCTATTGATCCATTATCTATCCCAGAATGCTTCATATTAGCTTCAAGTCATCTTCATGTCTCAATCAAGAGCTGAGGTTGTTACTAGAAAGGATCTCTAACCCAGAGGAAATGAAGGCTCATAATATAAGGTCTCAGTCCTTCATGAGACAGCTACAGTAACCATATGCATTTCTACTTGTGTGCGTTTACATCAGTGAGGCCAGTCAACAACTCTTTGTTATTAATATACAGGCCTTTAAAAATAAAAGCATTTTTATGTTTTCTGAGGAAATTTGTTTATTATAACTACATTAGCTCAATTTTAGTCCTGCTAATTATAATTAAATCTTTATTTTCAGGAATGGATAAGAAACTAAAAAAAAAAAAAAAAGAATAAATAAAAAGCAATAGCAACATCTAAGGAAAAAGAGAAAATGAGGAGGACGAGGACCTTAAAGTCTCCATTACAATCCAGACTAAATGGGAAAATAGCAAGACCAGAAAAGAAACAATATGCTTGATTAAAAATTACTCCTACGTAATTCATAATGATTAATCATTCTAATTATTGTCATTTCTTTCTGAAACACCAAACATTTTCAACTCATTAACATTAGGATTCTGTAGGCAACGGAAAAAAAAAATTACAAAATCAAAGCCGTTTGTTTTTCATGCACTGAATTCAAGATCACTGAGGTAGTCATCAATTAAAGATGATTTTTTAAGTTTCTAAAAATGGATAGGAGAAATTAAGTTTCGGGTCTAACCTGAGTTGGTGACAGCCATTTGCCACTAAGTGTGAATGAAGGTGGGGAGGAGGATGGATAATCTGGTGGCAGTTCAAAGTTCAGCACAAGTGGAGGCAGAAAGCAAATGGTGTATTCAAAGCCACTATTCTGGAGACACTCATTTGAATTGCCTGAACCAAAAACAAAGGTTAGAAAGGATCAGCTGGTCAGCACTTGAGTGTCCATTACTGTTGAGCAGTGCTCAAGAAAAACTTAACGCTTTAGCTGAGGGGATAAAATCCCTCCTCCAAAGCACTTTCTGTTCCCTAATTTTACTTCATAGCCGCCACCTTAAAAAAAAAAAATCCGTAAGCCCTTAAAAACTCTACTACGCACTATGAAATTTAAAACAAAGATACACAACTTATTCTTGGATACACTTTTGAGTATAATTCCTAACACGAATGAGCAAGTAATACACAATGTTTTCTTTTGTTGTTGTTTTACAGTAGATAATTAAAGACACAATCTAGAGAAAAGGACATTTATTTCTATCAAAGAGCCATGACCTACTTAGACTGGCATGTGCCAACTACCCATGAATCATAGAGAATTTGTGCCAATCCAGTGATCTCAGGCTTAAGGGCAAGATACAACACATAACACTCTCACAATCAAAGTTTCATTTTAAATTATCACACTTACTTTCTTTACTCAAAGCTTTTATAGTAGAAACATTCTGAGAAAGAATGCATCGATCTGAATGTTTGTATCAAAAGTAACAGTTTTTAATTTTTTTTCTGAAGCAAAAGGTCATAGAATAGCAGCATGTGTCATGTGTTTATGGTGGTTGAAATGATTCTGGAAACCGAATAGTATTAACAACCACTATGGTACTTTAAATCTTCCCAAGGGTTTTCACATGTATTATTTCATTTTCTCTTTTATTATCCCTATTTAACAGCCAATGACTCATGGCTGATGAACTGCTTGTTAGACGATTAGGATGCATGAAATATGCAGGATAATATCCCAATTCAGTGGTCAAAAAGGCGGAATCAAATTGAAAACTGTTTACCCCCAGTCCAATTTTCAACTACAACAGAAATATGCATTAAATCTGTAATACTACCATCTATCACTACTGCCTGTAAACACAAGATGATAAATAATTTAGGGTATGCTAAGAAATTGAGAATAACCTTTATTTAGAAAAACACGTTTAAGAGAATATTAACTAACCGCTCACAAATATCTTGAAATTTTGTGGTAAGTCCAAATAGATTCTG
The DNA here is from genome assembly GCF_048773025.1 of Camelus bactrianus. NCBI lineage: Eukaryota > Metazoa > Chordata > Mammalia > Artiodactyla > Camelidae > Camelus > Camelus bactrianus. The sequence goes on along the minus strand of NC_133541.1, from coordinate 101,047,138 downwards.
GTTTCTCCACCTTGGACAGACTCTGCTTTTCTAAATTCGTCTCCATCATAAATACTTGCCAGGGCCAGCAATTCATCCTCCTGAGCTTCTCGGTCCTCTGACGACATTTAATTTTCTGGGAGTTGAAGATAATCATTAAAAACAGTTAAGAACAGAAAAGGCAGAGTTTGGAAAAGACTAGTGGCACTCTCCTCCCCCCAATTCCCCCCCAAAAAGAAAGTTCCTCACCTACAACTGTAAAGAACTAATCAGTATTCTCACTTTTCCGTCAAACTAAAAACTAAGAAACTAAAAAAAGATATCTAGTATTCCGTAGCTCTGCAAGAGTAACAGCCTTTTTCAAAAAGGATGGCTGTGGTGCTTCTAATTGCCAACTTCATTAGTCACGGATGATTTAGGAATAAATGCATAATCAAAAACATTTTTTAAAAGGACAAATCACAAATTACTTTGACTTGCCTACTAAACCTAGCAAAGTGCCTTGCTACCAAAAGTTGTCAAAGTATATTTGATATACTACTTAAAAATAAATGAATTTTTTAAATCCACGGGAATCTCCAGGGCAGGTTTTCTCAACTTCAGCTACTGACATTTTGAAACAAACAATTCTTTGTTGTGGAAGGCAGTCCTGTGCATTACAGGATGTGTAACAGCATCCCTGGGTTCAACCTACTACATGCCAACAGTGTCCCTTTCCCTCAAGAGTTGTGACAATCAAAAATATCTCCAGATATTTAGCCAACTATCCCCTGCTGTGGAGGGGGAAGAAAACTGCTCCCAGTCGGGAACACCCTACCCTAGAGAATGTTACAGGGACAGGTATGATATCAGACAGATAACTGGGGAAGCAGCAAAATAACATTAAATTTTTGAAATAATGACAAATTCTGTCAAATCAATTTTAAGATTTACCATTATTTAGGTAACACCAACAACGAAAATATGCTGCATTTAAAGTATGAATCAATGCTCTTTAACTGCAGCAACTGAAGGATGCACCACAATATCAGATAATCTAAATGTGAAAAAATATGTAATGCAGATCTATGAAATAATACTTTAATAAAACAAAAACCAAATATTACCATTTTGTCAATTAAAATGTTGGACTATAACTGCATTTGCAAATATGTTCCCTCTCCAGAGAAATCTTTTTTTAAATTGAAATGCACAAAACTGAAACATAAGGACATGGTTTGTCACATTATAAAAGGTGACATGACAAAACTTTGACAAATTCATTTAAAATGATTCCATTTTCAAAAAGTAATTTTTTTCCCAGCAAATAATGGTTCTGCTTAAGCTGTGCTGTTATCTAAGACACAGTGATATATTCTATTTTAGGTCAGTTAGTACCTGTTAATAATAACCAGAAGAAAAGGATATTAGCACCGCAATCCGTATTTCAGCTCAGAGTTTGGAATTCATGCAAATCTCATTTATTCTCCAGCTGATGGAGGTGAGACTGCTGAAGCTGGATAAGAGGCCAAGATGTGGAACTCATACTAGATATACTATAGAAATCCTGCCATCTGCAGAAAAAAATACAAAAGATGGTGTTAAGACACGCTCCAGATTGAAATTCTGAATTTTCATTACCACCACTTAAATCAAACACATCCTAACACAGTCAATCCTAATCTACAGCTGCATGTTACTCTCCTAGCACAGCCTGAGCCATGTGGTTGAAGGGACAATTGCGTGTTCCCAGCAGTGAGAGTGCCTTCAGCCCTGGGAGGAGCTAAGGAGAAACACCAAGGACATATGAAAGGACAGCACACTGTGCCCCTAACAAACAACTTCCTGGTGTTGTTTTTGTTTTTGTTTTTCCTTTCCTGTTCTGCTTCCTCTACTCCTTCATTTCCTATCTTCCTCCAGTTTTTCCTCTCGCCTGCTAATGAATTAATCCTGCCAGGGACACTCAACATTAGGCTAATTTAAGCATGATAGCAAGATTTTTTTTTTTGTAGTTGATATATAGTATTATATAAATTACAGGTGTACAATATAGTGATTCACAATTTTTAAAGGTTATATTCTACTTATAGTTATTATAAAATATAGGCTATATTCTCCATGTTGTACAATATATCCCTGTAGCTGATTTTATACAAAATAGTTTGTATTTCTTAATCCCCATTGCCCCTCCCCCCTTTCCTCTCCCCAGTAGCAGGATATTTAAAAACAAAACAACAAAAGCAGTCACACACACACATGCATTTTTAAGTCATGGTCTACACGCTTTAGAATCAGGCTTCCTAACTGGGAATGAAGAAGGGGAGGGTAGTTCATAGATAGGTTTTGGAGAATCCTATCAACATCCTTAAATTATAGGCAAAAATATGATATAAAACCATAACTTTTAAACCAGATTCTCAGATGTGTGACTCCCAAGTAAGCTAAGAATGAAATACTTTTATTGAGCCCCTACTACTATGTACTGTATTGTCTTTTCACATTACCTTACTTAAACAATTTAACCACGTGCAGTATATGGTGATAATTTAATTAAGCTTTGTGTTTCTTCCTGTTTAAACACTATAAACGGGGTGAGATGAGTTTCTAGTTTCTAGTGTTAGGTTAGTGTTTCCCATCTAGTACGCATGTTAGAATCACCCAAGGAGCTGCTTTTTAAAATCTTAATAGCCAAGCCATACCCCAGAGCAATTAAATTAGGCATCAGCAGTTATGCAAGCTCTCCACCTGATTCTAATGCATAGCCAGGATTGAGAAGCTCTACCCCAAGCAGTGTGTGCCATCAGCAGCTCCTCATAATCTACCCCACCAGACTCCAGCTTCTGAAGCTGCCACCAGGTCCCAGTCCCTTAATTCAGGTTGCTGACCTAAATTTCCTTCTGATTCTATCCATTTAGCCTTTAAGATCCGCCTCCAAAGCTCCTATTCCAACTAGACGTCATGACTTTCTTTAAAACTCCAGCAAACTTTTTTTCTGTAACTTTCCTATGACACTGTCACCTCCCACCTTGCATTACAGTTCTTCCTCTGAACTTGCACTTCCTCTCCTACCAGACTGCATTAGTGACTTAAGGTGAGGATCAAGTCTTTTGCATCTGTGTATTTTGTTCTCAGAATCTAGCAGTACCTTGCGTTAGACACTGGAAAAAACTAGAACTAAACTGGGGTGAGATGCAGCGTGCTGAAATGGGGGACTAATCATAAGGCTCAGTGCCTACGCTGCCACATCCCACCAGAAGCAGTAGGTTGGGTAGGTCGTCACAATCACAGCAAGGAAAGTAACTTAGTGAGCTCTTACCGTGTGTTAGGCATTGCACTAAGCCCTTCAGATGCATTAACTCCTGTTCGTTTTCCACAACCCCATGAAGCAAGTCCTATTACTATTTCCACGACACACAGAAAAATGGCATCTTGCTTACCTAAGGTCACACAGCTAATATAGAACTAAACCTTGATGCAGACCACCCAGTTTCTTCACCTGGAACACAGGAACGAGAATAAACCCGGGGCCAGAAGACGAGAGAGAATTCAACTTTAACATTAGTTTGGTGCAAACCGGAAACCGCTACACCAGCGGGGGAAGCCCCTCCTCTGCCGGGTTCCCCTCGGGCCTGGGAAAACCCTACTCATTCTCCCAGGCCACACCGTGCGGGCTCCGGCCCTGGGGTCAGCACGCCGCTGCCGGTGTCTCCACCGCTCACCGCCGGGCCTGCTGAGTCGTTGTTTGCACGACTCACCTACAACTGCGGGCAGGCCCAAGCCCTGCTACCTACCCCGGCGGCTGGACACAGAGGGCGCTGTGCGGCTGTGCGAGGTGTGGGCCGACCCCGGGCGTCCCGAACGAGCAGGGCCCGGACCTTCCCTTTCCTCCTCTGAATGCCCGGAGGTCTTAGCCGGGCCGGGCTGGAGGCGCCCCGTCCCGGGTCTGGGGAGCTGAGGCCAGCTGAGCTGTCCCGGCCCGGCCGCCCTTCTCCGCCTCGCGCTCCCGGAGCGCTGTCCCCACCGTACCTTCCGACCGCCCCGCCGTGCCGGGCCCGAAAGTTCCGCCCTGCACCCTAGCTCTGGGTCCCCTCACCTCCACTCGCCGGCCCTGCCTGGAAACGCCCGGCTCAACCTGCGCACCGCCTCTTCCGTCTTCGAAGCTGTCAGCTGAGCCCGGCGGATCTGGCTGGTGCAGCCCCCGGCGTGAGAAAGGCTCTGCGCAGCCGCCGTGACCGCCCCTGCCCCTTGGCCGCCCCCCGCAGGTCAAAGGCGGCGCTGCAGGTGCGACCACCGTCACCCCTACCGCGGCCCTGCTACACTTAAGTTTCTGGAGAAGGTGATACAAATGCAGTTTCTGAGGGCCCCGTGCCTAGGGGGCGCCTTTCTGTAGCTCTGGGATAGGGCCCGGGAATTAGAATTTTTTACTAATCCCTAGAGGTGGTCATGAGACAGCGGTCTACCTGGGGCAGACACTCCTGTAACAGTCCCAGACCTGCTTCCCCCGTAGGCTAAGCCTCTTCTCCCTCCCGGGATCCCAACGACCGTCTCAGAAAAGCTGTCCATCTTTCTGACACCTCCACTATGAAGGCATTTACTCATTGTTTGCATTATAACAGTAATGACTACCAGGTTTATTGAGCAATTAGGATGCTTCAAACCCTGTGCTAAGTGCTTTATGTAAAATTTCTCTTTATCTTCACTATAACCTTATTATTTAGGTACTGTTTGTTATTCCCACTTCATAAATGAGAAAATTGAAACTTAGGTTCGAGAACTTACCAAAGGGTACATGATTATTAAGAGGCTGAATAGAAATTAAAATTACATGCCCCAACCTCATGCCTTATGCAAAATTTAACTCAAAATGGATCAAAGACCTAAAAGTAAGAGTTAAAACTAAAAAACTCTTAGAATTGGAGTAAATCTTCATGAGCTTGGATTAAGGAAAAGTTCTTAGATATGACCAAAAGCACAAGAACAAAAGAAAAAGTAGATAAATTGGATTCATCAATATTAAAAACCTTTGTGCTTCAAAGGACACTGTCAACAAAGTAAAAAGACAATTCACAGAATAGGAGAACATATTTGCAAATCACATATCTGATAAAGGTTTAATATCCAGAATATTTAAAGAACTCCTACAACTCAACAACAGAAAGACCAATAATACCTCAGTTTTAAAATAAGCAAAGGATCTGAATAGACATTTCTCAAAAAAGAGATATACAAATGGTCAGTAAGCATGTGAAAAAATGCTCAACATCATTATTGTCATTAGGGAAATGCAAATCATGGGTGAGTTGTATTCCATTATATATATATATATGTATATATATATATATGCTGCATCTTCATTATCTATTCAATTATTGATGCACACTTAGGATGCTTCCATATCTTGGCAATTATAAATAATGTTGCTGTTAATAGTAGGGTGTATATATCTTTTTGAATTAATTCTTGTTTTGTGGTTGGCTCTATTCCTTTGATAACTATGTAAGTTTAAAAAGCTAAAGCTCTAAAGGGTTCTCAGAAACAATGAACAGTACATATATGTAAATTAAAAAATGTATGTGCAGTAAAAAAAAATGATCAAGCTATGAAAGACATGGAAGAAACTTAAAAGACATATTACTAAGTGAAAGAAGCCAGTCTGAAAAGGCTACAAACTGTATGATTCCAACCAAATGACATTCTGCAAAAGGCACAGCTACAGACACAATAAAAAGATCATGGTTTCCAGGGGTTTGAGGAGAGGGAGGGAGGGAGGGAGGGATGAACAGATGAAGCACAAGGGATTTTTTAGGGCAATGAAATTATTCTGTATGATACTATAGTGGCTACATGTCATTATGCCTTTGTCAAAACCCATAGAATATATAACATCACGAGTGAACCCTAATGTAAACTATGGACTTTGGTTGATAATAATGTGCCCATGTTGGTTCATCGATTCTACCAAATAAGCCACACTGATGAGGGATGTGGAGGGGAGGGGAGGGCTTTGTGCAAATTCTCGGTATTTCCTGCTCAATTCTGTTGTGAACCTGAAACTGCTCTAAGAAGAGTCACTTCACACTCACTAGGACTGCTATAATAAAAAGAAAAATTAAAGAGAAAAAAATAAGCTCATAGATACAGTGAACAGTTTGGTGGTTGCCAGAGGTTGGGGGGAGGGGAAGCAAAATGGGTGGAGATACAAACTTTCAGTTATAAAATAAATAGGTCAAGGGAATGTTATGTGCACCATGGTGACTATAGTTAATAATACTCTATTGTATATTGAAAGTTGCTAAGAGAATAAATCTTAAAATTTTTCATCACAAGAAAAAAAAATCTATGTATGGTGACAGATGTTAACTAGACTTATTGTGGAAATCATTCCTCAATACATACAAGTATCAAATCATTATGTTGTATACATGAAACTAATATAATGTTGTATGTCAATTATACCTCAATAAAATGTTTTAAAAAGACAGATAGTAAGTGTTGGTGAAGATTTGGAGAAATTGGAACCCTCATATATTGCTTGTGGAAATGTAAAATGGTATAGCCACTTTGGAAAACACCTTGACGGTTCCTGAAAAAGTATCTTACAAGAAGACTCAGAAATTCTACTCCCAGGTGTCTATCCGAGAGAGTTGACAACACTTGTTTGCACAAAAACTTGTACACAAATACAGTTACATTTGTATATACTTATTGGTATGCAGTGTACACAGATGTACACTACAGCAGCAGTATTCACAATAGCCAAAAGGTACAAACAACCTAAATGTCCACCAATGGATGAATGGATAAACAAAATGTGATATGTCCATACAATGAAATATTACTCAGCTATAAAAAGGAATGAAGTACTAATAACATGCTACAACATGGATGACCCTTGAAAACATTATGCTGAGTGAAAGGAGTCAGACACAAAAGGCCACATACTACATGATTCCATATCTATGAAATGTCCTGAACAAGCAAATCCCTAGGGACAGAAAGTAGATTAGTGGCTGCCAGGCGCTCGGGCAAGAGGGAATGGGAAGTGATTGCTAATGGGTATGGAGGTTCTTTGGGAGGATAAGAATATTGTGGAACCAGATGGTGGTGATGGTTGTTCAACTTTGTGAGTATATCAGACACCATTGGATTGTACACTTTTAAAGGGTGAATTTTATCTTATGTGAATTATATCTCAAGAAAAAAAATTTAGATACAAAGTACTATTCTCAGGACTTCAGTGGGATGCTGAAATGTTGGTTCCTACTCCTAGGAACCATCAAACTAATATGACCCTAACAATCTAATAAGCTCCTGTGTCTTCATCGTATACCTCTTCCCCCCAAAAAACAATTTGCAGAACTAGGCCTGTAACTAAAACCTATGACATTCTTAAGGTCTTAACCACTGCTGTCTCCCAAACATGATTGGCTTCATGGGCCAGCTAGCTATGCAGTCACACTGGACCCTGTGCTCTGGAGGGCCTCAGGCTAAGAAGACATAGAATCTTGAAATTCTTTTAGAAAAAAATTATTCTTGAAATAATTTTCAGAGGCTTTGCATTTTTATTTTGCACTGGGCTTTGTAAATTACGTTGCTGGTCCTGTACCTGGCAGAGAAGAAAAGCCAAGTGGGAAAACTGTGGCACTGGAAGGGCTTACCTGACTGCCACAGAAGGTACATTTTTGAAATGCAGATAATCAGTCCTAATTTTCTGTACTGTAAATCTTGACTGCTATGGAACAGAAACCTACCTACCCCTGTAATGGATACCAAAACCAGAACCGTACTCCTTAAAAATGCAAAGGAAGGAAGAAGAATCTCTGAAGCCATTCACTAATATCATGATTTATGTTTAGTCCAAGGAAATAAAACCAAGAGCAAAATGCATGGCAACTCTACTGCAGAGTGCTCCGAGCCGAGACCATGAACGCGACCAGAGACCTCCCAGGTGCAGAAAGGAAGGGAGCCAAAGAAACAGCTAGGGAACTTCTCACAAAGGCGGAGTGGGAGGTGAATTGTGACATCACATTGTGACCTCACGTCAGAGGTCACAGGATGGAGGGAATAGAAGAGAGAATTTCAAAGCATTGTCAATAATTTGGATGAAGGTTTAAAGAGGACTAAGCATTCAGAGTCCAGTTTGGAGGTCAGGATTGGATAAAGGGAGTTTTCTACTAAACTTTGTTTTTAAGACTCCATAAAAATAACAGATTTTTGTTGGTTTTACGTGCCTGGTTAGTCTTTTACATTGAGCTTTCACCACGTGCACAGCCCTCCACCGTGCTAAGCACTTTACATGATTTATCTCTTTTAAACACCCAGGACCCCATGACTGAGGCAATTTTATCTCCCCATTTCACAAATGAGGGAATTGAGGCGCTAAGAGGTGAAGTGATTTTTACCAGTGTTGTTCAGTGGTGACATATAGTATTAGGACAAATTCCTCATCAGCCTGACCCTCTCTTATAGTCTGCAAAAAATTAGGGTTTGTTGAAACCAATATACAGACAGAATAAAATTATTCTGGCTTTAAAAATGAAAAGGGACACAGAGTATAGGGAACCTCCTTGGTTGGGTTTATTTGTAGGGATTTGGTTGTTTTTGATGTAATGGAAATGTTTGTGCCAGTTATAAAATTCTGGTTTTTGAAGTGAAAAAAAAAAAAAGTGAATGAAGGGCCACAAATGGCAAAATATCCTTCTTTCTTATGGGTGAGTTGTATTCCACTACATGTATATATGCTGGACCTCCATTCTCTATTCAACTACTGATGTGCATTTAGGATGCTTCCATATCTTGGCAATTGTAAATAATGTTGCTGTTAATAGCAGGGTGTATGTATCTTTTTGAATTAATTCTTATTTTGTGGTTGGCTCTATTCCTTTGGTAACTATGTAAGTTTAAAAAGCTAAAGCTCTAAACGTTCTTGGAAACAATGAACAGTACATATATGTAAATTAAAAAATATCTGTGCAGTAAAATAAAATGATCTATCAAGCCATGAAAGACATAGAAGAAACTTAAAAGACATATTATGAAATGAAGGAAGCCAGTCTGAAAAGGCTACAAACTGTATGATTCCATCCAAATGACATTCTGCAAAAGGCACAGCTACAGAAACAATAAAAAGATCATGGTTTCCAGGGGTTTGGGGAGCGGGGGGGGGGATGAATAGATGGAGCACAAGGATTTTTAGGACAATGAAATTATTCTGTATGATATTATAGTGGTGGCTACGTGTCATTATGCATTTGTCAAAACCCACAGAATGTACAACATCAAGAGTGAACCCGAATATAAACTATGGACTTTGGTTGATAATAATGTGCCCAGGTTGGTTCATTGATTGTACCAAATATGCCACCCTGATGAGGGATGTGGAAGGTAGGGGAGTATGTATGTGTGGGTGGGGAGGGCTGTGTGCAAACTCTGTATTTTCTGCTCAATTCTGTTGTGAACCCAAAATTGCTCTAAAAGAATAAAGTCTATTAAAAAGAAAAAAAAAGAATGAAAAGGGACAGATATTAACTACTATATAGAAAATAGATAAACAACAAATTTCTTCTGTATAGCACAGGGAACTATATTCAATATCTTGTAGAAACTTGAAAAAGAATATGAAAAGGAATATATATATATATATACATATATGTATGACTGAAACATTACGCTGTACACCAGAAATTGACACAACATTATAAACTGACTGTATTTCAATTTAAATAAGTGAAAAGAGAAGGCCCTAGGGAAGTCAGGATTATGATTTATGACATAATGATAGGTGAGAGTGAGAATGCAGAGAGAGAGAGAGACCTAACTCCATACCCCACCCCAGGGACTCCAGATGATGGAGTCTAGGGCTAGGAGAGGATGGGGTGCGTAACCTACACCAGAGGTCAAGACCCAAGCCATTGGGTAGAGATGCAGCAGTGAATCATATAATACGTCTGGTCCTGTAGGGACCAGCAGGCTTTCCATCAGGACCTGCACTTGTTTCCATCCAGCACTGGCATCCAATGGTGTCCAGAGACTTTGCTGAGCTCATCCCACCAGCCCCAGGGCGGGAGGGGCAGCCTCCTTTTCAAAGGCCACTCACGAGCACCCCTGAAACAAGCCTTGACATATAGAGGGGCAGCAGTGTGGAACGGAAAGCCCTCCCCCAACTCTGGGACAGGACTGGACAGTGGTGAGTCCCACCCCAGTACAGAAGTATTACTGAATTCCTGCTGGTCTCCTGTTGTATTGGCTCACACTCTGTAGAACTCAAAAATTTTACTGCTATCACTGAGGAATCTGAAAAATTGGTGTTTCTTTAAAATTGGGGCTTCGTCCTCAAAAAAAAAACCTGAGAGCTACTACACTAAAGGTGTGATTATAAGCAATTAACGATTAGAACACTACTCATATCCCATGCCCCGCTACTAAGCTAAACCTGATAGCAACCCTATAACATATTACATCATCCTTATTTTAAAGTTAAAGAGACTGATCACAGAGAACTTAAGTGGCTTGCCACTGTCACATAGATGGTAAATTACAAAGCCAGTCTTTGAATCCAGGAAATTGGAGTCCTGAGCCCACATCATTTACCCTAATGCTCAGCTTAGATCAAGTTAACACTTCACTCAAGGAAAGTACTCAGTTAGGTCTGTAAGGAGAAATAGCCAGACCACCCATGTGGCCAGCTTCCCTGGTCAGTGCAGCTTAAACACCACCTCTGGTCATCCCAGGGTTATATAAAAAAGACACTCCTAAAAAGGCTTGTGGTGGCTGACAGTATAAAATGTTTTCTGTGCTTCTGATGCAAGGTAAAATTTGATTTACAATAATAGGCACAGAATGATCATGTTTATACTTGCAACCTGGCACTTTATTATTATTCCCCTGAATAACAGTGAACAGAGTTTTGTAACCCCAAGGTAACATGGCTCTGTAAGAAGGAAAGAGGGGTGAGATTTAGCAGCAGCTGCCATCATAAATCAGTGTGTGGTTGTTTCTCTCGGAGCTCGGAGCTCCAGGCTCAACTCCTGGCTGTCATAAACTTATAAAGGGAAGCCCCATGAGAATTTATGTAATGATGGGAAGACTCATTTTTCTTCCTGCAAGAACCTTTCTGAAGCAAGGTGAGAATTAGGCTGATTAGATTCTATGTGAAGAAAGAAAACCAAACCAATGGTTTAGAGGAAGGGAAAATGTGGGTCAACTTCAGTTACTTCCCTTGCCAAAAAAAAAAAAAAAGACCTTGTAAATGGAGAAGAATATGCTGAATTCCACCCAATAAATGAGTAAGTGGATGACTGAATAAATTAGTGAATGAGTGTGATCCCAGCTTCCTCTGGGGTGGTTCTTTCAGTGTGAGAACAGTTCGATCCTGGAGTTACCCAGAAATGCTGAATACGTAACAAGGCCAATCAACAGAGTCAGCCTCTGAATATTCATGCACAGATGATGCTCAAAGTCAATGTGTTTGATTTTTGTGTTTACTGATAGATTTTCCAATTCACTGTGTAAACCAAAATTCTAAAAATAAAAAAGAAGAGGAGAAGAGAAAACAGAAAAGAAATGTGTGCTGAGATCATACATTACTTCTGGGTAGAATTCCAGATAAAAATACTTATTCTAAAATTTTTGCATTGTTTACCTGAAAGTCAAATTTAACTGGGCATTGTTTTTATTTGTTAAATCTGGCAACCTACTTCTGTACTCATAACCCCACGTAGAAGAGAGTGCTGAAGATAGTACTGGGGAATATGCCCACAACTGGGAGTTTTTTTAAAGGAAGGAAAACCAAAGGAGGAAGGAAAGAAGGAGACAGAAGAGTCTGCAGAAAAATGGAGGAAGAACCGGGTGTGCACAGAGCTTCTGGGGAGCGGTGATACAGGCACGGAGGAGTGGTGGGGACCAGGAGGATGCTCAGTAAGAAAGGCCTGATGGCTGTAGAGTTTGGTCCTTACAAGGTTGTTGGTGCTTCTGAGAAGTTCTGTGTCAGTGGATCTCAGTGAGGTTGGGGTGGGAAGGGGTAGATGGCAGAACGACCTGTAGTGCATCAGAACTGAAATCTACATGTTGGAAGTCGCCCACAGCAGACCAGGGGGAGAGACACAATACATGTGAAACTCTTATCAACTCAGAATTTATCTGGTCCAGTTTTGGGAGCCATGTTGTGCTTACTAAAACATAAGATAAACTATAAGTCTTTTCTTGCATTTTTCCTGAAGATCGTAAAGGATCTCCATAGGTTACAACAATCCATTGGAAAGTCCCTATCTTCAATCTACTTCTTTCATATTCTCTGCTGTGCTCTAGGGTACCCTCCCCTGATAATTCCCTCAACCTTGTCCCCCCATCTATTTTTCCTTTTGTTATGTAGATCAATTAGGCCCCTTTTTCAAGCGAAGAGGCCCAATCAACTTTCCCAACCTGGTCTCAAATGACCTGAAAGATGAAGCCTTTTCAAAGAGAGGGAAACAGAGCTGGCAATTAGAAAATTCTCCTTGGCAGGCTGGGAGAGAGAAAAGTATGAATTTTCTGGCCCTGTCCCTGATATTTTGAAAAGCCTTTCAAGTGATTGTGCTATCTGGGCCCTTTTGAGAGATACCACTCTTAATCAAGATATAAACCTTTTTTCATTTTTTGAAAAGTTCTGTTTCTTGGCAAATCTCTCCCTTCAAAGTACGTCTTCTTTCTGCATGGGGCTCAGAAAGAGGTGCCATTGTGTGGGAGTGAACATCTGTTGTCTGTCCCAACAAAGACCACAAAGGGCTGTGCCAGGAGAAGGTGACCCGGAACATCTACTTGAGTCTCCCAGTCAAGGTTCCTGGCTAGACTGGCTCTAACTTCAACAAGGTTTTGCTAAAAAAAAAAAAAAAAAATTAAAAAGAGGCAGAACTTAGTCACCTCCCCAACCAAAATGATCTGGAGGATGAAGCTTCCCTGCTCTACCAAAGCTGCCTTGCTGGTTGTGACTGTGGCAGCTGCTGGGCAGATTCACAGAGGAACCCTGGGGTGGGCAGCCGTCCTGCAGGATATTCACAGTATGGGGCGTAACCTTAGCCTTCATCCAACGTGTCTGTGAATCCGCCAAGGGTCAGAGTCCCTCCCACCCCAGCTGGTATGACTCCTCAAGGTTCCTCAGGACCCCAGGGTTTTAAACAGATCCTCTGACTACCCTCCGCCTTCCCACTTCATCTCCCATCCCCTCCCTATAGCAACAGACCCAAGTGTGAGCAACCCCAAGGCAGGTGGTGAGCAAGGTCTGCAAGCACCAACCCCAAGTCTGCCCTCTTTTAAAAAATGTTTCAGTCTCAGCTATTTCTAATCTATTTCAGAGGACCTCTGCTCCTTCAAAGCTATTTTCAAAATTCAGGGTGATGAAGTCTTTCCAGACAAACTCCAGTTTCACCCTCTGACATATGGCTGCAAAAGATCAACAGACCCTGCAGCCAGAAAGGGGGAAAAATATGACTAAATGGGGACCTCACTCCCAGAGGTAACAGCCTTCAAAGAGTCTGATGCCTTGTTTGCTGGCTTTGGACTCGTAAAGGATTGTTTTAGCTTCATGCCCCTGGTGTGAGTAAAACAAACAACAATAATAAAACCATCTACAAAAGCCAAATTCAAACTTTTTCAGATCTGTGAATCCATTTTTGGCATCCCTGGTTCCCAGTCAAGGCCACACACACACACACACACACACACGCATCAATGCCCTTTCAAGAATATAAATGTTAACACATGTAGAATCAAGAATTCCGTAATTCCTCCTGTGGGCACTGGGTCACACTAGGTTTCCCATTAAGAGAAATGATTGTCATCTGGGTCCAGCTCTTCCCGTTGTGTTCCCCATGGCTCAGGAACACAGGCCTGGTGCTGTAGACATTTGTGAACGGCAGCCACCCACCTCCCTGCCTCAGTGCCTGTCTCTCCGCCTTTGGCCACCAGATGGCATTCTGAAAGCATTCTCAGCACCCTGGTTTCCTGCACCAAAGCTCCTCTGCATTACTCGCAACTGGCCCTCTTCCCTCCCTCTTCTCTGTTCCCTTACAATCCATTTCCCAGAATGCAGCTGCAGGGGCTTTCTGGAGGGTAAATCTGTGTGATCTTAGCCAAGTTACCCAGCCCTCTGTGCTAGGCTTCTTCACCCCCCTGGCATGGTTGTGAGGGTGGCCTGGGACGATGAAGTAAAGCACTCAGCTGCTGTTCTCCTCATCCTGCTCAGAGCCCTTCCAGAGCTCCCCATGGCCTTCAGGACAAGGTCCAAATCCTTAGCATGGGGCCCCAGGCCTTCATTATCTGGCAGCCCCTGCTGACATCCCCAGCGCACCTTCCAACCCCCGCTCCACAGACCCTCCTATAGGAATATAAGGAGCCAGCTCACCCACCTCCAGCCTCTGTCCATTCTGCTCCCTCCGCATGCTTTGCCACCCCCTCCCCCCACACACCCACCCTCCTGTGGCTCACTCCTCCATGTCCTTCAGGTTTATCCTCAAGCAGGAGCCCCCCAGGCCCCTGCCCCGGCCTGGACCACAGCCACTCCACTGGACCCACCTCTTTCATCCCCCTTCCACCGGAGACTGCAAGCCCCTTGGGGTCACTTTGTCCTGCTCACCGCCATGCACGTAGTAGGATGAGTGAGGGCCAGACCGTGAGACCCCTATGTGGCTGACCAGAGGGCAATGAGCTTCCCGCACGTCTCTGAGCTCCGAGGGGCTATTTGGCAGCTGGGAGCCTGGGGCCTGCTCTGGCTCCCCTCGAAGCACAGGCAGCACCAGACCCACACCCCAGCTTAGGGAGCCCTGGGAAATGAGCCTTGCTGGCCAAGAAGGCAGAGAAAAAAGTGAAGGGATCAATGCAAGACCGTTTTACCGTTTTCATTCAAGGTATAAAACCTGGAAAATAATCCAAGGTAAAAGCTAGTTGCACATAATGAGCGCTTTCTCTGTACCAGGTACTGTGCTGAGCCCTCGAGTACCATCTCATCAAATCCTTACCGTAAACTCTGAGACGGGGGTCAGCCACATTCTACAGAGAAGGAAACTGAGGCACAGAGAAGTCAGGTGACTTGTGCGATGTCTCCGAGCTAGTGAGTGTTCTGTCTGTGTGTCTCCAGCGCTATATTGTAGGAACTGCCCTGTGGATTCAGGACCCTTGCTGTGTTTCGACAGGCTTCAGCTAGATGGTTGGGAAACCTTCATGAGTAGAATATGAAAGGATAGGTCGTGGAAAAGAAAACACAGGGGGGAAGGGAGGGAGTGCAGGTGGTGCTTAGGCCAGGGAGGTCCTCAGTTGCCCCATCCTAATGGCCACAGGCCTCCAGGCCAATGGGCCTTATTGGAGTCACTTGTGTCCCAACAGGCACATCCAGCCCCAAGGACTGAGCTGCAAACACCCATCTAGGGGAAGCTGGCCCTTCATTCCCATCACTTCAAATGTTTTACAACCCTCTGGACTCAACCTCGAGGTAAAATGCAAGTCTGGGAGAATGGTGGGGACAGCAGGTGGAGCAGGAGAATGAAAAGTGGCCAGCCACATCAAGGCCACCCAAGCCAACCGCCCACTCACCCCTTCCTGGGCCTCATCACTGCGATAGGACTCTCAGTCATGAACAGCAGTGGGGAGGGAAGAATTGGAGGAAGGGAGGGCAAGGGAGAGGAAGGTGTGGGAGAGGGAAAAGCATAAAAACCCCCGAGACTGAGGAGCAGAAGGCTGGGGGATTCCCCTGGACAGGGGCTCGGGCTGGACCAGATGCAGAGAACAATGGCTGCGAGACTTGGGAGCCGGAAGGGAGAGGGGAGGGAGGCCACTCAGTCAGGTCAGAGAGGTCTTTGTGCTTCAGGAGCCAAGGCCAAGAGCACCCTAATGGGTCCGTATGGGCTGGGACTGCCCAAGGGCCAGTGTAAGAGCCAGAGGCAGCCACAAGGTGGGCAGATCGGAACACTCACCGCTGGTAACAGCATCATCGCCTATGACTCTGGGCCAGGCCCTTCACGCGTGTTTCACCCCGTCCTCACCATTTCCTGCTGAGAGGGCTACTGTTCTTATTCTCACCCACACTGTAAAGATGAGGGGGTGGAGGCCCAGAGAGACTGAGTGACTTGTTCCAAGAGACCCAGCTGGGAAATTGCGGAGTCAGGATTTGAACCCAGGCAGTATGGCTCTGATGGCTGCTCTCTTAATCAGCGCTGCTTCCCATGAGACAACAATGAATGATAGGGCAGAGTCAAGACTGAGAGGTAGAAGAGTGTGGGAAAAAGCGGAAAGGGAGAGGAATGACGGGGAGATGACGGAAACAAGGAGACACAAGGAAGGGAAGGGAGACAGGGGGCGTGACTTGCCCAGGAGGAGCTCAGGCTCTCAGCCCACTTGGCCACAGCAGGGGCTCCCTTCCCCTCATGGGGCGCCTTGCTGCATGGACGGCACCTTCCCATCCGGCCTGTCCCCAGCCGCATCCTCCTCAGCGGCAAGCCACTCAGCTTCACGGAAACTCTCTTTCTCTAATTGGCATCGACACTCACAGCCCTCCCTTTTCCTGTAGGTGGGGTTTCCATAGGAAAAAGCTGCTTCTCTGTTTCCCCAGCCTAGCAACTGTTTGGAAGTCAGATCCCCACATCCTGCTCTCCTGGATCAAGTCCCTCTTGGACCGGCTCTTACCTATCATTTGCTGACGGGGACCAACGGGTGCCCCTGTGCGAGGCCTTCCCTGGCAATTTCACTTCGTCGGTCCTTGGACCTCTCTGATCTCTTCTGATGAAGATGGCCTTGCCTGGGAACTCTGCTAGTTCCATCATCTAATTATGGGACGAGGCTGTGCCAGCAGGTCTGGGGGCAGGAGAACGGGGCTAATCAAGCCCCCCAGGAAACACTGGAGGACTTGCCCAGCCTTTGAAGAACTCTAGCGGTTTCTGGATCTAGCCCACTCTGGCGGTAAGCATGATGCGACTTCTGCCACTTCTGCTGGGACTTTTGGGGCCAGGTGGCTACTTGTTCCTTTCAGGGGATGGTCAGGAGGTGGCCACTCTTACTGTGAAATACCAAGTGTCAGAGGAAGTACCACCTGGCACGGTGATAGGAAAGCTGTCTCGGGAACTGGGCCGGGAGGAGAGGCCCAGGCGAGTGGGGGCTACCTTCCAGATCCTGCAGCTGCCTCAGGAGCTCCCCATCCAGGTGAACCCTGAGGACGGCTTGCTGAGTACAGGGAGGCGGCTGGACCGAGAACAGCTTTGCCGGCAGCAGGATCCCTGCCTGGTTTCCTTTGATGTGCTTGCCACAGGGGATTTGGCTCTAATCCACGTGGAGATCCAGGTGCTGGACATCAATGACCACCAGCCACAGTTTCCCAAAGGCGAGCAGGAGCTAGAAATCTCTGAGAGTGCCTCCCTGCGCACCCGGATCCCCTTGGACAGAGCTCTGGACCCAGACACTGGCCCCAATACCCTGCACTCCTACACCCTGTCTCCCAGTGAGCACTTTGCCCTGGATGTCATTGTGGGACCCGATGAAACCAAACACGCGGAACTCGTGGTGGTGAAGGAGTTGGACCGGGAAATCCATTCATTTTTTGACCTGGTGTTAACTGCCTATGACAATGGGAAACCCCCTAAGTCGGGCACCAGCTTAGTCAAGGTCAACGTCCTGGACTCCAATGACAATAGCCCCGTGTTTGCTGAGAGCTCCCTGGCACTAGAAATCCAAGAAGATGCCGCCCCTGGTACTCTCCTCATAAACTTGACCGCCACAGACCCTGACCAAGGCCCCAATGGGGAGGTGGAATTCTTCCTCAGTAAGCACGTGCCTCCAGAGGTGCTGGACACCTTCAGTGTTGATGCCAAGACAGGCCAGGTGATTCTGCGCCAGCCCCTGGACTATGAGAAGAATCCTGCCTATGAGGTGGATGTCCAGGCAAGGGACCTGGGTCCCAATCCCATCCCAGCCCATTGCAAAATTCTCATCAAGGTTCTGGATGTCAATGACAACGTCCCAAGCATCCACATCACGTGGGCCTCCCAGCCATCACTGGTGTCAGAAGCTCTTCCCAAGGACAGTTTCATTGCTCTCATCATGGCAAACGACCTGGACTCGGGAAACAATGGCCTGGTCTACTGTTGGCTGAGCCAAGAGCTGGGCCACTTCAGGCTGAAAAGGACCAATGGCAACACATACATGCTGCTAACCAATGCCACGCTGGACAGAGAGCAGTGGCCCAAATATACCCTCACTCTATTGGCCCAAGACCAAGGACCCCAGCCCTTATCAGCCAAGCAGCAGCTCAGCATTCAGATCAGTGATGCCAATGACAATGCACCTGTGTTTGAGAAGAGCAGGTACCAGGTCTCCACTCGGGAAAACAACCTACCCTCTCTTCACCTCATTACAGTCAAGGCCCATGATGCAGACTTGGGCTTTAATGGGAAAATCTCGTACCGCATCCAGGATTCCCCGGTTTCTCACTTGGTAGCTATTGACTCAGACACTGGAGAGGTCACTGCTCAGAGGTCACTGGACTATGAACAGATGGCCAGCTTTGAGTTCCTGGTGATTGCAGAGGACAGGGGGCAGCCTCAGCTTGCATCCAGTGTCTCTGTGTGGGTCAGCCTTCTGGATGCCAATGATAATGCCCCAGAGGTGATTCACCCCATACTGAGTGATGGAAAAGCTAGCCTCTCGGTGCTTGTAAATGCCTCCACAGGTCACCTGCTGGTGCCCATTGAGACTCCCAATGGCTTGGGTCCAGCAGGCCCCGACACATCACCACAGGCCACCCCTAGCTCCTGGCCATTCCTTTTGACAACCATTGTAGCGAGAGATGCAGACTCGGGGGCAAATGGAGAGCTCCTCTACAGTATTGAGAGTGGGAACGAAGCCCACCTCTTTGTCCTCAGCTCCCACCTGGGGCAGCTTTTCATCAACATCACCAATGCCAGCAGCCTCATTGGGAGTGAGTGGGAACTGGAGATCGTGGTGGAAGACTGTGGCAGCCCCTCCTTGCAGACCCGAGCCCTGCTAAGGGTCTTGTTTGTCACCAGTGTGGACCACTTGAGGAACTCAGCCCGTGAGCCCAGGGCCCTGAGTGCATCCATGCTCACAGTGATTTGCCTGGTCGTACTGCTGGCCATCTTCGGGTTAATCCTGGCTCTGATCATGTCCATCTGCCGGACAGAGAAGAAGGACAACAGGGCCTACAACTGTCGGGAGGCTGAGTCCACCTACCGCCATCAGCCCAAGAGGCCCCAGAAACACATTCAGAAGGCGGACATCCACCTCGTGCCTATGCTCAGGGGCCAGATGGATGAGCCTGGTGAAGCCGGGCAGTCCCCCAAGCATGTGGACAAGGAAACAATGATGGAAGCAGGCTGGGACGCCTGCCTACAGGCCCCCTATCACCTCACGCCGACTCTGTACAGGACCCTGCGTAACCAAGGCAACCAGGGAACGCTGGCCGAGAGCCGAGAGGTGCTACAGGACACTGTCAACCTCCTTTTTAACCATCCCAGGCAGAGGAACGCCTCCCGCGAGAACCTGAACCTTCCTGAGCCCCAGCCTGCCACGGGCCAGCCCCGCTCAAGGCCCCTGAAGGTTACAGGCAGCCCCACAGGGAGGATGCCCGGAGACCAGGGCAGTGAGGAGGTCCCCCTGAGCCTGTCGGCCTCGTCTGCAACCCTGAGACGGCAGAGGAATCTCAACAGCAAAGTGGCCCCAGAGAAAGAGTCAGGGCCCCATCAGATCCTGCGAAGCCTGGTCCGGCTGTCTGTCGCTGCCTTTGCGGAGCGGAACCCGGTAGAGGAGCTCACTGTGGATTCACCTCCTGTTCAGGTAACTTGCTGTGGGCGGCTTTCTCTCTGGTCACCCCTGGACCACCACCAATAGCATCAGACCCCATCACCATCACATTCCTCACATTCATCCTGTGGGCACACTGAGCACTTTAGGATGCACTGGATGCAGTGGTTCAGAACACAGCTCTGAGGTCAACAGAATTGAGCTGTGTGATCCTGGGGAAATGACTTACTGTCTCTGAGCCTTACTTCTCTTATCTATAAAATAGGAATGACAGTAAGAGCGTCTGCCTCACAGACTTGTCCTAAGTTTTTGATCAGCTAATTCCTATATGAGTACTTACTCAAAGCGCCTGGCACAAGGAGACACACAGCAAAGGTAGTGATTAAGAGTCCAAGCTTTGGAACAAGACTGCCTGGGTTCAAATCCTGGCTTCACTTCTTCCAAGCTGTGAACCACAGGGAAGTTACTCAGCTGCTCTGTTGAAGGTGTCCAAGTTAATAGCACCCATCTCCCAAGTTTGCTTGAAAATAAAATGAATGTACTTAAAGCCTCCAGAACAGTGTATGGCATGTAGTCAGTACTCAGAAAATGATTAGGATGATTTTTGCAAAGCTCTTCTCCATTTCACCTGCCCTCCTCTCATCCGGGCAACCTCTCTGGGAAGCAGGCCGGCATAGGCATCCTGGCCCCTGGGCTCAGGGGATGCATTTACCTTGCCTGAGACCCCAGAGTTTGCCCACCGGCTGTGCCTTCAAAACGGGGCAGTGGAAACAACCTTGGAATTTGGAAGTTAGGCAGATCCAGGTTCAAATTTCAGCACAGCCACTTAGGAGCAACATTAACATCTGAGCCTCATTTTCTTCATCTATAAAATGGGGTTTGTGATGCCAAACTTACCCTGTGTCTACCTCCCAGGGGGCTGAGGATTAAATGGGATGATGAATGGCCGTGTCATCTAGTGACCTAGGACTTACTGGACCCAAAGGGGAAACCTGATCTGGGATGGTGCCTGATCTCACCATATCTACTCTGAAGCCCAGATCATTTACCCTGTGCCAGGCTGCCCGCCCAAGGCACACTTCTGTTTGGCCAGACCATCAGCTTGCGCTTCCTGTGGAGCAAGGACACAGCTTCCTTCCCCCACCCCCTCCCCAGGAAGCCACCTGGAGAGGGCCCAGCTGCTCTTTTAGGAGTCCTGCCCTGGGCCTCTATGCAGCCCCAGAAATTGCCCACAGCCATTCATTCACTCATTCACTCATTCATTTATCAAATGCTTACTGAAAGAGTTCTTCGTACTAAACACTGTGCTGGCTGTTGGTGAACAGAAAGCAGAGCAGGCCTTATGGGTGACCCCACTGGGGTGAAAGAAAGAAGGGTGCCCAAGTGGGATCAACTGGAGGGTAAGAAGCAACTTGCCTAATGCTTATGTCTTTCCAGCATCTTAGGGCCACAATGGAGTCAGATCCTGCTTCAAATTCCAGGCCTGCCACTAATTGCCGTGTAGCGCCTGTGAGCCTCAGGGGCCACATCTGCAAAGTGGGTGTAATGGTATCTCTTTCCTTGGGTTCCTGAAGAATGACACGAGATATATACCATTGGACAGTTATTAAATGTTTATCATAAGGTCTATTACTAAGCAGTCTATATACTTTCACTCATTTAATCCTCATAACCACAACCACAACCAACTCATGACCTGGGTCTCATTATTATTTTTTACTGCTGAGGAAACTGAGGCTCAGAATGCATAAGTAATTCCTCAAGGCCACACGGATGGGAAGTGGGACAGGGGCAGATTTAGGATGTGAACCCCAATCTGGCTCTAACTGTGAAATGACCCTGAATGACAGCTCACAGCTTAGGGACTGGCACTCAGGGAGTGTCCCTGAAGTATCAGCTGTCACTCAGAGCAGGTGCCTTAGGAGGGCTTCTGGGCCTGGGCCAGGAGGTAGGATCTGCCCTGAGGCAGGCAATGGGACCCTGACCCTCCCAAATCACAGAGAAACCCCAGTCCTGGCCAGCACCCCTTCCAACTCTCCTCTGAGGTTGGCACTTTCTGTCTTGAGCTTCCCCGAGGGCAGAGTGGGCCTCCTCAGGGAGGATGGGGGCTGGGCCCCGGAGGCAGAGGCAGCATTTCTAGGAGTAACAACCCCAAACCCTCAAATTTGCAGGGCATTTTTAACTTTCATACCACCTAACTAATCCTGACAACCCTGTGAAGAAGGCTGGGCGGCTATTTTTAGATCGACCTTAGAGACGAGGAAACTGAGGTCTGAGTATGTATAAAAACCTGGCGGACATCACACAAGTTGGAATGACCTTGAACTCGAACTCAGCCTCCCAAGACCTGGTCTTTTGCCTTTTTTCTCACAAGGGCCTGCAAGGTCTGGCCCTGACATCTCATCAGCCCCCTGCCCCATTCACTTCTGAAACTCCAGTCTCCTCTGGCCTTTCAGCTTGCAGTGCCTTCTGTCAGCAACTCCCTTCACCCCTTACCCAGATCCTCACTTTCTCTCCACTTGCCAAACTCCTATGGAACTTTTGGGTTTTGGCAGAGGTGCCTGACATGTAGTATGGACTCAGAAAACATTTGAGAACATAAGTGAGTTGCTTCCCTCTGTACTCCACTCTCAACTTCTTCCTCATTTCCAGTTGGGTGAGGGGCCCTCGTCTGTGTCCACAGACCCCCGTCCTTTCCCAACCTCAGCATGACCCCCTGTAGTAACTGCCCTGGCCCGACCTCCCAGACTGTCCACCCTGGCGGACTGCAAGCTCCATGCAGGCAGTGACTGGTTCTCGTTCTCATTCTTATTCCCGTAGCAAGCAAGGGCCGGGCACAAACAGCCCTTATTAAATACTTGTCGAGTGAATGAAAGGATGCATAAATGAATGATTCAAAGACACCCCTTTGCCTTCTCTACAGCACAGTCTTACATCTGGCCCACTAACACTGGCTGAGTGTTTGAATACTGCTGAAGCCGGGGAAATAACACTTTCAGATAATCCTTATCGAAGTAATGATACATTTGCAGTCAGGAAATTCCTTTTTCACCTCCACTCCACTGCTTCCACAAGGAAGCAGGTTTCTTGGGGGAATGAGAGTGAGAGGCTGGGCCCCGAGGATCCTCATTCTCTCTCTCAGACACCCAGGTCCCAGGGTGTTACGGCCGGCCGAGCAGGGAAGCTGCCTGCACACGTCCCTGCCTCCGTCACTGGCACCGCTCACCATCCCCCATCTGATCCACAAACATCTGAAGCTGGAGGAAAGACTATAAAAAGAAAGCGCCGGCATTGAGGGAAACATCCGGTGAGGAAGTGTGCTGGGTCGGAATTGTGTGGAGTCAACAGATTTTTCCTGTCTTGTAGCAAATCTCCCAGCTGCTGTCCTTGCTGCATCAGGGCCAATTCCAGCCCAAACCAAACCACCGGGGAAATAAGTACTTGGCCAAGCCTGGCAGCGGCAGGTAAGCGGCACGTAGCCCCCGCTGACTTCTCAAGCCCCTGCACCGGCCTGCCCTCACCCCTGCAGCCTCTGTGACATGGGGAAGCGTGAGCCCATCCCAGAGGCTACTTCCCTGGGAGACTGCAGCCACGAGCTTCCATCCCCCAACCCAGGCAGCTTGGTCCTGGAGCAACTGTATTTATAGTATTTACAGGACCCAGAGTCACTAAGGAAATGACTTCATCCCTGAGGTTCTGACTATCTGTCCCCTCACTGCAGACGTGCCGGGCTATGGACTTTAAATCTGTAACATTCAGCCTTCTTTCTCTTGACCCTTAAACATAATATGAAGTCTCCTAGCTAAGGATGCGGGTGTGTGGGTGTGTTCCTTTGAGCTGTCCTAGGAGACCTCAAGAGGACATCTAATTTAACTCCCTCTTTTTACAGATGGAGAAAGTGAGGCTCTAAGTGGTTTGATCCAGCCCAGTTATCTAAACTTGAGCAAGTCACATCAAGCCTCAGGGCTGTAGTGTCTCATCTATGAAACAGAGCTCCCCACACTTCCTTGTAGTGAGGGGGTAAGGATTTGATGATCACATGTATTCTAAGCCCGTGACCCAGTGCCTGGCACAAAGGAGATACACAAGCAATGCTAAGTCCTTTCCCCTTAAAGTGACTTTGCTCGAGGTCAAATAGCCAGTGAGTGGCAAAGCAGGGACCAGCTCTCAGGACACTGACTTCTGGTTTGGTACTCTTGCCGTGACAACTTAAAAAAAAAGCTTTTTTTTTTTATTGCAAAGATAGTGAGAGGTAGTGTAGGGTAGGTGTGAGTACACACACGCTAGGGTCACATCAGCCTGGATTTGAATTTTTGCTTTATCACTTAGTCTGTGCAAACCTTGGGCAAACTGCATAATCTTTACAAGTCTTGGTCTTGTTTGTAAAATGAGGATGATAATCAGAGAACCCCTTACGGATGTGAAAGGTTTGATGAGAAGGTGTATATAACTTGCAAAGCATAGGCCTGACTCAGCGTGATCACTCATTAAACATTAGTTGCTATCATTGCTTGCAAACTTGCCACCTCCCTGTTGATCCCTTCATAGGAGCAAAAATGGCCACAAAAGAAAAACAGCAAGGACTCCCAGGCCTCAAAGACCCTCAGGGAGCCTTCCCACCTGCTGGGATGAGGGGACAGGCCTGTCCCCACCATTCTGAGGCAGTCCCAGGAACTGACCACCCCTAGCTGATAGGCAGGGTCCATGGGAGGGAGAGGCCAGGGTGGAGACAGCAAGAGACACATAGTAGATTCTGAGTAGCTTTTGGATGCCTCAGCTCAGCTGCATCCTCTGTTGACCTGCTCTTCTGGGGTTTAGCCTCCAGTAGGGAGGAGGGAGCATGCAGTCACTCAGTCCACAAAGTATTTCTTAGGCACCTGCCTGTGTACCAACCCTTGTTCTGAGCACTGGTGAGAGAGCAGGGACTGAAGCAGACAAATCTCTGCCCTCACTGGAGCTCAAACTCGGATAGAGGGATGAAGGGATGGAAGATGGAAGGATGACTGCATTGGATCAACCGAAGTTTACTAAACTCCTTCCCTGTGCCAGGTAATGAGAAGGAATGCAGAGACAATGGGGAGAAATGTCAATGTATTCACAGTCCTCTGCTGGGTGCTTACAACACTGTGCTAAGTTCTTTACATGCAACACCTCAGTTTACCCCCACAACGCCCCATGAGGTGGGTGTTATTTATTGCTCCCATTTTACAGATGAGGAAACAGACTCAGAGTAGAGTAGGCAGGAGGGCTGGGATCAAGTCTCCCAGGCTGGTCTGACTCTGAAGGTTGGGCTATGGACCCAGTTCCCTATGGGGATGAATGAAAGAAAGCTGGTGTGAATATTCATGAGAAGGAATGAACGAATCTATGTGTCAATTTCCTCACTCACGGACTTCCTCTGCAGGAGCGCCACCCCAGACACAGATAGCCCAGGTGCCAGAGTTGGTGGTCAGACAGAACTGGATCAGGAGGAAGGGCCCTCGGACCCCGAAGAGGACCTCTCTGTGAAGCAGCTGCTAGAAGAAGAGCTGTCGAGCCTGCTGGACCCCAACACAGGTAGGGGCTCACCAGGTGACCCTGCTTCTGCTCCTACTGTCCCCTCATGTGCCCAGGCTTCAGAGTTCTGCTCCAATCCACTACAGGGAAACATAGCCATTCTATTTCTAGAGAGGAATATCAGTAATATTTTATTTGCCCTGAAGCTTCAGAAGGTCTTCCTTTGATTATTCATCTGAAAAATCATCATAAGAAGAGTGAACAACTACTGAGCTCTTGGTGAGTGCCAGGTACCAAGGAAGCACCTTATACACATTATCTCAGTTAAGCTTCCAGACAGTTATCTGAGGTAGAGATTATGAGCTCCAATTTAGAGATAAGCAAACTGAGGCTCAGCGAGGTAACACAGTCCACTCAGAGTCACCTAGCTCATCAGTAACTGAAGGGAAGCCAGCCAGGGCCAACCTGCCATTAAGGGACCTCCCTTTACCTCCTAAACCACTCATCTGCATGTCGTTGGGGTGTTTAAATATCCTTTTACCCTGAGAATTCAAGAATCTGCTAGCTCCCCGCCCCACACACATACCAGTCAGCCTCCTTCAGGTAACACTTGGTCCATCCAACCCATGTGGTTTTCTGTTTCTGTAGTTAATAATCTGTTTCTCATCTGGACATATCCTGTGAGCTGAAGGCATGGCAGGGACTTCCCTTTCCTTGGTTAAAAAAATACAGTTAATGTTTATTGAAGGCTTTCTATGTGCTCATCCTGTTCTAAGTACCTCATGAGAAAATCTTATGAGATAGGGACTATTCATTATCCCCATTTCATAAAGAAAAAAACTGAGGGGCCAGGGTGTTTAATATTTTTCCCAAGGTTGTGCAGCCAGTGGTTATTAACCCTGGCAGTGTGGCTCTAAATTAAAATTAAGTAAAATGAAATCTAATTAAAATTAAGTAAAATGAAAAATTCAGTTCCTCGGTCATACCAGCCACAGTTCAAGTGCTCAATAGCTACATGTGGCTAATGGATATTGCTTTGGACAACACTTACATAGAAAGTTTTATAGGACAGCATTGTCTAGAGTGTAGAGCTCTAAGGTCCAATACAGTAGCCACTAGCCACATGTGAAAATGACGAGTCCAAATTGAGATGTGCTATAAGTATAAAATATACTCCAGATTTTGAAGACTTAGTATGAAAAAAGAATGGAAACTATATCATTAATACTTTTAAAAATATATTGATTACTTGATAAAATGATGCTATTAAGTATAAAAAAATACAAATTCACTTTACCTTTTCTTTTCCTTTTCCTTTTTTAATGTGGCTACCAGAAAATTTCAGATGACTTCAATGGCTCATGTTATATCTGTATTAGCCAGCTCTGTGCTGGATCCTGTGGGCTCAGTTCCCACACAGCCCTGCTTTCGCACAGCACAGACAGCTGGACAGTGATGGGGCTGCTAGTGAGGGTGCCTGACACTGGGGTCTTGGCTGCATCAGATAAAAGCCCCACCTGAGTGTATGCGGATGACCATATTTTACCAGTTGCGTGAGCTCAATGAATGCTCACAGCAACCCGACAAGAGTACTCCTATTTCACTACTTTATGAGAGGAAAAAGGAGGCTCAGAGAGGTTGAGCAAGTTTTCCAAGGTCGCACTGCTCATAAGCTGCAAAGCTGGGAAATCAAACCCAGGTCTGCCGGGTGCCCACCCACCGCAAAGTGAATCCATCATTGCTTTTCAGCCATTCTACAACCCGCTGATTTTCTCATTCCAAGCTTCATTCCTTCCAAAGCTCTCTGACCCTTGTACAAGGAAAGGCCTGATTCTGTAACACCAAAAGAGTTCCAACCTTATTACCCCAGAGTCTCAGGGAACTAAGGTTTACATTTCCCAAATGTCCAGGGTTAATATTTATGTTCATTCAACCATTCAGTAAACATTCACTAAGTCCCAGGCGTGGGCTGGACCAGCCCAGGAGGGGCCTGACCCTGCCTCACAGGCTGCACAGTCCTGCCTGACAAGGCAAGACCAAGACTCATTTATCAGCAGAAACAGCATTTAGCTGTATTTTGGAATAACTTTTCAAAATTACAAAAGTAATATTTGGTTAATGTAGACAAATGTAGATAAACAAAAAGAGAATAAATCATTCCGCCCAGGGGTAATTTCAGTTAATACTTTGATGTATTCCCTTCCAGTCCTTCATTCTATGCACAGATTTTAGAGCAGCTCACCTTAAGCAAACATTACATACATGGTAAAGTAGATGTTGTACCTTTTTTTTTTTAAAGACAGTTTCCGAACCACAAGGCCTATACTTTCTTTCCTCTGGCTATGCCTCTATCATCGGGCCTGGGACTAGTTTTCTGTTGAAGAGATGGGAAAAGGAGAAGTGTAATGATGGCATCTGGGATCTGGGAGACATTTTTTCACTGCTCCTGTCCCTTTCCTAGGACAGCCCTTAGGCAGCCAACCCCTTCACAGGGTTTCCTGCAGCTTGAGAGGTGCAGGCTGAGGAGTTGAAAGCATGGGGCCAGGTGGTGGCAGTACAGACCTTATGGGGCCTTATGGGAAATTCCAGAACCACAGGTGGGCATCTGGAGCATCCAGGGAGAAGGGCCACCTGTTCAGAGAGTGGGTGGGGTGATGCAATCAAAGAGGGCTTTGAAGTCATCAGACCTGGGAATCAAATATGGGTTTGGCTGCCTAGTAGGTGTCTGACTTAACTTCTTGGAACTTCAGTTTCCTCATCCATAAAATACTGTTGACTTCAAAGGTTTATGTGGAACTTAAATGAGGTAACTATGTAAATTGCTTGGCACAGCAGTACTTAATAAGTGGTCATCATTACTATGAATAGGAAGGCAGCACCAAGCCAAGAACTCCAGAACTGGCAAAAAAAAAAAAAAAAAAAGAGAGAGAGAGAGAGATTTCCTTCCTTAAGCCCCATCCTCAGCTAGTGGTACCCCGAGGGACTGAAAAGGCTGCACAGGAATGGATGAAGTACGCCTAGACCTGAAACGCACAGTGGATCGCGAGATTCTTAAGAAACAGGCCAATTACTAATTCCCGGCCTGCCTCCTCCCCCTGCCGAGTCCTCACTCAGATCATGAGCAGACTTCAGTTGCTGCCTTCCTGCCCAGCGCGCTTCCCTGTCAGGGCCCCTTCCTTCCCGCCCCTCTCCCTTCGCCGTCTGTCCCCCCTACTTCCCTTCCCTCCTTTGTCCGCTGCCCCCGCGCCGCCCACGGCCCCACCCTCGCCCGCCCTGGGCCCCGCCCTCACCGTGTCCCCTCCTCCCCCTGCAGGCCTGGCCCTGGACCGGCTGAGCGTCCCCGACCCGGCCTGGATGGCCAGGCTCTCTTTGCCCCTCGCCACCAACTACCGTGACAACGTGTCCTCCCCGGACGCTGCGGCCTCGGAGGAGCCCAGGACCTTCCAGACGTTCGGCAAGTCTCCGGGGCCCGAGCTGAGCCCGACGGGCACGCGGCTGGCCAGCACCTTCCTGTCGGAGATGAGCTCGCTGTTGGAGATGCTGCTGGAGCAGCGCTCAGCGGTGCCGGTGGAGGCCGCCTCCGAGGCGCTGCGGCGGCTCTCCGTCTGCGGAAGGACCCTCAGTCTAGACCTGGCCACCAGCGGGGCCTCTGGCTCTGAAGTGCCCGGGGGCCCAGGTGGAAAGAAGGGGGCCGAGGGCAGGACCAGCAGCGGTGGCAGCAGCAGCAGCAGCAGGGGCCTGTGGATCCAGGAACCAGGGGCCCCGGGAGATGTTAGGAAGCCCAGGCCCTGAGGATCCTGGGACATGAGCTGGTTTCTCTAATCTTTGAACTCACTGACCAGAGGTGGCTGAGGCTGCCCCATAGAGGAGGCAGGGGCCCAAGGACAAACAGCTGGATGACCAAAGCAGCCCCTTATTAGGGGCTGCCTTTGCCTGTGAATTTTTTGGAGGAGGGAAACAGTTTGCCGAGATTAAGTGTTTGCTGGCAAAACACATGTAGCACAGAGGGTTTGTCCTCCTGCAGAACAGATGCCAAGGAATGTCACAAGCAGGAAAGGATGGCCTTGATGCGCACTGGAGTTGGGGGCTGGATCCTGCGGCACCAGGCAGAGCTCTCGGACCTACTAATAAAAGAAAAACATTATCCTATTTGGACCTGTCAAGAGGGAGGAGGGAAGAACAAGAGTGAGGGCTCTGTCATCCAGCCCCTGGCCAGGGTCATGCTGGGCCTGGACAGGAGGGTGCACAGTTAGGGAGGCAATGATGGACATGTGTACTCTTGATCCCCCTCCTCTAGTGCTACATTATCAAATGATCTGCTTCTCAGCTGGAAAATTGGGGCTAAGAAAAGCATGAGTATTTATAGAGCTTTAATGCAGCCAGGCACCTGTCTTTACAATAGGATTCAATTTAATTTCCCCACAACCCTGGTGGGGAGGTGTATTATCCCCATTTCACAGACAAGGCCATGAGGCTTGGAGAGGGTAAGTGTCTTGCTCAAGATCAAGCAGAGAGTAGAGGGAGAGTCACGAATTGGAACCAGGCTTATCTAATACCAAACCCATGACCTTGACTTGACACTAGACTGCCAGCCAATGAAAGGAAAGGAAAAGCCCCCATTGGTGAGCTTTTGCCAGGAGCGTACTTGCCTGAGATCCCCTCAAGAAACACTGGTGGAAAGAACATTTCCAAAGCCGTTCAGGCTTCGGCATCTCTGCTCTTCCAAGCTCAGAGTGAGAGGGCTTGGATCTGACCGGATGCAGGCTGAGCCTCTGCAGACTCCTGTCCTTTCCCAGCAAGCAGCCCTTCAGGTACAGAAGTCATCTTTCCAGACCCACCATTTGTGGGTAAATTTTCCTCTGTCACAGCACTGAATTCAGGCCCTAGAGGACAGTGTGTGAATTGGATCTATGAAATTGACACTGACAGCAGGAAACTGTCCAGGGGAAGGATTAAAAAAAAAAAAAAAAAACAGTATGTATTTTCCCAAGGCTCGGCCTTATCGTTTTCCTGGAAATTTCCAAGCAGTAATTCAGCTTCTCTATAGCATGGGGGCTCTCCTGGACAATGAAGGCAAAAATTCCTTTCTGTGCCTCTCCTTTTGTCTTTTTTTTGGAGCTCAGTACTCATGTTCATTGTCCACAGAAATGGGCCAATCATACTCCCAACTAGGGATAATGAAAACCTTCCACACCTGGAAGGCAGTGAGTCATCAGTATTGTTTTCCCATTTTACAGATGAGGAAAATGAGGCCTCCAAAAGTTAAGTGCTTCAGGAGCGAGGTCTCCAGGTGTCTGATCATGTCACTCCAGGTCAGAGGAATCTCTTTACAAGATCTGTGATTTTCAAGCTGTTGGGTTCCCCAAGTCAATGAAACAGGCCAGGGGAGACTAAGCAGGTGGGGTCTCCAGCCTGACCAGCCAGGTACCTGGCACAAGGCAACACTTGATGAATACTTGTTCAATGGAGGAACAAATGAATAAATGGGTAAAATAAATTTTACAGAGTAAATGGGTAAATAAATTTTCTCTATATTGGAGCTCCAGGTAAGACTTCAGTAGAAAAAAAAAGAAAAAAAGATTCCATTTTGTAAAAGCAAAGTCTGAAAACCATAGCACTAGAGTAGAGAGTGCCGACCACCCTCCCCTCACCAATTACTGGTGGGTTTCCAGTGCAGAGCTGATGCTGGGAGGTGAGGGAAGAAGAGATGGGGAGAGGACGCAATCGCAGGAAACTGAATCAGGGCTGGCAACCAGGTCACTGCCTGACCCTAGTTCAAAAGTCCTAAATCTGTAGTCTTTGGACCCCCTGAATACCAGGCAAAACTTTGTGTCCAGGCATTCTTCCAGGTAGAAGATCCAGAGTCATCAGATTTTTCCAAGGAACATGTGACCTATAAAAAGTTAAGCAGCACTGCTCTAAGTCACTATCTAAACCTCCACAGACACGGGCAATTTTAGTCACAAGGAGCCTGAACATTTTATAACCAAGGAAATGGCAAAACAACAAGGGCTGACTGGCCCAGAGCCACATGGCAGGCTGGTGACAGGGCTGGGATCTGCATCTGAGATTCAGTATGATGTTCTTTCTAATGTATCAAGGATTCTTAGCCCAGGGTCCTTGTTTGGGCTTTAGGATCCTGCTGAATTGCATGCAAAATTGGGAGGATGCGCATTTTTCTCTGGGAGGGAGTCAGTGCTTTCATCTGATTCTCAAAGGGGTCTGTGACCTAAATAAGATTAAGGACCACTGTGATCCTCTATTCCCTGCAGAACCCAGAGAACTCATGCATAGAGCTGTCCCTGTTCTGAGAAAACCGACCTTTGATCAGGGCGGGGGTGTATGGACAGGAGAGTTGGTGCTCCGGCCCGCGCCTTGCAAACCCTCCTAGCTGGCTGATATCAGCCCTTCCCCCAATAACCAGCTGAGAGTGAGACAGTGCATATGGTGACAGAACTGAGTGTGCTGAACAGGAAGCTTACAGAAACTTCTTGACATCAGCCAAGATGTCAGAGCTGAGACTTTGGACATGTTCAAAACAGTTTCCACCAAGATGGGCCCTGTCCCCTGGGAGACTGAAGGAGCAGGCGAGCCAGCGAGCACTCAGTTAAATGTCGTCTTAATTTGGAAAACGCAGAGGGACATTTTTTTTTGTTTGTTTTAATCAATAGTCAGCCGTTCTCCAGCACCAGGAGTGCAATGCAGTGCTTACTCGGAGCCCGGGGGCAGTTCCGAGATTGACAGGCAGCCTCTTAGTTTGTCATCCAGCTTCAGCTTGGTGGCTCACTGACCCTACCTCTCCTCTGACTGAAACAAGAGTGAGATGGCAACCACTATCCTTGGGATCCTGGAGGGAACCAAATCCCCAAAATGAGAAGACAGGAGTGGGGAGGGAGGAGTTCTAGCACAGGCTCAGCCTGGCACACGGTGTGTACCTAGAAAATAGGTCAGCGTTTTCCAGTCCCAACTGAGTACTGGGCGCAGTGTAATGGGTGGGGGGAGGGGAGGCCTGATCAGCAATGCTCATTCAACAAACATTTTGTATTTATTGAGCAGTTCCTACAGGGCAGGAGAGGCACTAGGAATAGCAGTGGTGATTGGGGCATACACAACCATTCATTCAACAAATATTTAAAGCACCTCTAAGGTGCTGGGTAGGCTGGGGGCTGGGTGGAGAGAGGACAAAGCGGAGAATCACTCATTCACTGAATAAATACTGACTGAACATTTACTAGGTACCCCGCCCTGTATCAGCACTGAAGATATAATGAACCTCATTCCCACCATCGTGTCAGCGCTCCCTGAAAACAGCATCTCCAAACGAGGAAACCGAGGTGGCAGAGCCTCACACAAAGATCTCACTGTTGAGGACACCAGGGCTCGAACCTGGGGTCATCCTGACCCAGGCTGGCCCTGCTGAATGGGGCCACCTCCCTGGCCTCCCCTCACATTTCCTTTAAGGGCACGGACAATGTGTCATTAATGATGGGATTTTAATGGCACAAGCACAGCAGTTCCAGGGTCTGCCGAGGAGGCCTGTCCCCTGGGGCTGAATGGAGACTGCAGGGACTGAACAGCCGGGGAGTTTTGGTCCCTCAACAGCATCTCTCTCACAACTCTTGCATCCTTCCTGCTCCACAAGGAAAGCTTAAAAATATCCGACCTCCACATGTGGCACCCTAAATTGGCTCAGCACTTCACTTCTAACGACTAAGGGGGAGGGAGAGCCTTATCTGACCATCAACACTGGAGGCCCAGTGTCCCTGGACTGTCTGAACTGCCCCTCGGCCCCAGGCACAGCCAGGAGGAAGTGCTCATCGGAGGACCTCAAGTGACAACAGGAGGGGAAGAGCTGACGAGTGGGGAGGGCAAGAAGTGACATTTTACACAGAGGGTGCCCCAGGAAGTTTCATCGACAATCTGCGGGGAGCCGGGCTCTGTGCCCGACTCTTCAAGGGAAGCACTGGGTTAACCGAGTTCTTTACGGCCGGACTTCTTGGAACCTTGAATATGTTGATGTGCATTGTGAATCTATAAAAGGGGGTTGTCTAGTGCAACGTTTCCCAAACTTATTCGACCACAGAAACCTTTTTTTTAACCCCAGAGAGATTAGTGCACTGCTTAGCTTAAAAAAAAAACAACCTGAGCTTTAACCAATGTGTATTGAGCCGCTACCTGCACGACTGGGCATCGTGCTAAGCGCTGAGGATACCGAAGTCCAACGTCCATACTTCTCAGGAGCCGTCTGTGGGGGTGAGGCCAGTGTGCGGGGCAGCCCTGGAAATGGAGCAGGGGGTGTCCTGGAGCTAGAGGAAGCTTAGGGCTGTAGCAGTGACAGGAAGGTGCTGGGAAAAGTGGGGTGAGACCACCAGAGGCTGGGGGCAGCAGAGAAGGAAATGCGGACAACTCCCCTCTGCAAATCCTCCCCTCTTTGGGCTGGGCATGCTAACTGGTCTTTCCCATTTGAACAGTCCCCAGTGGGGTTGGTCCTCAGTCCCTCCCACCCGCTACCTCCACCACATCTCTGCTATTGAACTTGGGCTAACATCCAGAAGCCAGGGAACAGCTCTGCACAAATTCAGTAATTGGAGTCATTAGCGTTGACTCAGAAATCATTTTTTTCTATGTCTCTTTCTTGGAGAAGCTTTTAAGACCCTTTAAATTGGTTAATGGAGAGTTTAAAGATGAAGATGGAGCCTCAGCTTTCAGCTTCCGCGGCCTGTCTCCCTGGCTTTCCCCAACACACTCAAGGGCAAGAGAGATGAGATAATCCAGGATCTGTTTTATTAAGCTCACATCTATCTCTGGCACACCTTTCACAAACGAGGGTCTCAAAATCTACATACTCCTGCTCCAAGACTCTGGAGGCTCAATCTCCATTTACCCCCTCCTATCAGCGGGACAATAATAACACCTTCACATAAAATGACGGTGAGAACTGTTGCAAAAGAGCCCTGGGCCAGGCGTCAGGAGGCTGGGGTCCTTGTCCTGGCCTGGTGACTCATAAAGCCACGTAACCATGGGCATCACTCCGCCTCCTCAGGCCTAAGTGAGCACCAAGGTCCTTTCTGCAATGAAATGCCCCACATCTGCCCGCAGGGGGGAGGGCAGGCTGCTGCCCTTGGTCTACAACTGAGGAAGCAACACAGCGAATCAGGCCACTGCTTCAAAGTGACGTGGCCAGAACCTGGGCGTTCACATACTTTCCTCTTCTTTACAGTGCTGGGCAGGGACTTAAGGTTCTTTGGGAAGGTGGGTGGATACCTGGCCTCTTTGGAACTCAAGTCGAGGTATTTCTCTGAGGCTCCACAGGCTCCATCTTCAGGGCTGAGTGAAGGGTGGAGGTCTGAAAAAGTCAAGCAGTTACATCAGGCATGTACACCCTAAACCCCTTCCTTCCAAATCAGAGGGGAAGTGGAGACAATCACGAATCCACTGGGGATGAACAAAAGCCACCTGATTCTGTATTTCCCGGGTTTTAGCCCTTCATGGAACCACCTGACGACTTCTGCCACCTCTCTGGATCTGTGCTCCCCTTTTACACAATGCCACAAGGTTTTTCTCTAACTTGATACACTATTTTTCATATCTGTGAAACTATAATATGCTAATCATGTTTTTTAATGATATATATTAAGTATACAACTAGTAAAATAAAAAACCTTTAAACTGAAAAAGGAGAAAAGAAAAGAAAATAATAAAAACCCCGAGTATCACCCCAAATCCTCTTGTGAACCACAGGAGGCACACACATCAGATACTGGCAAAAAATGATGTGGTCTAAGCCCAAGGAAACTGAGGCATGGCCAGGGTAAAAGGGAAGTGATTTGCTCAAAGACAAAGGTGAAGGCAAGGACCAGGGTCTCTGGATCCTTAAGTAAAGGTCTTCACAGGTCACGGGACAAATCCTTTTTACGTAGACCAGAAATGACCTTGAATGCATTCACCGCTCATTTGTGAGGCTACAACTGGGGGAAACCGTCAAAGTCACTTATTAGCTATGCACTTGAAACTGCTTGAGAACCTGATCTCCTATTGGAATTTCCACCCTGGAAAGGGACGCCGACACCCGATTTTTGTTGCCATCCCACCCCCTCCATGCCCGCCTCGCCCCCCAGCACCAGTGAGAGGTACCAGTGACTGTTTTATCTCACCTTAGCCAAAACCCAGTCTGACGAGACTCCTTTCCAAGGGGTACGCATGGTGGGGGACAGCCCTGCTGGGGGCTCCGGGGCTGGCTCTGAGATGCCCGCTTCTATAGAGGAGGCCAAGGTTCCCTGTGCTCAAGGCGTGTGGCAGGCACGAGGCTCCTGCCAGCAGGGTGTTCAGGCTGCAGAGGGATGGGCTGGAAAATGACTTCAATCCTCTAACTGCCAGCTCGCCGGACCCCGGGGCTGCGAGGAGAGGTGAGAGCAACTCTTACTCACACTGCGTTCCTGGGCTCTGACTTCGGAGAAGGGCCTCCTTAAAGGACTTGGTTCCCTGGCATTGTTAACCCAGGCCAGCCCGAGTGACTGAGGAGTGAGCAGGGCTCCCAGAGCCCTAGACGGGGAAGTCAGGGCACTGAGGCAGCCTCAGGATAGTGTCTCTCCTGACAAATCATCAGAGCAGCTACCATTTTTTCAACGCTGACTGTGCGCCAGGCTGTGCTAAGCCCTTTGCTGTCATCCCAGTGAATCCTACAAATGAATGAATTTTCAGACGTGAAGAAACAGAGGTGCAAACCAGAGCCTTTGCAGATGCAAAGATGAAGCCCAAGTTCAGTGACCGAGCAGGGGTGAAAACTCAGGTTGGGTTGGTCTGGGGCAGGAAATGACAAGGAGACCGAGGGCTCCTGCCACCCCCTTCTGTGTCACAGGGTGCTGAGCTCCGAGGAGGGACCTGCTGGCTTTGACTCTCATCTGTACCTGCTGCCTCCATGGAAAAGAGGGTCTGCAGCCTCTCCTGGGCGGGCACGTTCCCCAGAGCTGCTGACTGCTGGTAACATCTCATGGCCTCTCCCAGATTCCTCTGCACACCAAGGCCCTTCTCATAACAAATTCCCAAGTGGTACCTGCTCTGTGAGTCCTAAAAGAGAAGATGGACAGACACATAGATGCACACTCATGCAGGACTGGAGAACTGAACCACTGAGGCAGGAGAAAGGCGCAGAAGTCAGGCATGCCTGCACTTCATCCCTGCAGGGTCAGGCCCAGCCCCGACCCTCCCTGGACCAAGGGATCTTAGCTATGAAGAGCCGGAGGCCCAGAGCTTGCCCAGCAAAGGAGACAGGGATCTTTCCACCCAGGGAGATTCTGGCCAGAGCAGTGAGGGAGCTTCTCTTCCTGAGGATGGCACTGAAGGGGTGAAGGCTGCAGGAAGCACTCAGCCTTGCTATGGGAGCCCAGGGAGCCAGGCTCCTGCGTTATCCTGAAAGAGTCAGGAGCAAGGGTGGAGGCTCGGCCTCTGAAGACCTTATATGCCTTCCTGAATCTCTACCGAGAGGGCTACAGAACATACATTACAGAGAACTCGCTCTCCTCCTTTGAAAGGTTAAAAGGCTAATCCCTTTGTCCAGTGCCCTGGACCCTCTCTCCCCTCTCACTGAGAACTGGGCTCCTCGGAGATGCGGTATCCGGCAGGGATTAGGAGCCCCACCTCTACAGCCAGACCGCCTGGGTTCCAAGCTTGGCTCCACCACTTACCAGCTGTGTACCCTCAGTCATGTTACTCTATGTCTCTGTGCCTCAGTTTCCTCACCTGTAAAGTGGGTATAATAATAGCACCTACTTTATTACATCATTGTGAGGATTAAGTGTGTCAATATGTGGAAAGTGCTTAGATTAGTTATTATTTTCATACCTTTAGTCGCCCATATCACTGATCTCTCCCTCTCTGTGATAAATATTTTCATTATATTCAATCTTCTAACCATGCTTCTGTTTCTCTTCGACCTTCTATAGTCAAATTTCTGGAAAGAGTTTCTGTAACATGTAGGCCAAAGCCTATATGATAAATATGGTGGACTCCTTGGCTACAGGCCGGCTTAGAACCTAGCACTGGACATTTGTAAGGCCAAACACCCACCCTGCTGGGTGCTGTTACACAACATCCCTTTGCGCACGTTTCCTCCTGGCAGGCTGGGTGACTAAAGCAGGCCAGGGTGCCCCAGGCTTGTCCCGGACACGGTCACAAGGCCCATTCAGCCCAAGGAAAGCTGTGGGGCTCTTTCAAGGAAAGGCAGGCAAAGAGGCTGGTAGCCCTTTTGACGGCTACTGCAGATACTTTGGGCAACACTGAGTGAAAAAGGAGAAGTATTCTGATGTCCAAGGGTTCAACGAAGCTATCACTGTGTTGGCCAGAAAACAAGGAGAAGTTGCAGCCCCACTGCAGGGACAGTCTAGAACATGCACATTGCTGGCTTTAATCCAGGGCTCCTGGTCCTTCAAGATACAACTCAAAAAATATACTGGTGTTCATGTAACTGCCCCATTGTAAACTGATTATACTTCACTAAAAAAAAAAAAATGTGTATATATATATATATATATATATATATATATATATATATATATATATATATATACTGGTCACACCAGAAACTAATTCAACATTGTAAGTCAACTACACTTCAATAAAAAATATAAGGATACATATACTGCTCAGAGACACTTGAGGATACAACAGACTCACAGATGTCTTTTCAGTGATTCTCACTGACATAAAGGTCTGAGATTCCCTACATTAAAGGTCCCTCTTTAACTCATTATTTCCTGAGCCCATCTGACCATTTTCCTTGTATTACTTATAAACAGCCCATGGAACTAATGTTCTGTGTAACAAACTCTGGGTCACACTGCCTGGAAGAGGCCAACCCCCCCCGTTCATGGACACGCAGACATCCTCCCCCCACCGAACTGCTCACTGTCTTCACCTCACGTCTTGACTTCCCCGGACAAGGTCACTTGTGATGGGTGTACCTTTCAGGTGTACAGTATACAAAGTGCTTTCACACTTATTATCTCAGTTAGATTTTGATCCTCACAACAACCTTGTGAAGTAGTAGCCAGGTAAGGCAGGCATTATTATCCTGATTTTAGAGACAAGGAAAATAAGAAGTGACCAGCCCAGTAGTATGCTAGTAAATGGTTAACAACCCGCTCTTCACGGGAAAAAGCCCTGCTTTGTAGCATTTGGCGATCTCTGTGGTGCAAATGCTCCTCTTATAGCTGATACCAAGCTACCGACAATACTCGCAGGCTGGTGCGAGCCAGCCCCTGCACACCACGAGAGCCACCCAGGGGGCACACGTAAGTCAGGGAGAGTTACTAAGGTTTGAAGCCGGCCCAGTGCTCCTATTAACTGTCTCCTAAGCACAGCAGAACTCAGTACCAGTTCCAAAATCCCCTTCCTTTATCAGACTTGATCCCCCACATGCCTGGAGCCTGGAGATCTCATACCCCATTGTTGGCTGCAAGCCAAAGATATTTCACGGCTCTCTGCTCGTCCAGGTACGGTTCCTTGGTGAAAAGCACCCCGAGGAAAGCTTGGGCCTGTGGTCAAGGAGGAAGGAAAAAGGTACCTTGGTCACTGCTAGGCCTCACATGGTCCCTGGGAGGCCCCACGTCCCAGGTGCCCAGGACCCACTGCACCAATGGCAGTTACCTCTCTCAAGCCTGAGTCTGCAGCCTGCTTCAGCATGGACACTGCCCTCTGCCGCTCGGGGTCCCACGAGGAGGCTGGGTCTTGCAGCAGGCACCTGGCATAGCGGTACTGAGCCAGGCTGTGGCCCTGGCCGGCAGCCAACTGGTAATAAAGGGCTGCCTGGGCAAAGGGAGAAACAGCCAGTCTACTGGTAACTTTTTGGGGGAATGAAATGTTAGAAACTTATTTTAATTAAGTACTACATAATCATTACAGATAAGTCAGAAAATACAGATAAGTCGAAAAGAAAAACATAAAATTCCAAGAAATCTTGCCTCTTAAAGATCATTCTCTGTTCACGTTTTAGTGTATAGCCTTGCAAATTTCTTCCCATATATACTATATGTATTTACATATATATACATATACATTATATGTGTGTGTGTGTGTGTGTGTCTGGAGAGAGAGAACCACACTCACTATTTTAGAACCAATTTTTTCACTTAATGATACACCATGAATATCTTTCCCTGCAAATAAATATAGATCTAGCCCATCATTTTTAAGGCTCACATAGATGTTACTAACCAATCCTCTACTGAAGGAACTTCAAGTTGCTTTCTTTTTTCTTTGGCCATCATGTACAATTCTAAGAAATACATTCTCAAATATAACATCTTTGTGTACTCATCCTACATTTTGGGATTAATTAATCTATTCATCAAGGTAATGTTTTGGTTGTGAAGATATAGCTGCAAAGAAGAAAGGCAAGGTCCCTGGTCTCCCGGAATTTTGAATCTAAATTCCTAGAAGCTGGGAGCTTCTTTCTTATTTTCCCCTCCCAATTGGGAGAGAGAAGCTGGACTTTCCCAAGCCCTGCCCACTGCTCATCTCTGGAGGTCACTCTGGGTAGCACAGCACAGGGGACGGGCTTTGGGGCAGGGAGGAGGTGCAGTACCTTGTCAAGGTCCCTGGGGGTGCCTCTGCCATGCTCGTGACACAAGCCCACGTTGTACTGAGCTTTGCTGTAGCCGCGATCTGCTGCTTTCTGGAAGTGAGAAAAGGCAGCCACGTGGTCCCCATCCCTCATGTTCTCTGTCCCTGTAAGAAAGCACAGGACATAAACACAGCTTCCTCTGTGAACTTCCCTACATCCTCGGCCAGATATCCAAAAGCTCCTTCCTTTCTTTTTTGTGCTAGACATTTTGTATTCCTATCCTCTGAGTATTTCACTGGTTTGCCAGAGACACGGTGGGTTCTGCCCTCCTGTACACCATCCTCCTCTAGGTGACAGCGTCCCAATTTCCCTTTGGAAACAGCCCTCCCCCCAGTGCTGTCAATCAATGCGACCTGCGCTCTTCCCAACCAATGAGACCCTCTTTCAGGAATCTGAATCTTGATCTGGTTTGGACAGGAGAGAAAACAGCTTCTGCAGGTTTACTGTGACAGCAGCACTCGGAAGATGCTGTCTCTCAGTTACCGCCCCCTGGATCCCTGCAGCTTCCCTGATTCCTGTTCTTTCTGAGGCTTTGCTGGTTAATAGATTCCAACAGATTCTTTTTGTACTTAGGTGAGCCAGAGTGGGTTTAGGCTGCTTATAACCAACATAATGTAAGTGATACAGCTGATGTTGTTCATCTTGTTTTATGAGGAAGCTGAGAGATTAAAAAAGCCTCGACCTGAACTCAGGGATGTCCAGCAATCAAGCCTATGTTCTTTTTTATCAGCCAAACAAAAAGGAAAACAGAGAAGGGGCTGGGCATAGCCAACTCTCATCTCTAAGCCTTTGCTCAGACTATTTCTCCTGCCTGTGATATTTTTCTGCCTCCATCATCAGGCCTTCCCATCCTATTCTGTTCTAGAAACTTCAGACCACACTCAGGCTTTAAACACTCTTTTGGCACTGACTTAATATACAAGGATTTTTCTAGGAGCTAGACTGTTTCAGGAGTACAAACCCTGTCCCCTCAATTATACTGTAAAATCCTGGAGGCAGAAGCAGAAAAAGAGTGTAGAAGAAATAACTCTGCATAGGGTGAAAGCTCTATACAAATGCAAAATATGATTATGGCTTATGCTCCCTTTGTGTTCTGCCACAGTGCTTAGCACTTACTGAATAAATGGATATGTATATGAAGGAAGGAATGGGCAAGAAAATTCTCAGAAGAGACTGTCTGCCCATCAAAATCACAAAAAGCTAACGAGGTAGAAGCCGGGTACCATTCAGCTAGCAGTGAATTAGTCACCTCCTGGCTGCCTGGAAACTGGCTGTGGAGGGTTCACAGAGCCCTCCGTCCTTGAGGAGAAGACTTGAGAGGACAAAGGATACCCTGTCCCCATTCCCCACGCTGGGTCCCCGATCCAGCCCCTCTGCCTCTAACCTACACCAAGTCACCATCGCATTTTGCTTACCTATCAGTACCAGCTCCAATCCAGTCTGTTTCCCCTCTGGCTTCCCTACAATCCACGTCTGTCTACACAACAGCCAGAGAGATCTTTGAAAAAGTAAATCAGATTATGTGACTAACTTGCTTCCTGCTCCAGCATAAAACCCTCCAATGGCTTCCTGACTCACTTTAAAGATCCACACATCACCGCAGCTCAGGAGGCCTGATCCGATCTGGCCCCCACTTGCTTCTCTGACTTCATCTCTCTATTCTTCTGGTAATCACTAAGCTTCAGCCACATTCACTTTTCTTTTGTTCCTTTAACAAACAAAACTGCCTGCCTCAGGACGTTTGCACTTGCTGTTCCCCCTGCTCGGAAAGCTCTTTCTCCAGATGGAAACAAGACTGGCTTGTTTTTGTCAGTCAGCTCAAGGATCTTCCCAACCTTGAGGCCTTCCAAATCACAGCTGCTCCTTGTGCAAGTCACTAACACATCTCCTTGTTTAATTTTCCTCATAACATTTAACAGCATTTGAAATTTCATTTTTCATTTGTTTGCCAATTTTTTGTTTTCCTCTCCCTCAATATATGTCAGCTGCATGAGAGTAAGGACTTTGTCTTATGAATCACTGTATCCTCAATACCTAAACTGGGCCTAGCAGAAGGTGAATGCTTAATACATTTGTACTGAATGAACCCCAGCCTCTTATCCACCTGCCCACTAGACTTCAACAGATGCTGCTGGGAGTCTGGATCTCCATATGAGAAGGCCTGAAACAAGCCAAGTCACTGCAGAGAACAGGACAAATAGTGCAGGGGCATCTAGAGTCTACAGATGTGGGCAAGGAAGTGCTCCTATTCCTGTACTTGATGGCCTGCTTCACACCTCAGGAGTCTGTTCCTGCCTAAGTGTGGTAGATAATGCAAGGTGTCCTCGAAGATTTATCTTCTCCTCCTTACACAGTAACCGAATTTTCAGGGAACTGTAATCAATCAGCTAAAGACTACACTTCCCAGGTTCCCTGTGATTAGGATGGCCGTAAGTCTTCATTCGGGACAATGATCTGTGCAACTTCTCAGCTGGGAAGGAAGGGTCCTTTAGCTTTCCCACGCCTCCCCTTCTAGCTGGCTAGAATTTCAATAGGAGGCAAACCGGACCTTGAGATGGAAACCCATTTTAAGAATGGCAGAACCATCTGACTGAAAATAGGTCGCTGACACCACTGTGCCACCATGGTCTACCCATCTGGGAGAAAATAAACTCTCTCTTGTGTAAGCCACTCCCTACCCTGACTCTGTTTGATCTACCCCACACCCTTTCCATTTTCCCATCCTGTCTTGAGGCAGAGTCTACCCCCTTACCCAGGAGGTTGAAAGCGATGGAAACACTGAGCTGGAAGAGCTGCTGAATGGAAGTCACGGCCTCCTCGAGAGAAAGAGTTTTTGATTTCTCTTGTTCCTGTGGAAAAAATGTAAAGACTCATCATAGGACAGTTCACCCGCCCAGGGGAATGTTACGGGGATCTGGGTGGCCAAATGGGGACAATACCTGCTTTTTGCCAGGGGGCT
Source organism: Camelus bactrianus (assembly GCF_048773025.1). Classification (NCBI taxonomy): domain Eukaryota; kingdom Metazoa; phylum Chordata; class Mammalia; order Artiodactyla; family Camelidae; genus Camelus; species Camelus bactrianus. The sequence goes on along the minus strand of NC_133541.1, from coordinate 101,004,329 downwards.
GAGGCTGGGCTGGCTTTGCCTCTGACTTGAAGCTATTGCTGGCCTCCAGGAAGCCGGTGTCACTGGGGTCTGCAAGGGAGAGGGCCGACACCCACCAGGGCAAAGGGGGAAGGTGCTATTTCTCCTTTTTTCCCACTCTCCCAGTCCACCCAGCCCCTCCATCCAGCACTACTGCCAGGAACCCAAATAATTCCAAACTGCCCCAGAAAGCCTGGGGGCTTCCAGGAATGACAGTTCCCTTATCTGCCATATGCAGCAACAAATGTCCATCTGCCCAGCTCCCCACGCCCACCCCACTGGCCTGCTGCTGATTTGGGGTGGGGGGGACCGTACCTTCCTCAGAGGGACCCTGAAGACCAGCTGCTCCCAAGGAGCTGTGTGAAGAGAGGCTCTCGGGCTGAGTGGCGGGTTCTTCGTGGCCCAGCCTGAGTTTCCTGAGGCCAGAGTGCCTAGGAGCCGGGTGGTCAGGGCTGGGCAGAACGTACCTCCGCAGTGCTGGAAAGAGCCAGTGAGAGCGCTCACGTCAAAGAGGATCAGTTCAGCCTGCTCGGGGTGACTGAGCCCTCCCTGAGGTCTGGAGGGGCCAAAGGAAGAATCTGGGAACTCCTGTGACGCATCCTTCACGTGCCCCCTTCTCCATTTCCTCAGTTGGCTTTCCTCTGCAAGGGTGGAGACGGCCCCACCTTTATGCTGGTCCCCCATCTTAAGCGTAAGTCACTCCTCTGCTTGAATTCTTCCAGGGGCAGGGAGACATCTACCTTATTCTCTGTTCTAGTGCCAGCACCTAGCACTTTGACGGTAATATTGATAATGATTATAATCATAATAATAAGGGCAAGAACTTAAACTAATACCTGCGGAGCACTTACTACGTGCCAGGCACTGTCCTAGGTCCTTGACTTGTATTAACTCAATTTAGTCCTTGCAAGAAACCTATGGCGTGGGTTTTATTATTACCCCCTTTTATAGATGAAGAAACTGAGACACAGGGAAGTTAAAAGTGACTTATCTATGGAAACAAAACTAGTACCGGCAGTTCTGGGCTTGAACCCTGACAGTGGAACTCCAGAGCCTTAACCATCATGCTCCTTTGACTCTGTACCATGGCACATAACAGCTATTTAGTAAAGATTCACTTATTAATGAATGATTGACCAGAGAATGACCTAACCTAACCTGGCTGGGGAGTAGGCAGGAAGCCACACCTAGGATGTAAAACAGCCTGGACTCCTTTGGGGCTCCCTCCACAGATGGTGAGGGGACGACATGGGAGGACACTGGAGGGCAGGTGTGGTTTGCACCCTGGGCAGACAGAACTTCCTCACATTCCCCTTCCTCTGACTACAGATAGGAAAGGCGAGGAGCTGCTGATGGCTCTTTTCCTGAGGTGTGTCCAGAGATGCTTCCTGGAAACTCCCAGCCCAACCCTCCTGTCCCCGGGATTGAGAGCTCACAGGAGTGCAGGGGCCACAAGGGAGATGAGAGGAAACGGTCCAGGGGGCTGCGCCAAGAGCAGCGCTCCGCTCGCCGAGGTCCTGCTGGCAGGGACGCCTGGAAGTGGATCTGCCTTGCCAGTTGCAGGGCCAGCACGGCCAGAGTGCCCTGCGGAAGACAGCACATCAGGGGACACAGCCCTCCGCCAGGCAACTCCCTCAGTCTCAGCCTTCAGCTCCAACACCACTTCCTCGAGAAGCCTTGCCTGACTCCTGGCTGCGGCTGCTCCCCTACTACACACTCTCAGAGCACCCAAACCTCCCCTCTTGAGCCCTGAGTGCGCTGCTACTTAAATAGTCATTTCTACAGTGAGTTATCAAGGTCTGTCTCTCCTGTTAGTCTCTAAGCACCATGAGGTCAGGAACCCTGTCTGTTTTGTTCACCAAGGTATCCCCGGTGCCTGGCAGAGCACTAAGATATAGTATTAATGAATAAATGCGTGAGTGAGTGACTGAATAAACAGAGTTGAAGTAGGCAAAAAGATGATGTGGTAAGTTTGGGCTTGGCCACAGCTGCAGCCAGATGCAGACAGGTCAGCATTTCCTATAAGGTTCACTCTTACTCTAGCCTGGCACAACCCCCCTCCCTGCCAACCCAGCCAGCCCACCACACACACATTCACAGATACAGGCTTGTTGTAGGTGTCTCTTCTCTGACAGGTCTGCAGAAGACCCGAGCTAGCTCCTAGTCCAGTGACTGCCTGGTTTTCCCTGTCCCTTCCTGTGTTGTGCACGGGAAGGGACACCCAAATACTTATTTGTTGCCACGGGCACTGTGTACAGTGGGAAACAAGACAGACCCAGTCTCTGCCCTCATGGAGTTTATATCTTCATTGAGGGAAAAAGACAAAATCCAAGTACACAGAGAAATAAATAACTACAAATTATGCTAAATGCCACTAAGGAAACAAATCAGGAGTTCACACAGAGCATGAGAGGGAGCCCTGACAGGACAGCGAGTCAGAGAAAGTCTCTCTGTAGAAGTGATGTGTATGCTGAGGCCAGAAGGAAGAGAAGGTTCCAGCAATGTCAATAGCGGGGACATGTATCCGTGGCACTGGAGATAGCTTGTGCTCAGGACCCTTCACCTGGGCAGTAGTGACAGAGCTGAGGGAAGGCATCAGGACCCCTGGGATATAGGCTCAGATCTTTGACAAAATGGGAAAACACTCCCCTCTCCAAGGTGTGTTATGCCCTTAGTCCACAGCTCCCCAGGAAGACGTGCTTATGGCATGGAGACATTCCAGGCTCAGCTCTGCTGATGACACCAAGTCAGAGATAAGACAACTGATGCTTAGAAAGGTCAGATCACTTGCCCAAAGTACACAGCATGAAAGTAAGAGGGATGAGATGTGACAGACACAAGAGTGATGTGAGTGGCAACTTCATTTGGAATACCTTATAAGCAGAACCTGGAAGGCAAAGATGCTGCCCTGTTGAGACACAGTATTAGCTACTGAGCATCTGACTTTATAGATCAGATTGAACAAATATTTATTGAGCAACTATTATGGGGCCAGGATTTGTACCACGTACTTTAACGAGCCATATGAGGTGCAGCAACCAAGCTGTACAGCATTGGAGCTAAGAGCAGGAGCTCCAGAGTTAAATCTGGTTCCTCTGCTTAACAGCTGTGTGACCTTAAGTGTGTTACCTAAAGCTTCAGAGCCAGAGTTTCCTTATCTATAAAATGGAGATTGTATTTCCTTTGCAAGATTTTGTAAAGATTAAAGAAGACAATGCATATATAATTCTTTACATTAATAAATAAAATATTAGCTAGTTACTATTATTTAGTTGTAAGCTTCATGAAGGCAAGAATCATATCGACCTTGTTCTCTGCTATGTCCCTAAGTGCCTAGCAAAAATGCCTAGTTCAGAGAAGATACTAAATAAATGTTTACTGAATGAGAGGAATAAATACATGGGGAGCAGGGAGAAGGGGAATGTGATATCTCCCCAAATATGCTCCAGCACCATGGGTTACTCAAATCTTGAGTGCGGGCACAATGATGACCAAGCTCTTGTTTCTAGGCTATACTTCAACACAGGAGCATCGTCATTCACACTGAAGGTCAAGGACAGGACTGGGGAAAACTTACCCACGATATGGCATCCCAAAATGTGTTCTGGGAGACACGGGGAGACGTCCACTGGAAGGCATCTTTCCATCCATGGGACCTTGGGCCCCTGCTTGTGCCTGGGCCTGGGCCTGGGCCTGGGCCATGGGGACTGGACCTAGATAATGCAACAGAGGCTATCGAGTTCTGTCCCAAGTTGGGGAGAGGGAGGCCAGGGGAGAACATGGGTGATGGAATGGCAGTATCTCACCTGTCAACGCTGGGCACAGGGACGAGGAGGTTGGAGGACGTAGCCTGAGGCCCATCTGGGCTGGTGGACTTAGGGGTTACCCCACGGAGGCCAGATCTGGACACATGGGGAAGAGCTGTGCAGAACAAGGATCAGTCACTTCGACATGAACAGGATTGAGGCAGTGGTGGCCCCACCAATCCTCCCTATGACCACTGACAGAGCCCCACGCCAGGAACCCAGGAATCACTGGTACCTGCTTCTGCAGAGATTCTTAAACAAGTTTACAGGTGGGAATCTTAGGCCTAGGACAGATTCCAGCATGCCACCCCACAACCAATAAACCAGGATTATTCAGATTTGAGTATCTATATTTTGAAAAAGTCCCCTGGGTGATTCCGATGCCCTCCCAGGGCTGACAACCACTGTTCTAAAATGACTAGTCATTCATACACAAACACTCGTTCTAGGTTTGGAGCTCTTTGTCTCTAAATCCTGCCTCTCTTCATTGGCCCTGCATACTCGATTGGCCTCCACTAACCCCGTTATTGTCTCTGCCCGCCGTCTCTACTTGACTCCTCCCCTTCCAGTAGCCCCACCCATCTCTTTGGATCTAAGCCCCACCCTTTCCCACTGGTCACGCCCACACCCCAAATTCCCTCGGCTCAGAACTCCGCATCTACCCCCGCCCCTTAGAGCCCCGCCTCTCCTCTGCTCCAACCCCGCCCATCAGTGCTTTGGCTCCGTCCTCCAGCTCGCCCCCTCGTCGGTTCCAAGTCTCAGCAGCCACAGACCCGCGGTTCCAGCAGCCCTTACCCCGGCCCAGGAGACCCGGGAGCCGCCACATGTCGTCGCAAACACCATAGGGAGATAGCAGCCGAAAGAGCGAGGCCAAAGCGCGGGACGGCGGCTAGAGTGGCCGCGGTGGCGCCTTGCGAGCGGCCGAGTCCCCCAGGAAGCTCTCCGCCAGCCAATTAGAAGGGAGCCCAGCCGGAAGGACGGACCCAGAGAAAGGAAGTGGGGGTGAGGCGTATTTGGGGCCGCGGGGTGGTGAACTGAGACAAGGGCGCTGGGATGTGGGCCCGGGCTCCGGTGGAGGAAGTGTCATTGGCCCGCACAAGAATGGGGGGATCGCGCAAAGGCGGGGGTCGTAGGTGGCGGAGCTGAACCTCCTCAGAAGTAGGACCATTGAGAAGCGCGGGAGGGCGGCCTCGGTGGTGCGAGACGACCTTGCCAACACCGTGGAGACGCGAAGGGACAATCTTCCCCAGGCCCCAAGGCTAGAGGTGTTGGGAGACATCAGGCCCAGAGCGTGGAGGAGAGGAGCCTTAGGGTCTGACAGAGGAAGCCAGTAGTCCGAGCTTTCTGCCCAAGGCCCTCTGCTTGGAGATGCAGGCCCAGGCCCGACTGCGTAGGCGATGAAAAACTCTGCGGGCGGGGTTCCGATTCCCGGGATCTACCCCTGTCTCACTGTACTAGCCTCTGGCCGAGCCATTCCCCTGTCTGGGTCTCAGTCTGCGCCACGATAGAGTCAGATGGAGTGATCTCGACTGGTCCTTCCTGGTTTGACAAGGACAACTTGAAGGGCTGCTTTCAAAATACCTAAGAGGAGACTGGCCTCCAGGTCTCCCGTATGTTAATCAGATCTCCTATCTTCAGACCCAGCCAGTGTTGTCCGTGTGTTCTTTTGTGGCAAAGAATCTCCTCTTTCACCACACTTACATCCATGAAATAAAGGACCTCAAATTCAAGTGTAAGTTGCTTATACTCCCTCCTTCTTCCCCCCAGGTATATGATTTCTAGGTTGGTAGAAGTCTCTACCTGGGGTAAAAGAGTACTTCAGGTACCAACTTTTAGACCCAGGCATGCTATATGACTACTGAAGTAATTTTTCAACAATTTTTGAGCCATATGTCAGCCACCATCCTAGAATCTGAAAAGACCAATGAATTAGGAGCACTTAGAGCCTCCAGGAAGACCTGGTCCAGAGATGAGAGTTGTCTCTGGAGTTTCAAAGATGATTTGAATCCCAGCTGTCTTACTTCCTAGCTGTGTGTTCTCGGGCAGTTTACTTAACCACTTTAAGCCTTAGGTTCTTTATCTATAAAATAGGAAAAATAATACCCCATACAATTGTTGTGAGGCTTAAATAACACATTTAAAATGTTTAGCATAGTCCCTGGCACATAATAAAAGCCAAATAAATGTAAGTTTTTATGAATTACAGTGGTAGAGGTGAGTAGGCAGAAGACATAGACACATTCCAGGAGAAGCGTGAGCACTGGGTTGTAGAATACCATGGAAGGATTCAGAAAAGCAGTTGCCTTTGAGCTGGACCTTGAAATACGAGCAAAAGTTCACCAGGTGGAGAAGGGAGAAAGGCATTGCATGTGGAAGAAACTGAATAAAAGCCCACAAGTGTGAGTATTGGGAAACGTGAGAAGTACCCTTGCTTTGGGATTTGGGGCAGCCACTTCTCACATTCCTTGTGTTATCACCTCAATATAAAATAACAACCATGCTGGTGTGGCTCCCTTCTCGTTCCTGGCACTTTGCATCCTTCTTCCTTGCAGCTAGTCTGCACTTGGTTTCATTCCTCAAGGCTCGGCCACATCCAGCTCTTCAGTGACAACTCCCCAACAGCTGGAGCCCTCGCTGCTCTCCACTTTTCCCAATTCCTGTAGCATTTAATTCCTTACACAATTTTGCAGTAATTATATGTTGTCCCATTATTTAATTATCTCATTTGTGTAAGTCTAGTCTCCCCAGCTCTCTCCCTCAGGGCAGGGATGGCATTTTCCCATTCTGCATCCCACATAAGGCTTGACACAAACTGTCAGCCCACAGAAGATGTTCAAACAATGCCCGTTGACTTGACTGGACATCTTGTGCTGATAATGATTACAGCCAACAGACCCCAGTCACGAGATTTATTGATGTGAGTGGAAATATATTCCTTTCACATACATTGAGTGCCCTCCGTGTTGAAAGCAAGTTGAAAATTTTTGAAGAAGATAAGCTGTCTGTTCTGATATGTCAAATGGCATTCTGATGTCTCTTGTCCCTGGAAGCCTGGGAACACTAACAAACCATTTGAGTGAGGGGTGCTTGGCGAGGGCAGCTGGAGTTCCCACTGACGCACCACGTCACCTGGTCAGTGTTGCCCAGAGGAATACCATCGGGGATGACAGCTTTGTTTCCTTGACTTTAGCTTTGCCTGAACTTCCAGGCCCAAACCATTAGCCATTCTCTTCTGCTCCCAAGGTTGTTCTGTGTTGCTGGCTTGTGGCCCAAAGTCAGTCTGACTCAATCTCTCTATAAGGGTATGCTGACTAACTTATACTGGGAACTTATTGCCCTGATGTCCAGTTAATCACCTTCCCTTGGTAACAGTGTGAACTCAACACAGTGAGTATTCCAGACATTTGTTGTTGCCTTCGTTTTTGTAGACATTCTTAATTTGCACTAATCAAGTGTAGAAGATCTTATTCTGCGCTGGAGAATGTCCTGAGTATATAATAATTTTTATTTAAATGGATATGGTTCCTGCCTTCACAGAGAAAATAGTCTAGCAGGGCAAACAAACTCAGCAGACAATTAAAATCCAGAATGGTCCTTTAGTTATGTATTGCAGCATAGCAAACACTCTAAAATTTAGTGGCTTAAAACAATCATTTTATTATCTCTCGTAGTTCTGTGAATTGACTGGGCTCAGCTGGGCAATTCTGCCGGTCTCACTTGGGGTCTGTCATGAGGTGGCAGTCAGATGGCAGCTGGGGCTGGGGCCCTGTGAAGGCTCAGCTAGGCCTCTTTCTTTCTCCATGTAATCCCAGGGCCTCTCCAGCTGGGGAGCTGGATTTCTTAAATAGTGGCTCAGAGCTTCTCAAAGTATGAAAGTGGAAACCGCCAGGCTTCCTCAGGCTTCGGCCTGGCCCCTCACAGTGTCACTTCTCCTACACTCCTGGCTAAAGCCATTCACAGAGTCAGTCCAGAATCAGGGTGAGAGGGGAGGACACACGGGCCCGAATACTGGGAAGCGTGGTTTTATGTGGGGGAAGTATGGGATGCTACAGGAACACCTAGGGGAGGCCCAAAACCTAGGTAGGGAAGTCAGGAAGACTTTCTGGAGGCAGTGACATCTAAGCTGATGAACCCGAATGATGAGGTCAAGGAACTTGCCAGATGAAGAAGGGAAGGGAAAACACAATTCAGGCCAGGGAAACGGCTGGTGCAAAGACTCAGGGAGGCAAAGAGAGCACAATTTAAGATCAGTGTGGCTGTAGCTAGGGCGGGTGATAGTGGAGGGCGTGGAGAGGTAAATGGGGCAAGATCATAAAATCTTACATAGCGACCACACCCCATGTCTGGACTCTGTCCTGAGGGCATGAAACATCAAAGAAGGAAGGAGGGGCATCATCAGGCCAGGGGGATCCTAAAAAGGCTCTTGGCTACTGTGTGGGGGACAGTTTGGAGAGGGTCAGGCCCCCATTTTCATCCTGTCTCTTCTAGCCAGTGACCTCACCTTGTCACTGAGAAGGCTGAGTCATCACCTCAGCACCAATATCAGTTCTTTTTGCTTTTTGTTAGTAGGAATTTGTATTATTAAAAATGCAAACTCCTTTTTACAAGTTTTTGTTTTAGTTTTAAAAAAAGCAAAAAAAAAAATTTTTTTTTAAAGCATGTCATAGAAAGCCTTTTATGCCCTGTAGGATCTGGACCTGAGGTTGGCCAGGTGGTCAAACCGTTTTTCCCTATGTGTGAACCATGTTAAGGAAGAGCCTGCCTGCAAAGAGCAGGGACCATGCTAGGCTCAGTGGATTCGACCTCCCACTTAAGAAAGGGTCAGTGAAAGGAGATTCTACTCTAGTAAAAAGTCAAACAATACTAAAAGGCTTATAACAAAACCCAGGAGGTGCTGGCCACACACAGCTCTCTCCCTTCTAGTCCTACTCCCTATAGGCAACCATTTTCAACTCTTGAAATTTCAGGAAGCAGCAAAGAAGAGTACAAGTTCTGGAAGGGAGACTGTGGCATCCAACCAGGTCTCCCACTTACCAGCTGGGTGACCTTGGTTAAGGGAATTCTAATCTTTTACCTTAGTTTCCTCATCTATAAGATGGGCATGAGCATTGTACCCTTCCCATGACAAAACATAAATTGCCTGGCACATGGTCAGCAAAGAGTGATGTGAAGAGGGATGGCACTTGTGAGCAGCTGGGAGCCCCGCTGTGGATGTTTAGTTGCACACTGTACAAATAAATGCAAGGCATCAATGTGAGTTAGAGGAAATGACAAGAACACAGACTCATTTGAAGAGGTCTGTCTCTTTCCTTTGTTCTAAGGCCAAACGCTGTGTGTTTGCTCTTAGTCCCATTCCCTTCCTGTCTCTTCTAGACCCTTGTCTCTATAGTTATCCTGACCCTCATGACGAGCAAATATCTCTCTACTAGTTTTTTTTTTTTTTTCCCATGAAATATACACAGGTCTTTCCTATCTTGGGGGAAAAATTCTTTATTTGATCCTCCTGCCCTTTTCAGCAACCATTCTGTTTCGTTCTCTCTGCTGCCAGATTTCTAGGTAACACATTCTGCCTCCCATTCCTTTACGACTCCCTCACTTTTCAGCCGTCTCCCAGTTTCCATCGCTGTTCTTCTGACACAAAGACCACCTCATTAACCGCCAGTGGGCCTTGGCTCAGTCAGTCTCCTTGATCCAGAGCTCTTGACTCAGTGGGACATCCACTTCTTAACTTTCACATAACTGCCTCATCATTCCCCTTCCTTATTTCTGTCAATTGTATCATTTCCCCAAGCCGTCCAGGAATAAACCTTGAACTCCGGGTTGGCTCAACTCTGCCTTTCTCTACCTACCAGCATATTACTTTTGACTCTTATTGCAAAGATTAGAAACTCATGGAAGCTAGTTTTTGAGAAAAGTTTTATCAGGATACAGACGAGTCAGGGTGAGACAGGAGGGAAGGGGGGACACAGCCATTAAAAGAATGACACAGCAGTGAGCACCAAGATGGTCGTACATCCAACTCCCGGTAAAACTTGAGCCTCAATATACACTCACTGAAATACACTAGCATGCTAAATGGTACTCCCACAGGTGCCAGGACAGTTTTAAGGTCAAAGGGTGGGTGATGGCCCAATGTCTGGGAATCCCACCCCTTTCCCCAAAGTAGTTGGAATAATCCTCCCACTTGTTAGCATATGAAGCTACCAAGCCCATAAAAACTAGGAACACCGCACCTCTTGACCACTGCTCTCCCTTCTGAGTGAGACAGACCATACTCTGTCTATGGAGTGTCTACCTACTTTTACTTGAAACTGAGCACCTAACACCCACACCTCTTAGCCTTTCTCTTGCTTTCTGAAGTAGCCTGCTCTCTGTCTATGGGGTATTTATCTCTCTGAATAAATCTACCTTTACTCAACTGTGGCTTACTCTTGAATTCTTTCCTGTAAGAAGGCAAGGACCCATGCTTGGCGGGACATGTCCCAGGGACTCAACTGAGACCTGGGACACGGCCATCCTCTCGCCCCATATTCTTTTTCCTGCATCGGGGGGGTGGGGGGGCAGCTAATAGACCCGAAAGGCAGGAGGTAGCTGAAACCCAGGAAAGACGCAGACTGTAGACTCAGGAGCCAATGAAGTGAGTCTTCACTCTCTAGCTTTCTTCCTGGATTTCTCGTGATCTGCACCCCAAAGGTGTCAGACACTCCCACAGCCAGCTAGTCACCAGGTCCTGTAAAAATGGCCATCTTTTGCGTCAGGCCCTTGAATCTGTCTCCTCTCCAGTTTCCCTTATATTGCATCTCCCGAGTTTGTTTACCTCCTGATCACTCTGTCTCTGCCAATGCTTATTCCTCCTGACGCTGAGTACAGCTTTCCTGCGTCCCAGTGCTCTGTCTGTCGCTCTTCTCTTGACCTCTCTTCTGGGTTGCTGGCCCCTAAACGGGAGTAGAGTGGTTAAGAGCTTGGATTCTGGGATCCCAACAGCCCAGGCTTCAATCCCCCACCACCTTCTAGTTGAGTGAACTTGGGAAAGTTACTTGAATTTTTTTGAGCCTCAATTCCTCATCTGCGAAATGGGGATAATCCTGTTCCCTTCCTGACAGGGCTGATGTGAAGATTCACTGAGCAACTACACACAAAGTGCTGAGTTAGCACAGCTCCCAGCACACAGAAAGGACTTGATAAACGGTAGCAATTATTAGCCTTACCCTTGTTGTCTTTCCTGAGTTCCAGTCTCACATCACCTGCTACTCTTTTCCATTAGATGTCCTGCTGTGAGCTCAGATCCACCTGTCAGAATGTTCCAGATACTGCTGGAAGACGCAGCTTTCTGAGAGCTGGAGGGTCGGGGGACCTGAAAAAGAGGGGTGGTCTCATCAAATCCTTTCAGGAACCCCGACCTAACCTCAGTCAGGTCTCATCAGGGAAGACTGAAGAACAGTTCCCCTGTCAGCCTCCAAATGCTTTGCTGGCTGACTCTTAGAATCCGGGAGAGCGAGCCAGGCGGCCCTTAAGAGAGCTAATGAAGGATGTGAATCCAACCTTTAAAAAAAAAAAAAAAGCCCTGGGGGAGGTGAGAGGAGATGTAGCAGGATCAGTGGAGCTTGGAGATGGGTGTGAAAGGTGAGAGCAGCACCCTCGGGGTGCTGAGCCAGCTTAGGCTGGGGCCTCCCTCCAGTGCCAGGGTTTGACAGCACAAAGCCAGAGGTGCTCCTGTTTTTAGCTGCGCTGATGCAGGTCCCCTTTGCCACCCTGTGAACATTCTTCACTAAGCTCATGTGTGGAGCATGGTGCACGGCTTTCGCCTGCCCCTTGGCCCTGCATTCCCACCTCCCTCTCTTCAGCCGGGTGGCGGCCTCCCTACTGGCAGGAACGTGGTGAGGGGCAGTGGCCCCTTCTCACCCAGAGCAGAATGGGGGTCGTGGGCGGGCAGGGTGGGGGTGGGGGGTAACCTCACAGTCATTTGTTCCGAGGCAGAGGGGCCCAAGTAGTTAAGAGCACTGGCTCTGAAGCAGAATGTGCCCCTGTTTGAATGCCACTTGTGCCATGGCTATCTCTGAGACCCTAGGCAGGTTGTTTAACCTCTTTATGCTCATCTGTGCAATAAGGATGATAACAGGTCTACCAAATAGTTGTGAGTTTTAGTAAGATAATGCAGGGAAAGCATGAAACTTAATCCACCTATACCATCTGGAACCAAGGGCTCTGCCCTTGTAGGAACAGCCATCCCCATTCCCCACACATACCCTGTCTGCTGTCTTCACCCTGATCTGTGTCCTTGGTCCCCAACATGGGACCTGGCACATAGATTAGATTAATAAAGATGTTTATTGTTGGAAGGAACTGGTAAAACAATATAGAAAATTCAAGATTCTCTCTGGTCTCAGAGTCCCACCATTTCACCACAAATAGAGGGCCTAGGCCAGTCACTGTCCTGGGGACTGGGGATATCACAGTGAATGCAACAGGATGGGCTCCTGGCCTCATGGAGTGAACTGTCCAAGAAGTGGTGGACATTAAACATATAACAAATCTGATAATACAACTGGGAGCATTGCTAGTAAGAAGCCAAGGTTGCTATGAGAGCATAGAGCAGAGACTACATTTGGGTGAGGGGAGAATCAAGGATAGACTACTGGATGATGTGACAGGTAGACTGAGTCCTGGAGAAAGGGCAGCCTGGGTTAAAGTGGAAGGTGGAAAATATACTTCCAGGTGAGGAACCTGAGGTGGAAGGGAGCTAAGCTGCTTGGTGGAAGACAAGGTGAATGAGGCTAAAGCCCACTGATAGAGGAGGTCAGTGGCTTCTCCAAGGCCACAGAACTCAGAGCATGGGTTATGCAGAGCCTTATAGACTATGATGAGAATTTGAGCCTTTATCCTGATAATAGCTAACATTTATTCAATTTTATGTAGAGTTGCACTGGGCTGAGTACTTTGTTTTCTCATTTACTTCCCACAATCCCCCAGAAGGCGGGTGCTATTAATCCCATTTTACAGATGAGGAAACCCCGGCTCAGGGGGGTTAACTTGCTCGAGGTCACTGTGGCTCGAGCTGGGATTTGAACTCAGTTGGCTGTGGCAGAGCTGGGATTTGAACTCAGACATCAGGATCCGAATGCCTACCCTCTTAATCCCTGCGTGGCCCAGCCTAAGAGTTAAATGCAGTCTTCGATCCGTGCTGCGTGTTCCTCGAGTCTTAGGTTCCAGTTTCGCCGCACGTCCCCAGTCCTCCTCCACGGAATTGGGAGAACCCACGCAGAGGTTCGCTCTGGCGAGACGAGCTCCCTGGCGGCTGGCGGGACTGCGGACGGTGGCGGCCACCCAACCGCCCCCAGGCGGGCCTCCACCCACGTGACGGGCCGGGGAGCGGCCGAGCGCGGACGCAGTGCGGTGGGCGCTGCTGTGCCCGCTCGCGCTGCGGCGGCAGCTGTGAGATTCTGACTTTCCGGACCCCAGAGAGCCGCGGGGTGGGGAAGGAGGGGCGCCTCTCTGCGTCCGGCAGGGGGCTCCCTCTCCCCGCGATCCCGGGGCCCCCGCAGCCCGGATCACGGTTCCTACATCCTTGAGGGGGAAAACAGCGTTCACTTCTGACTAAAAATGACTGTTTTTTAAAAGGGCTTCATTCTTTCTCTCTGTCCTCTCTCAGGGCCAGAAAGAGACGGAAAGCGACACAGAGAATCCATTCCAAACGAGCAGCCAAGAGGAGCCGCGGCAGCTCCCAGATGTTGATGTTTTGTTTTTTGACATAAATCTTTGCACTCATTTGGGAGTTTTCATTGATTCATGTTTCCATCTGCTGAATTTCCTTTTATTTATTTAATATGGCTTTTTGAGAAAATCTTGCCCCCGAGATCCAGACGAGCATGAACTGTGGCAACCGCTGCACCCCTCCCCCCTCCTCCAAACCCTGGCTGCTGGGGGCAGGGACGGAGTGGCACCCTGCAGAGAGGGTGCTGCATGGCCTCTTTTGGGGGGGCAGACGCCCTAGACCGATGTTAACGTGGCTGTTCCCCCGCATGGTGCCAGCCTGAGGCTGTAAAGCCGAGAAAAACGGCAAGAGAGACTCACAGTGAGTCTGTGTTCCTTCTCCTTCCTGCCCACTCACGACAGCTCTCTCCCTTCCCGCTGGAACACTTACTCTAGCTCTAACAGTGGAGATCCGCATTAAACGTGTTAGATTACTTCTTCCTCCCCCGACGCCTCCTGCACACCCCACCCCAGGAGTGATTCTTAATAATTTCGAGCTTCAGCTCTGAGTCAGACTGCCTGGGTTTGAATCCTGACTCTACTTTGAGTAGTAACTTCGCTGAGCCCCAGATTCCTCCTCTGTAAAATGGGGATAATTATTATTTCCTTCTCAGATACAAGTACATTTTACAGATGAGAAACTGAGGCTGAGGGTAGTTAGATTTGCCCAGCTAGGGCAGAGCCAGGACACACTGTGACATCTTTCTGATCCTCACCCTTTTCACCCCCAACTCTTGTCCAGCAGCTCCTCCAGTTTTCCCAGGATAGGGCATCTGTGGCAGAAAGCGGCACCCTCTTTTCCATGAGGCGGAAGAAAAGACCAGATGTTAGTGGTTCAGGATGTCTGACACCTTAGAACAATATCCATTTAACCTTAGAACACAGGCCCAGATTTGGAAAGGAACTAGAGGTCATCTCATCTGGTCTCCTACATAATCCAGGCAGACTTCCCCAACAGATACAGAAAACGCTCCTCCTGACAGTCCAGTCGCCTCTATTTGAGGATGCCCCTAGGTATCAGGAGACCCACAGAACACTGAAGGGGACCATTTGAATAGAAGAAACCATGATTTCCACAGAGCAAGCCCCTTAAGACCCATCGTTGCTAAGGCTCAAGGCTGTATGTCCAGTCCTGAGATGGAAGGGAGGGGTTACTCAAAGTGTGAGGTTCTTCCATAGCACGTCCTTTGTGAAGCACACACTGAACGCACATTCCTTCCCATCCAGTCCAAGCTTCTCTGCATGTGCTACGTAGGACTCTCCCTGCAGGGTAGGACATGGCTACATATCTGGACTCTTATGATTTGGTTCTAATCTCACTCCGTAGGTGCACGTGCCCTTAACTCTTCATCCACACAGGCTGTTTTCCGGAACTCCTATGTATGGTAAGCAGACATGATGTCTCTGCATGTGCTCCATGCCTTACAGGAAGTAAGCCCTCAAAATATGATTATTATAAAGAGTCAGATGGTATAGGAGGGCACTTCTATCCCCTTTGCCCAACAACTACCTAGAACAAAACTATTGCCTTCTTCCTGAGCTAAAACCTACTCATTGATTACATAATGTGTCCTTGAGGTTGCCATGAGATAGAAAAGAAGGGGAAAGTTACTAAACAAAGTAAGCAGGGAAGAAACAATTCCAGAAATGAGAGGGGGGAAGCAATACACTGCAGTGAGATGGCCAATTGTCTACCAAAATCCATCTTCCCCATCGTCCACAATCATAGAATTGAGCTGGGATGTGACTGTCCAGTCAGGGTCTACATTTTCCACCGTCCATCACAGCTAGGCATGGCCAGGTGACTAAGAAGGGATATGGACCACTTCCAGGCCAAGTTCATAAAAACTTACACATACGTAAAACCTTGCACATAATTTCACTCTCTCACCAGCTGGAACTCAAACATGGCACCAATCTGGCCTCAACCACGCACCCCATGACAAGGTCCCAGAGTAACTTTGATTTCTTAATGGCTGTGTGGAACAGAAGCGTCTCCTGATCTGAAACAGTCCGTTCAGATCGTGATACAAGAGAGAAATACACATTTATATTTTTAAGCTTCCTAGTTTCAGAAGTTGAGCATACCTTAATTAAAGTAGAGGGTGGGTAGTGAGTTGGTTGAAAGCCTGGGCTGCAAAGTCAGATTGACTTGGTATTAATCATAGCTACAGCCCCTTGGAGCTGGTGATCCTGAGCTACTGATGAACATCCCCAAGCCTCAGTTCCCTCAACAATAAAAAGAGAGGGGTAAATATAATTCTTAACACAACCACTTTGAAAAACAGTCTTTGGTGGGGGAGGATATAGCTCAAGTAGTAAAGCACATGCTTAGCATGCATGAGGTCCTGGGTTCAATCCCCAGTACCTCCTCTAAAGAACAAATAAATAAATAAACCTAATTACCTCCCCTCCACTGAAAAAAAAATTAAAGAATAAAGTTTGAGCTTTAAAAAAAAAAAAGAAAAACAATCTTTGGGCTTGTCCATTAAAACTGAAGCTATTCATAGTCTATGATGCAGAAATTCCATTATTAATTATATACCCTAGAGAATGATGGACCCATGGACAACAGAACTCATGTACAAGAATGTTTGTGATGTCCGAAAAGGGAAAACAACCCAATGACCAACTATAATGAATGGAAATATAAATTGTGGTATTTCATACAGTGGAATATATAGCAATGAATATCAAGTAATTTCAGATACACTAAACAACGTAAGTGAACTCCACATAAATTCATTATTTTTAAAAAACCTCAAAAGAATATACATTGTATTATTCCATTCATTTATAGTGTAAAAATAGACAAAATGATATGATTTAGGAATGCATACATGGGTAATAAAAGAAGAGCAAGGAAATGTTTATCACAGATGTATGTAATAATAGTAGATAGTACATTAATACTATAATGTAAATTATAATTATATTAATACATTATAGGGGACGAGTACGTGTTAAACAGTTCGCTTACATGTTTCAGACATCTTCTGTTTATCTGTTATATTTCACAATTAAGGCATCACATACCGGTAGGGTTGTGTGAGAACTGAATAGGGTGACGCACGACAGAGCTGGAAAACTTCACCCTCCCCCTCAGAGAAGACACAGAGGGAAGCCTGGATGGGAGGGATAAGAACAGTGAGGAGAAAATTGCATTTTGCCGGCTTTATATGAGAGGTCCAGCCGTGAGGCTCCAGCCAGTTCCCGGGATGTCTCACCTACACCCTCTTGGCTGCATCATGCTTCCTGCAGTGTGGTTGAGGCCTCAGAAGTCAGCACAGGCGACAGTAGGATGGCCCAGGCCCAGCTCAGTGACAAGAAGGGAAGCCATCCTGCTGACTGTGTGTTCTCAGGCACCGTGGAAGCGGCCAAGAGCAAGAGCAGTCGCCCAGCCAAAAGGCGCTGGGATCGGCCAGGAGGCCAGGAAAACCTGGCAGCATCTTCCAGCCAGGAGATGCCAACAGAGGTATGTACCTCTGGATGCCACGTCTAAGGGTCTTGGAATCAAAGCTGCTGTGCCTGGTACTGGGGACTGAACTCAGGACCTTGTGCATGCTAAGTACACACTGCCATTCGAGCTATACCCTCCCTGTTTTTTTTTTAATCGGAGTAAAATTTACATAACATACAATGAGTCATTTAGAAGTATATATTCCAGTGGCATTTAGTACATTAACAAAGTTGTATAATCATAACCTCTACCTAGTTCTAAAACATTTTCATCATCCCCCCAAAAAACCATACCCATCAAGCAGTTAATCCCCGTGCTCCCCTCCCTCATCTTTTGGCAAACACTAACCTACTTTCTGTCTCCATGGATTTACCTGTCTTGGATATTTCATACAAATGAAATGATACATTGTATGACATTTTGTTTCTGCTTTCTTTGGCTTATGTTTCTGAGGTTCATCTATGTTGTAGCATATGTCAGTACTTCCTCTCTTCTTACTGCTGAATAAAAATATTCCATTATATGGATATACCATATTTTGTTTATCCATTCATCCATTGATGGACATTTGGGTTGTTTCCACCTTTCGGCTATTGTGAATATTGCTGCCATGAACATTCATGTCCAAGTATTTGTTTGAGTACCTGTCTGCAATTCTCTTGTGTGTATACCTAGGAGTGAAATCGCTGGGTCGTATGCTAATTCTGTTTAGCTTTTTAAGAAACCACCAAACTGTTTACCACAGTGCTCCATCATTTTACATGCCCACTGGAAATGTACAAGGGCTCCAAGGTCATCACATCCTTGCCAACACTTGTTGTGTAATTTTTGTTTGTTTGACTATAGTCATCTTAGTGGGTTTAAAGTGAAATCTCATTGTGGTTTTGATTCCATTTCCCTAATGCTAATGATGTTGAGCATCTTTTCATGTACTTATTGGCCTCTTGTATAATCTTTTTTAGAGAAATGTCTATTCAAGTCCTTTGCCCATTTTTAAATTGGGTTATTTGTCTTTTTGTCATTAAGCTGTAAGAATTCTTTATATATTCTGGATACTAGAACCTTACTGCATATATAACTTGCAAGGTGTCTTTTCACTTTCTTGTTGGTGTCCTTTGATATACCAAATTTTTTAATTTTAATGATGCCCAATATATCAATTTTTTTCTTTTGTTACTTGTGCTTTTGTTGTCACATTTAAGAAACCATTGCCAAATTCAGGTCATGAAGTTATGTTTTCTGCTAAGAATGTGATAGTTTTAGCTCTTATATTTAGGCCTTTTATCCATATTGAGTTAATTTTTGTGTACAGTGTAAGGTAGGAATCCAACTTCTCTTCCTCTTCCTCCTCCTCTTCCTTCTTCTACTTGCACTGGATTCCAGTTGTCCCTGTACTAATTGTTGAAGATATTAATCTTTCGCCACTGAATAGTTTTGGCACCCTCATTGAAAATCAATTGACCACAGATGTATGAGTTTATTTCTGAACTCCCAATTCCACTCCACTGATCTGTATGTCTACACTTACATCAGTATCACACTATTTTGATTACTATAGCTTTGTGGTAAGCTTTGAAATGTGAATCCTCCAACTTTGTTCTTCTTTTTCAAGACTGTTTTGGCCATTCAGGGTCCCTTATAATTCCATATGAAGTTTAGGATCAGCTTTTCTATTTCTTTACTGAGTCAAAAACTCAGAAGGTGGGGTCCAGGAATCTGCTATTTAAAAATGTTTTTAATTGTGGTAAAGTATATATAACATAAACTTTACCGTCTTAACCATCTTAAATGTACAGTTCAATAGTGTTAGTATATTCACATTGTTGAGCAATCAATCTCCAGAATTTTTTCATCTTGCAAAACAAACTATACGCATTAAAACACAACTCCCAGGTTTCCTCTCCTCCCAGCCCCTAGAAACCCCATTCTATTTTCTGTCTGTATAAATCTGCCTACCCTAAATACCTCATATAAGTGGAATCACGCAGTATGCATTGTTTTGTCTCTGACTTATTTCACTTAGCATAATGTCCTTGAGTTTCATCCATGTTGTAGCATGCGTCAAAATTTCCTTCCTGTTTAAGGCTGAATAATATTCCATTGTACGTATAATACATTTTGTTTAGTCATTCATCCATCAATGAACATTTGGGTTGCTTCCACCTTTTGTCTATTGTGAATAGTGCTGCTATGAACATGGGTGTACAAATATCTCTTTGAGACCCTGTTTTTGATTCTTTTGGGATTACACCCAGAAATGGAATCGGTGGAATATGGTAATTCTATTTTCAATTTTTTGAGGAACTGCCATACTATTTTCCAAAATGTCTACATCATTTTACATTCCTACCAACAGTGCACAAGCGTGCCAATTTCTCCACATCTTAACTAACACTTGTTATTTTCTATTTTGTTTTTTGCTTTTGGATAGTATCAGGTGATGCCTCGTGGTTTTAAGTTGCATAGGAATCTGCTTTTTAAGTAAACTTTATATTTTGGAATAATCTTAGATTTATAGAAAAGTTGCAAAGATAGTACAGAGTTCCTCTTTATCTCTCATTCAGTTTCAGTTTCCCATAACGTTTCATCTTACATTACCATGGTACTTTGTCAAAACTGGGAACCTGCTTTGCAATAAGAACACACTGACATACACGGTGACTCTTACATGCAGTAAAGTTTAAGAGCCATAGATCTAGGGGTCAGGAATGTCCTTTCAGGGAAATACATCTCAGCTGTTACTTGACAGATGAATATAAGTGAGTAAAGGGAATGGGGTGTGATCCAGGCAGAGGGAACAAATTATGCCAAAGCCTGCGGGTAATAAAGAACTTGGAGCATTTGAGGATAATCATAACAGCAATAATAGTAATTTATTGACTCTTACCATATCCCAAGCACTGGTAAGCACTTTAGAACATTATTTTACTTAATTTTTCACAACAATCCTATAAAGAGGGAAATGTTATCATCTCCATTTTATAGATGAGACAACTGAGACTTGAAGGGAAGAAGCAGCTTGCCCAAGGCCACCCAGCTGTAAAGTGGCAAAAGCAGAATCTGAACTCAGATCTTTCTTTTCCAATTCCTTCTCTCCCACTAGGCCCCAGTAAAGCTTAATCATCGGCTTGCAGCAAGAAGGCATTGAACATGTGCCTTTCCCTCCCCCTGGTTTACTCTTCCCACTCTCTTCCCCAGGCTACTCATCCTTCAGGGCTCCGAGTGGCCTTTCCATTCCACAGCTGTTCCTCACTGTTATTCTGTCGTTGAACTAATGGTTGAATGAATGAATGAATAGAAATAAGTAGCATTAGCAACAAGGTGCACTTAGATACTTACTCATGTGCTTATCTGTTTAATGCTTCTCTCTCCTGCTATACTATCAACCTGTGAAGGCAAGGATCCAGACTGTTTGGTTCACCTAGTACCAGTAGGTGCTTACTAAGCATTTATTGAATAAATAAAGGAAAATAGGAACTCAGTAAACATTGTTGGCATGTTGAATGAGTGATTCTTATTTTTGAGAAAGAAGAAAATCAAACGGGTTGTCGGATGTCATGTAAGATACTAACCACAGGTTCCATTTCTCTCCAGCAAAAGCCTCAACCTCACTCCTCCAACCATCACACCCTTTAGTGCCAGCAGTTTTGATTTTTCAAAGAGATACAGAAGAGACCTTGGTCTGACCTAAGAAACATCTCCTTCACTGTTGGGAAGTTCAAGTCCTAAGATGGGGGTGGGGAGTCTCTATTCAAGAATATCATCAAGAGGAAAATTGAACATCGTCTTAACAGCCTCAGAAAGTCAACTGTCTGCACGGAGGGAAGAGGGCAAGTGACCTCTCCGGCCCTTTTCCCACTGTGGGATTCTGCTTTCCAGCATGGCACCAGAGAGTGGCAGAGGGACCACGCTGCAAGTGAAGGCATATTTGCTCCTCACCTCCCCTGGCTCTCCCAGTGTT
This sequence comes from Camelus bactrianus, assembly GCF_048773025.1. Taxonomy (NCBI): domain Eukaryota; kingdom Metazoa; phylum Chordata; class Mammalia; order Artiodactyla; family Camelidae; genus Camelus; species Camelus bactrianus. Next base: position 100,983,334 of record NC_133541.1, on the reverse strand, counting down.
AAATTAGCTTTATGTCAATACCACACCCGCAGCTGGGCTGAATTATTGAAGCTCATTCACTGCAGTGGGCCCAGGTTCCACTTGCTTTATGGAATGGAGGTAAATGTGAGCCTATTAGTTCTGTTTGCCTTGTTGTGGTCAGTACATTTTCAGTCTGTTGTTAATATGCAGGGACTCAGCCCTGACCAGCAGATAATCCCAGTCTCTGCATCTCACGAGATAGCGAAGACAGGCATAGTGGGAGGGGAGGCACACACAAACATGTCCACTGGCCCCAAACTCACAGGGGCTCTTAGCTATCACATTTGACACTTTTGTGTCCCCAAACACCTATTCACATACACATAAGCACTTACAGTCAACATTCCTACACACATAGATGCGTACATATATTCAAAGCTTCTGTAAAGGCATACTCACTCACCGAGGGCCCCCGAACAAAATAATGGAGGATGCTGATGTTTCAAATAAGGATTTCCTAAAAGACTGTGCAAATTTTAAAGCCTCTCCTCCTCCCCCACCTTCAACACCAATGCGTCACTAGCATGGCCGCCTAGTTCGCCCCTGACATTTGGCAGAGAGGGATGATCTGGGATGTCCAAGGTCAAGGATAGGGGAATCCAACTGCTGTGGGCTCCTATGTGCATGTGGGGGAGCAGTTTTCCTTCTCTGTTCTCCTGTAGCTCCCCCATGAACTGGCATACACTGGATTTAAAGATATGTTTCTGCTGCTTGGCCCCAGTGTCAAAATTATTAGTTATAGCTCTGCATTTATCTATACATACTTGTGCTGGTGTTCACAGTCACAAACACACATTTACATTCCTACACACCCACACACACCACATACCCAGAGATAGTCCTCCTGATCACATGGTTTGGTTTGAATGCTAGTGAGAAGGCCTCCTGACCCTATCAATGGGTCACAACTGGTCACATGCCTCTCAAAAATCCCACCATTAGATATTTACCCCTTTGGGAGTCCCCAGTTAAGAATCAAATACCTCTGGTCAAGGCAACACCCCATAAAGTTATCATCTAACACTTTGCCAGGAACTCACTCTACCCAGGGCACTTCCCGTCCTTGGCTGGCTGACTCTTCCTCATTCTTCAGGTCTAATCTGGCCTTTCCTGCCCATAGCCTCTTCCCCTAGACTAACAAGGGAGGTTAAGTTCTGCCATTATCCACTCTTATTACTCTCTGTCATTTTCCTTAGATGCATCTATTAGAACTGTAACTAAATGATTCTTGGTGTCATTATATTTGTATAGTTTGTGGCTGCAGTAGACTGAGAGCTCCACTTGGTTAAGGGCTGCCCTTCCCTCTGTTCCTCACTGTAGCCCCAGTGCTAACATAGTGCCTGGTACATAGTAGATGGTCAATAAAATTTAAATGAAGTTGGAGAGTTTGAGGAAAGGAGAGCAAAGAAGGAGAAAAGGGGGCACAAAATGTCAGAGCAGATGGTTCCAAACTTTTTTGATCTTGGACCTCTGAAAATCCCTAATCTCACCTTTCCTCACCTGCCAGAGGGACATCATGTCTCCTTCCCTGGGGTATGTTAAGATGCCTAATAGAACCACACAGGGACAACACTATGATTCAAAGGGACAGAGACCTCTCAGCTGGAAGAAACAGGCTTGAGGGGCATCCTGGCCTGGCCTGGCTCCCCACTTTTCCAAAATGTGACTAAGAGCTCATACTCCTTGCTCATAGTGCAAGTCTTGTGTGAGGAACCCCCTCTTCTAGATGTTTCCCTGTAATTAAGATGGAAAATGTTTGTTGCTGAGAACATACGGTATTGATAGTAATAAGAAACTAACAGCGAACATTTACTGAAAGCTCACTATATTCCAAGAATGGAACCAAGCACTTTATATGTGGTTATACATAATTATTTCAATTAATTCTCCAACTGTCTTATGAGGTAAGTAGATATTATTCCCATTTTACAGATGGGGAACAAGATCAGATAAATTAAGTCATTGGACCAAGGTCACACTAGCACCTAACTAGGCAGCAGTTGAATCAGGACAGGATTCTGGAGGCCAAGCTTTGACCCACTGGGATATACTACCTTCTATTTTAAGCCCATGAGGAGATGCCAGCCCACCTTTTATCCCTAGACTTTCATATTCACTCCGCAGATATAAACTGATTCCATTTATGAACACGGGATTTATTGGGGATCTCAGAAACTGCCATGATTTCCTTGTCCTAGAAGCACCTAGACCTGGCTCCTGATTCCTAGAATCAGAGAAGAGAAGAGATGCCAAAACATCTGGAATTGCAGGAGGAAGCCAAAACAGACCGCTGGAAGGTGTCAGTTTCTGGATGTTCCTCAGCAAAACACTCCTGGGCTCAGGCCCTCCTGCTTGAGAAGAGAGGCCCATTTTAGCCTCCCCTCTGGACCTCTCTTCTCCCAGTGGTGATCCCGAGAGCTCATTTTAGAATGATGGTCTGAGGCAGCTGACAGGTGAGCCACAGAGGGCCACATAAACTAAAACCAGTTAGTGAGGGGGAGGATCTGCCACTGGGCATGGACCCTGTTCTTTTGGGGCCGGACCTAGGGCCCTGGATTATTGTGTACAGCCCATTCCAGGAAGTGAGAACTATCGTGGACATTGGGTCATGGTCTCTTCTTTCCCCACCTCTCCCTAGTACATGGACTTCAGCTTTATTCCTCCAGTGATTAGCAGGGTCTGAGCTCCATAGCTACAAATTAGGTCTGGAGTCAGTTTAAGACCGCTAATGTCCCAGACCTCACGTGGCTGAAATTTGGGCTGTCGCAGACACTTTCTGGCTCATCCTTTCAACCCTCATTGATCCTGGTATTCTGCTCCTCTGGTCTGTGAACTCCTAAAGGGCAGGGTCCAAATTAGTGTTGAATATGGTCAGTTGGCATGCGTCCTCTAATCTGACTTTCTTCTCCTGTGTTACAGAGCCTAGAAAGCTAGAATACATTTCCCCGACTCCCTTACAATTAAGTGCACTTGTGTGACTGGAAGGCAGAAAAGTGAAAGAGGACTTCTTTCTGCTCTTTTTGGTTTTCTGCTGGCAAGCAGTATCCTGGAGACATGGAGTTCTCCTGTAACAGTCATTCCAGCTTCCTGGTCTCTTTTTCCTAATTCCTAGATGGCAAAGCTTTGGCAGTGTGTTCTTTAATTCAGTAGTTCCAATGGTGGCTTCAGGTCGCATCTTTCTGATCACGGCATACATACCTCTCCAGGTATTAGCTGTTTTAGGAGTCCATTCCACAAGTCTTTTTAATATTTTTGTAAGCTCTCAATTCCCTGTGTTAAATGCCCTTCAGTTTAAAATACCTAGAGTAGTTTCTGTTTCCTCACTGAACTAAGACCTCAAACAGCTGTGAAATGACTTCTTGGAGAAACGAGGGGAGGTGGGGAGTCAGTATAGTAAAAGGTAGGAAGCCAGTTAAGCAGAGACAAATATATATTATCATAAATCAGCTTCTCTTACTGACAATCAGTAGGCTTTCTCATTTGGAGTAAAACAGACATAGAGGCAGGGGCAGAGCAGGTAGGTAAGTAGGCAAAGAAAGAGACATATTTCAAGGATTGCAAAGCTAATGCACAGGGGATAGACAGTCAAATAAGTATACAGTTCAAATGTGGCAGTCAGAAGTCTGCTACAGATCCACCATTAAATACAGATTAATGTGTGTGACCCATAGACACATATATACATACACACACCCATGGTATGACTCAGGATTTTCTCTCCTGGTTGGAGAACTCAACCCCTTTATTCACTATAATGGCCCCAAATGGGATGAAGAATGATATAGAAGGTAAAAGATGTGTGTCTGTTAGGAGGATAAGAATCAAGGTGAAGTGATAAGACTGCAGAGAAAGAAGTAAAAATGAAGTAGGAATAATGAAGGAAGAGCTGAAAGTATGTGGGAGGGTATAATGGGAGTGAATTTAAATTGAAAGGAGGCGAGTGAAGGGATGTTTGAAGGTAGATAAGCAAGAAAACCAACCTCCTCACTCCTGAATAACTTAAATTCTATTGCACAGTGCCTGGAAAATAGTAGGCATTAGAGATACATTCACTGAACTAAAGAACAAATTTAGGAAGGACAGGGAGGCAGGATCACACAGGATGGGGTTTGTATGTCCTAATGACCACTAACATTTACCAAATTTTACCATGAGCTAGGTACTCTGCTAAACACTTTATATGCATTATCATTTTAAATCCACACAAGCTCTCTATGAGACAATTGCTAAATTATCCCCATTGAATAGATGAAGAAACTAAAGCTCAGTTTATGTAACTCATCCAAGATCACACAGATAGTTAAGTGGCAGAGTTAGGATTTGAATTGAATTATCTAATTTCAAAACCAGTGTTTCTCACCACCACACTGTATGTATTTTTCTTTGTGTCGAGGGTAAGTCCATGCCCCCTTCCCATAAGTTTAGGGGGGACCCTCAGGGACATGTTCCCAGGCCTGGCCTATCAGATAGGAGAGGGCTAGCAGAGGAGGGATGGGGCAAGCAGCTGGGGCCAGGCTAGGCTCCCTATCTGGGGAGGGACCATATTAAAGCCTCATCTTCAACAACGTGCAGAAAAACAATTTGAAACTTAATCATCTCCCAGAATTATGATCCCTCCCCACAGCAGGGAGCACATTAGCAGAGCTGGGAAATAATAATTCAGCAGCCCCCAACCCAGCAGGGAGAGAAAGAAAGGAGGAGGGAGAAGAGAGTGAGGAAAACAGAAACAGAGGTACAGGAAGGGAAGAGGTGGGGGCAGGGAGAGGCAGGGCTTGACCTCTCCCAGTTTTTTCCTTGACTCTGGTCAGAGACAGAATTCCCGGGGAGTGGCCTGGTGGCACCTGACCCTTCAATTCTGCTCAGATAGGGCAGGGGTCAAGTTGCTCCTTGGGTCAGTTCTCAGCATCCATGGATCCTCATGTCCAGAGCTGCACCATGCCCACACAGCCAGGTATGGTTTGCAAAGTTTCCTCCTGGGTGGAGGAGAGCTCCCGAGCCCCTCGCCAGCTTAGGCTGGCCCTCAGCACCCTCTTGTCTGATGGCACCTAGGTGAATCACTGGTCCGTCAGGACCCGAGGTGCTGGACAGCTCCCAGCCCCAGAAAAGTTTCTCCGTAGTGAGCGGGATGGGTGAGGCGAGGCTTCCCCTGCACCGCGACAGTCCCCACCCTCAGGAGAAGCGCGAAGGCTGCCGGGAGCTAGCGGGGGAAAGGGCTCAGGGTCGTGAAGGGGTCCAGATGGAGATCTGGTGGGGACCTGGAGACTGGAGCCCTGGGGGCAACTTCTCCAGACGCATTCCTTCCTTCTGAGTCGAGACCCCCCAGTGCCCCCACCACCCTCCACCAGGGACAATGGTGCCTTCAGCCCCCAGAGATGAATGGGGCCTTTGAGAGCCGCACGCCACGGGGTCAGCAGCGGCCACCGGGTCCCGGGGCTGCCCAGCCTCCAGAGCACGGAGCCACTGGTCTGGGGCGAGTGCGTAGCTCTTGGGGGAGGGGAGGTATTCCATGGTCCTTGTCTTAGACTAAGACCGGTGGCTCCTGGGAAAGAGATTCATCCAAGATTAAGCAGTAAAGAAGGATTTTAGGGGCCTGGGTGGGGAGGGAGGAACCCTTCTCTCCGTGCCAGGGGAGGGGACAGTCTTGTGCCCTCTCCTCAGGAGTTAGCAGAGTAAGCTGTGTGGGGTCAGAACCTATCAAGCTTTTGTTACGTCTTCTCTCCCCTCTCCAAATCAAGGTCCCATACTCCCTTTGGATGGGGCAGCTTCCTTCTTCTCTCAGCGCCCAGGTCCCTTCTTCTGGGGCTACCTCTGAGGTCTGGTGCCTCCTCCCTACTCCTCCTGTCTCCCCTCCCCTTCTTGCACTGCACAGACTACCCGGTTTCTATGGAAACAGGTCCAGGAAGGCTCTGCCAGGAGGCCAAGGCCACTACTGCTCTTGGGGAGGAGAAGGGTGGAGGAATTGAAAGTAAGGAGCCAAAGGTGAGTTCTAGCTACTTCTAGGGACTGTTGGGAGTGAGATTTTCACTGTTGGGGAGGCATCAAGAAGAGGAGCCAGGGATATATTTTCATGATGTATTCGAGGCAGAGTTGAAGAGCTCCTTCTTGTTCCTCCAGTTCTTAGCGCTTCAGAAATCTAGACAAGCCCCCACAGAAGGGAAATCAGTGGGTGAAGAAGGAAGGGAGACAGGCAGTACCTTTTCACATAAGGCTCTATTGTTGTGTTTTTTTTGGGGGGGGTGAGCAGGGTGGGTAGGTAATTAGGCTTATTTATTTTTAGAGGAGGTAATGGGGATTGAACCCAGGACCTCATGCATGCTAAGCATGTGCTCTAGCCCTTGAGTTATACCCTCCCCCCGAGGCTCTATAGTTTTACCCCTCCTGGGGACATGCCCATTTGAGAGAAGGAGGCACTAGAAGGCTACTGGAGGGGAAATTGGGGTGGGTGTAGGTGTTCAGGGCTGTGCAGGAATTTCCCATAGGCAGCTGGAGCTAGAGGTGGCCAGAGGCCTAGCAGTGTCAGGTGCTTCTGTAGCATCTCTCCTAGCACCCACCTCCGGTAGTGGGGTGGGTCTGGAGGCTTCAGCTTCCTCCCCTCTATCCACTCTGTCAGTATGTTGGGGTATGAAAAGAAGAGATTGGAGGTGGCCAAGTAGGGGTTGGGAGGAGGGAAAGTAAAAGAAGACTATGGAAAGAGGGGTCAGGAGAGGGGTAGGTGGGGTGGTGCAGATGTTCATGGTGAGGTCAGGTAGGGAGCTTCTGAGAGGCTGGACTGTCAGGTCCTGGGAGTGAGCCCAGCCTTCACAACATCCCAATGGTCCCACCTCAAACAAAGTTGCTTCTTGAGCAGTGACCATTGGAAACCTCAGAGTCCTAGGAGAATGTATTGGGTGGGGGTTCCCTTGGGAAGGGGCCTCTCAGGTTATTAGAAGGTTCAGCAAAGCTTCCCTGGGGAAGATAGGGGAGTAAAAAGGGTCCCTTGGGAGCCTAGACATTCCTGGACCTGAGCCATCACTCTCCTTTGGCCAGAGCCCCCAGTACAGCCGTTTTGGTGTTTGCTTATTTTGGTTATTTTTTGATCAGATATTTTGGCGCTGTGCACACTGCCTCCTGTTGCCATGGCAGCCGTGACAGGGGCTGAGGCACCGTGAGAAAAATACCAAAATTAATGAGTGAGCGAAAGTGCAGCCGAGAGAAAAACAAGGTTAAAAAAAGAGTTAAAACAGTAATGAAAACAGGCTTCCCAGCTCCACAGCAAAGCAGCTGCTGAAGCCTCCCCAGAGCAGCAACCCCCGCCCAGCCTCAGGTTCCTGGCATCTCCCAGACCTCAAGGCAGAACTCACTTGCCTTCCCCCACCCAGCCAGCCAGACGCAGCAGCAGCCACTCGGGAACCGTCCCAAGTACAACAGTAGATCAGCTCCTACAGCAGATCAGCTCCCATCTCAGGTAGCATGCCTCCTAGAACTGCTTCCCAGGGAATAGCTTCTCATCGCCTAGACAACGGAGTCTGGGCTATGGGCCCCCACACAACAGTGGTCCAGCTATATCACCAGGAAATGGCCTCCCAGCTACACTTGAGCTTCAGAGCTATGGCTGCAGGCATAACAGCATCCCAGCTAGAGTTCTGCACATGATAACAGCCCAGCCACAAGCCTGGGCAACAGCATCTTAGCTATAGCCAATCCCCAGAATGCTGTCATCACAGCTATAGTTTCAGGACCAATAGCATCCGAGCTACAGTCCTATACACAACAGTAGCTCTGCTCTTATCCCAGGTAACAGCCTTCCTCCCAGGTACAGGCTCCTAGCAACAGCCTCTCATCTCCTAGGACCTAAGCAATAGATCCAGCTACAGTTCTACTTACGTCATAGTAACAGAGAACAGTTTCTCAGCTATATAGCCAGTCTCAGGTATGCCAGGCTACACCTATAGCTTCAAGTCTAACAGCATTTCAGTTACAGCCCTCCTCTCAACATGAACACACACACACACACACGGCTTGGCAACAGCCTCTTCAATAATCTGTTCTGGCTATAGCCTAGGCACACCAGCATCATAGCATCATAACAGTGTCCCAGCTGCAATCAGAGGCAACAATTTTTCTGTTACAGTGCCAGGCTCTACAGCATCCTAACTCTCTTAGGCACAGCCCATCCCAGGTATATAAATATCACAGCAAGAGACTTAAGCCACAAGCATCCCAACTACTCCCAAAAAAGCATCCCCCAGGGGCCAATCCCTGGCCGCAGTCTCAGCTGGAATCTCAGGTACCATCAGTTTAGAAGTCCCTCAATTCTCTACTTGCCAGCCAGGTCCTCCTCCTAGTCTGGTATGGGGCCAGGAGCCTGGCTTCTGTCCTCTCAAATGCTACCTCCCAGTCTCTGTCCTTTGCCTGCCCTTCTTCTTAGGGATGATAGTCCCATCCTCATATCTACATTGTCCCAGAGTCAGGTGTCCCACAGAGCCCAGCCTGGCAGCTAGGGTAGGAGGGGATGGGGAACAGGGAAAAGAGTAGACACACCCCGGTGTTGCCCTGGCCCAGTTCTGCTCCTATTACTAGGTGCAGGATTTGGGTTTGATGGTGGTGGAGCAGGGAGGACAGAGGAGAACATCTGGGAGATTAGCATTTCCTGCCCAGCTCTGCGGCTGCCTATATTGCTCAGCACTGAGCAAGGGAGGAGAACAGAGGAGCCTTTGAGTGGCTCCCAGCAAGCAGACTGGGGAGGGTTTGCTGCAGTGGGCAGCAGGCACAGGCTGGGGGCAGGGATGCTGGGGCAGCTCCTCTGTGGAAGATTTCTCCTCTCTGGGCCACTGATTCCTCCGCTGGAGCTGTGCTCAGTGATGGGAAGCATATGAGTTTTGCAAGGGACAAAGAGAAGCCACTCATAAGACAGATCCTGCTTTCACTGGCTCACCCCATCTCCCATCCAGAGCCCTTAATCTGGCCTTCTGGGGCTGAGGGCTGGGCCTGGGGACTAGAGCAGGGCCGCCCAGGCCAGAAAGAGTCCAGTTGAGAAGGGATGCTCTTGGAGAGATCTTAGAAGCCCTTAGCCCGCCAGAGATCTCGCCTTTACTGTGAAGAGTGTTCACAGAAAGGGAGGCGTCAGAAAGGGAGGAAGCAGAGGAAAGAGACAATGGATAGACAAGTGGAAGTGATGGGAAAATAAGGATGGAGAAGGGGGAGGAGTCAAAGGCTGTGGTAAATAGAGGCCCAGCAACCAGTCATCTCATAATAGGCCTTTCCACACTCAGTGCCAGGCCTTGCCGGGGACAGCCTTTCTCAGTCTTCTGGCCTAGAACACTCTGCGTTTGCCCGGAAGTAGCCAAAGGCTGGAGGTCTTATTGGACTGGGGTATTTGAGAGTCTGGGGTACCAATTCCTGAAGAAGGAAAAGGAGTTCCAGGCTGCTCAGACACCTCTAGATGGCGCCAGAAAGCCAGAGCTGAGCGAGAGAAACTGAGTATTAAGTGTGTGAGACACTGCGTGTGACACCGTGTGTGACTCGGTGTGAGTGTGACAAGGAGCGTGTGGCAGTGCGAGGGCGTGTGACACAGGCCGTGACACTGCGCGGTTTCGCAGGGTAGGGACTCGTGTGACTCTGTGTGAATGTGTGTATGTCACTGGTAAATGTGTTGGGGCCACAGATTCATGCCTCCCAGAGGGCAGGTGACTGGGGGACCCTCTAATAGCCCAAGCTCAGGCGCGTCACCTCATCCTCACATTTGATATCTTCCCCATTGCTTATTCTAAAGGTGCCTCTGGATTCCATTACCCTCCCCCTCCCACGGTCCCCTCCATAGCCCCACCCCCATGGCTTGCTGCGGCCACCGAGGCTGACCGCTCTGCGGCTTCGGCCAGAGGGGGAGGGGTGGACTTCCCCTGAGCGGAGCGCAGTGGGAAGGGAGGGCCACTCGGGGTGATCTGGGGGTCTGAGTAGGGAAAAGGTAGATCTGAAGGAGCAGATGCCCAGAGAAGAAGGCACTGGGGGAGACACTTCCCCTGCCTGGACTTCCCAGGAGGCAAGGTAGGGGACAGGTGTTTGAGTGAGGTCAGGAAAGGAATTCGAGAGGGGTCCCAGATGGGGGCTCGGAAGGGATAAGTGTAAGGTGAAGTGCCAGGGAAGGTGAAGGCCTGCGTCAGGGTCCCCAATAGTGGGGAGATAGCAAAGGGGGTTCTGGCCTTGGGGAGCGGTGTTCGGGGTCCCTCTCAGCAGGACCAGAGCTGTCCGGAGCTCCACCTCCCGGCCGCGGCGGCAGTGGTTGGGGGGGGGGCAGGGAGGCGGGCGGGAGGCGGGCGGGCGGGCCAGGAGGGAGGGGGAGGGAGGGGGAGGGAGGGGGCGGGCCCGGCTGTGCGCTCCGCTCGCTGCTGGCTCCGCCGCCGCCGCCGCCGCCGCCGCCGCCGCCGCCTCAGCCTCACACACTCCGGGAGCGGGAGCGCGGCGAGGACACGAAGCCGCCGGGGCTGCTGCGCCCAGAGCCAGCCGGAGCCGGACCCTGAACCGTAGCGCCAGCCCGAGCCGTGCAGAGCCGCAGCCCGGGCCGGGGCCAGTGGCGGCTCTTGGAGAGCAGGGCCCGCGGCCGGCGCTGCCCCGAGGCGGGTAAGGATCGGTGGCGGTGGAGGCGGCGGTGACTCCCGGCGGGGAGCGGCCATGGCCGGAGGGAGCCAAGGGAGGGGCGCTCAGCCGACCGAGGCCACGGGGGCCCAGTCGGTACTCAGCGCGCCGGGGCTGAGGTGGGAACCGTTGGGGGCTCGGAATGGGGGTTGCGGCTGGGGCACTCTGGCCTCCAAGGTCCGCGGCGAGAAGCTCGAACGAGGAAAGAGGTGCTGGATCGGACCCCAGTTTAGGCGTCCCGCACCCCGGCGCGCTTGGAGCCGCGCGGTATAAGGGGGCTCCAGAAGCGCGAGGGACGGAGATGGTTTGGAGGAAGCGCACAGCCTTCAGTTGGGGGGGGGGGTGTTCCCTGAGGACGAAGCAAGCAAGGACCCTCATCCACACACACACTTGTTGGGCGATCAGCTCGGATCACTCAGGTGCTTCCAGCTCCCCGCGGGTACCTGGAGGGCCAGACCACGGACATATGTACACGCATACATACATATGTGCACACAGGCATACCTCCCGCACACCAGCGCCCACTGGGGCACCGTCACTAGCTCAGAATCCGCTTCAACATTTGAACGCTCAGCAGCACGGACATACAACCCGTGGCCATTCAGAGCAGCAGAACACAACCGGGTGTGACATTCCGCGACATGTACACACAAACACAAACTCGTGCCCTCATGTACGAGTGTCACGGCCACGGTTCGCCATGTGAACACTCAAAATCCAGCCTCGCACACACATATTCCTTTAAGGAACACACCCTAACATAAATTATGTTACACTCCTTGGCCAGAACATAGGTACACAACATACGCCTCGCTTATACTTCTTGACTGCATCTATAACCACAGAACCCTATGTCTCAGCACACGCCTTGACGGCACACACCCTAACACAGCAAGTGGCACCCACAGCAGCGCCTCACGGTCACAAACACAGAATCTACTGCTTCACACATCTTAACACTGGCTGTCACACACACCTTACACCAACAGTGTCACATTACACCTTGCAGCGTATACACACAAACAGACGCTCTGTGCCTCTCCCTCGGAGGCAAGATACCATCAGGGGAAGGCGCCGGGCCGCCCAGAGAGTCCCTAGCGCCCCTTTCCCCTTATCGCGACACTGTTAGTGTAAATATCGGCCCAGCGGTAACCCTTGGGGCTGGCCGGCTGGCCGGATCTGCTTCCCTGCCAGCGCCTCCCCCACCCCCACTCCGGGGCCGGGCCGGCCGGCCGGGTATTCCCGGAACGAGCTGGACCTGGCAGGCCGCGCCATCCCGCCTCCCCGGAGCTCTAGGGCTCTAGGTCCCTTTGCAGAGGGTAAAGGCTTGGGCAGTGTTCGCGACCCTCTTCGGACCTTTTAGCTGCATTCTCCAAGCCACCTGGGTCCCCAGCACATCTGGGTCCTACGCACCTGTGTCCCTCTCACACCTGGGCGTCCCCTCCGCGGGTCCCAGCTGCAGGCCAGAGTCGTGTGCGCCCACAAGACCCTGAGATCAGGAGGGAGATCACTGCACGCACAGAAGCAAAATTAGCCGGCCAGAAGGACCCGCACCCCTTCCGCCTAGCTACCCTCGGGAGCCCAGACTTTTGGCCTCAGTTTCCCAGCAGTGGTCGGCGACGATTCCTTCTAGCAGGGAATTTTCGGGGCGGCTTGGAGGGCTTTGAGGATTTAGCGTGGGGCAACGACCTCTTATCCGCCCTCGGCGAGAGGGTCCGTTTTATGAGAATTTCTCCCCACGGCCAGGCTCGCCGCTTTGTGATTCCGGCGCCGGCTCCCTCCCCGCCCCCTCCCGGCGCCCGCTGCGCGGCTCCTGCCGGCGCCGGCTTGCGGGGGACCCTAGGCTGAGGCCCGAGATGCGGAGGAGGAGGGATTCCCCGCCGCGGCCCCCGGGGCTGGAGGCGCAAGGGGCCCGCTGGCGACGCGCTTTCTCCCCGCGCCGCGCTCCCGCCTCGCCCCGAGCTCGGGGAGGCCCGGCGTCGCCGGGGTGGGGGTTGGGCCGGCCGAGCTGGAGGATGGCTAAGGAACAGCCGCCGTCCCCCCTCCCCCGACTCACACTCCCGCGTCCGCTGGGAGGAGACTCCCCACGCGCAGGCTGTGTCGGGGGAGCGCCCTGACCACGGCGGTGTAGGCAGGGGGCTGCCCCCGGCCGGCAGAGTCCAGGACGTCCTGCCGGAAGACGCAGGGAGCCTTCCATTACCTGCTCTGGGCCAACCCTCGGTAGCTGCCAGGAAAGAGGGCGCCCGGAAGGTGTTTGTGACAGCCCAGAGGTCTGAGTGTGTGCCACGGGGCGGGTGTGTGTGTGTGTGCGCGCGCGCGTGCTTTCTTGACTTGGGGGTCTGGGAGGATTGGAATCTGTAATTATAACTAGATAAGGGCGTAGGGTGAAATCGAGGAGAAAGGGATGAGAAGGGCCTCCAAAGATGGCCAGGGACAGGGCGGTAGGGGCGCAGGCCTGGTTTCAATTCTGGCAGCATCTAGTTTCTCCCCTTTCCCCCCATCCAGCCCCAATTCTAAAAGGGATTCCAGCTGGAAAGGGGCATCTTGCTGGTGTGGCGTCTTCCTGGCAGAGGGGCTCCTGCTGTGGCTACTTGCTCAGAAGAGCTGGGCTAGATTGAGACAGTAAGCTAACTGTCGTGAAGAGTTGGGTGGAAGGGCCAGGAGAGGGCCCGGGAGCGTGGGGGAAGTCAAGACTGGGGGGATGGGAGAGTGGGGGAAGGAGAAAGCCTTCTGATACGGGCAGAGGGCTGCCCCTACCATGAGGGAGGATAGCTGGTGCTGCAGAGAGAGTCTTTCAACCATGTATTGAGCACCTACAGTCTGCCAGGGCCCATGGTGGGTGATGAGGATGCAGTACTGTAGTAAGATACACACCATCTTTACCTTCATAGGTCTTCCCAACTGGCAGGGGATTGGTTTGTTTATTTATTGAACCAATGAGCACCTACTGTGTGCCTGACACTGGAAATAAAATGCTCTGTTCAGTGATGGAAAGCTATCTGTCCTATACAACGTAATAGACCTTAATGCATCAGATCTCATTTAATCCTTACAAATAAGTTCAAGAGGCAAGATTATTTCCATTTCACAATATGAAAAATATGTTCAGAGAGGTGAAGTCACCTGGTCAACGTCACACAGCTGGGAAGTGGTGGAACAAGGGTTTGACCCTCCCCCCCCCACAACGATAATCTGACAGAAGAATGCAGGTGCCTGGAAACCCTGCAGAGGCTAATAAAGGGTTGTGAAAGAGAAGGGAGAGGAGCTGAGGGCTGCACACTTAGTCACTGTGGGAAGCCTCTGAACAGCCCCACCCTACACAGCCCAGCTTGCTTACCCTCCTCTCCCAGATGTTTGCTTTTCCCCTCAGTGTTCTGTGCCCATAGTGGCGGTGGCTGTTGGTTGTGTAACAGTGCAGGGGTAATGGTGGGGTGGAGGGTGTCAGGGCTGACTTAGCTACTGGAACAGTGATGGCTGCCCCTATGTGTTTCCTCTCTGGCCACAGTATTCAGCAGGAAGTGGCCCCGGTCCCTGAGGTGGGCTGGCAACGAAGATTCCAGGCGAACCCTCACCGCTGCCCTCCTTCCTCCCCAGATACTGACACAGATGGCGTTTTCCTTGGCCTTGCCTGGACTCTGCCCCCTCATACCTCACTGTGCTCCATGGGCCTGAGAAAAATGAGTCACTGTCCCTGCTCAGGCTCTGGCTTCTCAGGGTCCAGGTTGCCCATGTCACTAGGTGGAGGTTAGGACACCCCTGCCAGGAAGGCAGCCAGTGCCGGGGGAGGGGCTGATAAGGCACTAATCACTTCAAAGGCTGCAGCCTGGGACTAATGACTCCCAACAACCAACCACCAGGACAAAGTTCGGTGATGGTGGGAGCAGAGAGAGGAAGGGCCGCCTCACAGCCACTCTTGGCTGCTCTCTCTCCCTGCATCTTTACAGGCCTCAGGGCTGGGGTGTTGGTGGGGATGTGGAGCAGCAGCCTGGGAGGCATGGGGTCCTTCGTTCCTTGAACCCTAAGCCCTCTCTTTCTCTTTCCCTCCTTGCCCGGCAGGTTTGGCAGCCCGGGGAGTGAGAGAGAGGGAGAGAGGGAGAGAGGGAGAGAGAGAGAGAGAGGGAGAGAGGGAGAGAGAGAGAGAGAGGGAGAGAGAGAGAGAGAGAGAGAGAGAGAGAGAGAGAGAGAGAGAGAGAGAGAGAGAGAGTGTGTGTGTGTGTGTGTGTGTGTGTGTGTGTGTGTGTGTGTGTTGGAGGGGAGGTGGTATATAACAAACAGAATCTGGCCTCAGGGATTTCTGTTGATTTCCCTCCCCCGTCCAGCCTTTCCCCAACACATGTGAAGAGGCACTCTTCTCAAATCCCAACCCTTCCACTTACTACTTCTCTGACCCAAGACAGTTATTCTTTTTGAGCCTCAGTTTTCTCATCTGTACTATGGGATGCACTGTAATACTAAATAGTAGCCATTGCAGAGGGTTAGCAGGATTCCATGGGATAATGGATGTAAATGTAGTAAAATCTCAGGGAGTGTGAGCTGGGACGATGGTGATAGTGAAGACAGTGATGATGATGGTAAAAGTGATGATAATGGAATTTGTACTTATTTCTTAACTCCAAAGACTTAGTATATCTCAAAGTTTGTCCCAGAAGGTCCCAGACCATTGCTGCCTTCACCCTTCAGCCTGGGGGTTTCTCCAGGTCCCTCCTCCAGTATCAAAATTCCTAAGGGTGGGGCCAGATAATGGTCATGTTAAAGAACTCTCCAGGTGCTTAAGGAGCTAAACCCTCTTCAATTCTTGCTCTTACTTTGGGCAACCCTCCCCCAACCTCATTTCCCCCCAAATTCCTCCTTCCTCCAGGGAAACCATCCCCTCTTAACCAACCACCAGGTTGGTTATTGCCTTGGATATTCCTCTTCGGTTTTCTTTCCAGCTCAGAAGTTACATACCGCAATCATTTCTTGACTCCTAAGGGTGACAGGATGAGTGAGAGAAGATGTATGTGTGTTGGGGTGGGGGGGAAGTGGGTGGGGGGAGGGGAGAACGTGTCACACTCTTGCTGTGTTTGTGCTGCCTGGGAGGCCTGAAGGCTTCAAGCTGGGGAAGAAAGCCCCGAGGTCGGTACTTAATCGGTAGCTCTTAGAGCAGCTACAAATCAAAATCACCCTGATGCTGCCAGACCGTGGACCTCTGAATTTGTAGCAAAAATTTGTAAGCATTCATTTTTCTGGGAAAAATCGGCAGCGGAGTTTCATAAAATTCTTAAAGGGGGGATGTGACCGCAAAATGTTACAAATTCTTGATCCGGAGGGAGTGAGTGGAGGCAAACCATCACTGCTTTATTTCTCCTCTTTGTCAGGTTTAGGGCGATTCCGAAGTAACCCCCACCCTGCCGAGATTATGCACAGAGGTGGTGCTCACAGTGATCCCATATTGTGTGTGTGCTATGGCGAGGAGGGCAGGATAAGGTGCCCAGAAGGGAATGAGGTTCTTTGGAGACAGGTGTGTTTGAGTTGGGGCTTGACAGTAAGATGAGCCCAGTGCCAGGTCCACGCAGACAGAGGGGAAGTAGATGGAGGGTGGATCCAAACAGAGCATCAGATAAATTCCTCCTTCCTTTAAAGAGATTAAGATTGAAGCTGGGAACAAACGCGCTCTAATCTGATAAGAGCCTCACACACATTGAGCCCATTAGTGTGAGGAGTGCCCATGACCAGGGCGAGGCCGTGTGTAAGGAATCTGCATTCAGTGACCATTTGCTGAGAGTCTACTATGGACCTAAGCAGAGAAGGATTAAATTGGACCCCAGGGAGTTCTCAGTGGAGTAGGGAAGTTGGGCAAGGAAACCAGTAGCCACCACACAGAAAGTTCCAGAAGAGGCTAAGCCTGGGAGCTAAAATAATCATAGTCATTCAGGAGCTATTACTGAGCACCTACTTTGTGCGGGGTCCAGGGCGAGACCCTGAGGATATAGGAGTAAACAAAGCAGAGGTTCTCCCGCTCTCTGCCCACAGTCTCGTAGGACAGACAGACAATTCACAAATTATTTCCCAGACAGCTCCCTAACTACAATGATAAGTGTGTTGAGGGAACATTTGTTGAGGACTCACTGTGCTAGGCATTTAGCCCATATAAGGTCAAGCTCCCTGGGAAAAAGGTAGTATTATCCCCATTTTACAGATAAGGAAACTGAGGCTCTAAATCACTTGCTCCAGCTCAGGCAGCCAGTAAGTGAGCAGCTGGGGTTTGCCTCAGACTGTCTGATGTCACAGTCCCTGCTCTTTTCTACCCTGCTGCCTTACATGTGTCAAATGGGTACCACCCAACAAAAGTGACAAATCGTCATTGAGTTAGGACCACTGTTAGCTCCACAATGGCAGATCACCTCAGTCTTGTTCACTGCTGTGTCCCACTGCCCAGGACAGAGCCTGGCACATTGTAAGTGACTAATAAACTTTCAGTGAATGCATGAACAAGCACCTACAGTGTGCCCAGCTCTGTGACGGTGCATAGGTGGGGGCTGGGGGATGAGTGTAGGGAGCCCTGTCCCTCTCCTGTCCCTTGGAGAGGCAGACAACACAGAAACAGGCACACAATACAGGAATTGAACAACATGGGCGGTGGTATCCCAGGCCACAAGGTGATTCATCGCTGCGGGATTGGGACACACAATAAGTGGCTGTGAGTTGGAGGAAGGAAAGGTCACCGTGGGCTGAAGAGGCCTGGAAAGGCTCCATGGGGGACCAGAGCCTGCCTTCGGTGGGGTGGCTGTGACCTGTGACAGGGCCTGGGGTGGAATTTCCAGGTGTGGGGCAGGTATTCCAGGTGCAAGAGGGGAGCTAGGAAAAGGAGATTGAGCCTGAGGCTCTGCTGAAAATGCTGGGCCAAAGACTGGATTTGAATAAAGGAGGGAGTCAACTGGGACTGTAGCTGGAGGGTCTGCCTGGGGTCTGCTGATGCATAGCTCAGAGCTGGGGGAGATGGGCAGAAGTGGGCTATTGTGATGGGAGTGCAGCTTGTGGCTGGCTGGGGCATACAGGGCTCTAATTGGAAAGATTTGGGGGTGGTTGGGGAGAGGATGTTCACTGAGACTGAGCAGGGGTGGCAGGAATGGTCAGGGAAGGGCTGGTGCTGCCACTGGCAGCTCTGTCCCAGTTAGACCTGCTGGGCTCCCAGTTGCTAAGGACAGGCCAGGGCAGCTCCCAGTGCCAATTCCAGGGCTAGTCAGCCCTGACCCTAGTCCTGACCTCCAGAAGCTGGAGAGGGAGGGTGAAGGAGCCCCAGGAACCGTGTGTGTGCACACAGGTGTGCGTGCTCAGGGGCAAGTGTGTTTGGAAGGAGCTGGGGGAGGGCTAACACCTACTCCTCAACCCTAACCATTTTCAAACCTTGATTGGTGCCCAGTTCAAGCTGGCCCTTCGTGGGTGTGGGGACATTGAGCACTAGCAGTGATTATCGTCAAAAGAGAGGGATTTGAGATGTTATACTTCACATGCATGCACTGACTTGGCATCTCAGAAGGGAGAGGAACAAGACATCATCCCTTCTCCCTCCAGCCAGTGAAAGTGGCCTTCAGTGTGGGCAGCAATGATCTGGGGTCTGGGGTCTGGGGAGTATAAGCATACCTGTGTCTCTCTCCTACCGTGTTTGGGGGAGGGGGGTGCTCCAGGTCTCACCGTTCCACTTGCTGTCTCTCCCTATCTCAGTATCAGGGTAATTAGCATGGGTGACTAAGGCTGGATGCTGGTGAGAAGGAGGTGTTGGGCAAAGCAGAGAGTAGAGAGCAGGGAGGGAAGGAGGGAGTGTCAGGAGGGTCAGGGCTTTCCATGGGCGGGAACTGCTCTAGACCTGTTCAGGGCCCCTACCGGCTTCTCAAGCTCAGGCAGACACCGCTGCTACACCCAGCCGCGGGTGAGACTCGGGGTTCTGTGCTGGGGCACAGCTCTCTCTTGGGAGAGTAGTGTGGAGGTGAGGGAAGGAGAGTGGGGGACTGGATCTGGGCAGCCCTTAGGGCCAGGGCTCTCCTCCCAGCTGACTCTCTGTTCTGCCTCCCCACCTTACAGCTCTCCTGACTCTGGAGCCTGCCCAGATGGGGCCCCTGAGGCGCAGCCCAGGCCCTGGGGGGCAACGGGTGCTGCTGCCCACCAGGCTGCTGGCACTACTGCTCCTGCTGGCTCCATCCCCAGGCCACGCCACCCGGGTGGTGTACAAGGTGCCAGAGGAACAGCCACCCAACACTCTTATTGGGAGCCTCGCAGCTGACTATGGTTTTCCAGACGTGGGCCACCTGTACAAACTAGAGGTAGGCGCCCCGTACCTGCGGGTAGATGGCAAGACGGGCGACATCTTCACCACTGAGACCTCTATCGACCGTGAGGGGCTCCGGGAATGCCAGAACCAGCTCCCTGGTGAGCCCTGCATCCTGGAGTTTGAGGTGTCTATCACGGACCTGGTGCAGAATGGCAGCCCCCGGCTGCTAGAGGGCCAGATAGAGGTCCAGGACATCAACGACAACACGCCCAACTTCGCCTCGCCAGTCATCACACTGCCCATCCCCGAGAACACCAACATCGGCTCACTCTTCCCCATCCCAGTGGCTTCGGACCGTGACGCTGGCCCCAATGGCGTGGCATCCTATGAGCTGCAGGCCGGGCCCGAGGCCCAGGAACTATTTGGGCTGCAGGTGGCGGAAGACCAGGAGGGGAAGCAGCCGCAGCTCATAGTGATGGGCAACCTGGACCGGGAGCGCTGGGACTCCTATGACCTCACCATCAAGGTGCAGGATGGTGGCAACCCCCCACGGGCCAGCAGTGCCCTGCTGCGAGTCACCGTGCTCGACACCAATGACAACGCCCCCAAGTTCGAGCGCCCCTCCTACGAGGCCGAGCTGTCTGAGAACAGCCCCATAGGCCACTCAGTCATCCAGGTGAGAGGCCCGTCCATCTAACTGTCAGGGTGACCCACCTTTAGAAATGGGAGCCCACCCCAACCTCATGAGAGTTCCCTTCACTTAGGAAAAAAAATCGACCAAAATACTGTGGAGAGATCTCGTCTCCCCAGCCCCCAGCCTGTGAGACAAGCCCACCACACCCCAGCAGGTGATTTCACTTTGCTCTGTCACGCTACTTAGGTGACAGCGGCATAGCACGTGAACAGTAATCCCCCATCCCCAGGGCAGACTCAAGTTGGAGAAACCTGCAAAGCGAAACCCCCTCCCAAGTCAAATGATACTCTCCTCCCAGGCCAAGCCAGCTAAGTTGGAACAAATGAATCGCCCTTCGTCCAAGTAGAATCTCTCCCAAGAAGAGATTATCTTCCCAACCACGGGCCTTTTGGCCAGATGAGAGTTTCCTGAAGCTGGAGGACAGAGCCTTACTTTGCCCGTCCCTGACAGTCAGATGAGATCATCTTAGCTAGATGAGTCCTCCAAGTGCTAGAAAACCATACTCAGATGTCTGTGCACCTGCCTCCTTCCCTAGGCACGGGGCACCCATGGGTGTGGGGGGCTGGGCCCAGTGGGGGGTCAGTGGCCTCTGCTGAAGTTCTCAGCACCCTTCTCCATGGGAACTGCCACAGGCACTGGGCAGCTCGGTGGGGCCAGGTCCTAGGAGGGAGCAAAGAAAGCATCCTCGCAGACAGGTGGGCGTATCTCCCGCTGTCATCTCTGCCCTGGCCTCCTGCCAGCCCCGGCTCCTTTCTCCTTCCCCATGGGCTGCAGCTATCTATCTTTGATGTAAGGGAGCTGAGAAGGGCTCGGCCTGCCCTGTACACCATTACCCATCCTTGGAAACCCTTCGTCCCATGTCCTCGAACTGAAGAAGGGCATAGGGAGGAGTTTTTTTTAGAGGCTAGTGGACTGGAACCTGTAGAAGAGAGACTGAGAAAGAAAAGGGAGATAGACAGTCGGGGACGGCAAATAATAATAGCCTAGGTGCCAGGCACTGTTCTGAATACAATATGTGTATTATATCATTTAATTCCCACCGTACAAGGTAAGCATTATCCCCATTTTACAGATGGGGAACTGAGCCCGTAGAGATTAGGGAACCTGCCTGGTATCACCCAGCTGATGTGTTTAGATCCCACCTTGGCCATATCCAGCAGTTTGGCTTCAGAGCCCATGTGTGTAAGAGCTGGGAAATGAGATGAAGCAGGAGCATGAGGCAGAGACAAGGCTACAGGTAGCAGAAAAAAAAGGATAGGGGAGAACCCGCAGTGGGAAAGAGGCCAAAGGAGAAATGAGCGAGATAGGAGGGAGGCAGAGATGAAAGTCAGGAGTCACAGACAGACACAAAGGGAGGTAAGATGGTCAGAGAGGCAGATAAGGAGGTGGGTGACCAATGTCAAGACACAGAGACAGTGGGAATTATAATGAAAAAGTCAGTGACAGACTAGGGGAGTAGGGCAAGGAGAAACCATTAGAGGAGTGAGCAGAGACCAGGTAGCTGGGAAACCCTGCCCACGTGTTTCTCCACGATTGAAAAAGTCCTGATGGGAAGGAGGGGAGACCAGCAGTGGCTTGAGGGCCCGCTGGGTGTGAAGCCCAATGCTGTGTCAGCACTGATTTTCAGAGATGGACAGTTGGAGGATGGACAGATGGATGGATGAATGGATGGATGGACAAAAAGAGGGATAAATGCTATTTAGGGAACACTTGCCATGTGCCAGGCAGTGTTAGGCATTTTTACACATATCATCCCATTTAATTCTCACCACGACCTCGTGAAATAGGTTTTGTTATCCCCATTTTATACATTTGTAGACTGAGGCTTAAGGAGGTTAAATAATTGGCCCGAGGTTACAAAGCTGGGAAGTGGTGGAGCTGAGATTTGAACCCAGGACTCTTGTTCTGCTCCCCAGAGACTCTGCCAAGTTGTGCCTATCCTGTCCTTCCCCCTCATTCCCCCACCCGTGCTGCCATCACATTCTATCTGGCTGTGACATAACTCCAACCCTCCTGTTTCTCCCTGACCAGTGCTACCCCACGGCCATTCCCACCTGGCTCCTGTTGCCCCATCACCACCCGTGTTTGTACAGACAGGCCGAGTGGCGTTGGCGTGGGAGGGCGTGCCCACTGCAAAGGGACAGACAGTTCATTGTCTAGTGCTGAGAGCCCAGCCCGCTGCCAGCAGGCTCTGTAGCCTGCACCAATCCCTCCCTCCCAGCTGCAGGCTCGGCCAGATTCCTCAAGTTGGTGCCCAGCCAGCGCCAGCGCCAGCCCCGGGAGGGGAAGAGAGAAGAAACAGGTTTCCCCGGTTTGACAGAGTAGTGGCCTGGCCTGGCCTGGCAGGCTCCTCCTGACCCACATCCCTACCTGGCCGCTCTCAAAAAAGAAATCCCCGCACCTGTGGCCTCCAGGTGGTCATGTGGGTCTCCATTTGTGTGCAAACACACGTGCATAAACACATACCTTCTCACATAATCACAACTCATGTATTTGCATGCATGAATATTTACACATATGTCATGCATACTCTATCTCTACTATTCACACCTTTCCAGCTCTTCAGAAAGGGTGAGGGCCAGTTTAACTGGGTGGAAGGGCCGCCCTAGTTGCTAACTGGATCCTCATCCCTGTATTTGGGTGGACTAGTCTAGGAATGATAAGGAGAGTTATAATGATATCGTATCTCTAGTAGTTGCTTGTATCACCGCTGAGGATTTGTGGGCTGCATCTGTATTCTTCAGGGAAACGGATCAGTAATATCTTCCACAGTGTCAGGATCGGGAAAAGGGTGGTGTATGCATGTGCTGCTTTTGGAAAAGGTGCTGCATTAGATTAGTCGTGTCTGCCACGCTCATTGGAAGGCAGCACGTGCATCCCTTCATCTGTTATCCCCGAAGTAACCCAGCCCTGTTTTCCTTGTTTTTCACCCCCTGCCCTATAGGTGAAGGCCAATGACTCAGACCAAGGTGCCAATGCAGAGATCGACTACACGTTCCACCAGGCACCCGAAGTTGTGAGGCGTCTTCTGCGACTGGACAGGAACACCGGACTTATCACTGTGCAGGGCCCCGTGGACCGTGAGGACCTAAGTACCCTGCGCTTCTCGGTGCTCGCCAAGGACCGCGGCACCAACCCCAAGAGTGCCCGAGCCCAGGTGGTGGTGACTGTGAAGGACATGAACGACAATGCCCCCACCATCGAGATCCGGGGCATCGGGCTGGTGACCCACCAAGACGGCATGGCTAACATCTCAGAGGATGTGGCAGAGGAGACAGCTGTGGCCCTGGTGCAGGTATCTGACCGAGATGAGGGAGAGAATGCAGCTGTCACCTGTGTGGTGGCAGGTGACGTGCCCTTCCAGCTACGCCAGGCCAGTGAGACTGGAAGTGACAGCAAGAAGAAGTACTTCTTGCAGACCACCACCCCCCTCGACTATGAGAAGGTCAAAGACTACACCATTGAGATTGTGGCCGTGGACTCCGGCAACCCCCCACTCTCAAGCACCAACTCCCTCAAGGTGCAGGTGGTGGATGTCAATGACAATGCCCCTGTCTTCACTCAGAGTGTTACTGAGGTCGCCTTCCCAGAAAACAATAAGCCAGGTGAAGTGGTGGCTGAGGTCACTGCCAGTGATGCTGACTCGGGCTCCAATGCTGAGCTGGTTTACTCTCTGGAGCCTGAGCCGGCCGCCAAGGGTCTTTTCACCATCTCCCCTGAGACTGGAGAGATCCGGGTGAAGACATCCCTTGATCGGGAACAGCGGGACAGCTATGAGTTGAAGGTGGTGGCAGCCGACCGGGGCAGCCCCAGCCTCCAGGGCACAGCCACCGTCCTCGTCAATGTGCTGGACTGCAATGACAATGACCCCAAGTTTATGCTGAGTGGCTACAATTTCTCAGTGATGGAGAACATGCCGGCACTGAGTCCAGTGGGCATGGTGACTGTCATTGATGGGGACAAGGGGGAGAACGCCCGAGTGCAGCTCACAGTGGAGCAGGACAACGGTGACTTTGTTATCCAGAATGGCACGGGCACCATCCTCTCTAGCCTAAGCTTTGATCGGGAGCAGCAAAGCACCTATACCTTCCAGCTAAAGGCGGTGGATGGTGGTGTTCCACCTCGCTCAGCTTACGTTGGTGTCACCATCAACGTGCTGGATGAGAATGACAATGCGCCCTTTATCACCGCCCCTTCCAACACCTCCCACCGGCTGCTGACCCCTCAGACACGTCTGGGTGAGACAGTCAGCCAAGTGATGGCTGAGGACATAGACTCTGGTGTCAATGCTGAGCTGACCTACAGCATCGCCGGTGGCAACCCTTATGGACTCTTCCAGATTGGGTCACATTCAGGCGCCATCACCCTGGAGAAGGAGATTGAGCGGCGCCACCACGGGCTGCACCGCTTGGTGGTGAAGGTCAGTGACCGCGGCAAGCCCCCACGCTATGGGACAGCCTTGGTCCACCTGTATGTCAACGAGACCCTGGCCAACCGCACGCTGCTGGAGACCCTGCTGGGCCACAGCCTGGACACGCCACTGGACATCGACATTGCCGGGGATCCAGAATACGAGCGCTCCAAGCAGCGTGGCAACATCCTCTTTGGCGTGGTGGCTGGTGTTGTGGCCGTGGCCTTGCTCATCGCCCTGGCCGTGCTCGTGCGCTACTGCCGGCAACGGGAGGCCAAGAGTGGCTACCAGGCTGGCAAGAAGGAGACCAAGGACCTGTACGCCCCCAAACCCAGCAGCAAAGTTTCCAAGGGAAACAAAAGCAAGGGCAAGAAGAGCAAGTCTCCCAAGCCCATGAAGCCAGTGGAGGACGAGGACGAGTCCGGGCTACAGAAGTCCCTCAAGTTCAACCTGATGAGCGACACCCCTGGGGACAGCCCCCGCATCCACCTGCCCCTCAACTACCCACCAGGCAGCCCTGACCTGGGCCGTCACTATCGCTCTAACTCCCCACTGCCTTCCATCCAGCTGCAGCCGCAGTCACCCTCGGCCTCCAAGAAGCACCAGGTGGTGCAGGACCTGCCGCCGGCAAACACATTCGTGGGCACCGGGGACACCACGTCCACGGGGTCTGAGCAGTACTCCGACTACAGCTACCGCACCAACCCCCCCAAATACCCCAGCAAGCAGGTAGGCCAGCCCTTGTGGCTCAGCACGCCCCGGCCCCCACCCCACCCATACCACGGGGCCATCTGGACCGAGGTGTGGGAGTGACAGAGCCCGCATCTCAGGCCTGCCGTGCCCACCAGCCCAAGCCAGTGGTGGGAGGTGGAACTAAAGATCGGGGGGGTGCTGGGACCTCGGGAATGACTCCACTGCCTCACCAGGCTTGGATAGCTGGGCGGAGTGAACCCTGAGGGTATGCTCTGTGTCTCCCCTCCCTGCCCCCTCCCCGCTGGGAGAAGCCTGTGACTTGTCACATCCTGGGATGCTAGACCAGCTGCTGGGTCCTGCGGGTGGGGGCTGATGAGTAGAAGGGTTTGGAGGCAGCAGGGGGAGGGAAGTGGGGAAGTTTTCTCCGAATCCGGGTCTCTGTCTGAGACCAGCCATGGGTGCTTCTCTAGAGCGGAAACAGGGAGTCTGTGGTCCTGGTAGGTGACTGCGTGGGGATCCTGACAGGAAAGGGGGCCTCCCCATTTGTGCCTTCTCTGTGTACGTTGTCACCCTCTTCCCCACCCCAGACTCCTGGGGCTAGGCCCCAGTCCCAAACACTTACCTCTGATAATAAAGTTCTCTATTTTTGGAGTTTTGGTTTCTTATTTTCCGGGAACTGAGAGAAGGAGTGAGAGAGACTGGAAACGGCCCTCTGTCCCTAGGTCCTGCCCCACTTTCCCATCCCTGCTCTTCGCCCCTCCCACCGTCCCAGACCTGCCCCTCCCCTCAAGCCTATCTTAATTGACTGTCCTCCCCCTCTCCATGACCATGTCTGTATCTGGGGAAACTGCCCTTCTGAGCAACCTTCACATGGAGGTGTCTGGCAGTGTGAACCCTCACCGCATGTTTGTGGGGCCTTCTCCCTGACAATGACACCCTTCACCAAGAGAGAGCAGGTGGCGATGCACCCAAGTCCTGCCCTTTCTCCACCAGCCTGACCTCTCCCACCAGCCCACACTGAGTG
Source organism: Camelus bactrianus (assembly GCF_048773025.1). Lineage (NCBI taxonomy): Eukaryota > Metazoa > Chordata > Mammalia > Artiodactyla > Camelidae > Camelus > Camelus bactrianus. The sequence continues at coordinate 100,957,632 of NC_133541.1, read as the reverse complement.
GCTCCCGAAAGACCTCAAACTGGAGTAGCTGGTGGGGGTGGAGGGCAGCCTGGCTGCCTCAGGTGAAGGTAAAGAACCTCTATAATTACACCAGCCACTTTCCCTTGGGGCCATATCTTCCCAAGTCCCCTTCCCAGCCTCTTCTTCTCAACACCACTCCACACCCAGCAGTTAGCCTGCTCTGCCCTGTGTCTCCCCACCCTGGTCACCAGCCTGGGCTGCTGGGAAGGAGGGCCCAGGGAGACGGGAGGGGGCTCTCCAGTGCTTTGGACTGACCTGTTCCGATCTCAGGGTGCTCCCTGCTGACTGGGGCTGAGGGGCCTATCCTGCCCCCTCCCTCCCCTCCCTCACTCTGGCCACCCTGAGCGGCTGCTGGCTCTCACTCACTCTCTCTCTCTCCGTCTCTCATTTCTTGCTTTCCTGGGTCTGCCCTGTCTCTGGCTGTGCCTGAGGAGGAGGCTAAAGTCTGGGTGAGGGGCCTCAAGTCCTGGGGGAGCCTCTGAGGCCAGAGGCAACCTGTCTCCATGGCGACTGAAGAGGCTTGAGACACTCCCAGGAGGTCCCAGGCACCAGCCCTCTACTCTGATTCCGTCCACAAACTCCCCAATTCCCCAGGGTACCCCCAAAGTAAAAACTCCTGGGGGCTTTGGAGGAGTAGGGCAGGAAAAAGTGAAATCTGGTTTCATTTCCTTTCTCCTGGACAAATAAGCATCTCTAGGCTGACCCAGCAGCTCCTGACCAATCCTGCTTTCTCTTTCGTTCTTCTCCCTACTGCCACCGCCTCTTTCTTTCTTCTGTTCCTTTAGCTCCTTCATCTCTCTTTTCCTGGGTCTGAGAGAACATCCTTTACTTGGCTCCAATCCAGCCCATCCATGGAGCCACACTAAACATTCGAACACGACCAAACAACAACACTGTTGTCATCCTCAAAACACATGGGCTGCATCTCTGCTGTGTGTTCAGCACAGTCCTAGACCCTGAGTTAAAAATGGTGGTATTCCTACAAGACCCACAATTGACAAGATGAGGCAGTTGAGAATCTCGGTGTTGAGGGGAAGAGCCACAGAGAAAAGCTTTTCCCAACTTGTTCTACCAACCACCTCTACTGCTCACTTCCTTTTTCTGAGTCCTCAACAAGTGCGTCGTATCATGCTAAGCACATTCAGCGCCCATAACCTTTTGTGATGCAGGTCATTGTAATGCTCATATTACAAAAATGAAAACTAGTTAGCGATGGAGTCAGATTTCAAGCACAAATCATCAGGAAATTGGATTGCCAGAGTGTGTTGTTTTCCATTCTGCTATAAAAAAAGGGGTTCCATGACTAAGTTTTGGTAGGAGAGGACGCACCATCACATTAGCCTATAAAAGGCTTGGCAAAGCCTGCAAAGAGGAGGAGCCTGATAAACTTGGGATCACTCTGGGTTTTCCAAATGTGTTTGACCAGGGTGCCCCCTCCCTGAGATACATAGTATGAGAAAAGCTGCGTAGGACATGGGGGTGAGCTCCTGGGAGGGGAATGTGACACTGAGCCAGCTCTTCAGTGAGGAGCAGGAGGTGGGCGGGAGGCTGAGCCAAATCCAGATGCGGGAGTGAGTGTGACCACCTGAGACGTGAGACTGAAAGAACTGTATGTTGTAGAGGACACAGATGCCTTGCCAAAAGCTCCTTAAAAGGAAATGGGACCCCCTGAAAGCTCATGAGTTTTGGATGAACTGAGTTTCAGAAAGTTCACTGGCGTGTATGGTGGCCTTAAAGTGGGTAGAGGTGAAGGTAGAGGATTGACTCTCTCAGGTCTGGACTGAGACGGCGGCAAGGAGGATGATGGATGGATGGATCAGGCGGACCTTCTAGTGAAAAGACCCGCACGACTCAAGGGATAATTGGATATGGGGTCGTGATGGGGTGTGAGGGGAGAGCTACCAGGATTCCCAGGGAGACGTCAACCTTCTGAGTCTGGGTGATGGGACAGTGATGAGATCGTTGCCCATGCAGAAGCTGACTGAAGAAAAAGATTTTGGTTTCAGGTATGTTGAATTTGAAGGGCCCATAGAGACAGCCAATTGGATATATCCAGCAAATGTCTAGAACTTCTGGACTAGGGTTTGAGACTGATTTTGAATCTAGGCTTTTTAAGATTTGAGTCATAGAATTATAGGGAGCATTTAGTGTTGAGTATGACTCCACCCTCCATTTTACAGAAAAGAATCATAGGAAAAAGAGACCAAGTGACGCAAACCTAGTAGGCAGGGCTGTGCCTTGGATTACCAGGTGCAGGTCTGCAGGGAGGAAGGGCTGCTGGCTAATATCTTAAAAGAAAACCATGTCCTGTGCCTCCCCGACCCTTCTGGAGCTTGTTCACTCCATCACCGGGTAGACATGCTCCTTTGCATCCTCCCAGCCCCAAATGTCAGGTCAATTCAGGGGATCTTATCTGTCATCACCCAGACCCTTCAGTGTTTTGGATCACAACATGGATCCCAAGAAGGGCTGCCCATTCCTGAAGATGGAGTGGGAACCAAGGTGGGAAGGCAGCTCTGAAACTCCCTGTCCTGACAACATCCCCCTCCCCTGAATGAGAGGGAAGTTGTGTAAGGGTATCAGGAGGGTGGGTCTGCAGACCCGCAGCATCCTCTTCTGGCTATCTCGATAACCTCCTGTTGGGAGATTTAGAGTAAAGACAAAGCACCACGAAGTCTTAGAGGATTAGAGGGAGCCTGGAGCCTCATCAGCAGGATCTGGGCCTGGGCTTCTCCCACCCCTGGCCTCCAGGGGCCCTGGGTCTGCGCCCTCCACAACTCCTAATTTCTGGTTGGCAGGAGAAACAGTGGCGGTCCCAGGTGGGTGTTTGGGTGACTGGTTGGTTGTGCCAAGTGCCAAGCTGAGGTTGCCAGGTTCCTGGGATGATCGTTAACCCCTGGCAGGCAGACAGGGCTGCAGGCTGGGAACAGCCTGTCACTGTCCCATCCCACCCCCCACCCCCACCCCCAGCCCCCAGTCTAAGCCTCTAAATCCTAGCTCCACAAGCCAGCGGCCCCTCCCAGAGGCTCCTTCCTACTTCCTAGAAGAAGTCTCCATTCAAGGCCAGTCTTCCGAATCCCTGATGGATGCCGGGCTGCTCCCCCTATGCCCAGGTCCTCCTGGGCCCTACTCTCTCCAGTTTATACTGTTTCCTGATCTGGAGGACTGGGGAGTTTCCATTGTTCTGCTTCCCCACCCCCAGGGTGCCCTGGTTTGTTACCAGGCTCCCTCTCCATCTTGCCCCCAACCTTTTTCCACTCCCAGATCTCTCTGGAGGGGAGAGAAGCAGGGACATGGGGGCTGAGTGGGAGGGGACTCAGCAGGGAGTCTTGAGGCAGCCTACAGCATTGCAGACCAGGGCTGAGGAAGGGAGGATCAAAGAGAGGTTGGCACCTCACCTGGATGGAGGCAATGGGAAGTTACAGAGCAATGAGACAGGTGAGGAGCTGGAGTTTTCGGCGGGGCGGGGGGGGGGGGGCGGGGGTTTCTTTGGAAATAGGGAACTGTTCTAGTATCGGTGAACTGTTTTGGAATTAAGAGTCTGTCCTGCTTTTAGAAAGGAGCTGCTCTAGAAGTTGGAGGCTTGCTGGATTTCAGAGGCTATGCTGGAATTAGGGGAGTTGGCTGGTATTGTGCTATTTGGTTTTGGCTGTCTGGAATTAAAAGGAGGCCGTGCCAGTACTGGGAAGCTGCTGTAACAAGTGGTTGTAATGAGTTAGGCTTATTGTGGTGGCCTGGGGGCTATAATAACACTGGGGCCTGTGCTGTGTTGGGAATTTCACTGTGTGGTCTTGGCTGTCCTGGGAGCTGTCCTAGAATTAAGGGGCAGTCCTCTATTAAGGTCCTTGCTTTCTGGCTTTCTGGGGGGCTATGCTGTGCTAGAGGGCTGGGCCTCGTCCTAGTCGCCGCTGAGGCCGGGGTGGGGGCTGGCAGCTGTGAGGGTGGGCCTGGCTGGGGCCGCAGCCTGGGCTGGTGGTGGGTCCCGTGGGGCAGGCCGGCTGGCCAGCAGTGACACTCCTTCTCCCTGCAGTTACCTCACCGCCGCGTCACCTTCTCCGCCACCAGCCAGGCGCAGGAGCTGCAGGATCCGTCCCAGCACAGTTACTATGACAGTGGCCTGGAGGAGTCTGAGACGCCGTCCAGCAAGTCATCCTCGGGGCCCCGACTCGGTCCCCTGGCTCTGCCTGAGGATCACTATGAGCGCACCACCCCCGATGGCAGCATAGGAGAGATGGAGCACCCCGAGAACGGTGAGGGGCGTCTGTGTGGTCGGGGCACCCCGGGAATGAGTAGGAGCCTGAGAATGGTGACGAGACCTTAGAAATGGCCTCTCTTAGTTGAGCTCTTGTGTGTTCAGTCGTCACCGTGCTGAGCGCTTTCAGGTATATAGTCATTTAATCTTCACAACCACTCTCTGATCTGAGACCTTTCTTGTGCCCACTTTACAGTGGAGGAAACTGAGGCTCAGAGAGGTTGAGTCAGTTACCCAAAGCCATACGCAGTCAGTGAGAGAGTGGGGAGGGATTCAAACCCAGGCTTCTCTGATTCTGGAGACTTTGGATTCAGCCTTCCATTACAATGCTTCCAGGGAACAGGGACCCCGAGAATGGGGGCCAGAGGGCTCAGAGAGTGGTGAGGGCAGCTTGAGGGACCCTTGGGGTAATGAGGGTCCCTTAACGGGGCCAGAAGGCCTTGAGAAAAAGGAGGGGACTCTAGATGCTATGAGGAGCTCAGAAAAGGGTATGATGACCCCCTGTGGGGAGGAGCCAGAGAGGATTTGGCTGAGGAGAGGGAGTGGGGAGACCTGGTGGGGAGAAAGGCTTATCTGGGAGGGGTTTGGAGGGTGATGGCAGAAGAGGGGTCTGGGTGGGAGCAGAGGTCAGCGCGGGCATGGACAACAGGGCATGCTGTCAGGATGTGTGTGTGTAGCTCGTGTGCGTGTGTGAAGTCATCCATGGTGGGGGAGACAACAAGCTTCCCCTTGGGATGGAAAGACTCTCCATCTTGGATCTGTCCTCAGGTCTCACCCCCTCCCTCAGACCAAACTCTCCCACTCCCCCAAAAGATGAAAAGTTCCACACCCCACCCATCGGGCACAGGGCCCTTGTCTAGCCTCCCAGGCCCTAGGTCTCAGAGTGCCCTCCGCCCCCACCCTGCCCCTCCATGCGCGATCTCACGCCCGTCTCGTCCTTTTTGTGCCCGCGCAGAGCCGGCTGGCCGGAGCAGGCCCTGAGTTGAACTGCCAGGTATGTGGGAGCTGCTCTGGGGTCTGGGGTCTGTGGGACTCGGCCCAGCACCCAGCCCCGCCCACCCAGTGCTCCGTGCCATGTTGGGTCCCCCACTGTGCCCTGAGCTGAAGAGCCCAGGAGCTTTGAGGGTTAACACAGAGCTGTCCCCTCTTCACTTCGCACTGGCAGGAGGCCAAGCCAGGTTGGGTGGTGCCAGGGGAGCCCCCACCTCAGGTGGTGTTGCTCAGTTACATCCCTGAGGGGAGGGGTCACCGCCTGGTACTGTCCCCAAGCGAGGGTGGGACAGGGGCAACTGTGACAGGAAGTGCTCATGGCCCAGCCGTTCCGTGGAGACACCCCCCTCCCCTGCTGCCCAGCAACCATGCCGGCTACTGCTGATGTCAGACGGCCAACTCCCATTCCCATGGGTGTTCTGGGCAGGGAGCCGGGGCAAGGCCAGGGGTGGTGGTTGGTGTAGGGGCCGGAGTGAGGCGGGGAGGGGCTGCATGAGCGCACTTGTGGGTATGTGAGTGTGTGCTTCTACGCGAACCCCTGGCTTTGTAGCCAGGCCTTGCTGGGCTGCGCTAGGGTGGGGTCCCAGGACACCTGGGAGCATGGTGAGGCTTCAGGGGGCTCAGAAGGAAGTTATGTGCTCACCTTTGTCTGAGGCTGGAGATGCCCAGTGTAGATATGTGTGTCCACATCTCTCTGAGTGTAAATGTGTATGTGCGTGTGCACACAAGAGAAAGTGATTGCGTCTTTAAATGAGGGTGGGGGTTTCCTCACTCCAACCTGAAGGTAGATGTGCACGTTTCAGCTTGTCTGGAACTAGATGACAGAGTGTGTAGATGAGTTTGTTTGTGCACCTGTCTGAGGGCAGATGTGATGGGTGTGCGAGAGGAGGTCTGGAAGGTGGGTGAGGGTGGAAGGAACGTGTCTATTTAAGGATAGATTGTGTGTGAGAGAGAGAGGGAGCATGAGGTGGATGGTGGGAGGCTGTGTGTCTATTTGAGAGTGTGTGTGCCTGCGGAGCTGGGTGGCAGGAAGGGGCGTGCACCCCTGTTCTGCAGCAGTGTGGAGGCACCGGTGGGAGGCCACAGAGCAGAGTTTGGCAAGGCTGTCCTGCCTGACGACGGCCCTCCCCCTCTCTCTCTGGCAGACCTGCGCCCTTTGCCCGACGTCGCCATGACAGGCACATGTACCCGGGAGTGCAGTGAGTTTGGCCACTCCGACACGTGCTGGATGCCTGGCCAGTCGTCTCCCAGCCGCCGGACCAAGAGCAGCGCCCTCAAACTCTCCACCTTCGTGCCTTACCAGGACCGAGGAGGGCAGGAGCCTGCGGGCGCCGGCAGCCCCAGCCCCCCGGAAGACCGGAACACCAAAACGGCCCCCGTGCGCCTCCTGCCCTCCTACAGTGCCTTCTCCCACAGTAGCCATGATTCCTGCAAGGACTCGGCCACCTTGGAGGAAATCCCCCTGACCCAGACCTCGGACTTCCCACCTGCAGCCACACCGGCATCTGCCCAGACGGCCAAGCGCGAGATCTACCTGTGAGCTCCCTTCTGGCTGGTGGCCAGCCCTTCCCCAGCCGCCGGCCAGCTCCCAGGTGGGCCCACTCCAGGGCCCCCGCTCCTGACCCCTCCAGCGTGGACTTCCTGGCCAGGGCCCTAAGTGGGGGGTGGGTACTGGCCTCATGACCACGCTGGCCCTTCCCCCATGCAGGGTCCAGGTCCTCTCCCCTCACTTCATCCCCCAGACCCTAGGGAGCCCTTTCTTCCCCTTTATGGGGCTCCTCCCAGCCGATGCCCAAGAGGGCTCCTCTACAACAACTAGGCTCCCTTCCCTCGACTTCCAGGGAGCACCCCCTCACTTTGGGCAGATGGTGGAGTCAAGGGTGGGCAGCACACTTTTAATTCATTGTTTCCCACATGGCCGACCAGGGCGGGGATAGGATGCCCCTGTTCCAGCCCTGAAGCAGGGCTGAACTGAGGAGACCCTCTCCCTGGGAACTCCCAGAAGAAACTCTTGACTGCCAGGGGCTCCCTGAAGGGCTTTTGTTACCAAAGGTGGGGTGGGGATGGGGGTGGGAGTGGAGTGGAGGCCTTGTCTTCCTGTACTGCTCCTGGGCTGGCCCACCTGCCTGCTACATGCCCACGCCCGGTCCTATCTGGGCCTCCCTTCCCGCTGGTCATGCAGTGTCTGTATATAAGGACCTTGGAATGATGTCCCCATTTCTGCCTGATTTGCAACTTTTCTTGTTGATGTTGTGTTGTCTTGGGGGACCCCTCTGGGGGGGACCTGCCCTGTGCCCCCTCCTCCCTGCCGCAGTGCCCCCCACCCCAGGCCTCTACTGTTCCATGTTGTAAATATCCCTGGGGCCGTGGCGGGATGGGGGTGCAGGCCAGGGAAACAAATGGTGGGTGGGGGTGGGGATGTGGGTAACATTCGCCTATCAGCAGAGCTGGGCTTTTATTTAATTTTTTTTAAGAATACAAATCTCTATTTTTTTGGAACTGTTGCGCTGTGCCCTGGTGGGGAGTCCCCGCTCAGGCTGGCCCCCCACATCCAGATAAGCATCACAGAGGGGCCCTGAGGCTGTGGGGGGGCAGCTGGACAGGGGTGGGATGACTGTGCCTCTGGCCTGGTTGGGTGAGTTGGGAGCAGGAAGGTTTGCTCAGGGGGTGGCTGGTTGCTGCCCCCAAGAAGGGGGACCTGCACCCTGCCCCCTCCCTGCCCCCCACCCCCCAGCCCCTGCCATGACTGACCCGTCAGCCTGTAAAACCACCATTGCCTTGATCTCAGGGGGTGGGAAGGGCTGCCTCAGGACACCCTGGGCTCCAGGCCCCCTTCTTCCAGTTGGGCTTCCCTTTGCCAGGGTCAGGGGTCCCGTGGGGGAGGGGGTGGGGAGACTGGGGGGCAGAGAAGCCCAGTCAGCCATGATGAGGTGGGATTCTGTTCTTCACCTCAGGGGGCCAGGGTGTGAGGGGCATCCTCAGAGCCCCCATCTCCCACTGTGGCCATCTCAAAGCCTCAGTCCCTCTTCCTTCCAGAAACCCCCACTGCCTTGGCCCATACCTCTCCAGCTCCCCAGGGGCCCAGGCTGGGAGGCTGGAGACTCAGGGTATGGCCCTTGCTTGACTTGGTCTAAGCTTGGGGGGGCGGCCCAAGGGTGGGAGGGGTGGGTACAGGCTGCTGGGTCGTCTGGTGCCTTTGGGAGCTGTGCTGCTGGGATCTTGACTCCTGTAACCCCAGAGACCCCACCACCACCCTTGAAAGCCGGGGGGCTGAAGAATCACCGTATTCTCTGCTCCTTGCCCCTAACTTGGCTTGGGGTAACAGTGCTGGGAAGGAGAGCATTGTTAGGCTGGTGGCCCCAGCATACACAGCCCTTCTATGGAGCGCAGGAGGTAGATGTGGGCTGGGGTGGCAGCAAACCAGGTCTAGGGATTGGCCAAAGGCTCCTTTCCCTGGGGGAGGCCCAGAAGTGGGCTGGGGCTTGTTAAAGAGATAGCCCCTTCCCCCTGCACAAACGGGGCAGGTGCAATAGTGGTGGAGCTGGTAATGTGAGGTGCCCAGCTGGTGGGTGGGTCAGTGGCCTCAAGGGCTGTCCTGGGTCCTGGAGGTCAGAATTCTGGCAAGAAGATTGTATGAGGCCCATTTGCTTGGTGGAGAGGGTGGTCCAGACAGGAGGCATTCCTGGAGTCAGTGGACTCCCCTCGGAAGCCCCTGATGGCCTGGGCACCCTGCCCTGGTCTTGGAGAATTCCCGAGCACTGAGTGGAAGGGCAGAGGAGCATTTTGCACAGTGGAGAAGCCAGAAGGAAGGGGGTGGCCCAGGTGGCTGGGAGGGCTGAGAAGCACAGAGGAGGAGCCCTTCCAACAGGCAAAGGCAGAGCCCCTGGCCCCCTGGTTGGGGTTGGGGCGCTGAGTCTGTCACCACCTGGGCACTCGAGAGGTGAAACCAAAGGTGGGCAGGGGATGGGTGACAGCACTGGGGACCACCCCTCTTGGTCCTAGGTCTGTGAAGCCCTTCCCCAATGCCTTGTGTCGCGTACAGTTTTATGTACAAATAGGCGACATTTGGCCAGAGGAGACCCCGCTCAAACCCAGCCTGACCCAGTCAGTGTCTTCCTAGAGGGGACGTAGTCTGTCCCCACCCCCCTACTTCAGAGCCTGTCTCTTGGTAGGGGGAGGGTATTTGGGGACATATTTTTCTCCTAGGGTCCCTGAAGCGTGTCTCACATCCCCGGGGGGAGGGTCTCTGGGGCATCCCTCACCTCTGGGGGTTCCCTAGGCCCTATCTCTCCCCTTGGGAGTCTCTGGGGGGACATGTATTCCCTCTGGGGACCATGGGAGCATGTCTCCCCCCTACCCAGGCTCTCTGGGGAGCCTGTTTTCCTCCCAGGGTTCCTGGGAGTACTTAAGGCATGTCAGTCTTGGGCCATCTCTCTTCCCAGGGAAGGGGGGCTATCTCTGAAGCATGTCTGGGAAGTGATGTTTCTGGTCCTCCCCGCACCTCTCTTCCCGGCGCGTCTCTGACCTGCAGCACTTGGGATGAGACTAGGCAGCTCTGAGTTGTCTTTTCTTCTAGGGGCTCTGGGATACCTCTCCTTCCTGAGGGCCCCGGCCCCTGGAGCCATTTCTTCCCTGGGTGGGGGCTGTCTCCTGGTGTTGGGTTGGCTTGTGTTGGCCAAGAGAAAGTCTCTTAGGGGGCGTCTCCACGCGGGACTTCTCTGGGAGGGGGGACTGTGTCTCGCCCTGAGGTTCCCGGGCGGTGTGTCTGCCCGTGGGGAGGGGGAGACTGTGTCTCCTCGGGTTATCTTAGTGGGGAGGGGGGCAGTGTCTCTCTCGTGTGTTGGGGAGGGGTGGGGTTGGGGAGGGGGGTTTTGGGCGAGTCGGGTGCCCACACTGGGGTCGTGTTTCTCTTGGTTCGTGCCACTTCCCACCGCCTCGCTCCTTCCGGGAAGGGCCCCCGTCCCGCTCCCACTCCACCCCCCCTCCCTGGCGCTGCGAGCACAATCCCGTTGATTTGTAATGATTTCTGTCTCTTTCTGTCTTTCTCTTTCTCTGATCTCCCCCCACCACCAACCCCGCCGCGAGCATGCGCAGGCACCGCCCCTATCCCTCCGGTTCGGTTCGTTTCCGGTTTGTTTGCTGAGCTGTCAATGAAAGACCCGTGTAATTATTCCCGAGCTTTACAATAAAAGTGTGAAAACCGGACCCCACTTGGCTTCTTCCAGGCCCTCGGGCCTGCGTCCCGGGGCGTGTGGGGGCTAAGCCTGGGGTAGAGACCTTGGAGGGGGCGGAGGAACGCGGACGAGAGAAGGGGGACCGAGACCTACACTGGGATTAAGCGGTGCCAGGCAGGGATGGGGCAAGAGGACGCAGACTGCGGGCAGACATCTACTTTGCACACCTCAAAGTGCTCGCCACCCCATCCGCTGGGCCCCATCAGCTCCACGCAACCCCATTCCCACTGGAGCTGAAAGTGCAAGCTAGGGATTGGGCTGGCGAGGGGGGCGCAGCGCTGCCGAGGGTTACGCTGTGCTGCCTTCTTCCATGGGGCATGTATCCATTCCTGCTCCCCCTCATTTAGCAACGAGTTTGAATTGCGGAACTGGATGGGAGAAGGGCGAGAGACAATCGGTCTGTCTGTTGCTCCCTCCCACGCTCAGGAACGAGGGTTAGAAGTCGATGTAAGGAGACACGAAAAGGTCTCGGCCCCAGTCTCCTACTGCACTCCCCTCCCCCAGCTTCCGGGCCCCAACGGCCCCTGCCTCCTCCGTCCGGCTCCCGGGTAAACACCGGCTCCGGAGAGGTCGTAGAACAGAGACCGGATCAGCCGGTTTCCCCGCCCCGCCTCCCAGGGCGCCCCTCCCCCAGCACCCCTCGTGCGCTTCCGCTCGGCCCGCGTGCCCCCTCCCCCCGCCAGCGCAGCGTGGGCCTGGCTCCCGGACCCCGGGGTCGGTTCAGCTGCTGGGATTAGCCGAGCGCAGGGACTAATCCTGGATGAGCCTCCTTGTAAACCCGGATCGACCGCGAGTACGGCGGGGGTCGCGGGGGCCCCTTCTTCCATTCCCATACGCGGGGCTTCGCAGCGCCTGGACGCACCCGCGGTCCCCTCGCTACTACGGAGACAAGTGGTTGGATCTGCTGTGCGGGCGGGGATGGAGGGGTAAGGGGGGTCAGGGTGAAGATCAGGTCTGGATCAGTCACGCCCTGGCGTTGGGGTGGAAGGTGGGCAGCTGGAAAGGATGGGCAAAGGCCCCTCTGGAAGCCTCTGAATCCGCAAGGCGTTGGTTCAGCGCCTCAGCTCGTGTGCAACCCTGTGCCCCGCACCAGTCCTCCAGTCACAGAATCCCCAGCCCTCCCTCTACCAGTGGCCAGGGTGACCGCCCCTAACCTTGAAGCCTCATCTCCTAATCCCAGGAGGCACTGAGTCAGCAGGAGGGCCCCACCTCATCTCCACCCCTGACTTGGCCAGACCAGTGGCGGGAGTGGGGGGTGGGGGGTGGTTAGGAGCTCCTTTTGTTGAGGCCAAACCCTGGAAAAGATGTAAGGGGTCAAGGAACTTGGGCACTAAAGTAGTGTCCCTCATTGGTTCATTCATTCTACAAATATTTCCTGAGCCCCTCCCTCGTGCCTGCCCAGCACAGGTACTGGGACACTCTTAAGAATGACACACAGTCTCTTTGGGAGAGGCAGACAGGTAAACAATAACCACATCATGTGTTCAGCCCTGCCCTGAGCCATAAATTCAGGCTGGAGAACCAAAGAAGGCATCTCCTCCAGCACTGTCCAGTAGGCTTCCTGGAAAAGGTGGTGCCAGAGCTTAGTTTTAAAAGGCAGATGGGGGAAGAGCCCACTGAGGAAGGGGTCAGCATCCCAGGCTGACGGAGCAAAGCCCTGGAGGAGCAGAAAGGGAAGGTGAGGTAGTTCAGGAGGGCAAGAGAAGTTGGAGAGGGAGGCAAGGACCACAGCTAGAAGGGCCTGCTGGTCAACCTAAGTGGGGGGCAAGAGGGAGCCACTGAGGGATTCTAAGCCTCTGAAAGAAAAGGTCAGATAATACCTTCCTTACAGATTCTAACTGTCCCCCTCCCTTCTCTGCCCAGGAGATGCCTGGGTAGGGAGTGGAGGCACACACCCACAAGATAGACAGGAAGAGGAATCAGAGGAATCAGGTGCAGTGTAGGTGAGGAAATTCAGTCCCCATGTCTGTCTTTCCATCACACCTGGAGTCAGAGAGACTTACATTAGAAATCTGTCTGTACTACTGCCCAGTGGTATGAGCTTGGGCAGGTGACTGAGCCTTGGTTTCTTCATCTGTAAAATGGGGATAATAATGCTTACCATCCTGGAGGATTACTGTGGCGCTTCAAGGAAATCATGTGTCCACTCTTTAATTTAACATGTATTTAACACCTGCTATGGGGTAGCCTCTCTTCCAGCTGCTGGCATTACAGCACTGAATTAGACAGGCATGGATGGTCCCTACTGTCTCTTAGAACTTACATTCCAGTGGAGAAGACAGACAATAAACAAACAAACAAATGAGATAATTATAGATTGTGTTAAAGAGCTGTGAAGGAAACAAACAGTGGGACATGAAGGAGGATAACTGGACGTAGGGGAGAGGAAGGGGCTGCCTTACTCAGTGTGGCCCAGGAAGCTTGTCTAAGGGAACCTGAAGATTTAGAACTCGGAACAGAGTATTCCAGGTACAGAAAATTGCAGCTGCCAACCTCCTGAGATGGGAGACCCTAAAGAGATTAGCCTGATTCCTCTAAGACGCTAAGCTTTCTGAGGGCAGGAACCTAGGTCTCTCATTCCTCCTGACCTTGATAAATATCGGGTGAATTAAATAGAACTGGAAGGGGATTTCAGGCTTGCTAGGCCAACGTCCCCACCCCCACCCCCTGGAGTGTGTTGGGGGAAGGTACTGGCCTCTTACCAGCCTGCCCATCTGCACCACTTAATCTTCACTCCAGCTGTTCTATACAGGAAAGGTCTCTGCCCACTCTGGGTTCCTTTCCTGGGGTTTCCAGTCCTCTCCTTGGACAGGGAGGGCAGGGGGGGGGCCCTCCAGAATCTGCCGATCAAGACCCTGGATTGAACATAAATTGGTGTCTGACCAGCAGGGGCCTTGTGGTTGAGGGTCACTGGGGCCCTCTGGAGTCTCCCCATCTGCTGAGGTCTCCCTTCAGGCAGACCTTGAGGAAAGCTTCCTCGCACACAGCTACGTTTCACTCACAGCCACCCGTGCTGCAGAGCGCACACAGCTCCTCTCACACGCTCACCATCCAGCTGCACGTTGTGTCTCCATGGCAACCAGTAGGCCTGGTCCATGGATGTTAGAAATAAGTGCCAGAGGAAGAGGAAAGAGAGAGAGAGAAGCAACATCAGAAATAAAGACACTCAGAAAGATAGCCTCCCAAGGAGACCCCCTCTCTTTCCTTGCACCCCCTGCCAGGAAGACTTGAATAGGCTCAGGGCCCAAGGATGGAGGGGCTCACGGTAGGCAAGAAGCAGTGGGCTGAGGGCTGTCTGGACACAGGTAATGGGGGCCCAGGGGGGCAGTGAGGGAGGAGCATGACCATGGGAAGTTGAGTGAGTCTGGAGTCATTGGCTAAGAATACTGGATTTTGGGGTAAAAGGCAGATGAGGGGGGTGGGTAGGGATGGGAGACTTGGGGGAGCTACTTTCCTTTCTTCTCGGCCTAATTGGCTGTTCAGGCTGAAACCACCTCTTAGTCACTTAGTCTAATTAGAATTGTTCCAGAGAAGACATTGGGGGAGGGGAAGGAGAGGAAGGGGGAAGGATGGGTGGAGAGGGAGCTAGGTGGGGGTGGGGAGGGGGAGTTCCTTCTGTCACCTTCCATCCATTCTGTCACCATCCAGTGGATGGGCTGAGCTGTAACAGTCAGGGCTGTGGGTCACTCTGATACCCCCACCCAGCTGTCATTCGCTCCCCCTCACAGGCACCTGTTTTCTGCTCAGTGTCTCGGTGCCTCTGTTTCAGTCTAGCTCTCTCTCACTCTCTCTCCTGCTCTCCATCTCTGTCTCCTCGCCTTCCTTTCCTCCCTCCTCAGCGTCTCCCAATCTCTGGCCAACAATGTTTGCGTACATTGTTGTAGGCCATTGTAGGCTGAGCCACTTTGGAGTGGAGGAGAGGCAGGGGGAGGGGATTATATTGAGAGCAGCCTCATCTTTGGGGAGTAAGAGGGACCGGGGCAGACACTGCCCTGGCATGGATCCCCCTACACACACACAGACACACACAGACACACACACACACACACACACACACCCACACACCCCTCTCTATTCCCACTTCTCACCCCTAACCAAGCCTCTTCACCTCTCTGGAGTGTGTGGAGCAGAACTGTGTGGATTGCCTTGGGCAAGTAACTTAACCTCTCTGAACATCAGTTTCTCTAGTTATGAGATGGGGATAATAAATCCTAAATTTGTAGTGTGGATTTAAGAGGATAATGCATGTGAACTGCTTAGTGTAGTAGCTTGTAAGCACTCAATGAAGGCAGCTTTTATCATCCGTCCTCGGCGCCTTTCCTTTCCGCAGGGGTCTGCAGGAACCAGGACCCGTGCGTCTTCCTCTTCTTGTTCGGCTACCCCATTCTTGTGGCCCCCAAATTACCTCTCAGTTCTGAGACTCGCTACTGTTGCCTCATCCCAAGTCTCCTCTCGAAGGGTGGGTGTCCCTGTCAGGGTTGGGGGGAGTACGGAGTGGGAGGTTATGCTTGGATCCTGCCCCTGGCCTGGGGTGGTGGGGGGAGCGGTCAGGACATACCCTCCTCCAGTCTGGGGACTGGTTTTCCCTCCTCTGCAAGCCTCAAAGAGGAGGAAAGGGGACAGCCATAAATGATGTAGGGAAAGCGCACTTGCTGAGAGGGACAAGAAGGGATGAGCAGCGTCCAGAAACCTGAATATTTCATGGGGCTGCAGCGTGGGGAAGAACAGAGTCCCCAAGCTGTGTTCGTGAATGTGCTTTGGACTCCACGTGGCTTGGAGCTGTGCCACGTGCTCGGTGCCCTCTGTACCCACAGAAGACTGCCCACAGCAGACCCTTTCCTGGCCATGAGCCCTCCAAAACCCCTCAGCCTGGTGCACATCTTATTTCTTACCGTTGTCGTAGTGTGTTCAGGTTGGAGGCTGTATTTTGACATGGTCACGTTTTTCTTGGCTGTCTGCTGGGTTTCCCTCTCTAGATGCCCCAGGACTGGTGATGCTTTTGCCTCTCATCTCAGCATTATCGGGAGAGCCACAGAGTTGGAAAAAGCTGGTGGGTTGGGGGCACGGGTGGGGTAGCAGGGAGGAGGTCTCCCTGATTTTATGTCTCTGTCTGTCATGGTTGACTGCAAAGCAAGGTATCTATCAGAGCAGGTGGGGAATGGGCGGAGAGCAGCAGGGTCTGGTAGCTTCCATGTCTACTGCTTACAGATGAGCTGGGGGACGGCCTCTGCCAAATCTCTGCCTCCAGGTTTCCTGACCCATATCTGAGTGGGGGATTAGAAGGTGCCCTTGTGATCTCTGTCACAAGCCTCCCTTTATCCTTTTCCTTGACCTTAGCCAATCTATCATTATTTCATTTATTTGTTTACTTGTTCAATTTCTGTCTCTTCCCACTAGAATAAAAGCTTGCAAGAGGCAAGAATCTTATTTAACTTATTTACCAGTCCTCAAAAATTTTCGCTGAATGAATGAATGAATGGGAATAGATCTGCTTGGGGATTCTGCAGCCAGACCAAGAGAAGGGAAGCAGAGGGAGGGCGGCCACAGGTGAGCAGGGATGTAGGTGGGATGGGCTGTAGTGGATACAGGGACGGAGTTGTGGAAATTGGGGGGAGTGGGTGGGATGAGGATGAGAGGATGATTGGGGAAGAGGGGGATGTGAGGAGGGAGCTGGGATGGGGGTAGATGGCATGAGGCATGCGCTTTGGGGGAAGGCATCCAGACCTCCAGAGGGACTAGAGGCAGGGGCTTTGGGCAGAAGGAGCTCAAGCTTAAAATAGAAAGTCAAGGACAGGGTCTATCCTCGGCAAGGCTATGCTTAGAATTTGGGTTTGGGGCCAGAGTGGGTAAAACACAGAGATCCACCAGAAACAGCTGAGCTATGGGGGTTTCCCAGGGCTTGCTGGTGCCATTAGTGTCCTCCCAACTCACCCACACCCCCAAATCTGGGTCAGATGCCCAGCCTGAGTTCCCCTCCCTTTGCCCTTCTAAGCCCATAAACAGGAAATGCCCCAGGCTGGGCTGGCCAGTGCCGCCTTCAGAGAAAGAGCCAGGGATCTTCCTAGGGTGGAAGGGAGGTGCACAAAGCCAGCAGGGGGTCCTGACTGATTACTTGAGCTTCAGAAGCCTCCATCCGCCCAAATCAAAGGTGACAGCAATATTAACTCGTTAGCACTAAGCCCCCAGAGGAAGCTGGGCTTGAAGGAGGAATCCTTTCCCAGGGCTCTTCCTTGTCTCTGGATCCTCTCCTGGGCCCAGGGCAAGGGACAGGGGTGGTAGCCTGGGGTGGGGATGGGGAGACTCCCATCAGACAGATGGTGTCTCCCCCAGAATTGGTCAGAGTGGCTGTGGAGGGGGAAGCAGAGGAGGTTGGTGGTGTGCACCTGCAGTGGTTGTCATGGCAACCTGACTTGCATCCCAAGAGGGTGGCCTCTCCCCCAAAGCCCTGTGAATCCTGGAACATAGGAGTGGAGACACACACACACATACTCTCTCTCTCTCTCTGGGCTTTGCAGAACTCTACCTGCCTCATTCTCCCCAAGACAGCCCTGTTAGCTTCCTCTTCCCCTGGGTGAGGCTGAGACCAGGGATAGGGCCATGAGAAGAGGATGTTGGTTGGGGGCCAGGGAGGGGGAGGCCCTCCACAAGGTGAGGGCTGCTTGCCAAGTGTGTTGTTGTGGGGAATGTGTGCAGTGTGCCTGGAGTGGTGTCCCAGTATGTGTAGAGGACAAAAGTCTACTCAACTCGCCCACTCCCAGTCCTGCAGTCAGACCACACAGGAGAGGGATTGCGGAGGGAGATGGTTACTAACAAGGACAATAGCAATCACAGTTAATCTTAATTGAGAGCTTATTAAATCCCAGCTCTGTGATTGTGGGGAGCATTTTACAGGCAGTGTCTCATTTGATCCTCACAACAACTGTACATGGTAGGAATTATTAGCCCCATTTACAGATGTGAAAACCGAGATTCTAAGACGTGAAGTAACTTTTTCCAGGTCCAGGAGCTGGAAAGAGACAGAGCAAGATTCTGCAGGAGGGGAGGAGGCAGAGGACCCAGTTACCAGCCCCTAAGGCCACTTGTCCTGTCCCCAGGCCCCCTGGGAAACTCCTGCCCATGTGCCCCACTGCTCCTCTGCAGGGCTGGTCTGTCCCCTGCCAAAAGTCAGGGCCTGGGAACTTCCGATCGTGGTGCCTGCCTGGGCTGGGCTGGGCTGGGCAGCCGAGGGCACCTGTGAGGGTGTGGGGACACTGAGCAGCGGGCATCGTGATTGGCACGAGCCAGGGGAGCGGCTGGCAGCCCTGCTCCTGGTAAACATGAGGAGAGGTTACTTCACAAGGAAACAGTAATTAACTTTAATTAGCACCTTGCATCTCGGAATATTATTAACATCTCAATTTCTCTAATCAAGGCAGCAGGAGAGGGGCGGCATCTGCCTCGCCGACTCCTTCCTGGCCATGCTCCCTGGCTTGGCATGGTTCCCGTCCGGCCCCCACCCCCTGGATGACACCCAGGAGCATCTCCTAGAGGTGGTTGCCAAGGGGAGCCGGGGAGTGAGGGGAGCCTGGACTGACAGGGCAGAGAGAGGAGGTCTGGGTCGTGGACGCAGGAGCCCAGCAGCAGGGCAGGACAGCGGGCCAGGTTCTTTGTGTGGCCCCTTCTCTTTCCAAGTAGACTATGAACACCAAAGGGGCTGAGCTGTGGCCCCCAATCAGAGAACAACATGGCTGCCTCGCTGTCCCCTCTTTCTGGCTCCTTCTCTTCTTCCCTTCTTCTCCTCTCTCCTCTCTCTCCCTTCTCCTCCACACCCTAATTTTCCATTTCAACACAGATTTATGAAGCATCCCTTCCAGGCCAGGGGCTGGCTTCCGCCACTGGGGATGCAGCAATGGACACCAGATAAATCCTGCCCTGGGGAGTTTAGAATCCCATGGAGGAGATAAGGCTTAGGTATAAAAAACTCTAATTGGGCTCTGTCCTGATAGGCATCATAACAGACGGAGGTGCAGAAAGAAGGCTGTGGGGGTTCCAGGAGGGAGGCAGGAATAGGAGGGGCAGGGGCCCTAATGGCAGGGCTCCCAGACAGAGTCCATCTAGGGCGCCACCATGAAGGCAGGGGGATCCTGAAGCAGCCGGAGCACTGGGTGCCGTTCAGTCCTCTTCAGAAGGCCACCAGGGAGGGGAGGCCCTGAGGGCACAGGAGGTGACTCTTTCTTCATTATAGCCACCCTCAGTGACTGTCAGCCTTGCTGCGTGTGTGATATGAATAACTGACTGTCTTCCTTGGTCTAATTAGAGCAGCCAGCTTGCACAATTTGTTATTTATTTGGCAGTGTGCTGGGGCGGTCTCCCCAGTCCATCCAATTGGTATGTATTGAGCACCTGCTATGTCTCAAGGCCCAGGTCTGCCCTGGAGGAGGCTCTGAGTGCTGGGGGGCTGGAGGGGTCACCATCGAGCTGCCTACAGGCCTGACATCTCAACAAAACAATGGCAGTGTCCGTCCACAGGGGGTTCCCCATGAGGAAGGAGCTAGTTTCACAGTGGCCTCCTCAGCACCCCTCCCCGTGGCTGTACTTGGGCCCACAGTGTCTCCGCACATCCCCTTCCACCTCTTTTCTAACAGAGGACTGCATCAGAAGGCTGAGGGTCAACTGCCAGTCTTGTTAAACATTAACCCGGAGGGTAGGTTCAATGTTCAATGGAGACCCTACCTCACATTGCCAGGTGCAGAATGGGACCAGTTTCATCTGACCACCCTCTTGAGGGCCCCGGAGCAGGGGTGGGCGTGCGTTTTGCCTTTGCTATCACTCTCATTGCCAGCTGTGATCATCTTTGGGTGGGGCCTACAGCATCTCATTTAATTCTCAGGGGACCCCAGAGAAGCAGGAGTTGTCATGCCCATTTAGTAGCTGAGGAAACGGGACAAAGAGGTGAAGTCACACTGGTAAGAAAGTGAAAGCGGAGCAGGACAGAACCGCGGTGGCAGACTCAGGGTCACTTTCCTCACCTTGGCCTCCCTACTTCTTGCGAGCCTGGCCTCTGCCAGGAGCTGAGGTGCTGGGGGAAGGCCCGAGCAAGGCCCCCCCTGCCCACAAGGACAAAGAGAGAGCGGCCCCCGGCCTTTATAGCAAACCCGAGCTCTCCCTCTCTCCCTCTCTCCCTCCTCCGACTCCTCCCCGGCTCCCCAGAGCCAGGGGCTTCGCCTCTATAATTGTAGAGTAGCCTGAGCAGGGCGGGGAAGAATCTGACGTTTCCAAAGGCGTTTTTGATGTTGGTGATTATGGCGATGATGAGGCTGTCCATCTCCTACCAAGACTAGGGCCTTTCTTTGTTTCTCTCTCAATCAGGGTTGGGGGGTGTCTCGCTCGCTCGCTCTGCCGTGAGGACCGGTGTTGTCAGGGGACCAGCACTTGTTCCTCTTTAGGGGAGGAAGGGGACGGGGACAGACCAGCCGAAGTGACACCTGGAGAATCAGCCCACCCTTCACCTTCCCAGAACCCGGCTCGCTCTGGGGCGCGCTGACGTGGTCATTAGCATAATATTTGCATAAGGAACAATTGAGGAGATTGGAGCCGTGCCACAAAGGAAACACCTGCAAGGAACTGTGAATGAAAGCCTCTCCCGCCCCCGTCTCTATCTCCCTCCCACCCCCACCCCAGCAACCCAGCACGCCTAACGATGACGGTGGCAATCAGAGATCGCAGTTCTCATTCCCAGAGTGCCTGCTAAATGCTAGGCACTGGAATGCGTCTTCAAGCCACCCAAGGAGGCACATTTTATTATTCCGTAATACCCTTCACGGAGGAGGAAGTTGAGGCTCAGCTGTCCGAAGTCATCTAGATTAGGTAGTGAGTTAGAGCTGAGTTTGGAATAACCAAACTCAACCACTCATGGCGGGTTGGCGTACTCTGGGCTCACCCCAGGAGCCAAAATCCAGTCTTGGTGAGTCCAGGGGGCCCCGGGAGAATTGGAACAAGGGCTCCAACAGACACCTTCACACAGACACACTCACTCACTCACACACACATACACACACACGCGCGCGCGCGCGCACAGCCGCGCTGCCCTGCCCCCACCTGCGTTTCTGGAGGCAGAGGAGCTAGGCTGACTCGGCCCATAACCAGGTTAGCCAAGATCCAATTAGCTAGTCAGCGCAGGCAGAGCTGGGGGCAGGCAGAGCTGGGGGCAGGCAGGGCGCGCAGGAGAGCGGGACGGATGGGTCCGGTAATATGCAGAGACAGCCAGAGACAGCGGCTCCACGCTAACCTGATAAGCAGCTCCCAACATCGATGAGGCCCAGCCTGGCAGGCGGAGTGGCCTCAATCCCAGGAGGCTGGTGGGGGTGTGGGGACAACCTCTGACCCCCACCCCCCCCCTCCCCCGGCCCCTGGCCCCTGGCTGCCACACAGCCCTTTGCAGCGCCTCCTTCTCTGGCTTCCCCTCAGCAGCACTCACTCCTGCTCTGCCTCCTCTAAGAGCGGCGACAGGGAGGGCAGCTTCTGCAGGATACATATTCATCCAAATGAGGCTAGGAATGTCTGCATCAGGCAAGAAGGGTATGGGTGAGACCACCACTTCCTCCAGGTGGTGGCGGGGGAGGGGCGGTGAAAATAACAGGAGTCACTGTTTGTGGAGTTTGCCACTCACCAGGCACTGCGCAGACCATTCAGACCGCTTATGTGTACTCTCTCCTTTACACCCACAACAGCCCTTTGCTGTGGGTACCATTAGAATCCCCATTTTGCAGATAAGAAAATTGAGGCTTAGAGAGGTTAAGAAACTTGACCAAAGTCACACGACTATCAAGACTCCTCAGACTCTAAACCACCACACTTTATACTACCCCAATGCGTCTAGGATTAACAATAATGTAACTGATAGTAATACTTCTTGTTTTTTGTATATAATCCTTTTGCTTTAGAACTGACAAAGGCTGTTTGGATGTATCCTGACAAGTCCACAAGGTAGATGTTTTATTTCTAATCCTTACTTGGCAGAGAAAAGAAACTGAGGCTTGGAGGGGTGACGTGGCTTGCCAAGAACCTCGCAGACAATAACAGAATTTGAACCCAGGCCAGGTCCTCCTTACTCCTAGTCTAGTGCTCTTGAGGAGATAATGGAAAGAGAAAAAGATACCCCATCCCTAAGTCAAGGGTGGGTGGTTCATCTGTTTACTTACTGGTCACAAGCTTGTTGGAAGGGTCTTGCAAGGCATGGTGCTGGGCACGCTTATTCCGGGATGGAGGAAGCAAACGTTTTCCTGCCTCCGTGGAGCAGGTGGAGAGGAAAGCCCTGAAGTTCAGTGTCTGGGGACGTGGGGCTGCGTTGGTCAGAGGAATCCAGGGAATGAAGGGCCAAGAGAAGGGTCTGCCCCTTCCAGCACCAGATTATCTCTGGTCTGATTTCCTCCTGTTTTTCAGAGGCTGCATCTGAACCCCAGAGAGTCAAGTAACTCCCCAAGGTCACACAGAGACAGGCATGCAAAGCAGGGCTCCCTACTCTCAGGGGATTTCACCCCCAGCCCAGCGCCTCCCAGTCATTGCAGGATGGGGACTTCCTATTCTTAGGCGCTCTAAATTCTGTCCGATATCCCTTCACGCCCACCAGGGAAGGACTAGGTGCTGTGCCAACCATCCCCAGGGGGATGCGCCCCCATTTCCCCTCTCTCTGTGCTCTGGGAGAAGAGAATCAGTTGAATTCTTGCTGCTTCAGGCCAGCTGGGGCTTTGGGGTTGGGATGGGTGTGGTGAGCAGATTAAGCAGGACCGCATGAGGAAGGCTCACAGCTGTGTGGGATGCAGCATTTGGGCCATGCCCACGAGAACATGTGTCCACATCTGTGTTACTCTCTGCTCTCCCTGATACCAGCACCAAAAGGGTTAAGATGTCCCCTGCCCCGGGGACTGAGGAGTTGTCTGTGCTGGAAGCTGCTCTCCCAGTCCCAAGGCCTCAGGGAGTGGGGAGGGGAACGGCTTGCTCAGTCTCGTTCCCAGGCTCCTCAGCCTCTCTGGGGATCCAGCTACATGCCGGAGAGGTGACCCTTGACCCTTCCCCCTCCACCCGCCTGCCTGCCCGCCCTCCCCAGCCCAACCAAACCAAGCAAAGACTCTGATCCCTGCTCAGGGTGCTGGCAGAGAGGGATCCCCTACTTCCTCACCTCATGTTTCCCACCATCTCAGTTATTCCACTTAGTGCCTCACTCCACTCTCATTCCAGAGTCACCATAGTCAGACCCCTGAGTTTCTTCCCCTGCCCCAGCTCTGGGCCCCCAGGCCTTTCCTCCCAGCTCCCGCATTTGTAATTTTCTAAAAATAAAAGCCTGTATTTCAAGGAGGCAACTCCGGAAATATACAGTCCAGCCCAGGCATCCGTCGGGTGGGGACGAGGAAGGACCTGTGTACAGAGAAATACCCAGACGCAGCAGCCCCCACCCTCCCAGGTAAACACAGGAAGGCAGTCTGCTCCTGAGGGGAAAGCAGGCAGGAGTGGAGGATGGGCACAGGAAGGCTCTTGAGCTAAGGTCCCTAACAGAGGGCCTGGGGTCTCCTCATGGCCTCCCCTACTATTACTCCCCTCCTACTTTTTCAGCAATTGCTTGGAGAAGTGGTGGGCGGCCTTCCCCCGTGGCCAGCCCTGCACATCTGGAGTCAGGACCGAAATCCAGGGAAATTCCAACAGGTTTGGGCCCTATCTACCCTGCTCTGTCTCCCACGAATGGGCAGGATGGCCACTCTGGGCAACGCTGCTCAGAGATATCTGTTCCCCATCCCTCTGCCTCCTCCTAGACCCTGGACACATCATCTAAGATCCTCTGGCCTTTCCCCGCTGTGCAATCAGATGGCCATGGGAAAGGGGGGCTCCTCAGTGCCCCGAAGGGACACTCAGCCCCTCTGGCTGACCCAGGCCGCCTCCACAGGGTGGCAGGACTGGGACCGAATCGTACTGGACTTTGACAAGACTCACCCTCACACTCGGCCCTACGAACTCCCTGGCTGTAATTAGTGCAACTACTCAATCCTAGTACGTTTGGGGACCTCGTGAACAGTAGTAATAATTAATTGGAAGAACAATAGCTAACATTTTTGAAGCACTTATTTTGTGGTAGACCTAGGCTCTACATGACACATGCATCATTCTCACTTAATGCTGTCAGGAACCCATTCTTATCACCCCTAACTTCTTGGTGAGGAAGCTGAGGCACAGACTGCTCACAGAGCTGACCCTAGCCCCAGGTCACACTAGTAAATGACATCCGGACGGACGGCCAGTGCACAGGCCTGGCTGACTCCTGCAGAGGGCTTGCTGGCCTCCCCATTTCCTTCAGCAGGAGGCTGGGTGGGGCTGCCAGCCCAGACAGGGCCTGCCCACAGCATGACAGTGCTGGAAACAAAGACTGACTTGAGAAGCTGCCCCTGTCTCCTATCAGCCTCTTAGGGTCTTTTCTTAGCCTGTACCCTGGCCCTGGTGCTATTCCCCTCACGTGGCTTGTGCATCTTAAAAAGAATGAGCCCCTCCTCTTGAGGCCCGAGGGGAGCTGTCCAGCTCTTCCTCTAGGACACACAATCCCCACTCGAAAGTAGTTATTTTGAACTGCAGCCTTTTGGGTTTTGACAAAATGTATCTGTCACATGGGAATTCGATGGTGTGCCTGGACCTGGGAGAATCCCGCCATTAAAGTTGGTAGCATATGTAAACACTTAGGCCAGCACCTGGCATATATACAGTGGGTGAATTAGGGGGGTCCTCATGGGAACCCTTGGATGCATTACCCATGGTGATAACGCTATGATAAAGGATGATCGCCTTACCAGCTACCGGTTATTATCAGTCACAAGCCTGACACCGTGCTGAGCACTTTACAGACATTTAATATTTTTAACGACCTATAAGTTAGATGCTACTCATCCTCATCTCACAGATGAGAAAACTGAGGCCGAAGTCTCACTCACAAAGTAAGTGAATGAGCTGGGACTTGAACCCAGTCCTGTAGGTAAGTGACTTTCTTGCAGTCACTCTGCTCCTGGCTGAGCGGCCCTGGTGCATGTCCCACACGTACGCACGCCCCTCGGGTAAAGGTTCCTGAAATTCCAAAAGTGCTTCCAAAGCAGTTCTGATGGGATAGACATGTCCTACAACTCAGGTCAGCCTTTGCTTTAACCCTCTAGTTGGCTGCTGGCCAGCACTCACCTTCCTGTACCAAACTCTTCTGATCAATAACTAGTGGTTTTATGCTCATAAAGCCCCCACTGATATACCATCTCATTATCGTAATTCTTGATAGCTCCTCCCCACCAAAGGATCCCCCCTCCCTTTTCACGTTTGTCAGCTGGGCTACAAATGTATATGTTCCCTTTGTCCTTTGCTTTTAGGCCTTACCTGATCCTCCCTCCTACTGTGACCGTGGATGTCCAGGATAAATTCCATTCAAACTTCCCTTCCCCATTCCTACCAGTATGGCCTTGAGACATGAATTGAAGTCTAGCCTCCCCATCTGCCTTCTCTGTTACCTCTTTCTTAATATTTTTCTGGTCATGTCACTTCTGCTCCTCCTCTGACTGTCTCTGGTGTCTCTATTACTGTCTCCCTCCCCCAAGCCAATTCCACAGAATCGTCCAACATGTCTAAGTGTGACTACCTGGAAAAATGTAACTTTCAAGGAGACTGAGGTTGAATGACAGTGAACAGAACCTTGGAGACCCAGACATTATCTAGGGCTTACCTGGACTCAGCAGCAGGAACTTAGAAAGAAGGCAAGACGGAAGAGAGAGAAGGATGAGCTGATCAAAAGAATGAGCTGGAAGGAGAAATGGGAAATGGGGAAAATGTTATTGATTCAACCAGGCCAAAAGAATCCTTGACTGTCAGTGTTGGAAGGGCCCTTAGAGATCAACCAGTCTGGGAGTGGCAAAGGAGTTTCAAGTCACGAGCTAATGCTGAATGATGAATAGCAGCTGCCAGGAGTGTGTCCTGAGAAGAGTGCCTTTATTGATTAGCAATGTCTGCCATGGGCACTGGATTAGAAATGGTGGCATGTGTGTCAGAATTTACATCCCTGATCTAGTTTCAGCCTCTTCATTCTGGAGCAACTGAGAAGCCCAGAGGGGAAGAGACTTATCCAAGGTTTACACAGTGAATTGGAGGCAGATCTCAGCCCTTGCTGTCTCCTAAAACCCAGGTGAAAGTTGTACATCTCCTAGACAAAGATAAGGGACCCAGGGAAAGTGGGTCCTCAGTATGGGATAACCAGTAAGGAAACAGCCAACTTGAAGCTGTGGAGAAGCCTGTGGATGCACTGCAGACTGAACACTGGGTGAGTGCTCAGTTCTCACTGGAGGATCAGTTGACCGGATGTGCCCAGCACCCTGGTTGTGCCTCCTCTGATGTCTGGCCTCTTCCACCTCTGTCTACCCAGGAAGGACAAGGAGGCTCCCTGGAGCAGAGACCTTGGCTCTCTCTAGACCAAGAGTAGAGAACCCAGTCAGAGAGAGACAAGAGGAGGACAAAATGGGCTTGGGGCAGGGATGGCACCCCAAGGAGCAAAGGCACTGACTGTGCAACAGTGGAGAGGGTCTGGAGGAGACGGCATCTAGGAGGCGGGCACAGAAGCACCTGTGCACGTCAGTGTGTGGGCCAGAGGGGGAGGAAGAACCTCCAGGTGACGAGGGCTGCAGAGCGGGGATAATGATACCCTGACAAAGCAGTGGGGGCTTGGAGCCCAGCCCGGCCAGGGTGCTGGCACAGCTAAGCCACGACGCACCCCTTCCAGGCTGGGGGCTGTGGGCGGTGGGGAGCAGGGAGGTGGGCCGAGGTGCCCAGCACCAGCACAGCCTCGGAAGTTTGCTGTTGAACTGCTGCCTCCCTCCCTGCCTCTGCCTCTGCCTCCATTGCTTTTCTCTTCTCTTCCTGTCCCAGCCCATCTCTTCCTTTCTCTTTTCTCTCCCCCTGTCCCGCTCTGCACCATAGAATCTCCACAGGGAGCAGAAACAGGGAAGGGAGTGGTGAGCATGGTGGTGATGCAGAAAGATCTGGAAGCTGCTTCCATGCAGGTCACATGCCCAAGGCTATGAAAAGAAGCCAGGCTGTGAGGGTGTCCAAGGGCAGAGAATCAGATCCAGACACTATACCCAGTTTTTCACGAAAGGAAACTAAGACCCAGAGGAAGTGAAGGCCACTCCCAAGTCAGTGTCACACTGATTTGTGTCCCACTCTCCATCTCCTTCTGCTACTGAGCTCTCTCAGATCTTCCCTGAGGAATCATCCCTTCCCTACCTCTGTCCATGTAGTTTAGAAAAGGCTGACTTAACCTGACCTTACCCAAGATCTTAGGGTAGGCATGTGACTAGAGCTGTCCCATCTCTGCCTTCCATCCCTGGGCCATGTGATTTGGTAAAAGTTCTTTTTTTTTTAAGGGAAAATATCAATATTTGTATTTGGAAAATGAACATTTTTCAGATATATCAAAATTGCCTATGTAGAGCCAAAAAGAAGGCTATAAAAAGATTCGGTAAAAGTTGATTAAGTAAGATCAGCACTGGATCTTTTGAGGAATTATTGGAAAAGGAGTGCTTTCTTTCTGTTGGGTTTGTTACACTGGTAGGTTTAAGCCTGGAGCTGCTTAAAACACTTGAGGAGTGGCTACCAGAGAGTAAAGCTAGCACAAAGGAAAGCAGAGGCAAGAGTTGAAGAGAGACAGATGCCAGATGACATCATCTGAGTACCTGGATCCAGCTACACCTGAAGTCTAACCTTAGACTTTTCAGTTATGTGAGCAAAAAAAGCTTAAGCTGGTTTGAGTTGGATTTGCATCCAAGAGACTCTAAGGCAACTTAGAGAAACAGAAGGGGAAAGGACAACCCAGAGAGACAGAGAGAAAGACAACTTCAGGGATGAGGACCAAGTGTGATGGGAAAGCAGGGGTTTGGGGAGGAGGGGAAGGGCTTGTCCATTTGGATCACTGAACTGATATTCAACAGTGAAACAGGAATACCAGAATTTATTAGAGAGAACACACAGCCAGAGATGATTCTCCAGGTAAGTTAATCTGAAGTGGGTGAAAGCTTTTTTACTGCTACATAGACTATCTGTGTAATGACAGAGGTTCACCTGAGCCCCCAGCCTGCACAGGGTATAGGTTGACATCGGTAGGGAGGAGGGCACAGTCAGTTGGAGTTTATCTTGGCAGTCAGCAACGAATGTCCCCACTAACAGCTCTTATGATGCAAGCCTCATTCCAAGACAGATCTTTAAAGACAAATGAAAATATTCAGCCAATCCCTGCTTATCGCATGTGCTCAGCATCGCCCCACCCCCAACCCCTTCGTTATCAAATGTCCCCAGATTTCATCTGGTTTACAGGATACTAAACTTAGTGATAAACAAGAGAGACAGAAGGAGGAACCATGTCACAAGCTTGACTCATACACAGTCCAGGTTGCACAGCTCTGACACATCACCAGATGCAGCCCAGGGAGGGTGACCACAACTTTCCCTGCTGTCCAGGCAAGATGTGCTGAAACCCCATCGACTGTAACCTAATGAGGTGACCTCCTGGAGGCCATCAACCTCGGGCCTCCTCTGTGATGCTTGCAGGAGGTGCCAGGTGGGGATGGATGTGGTAGGAGGAAGCCGTGCCCTGTGCTGATAAGAAATTCCCTTCCCTTGTCCCAGGCACACCGATGTCTGCACTCTCTCCTCAAGGGTGAGAGGGAGGACACGGCCCTAAAGACAGACAGAGAGGGTGGAGGGTCTGGTGCCTGGTGCCTGGTGCCTGGTGCCTGGGAGATAGTTCTTTCTTTAGTCTTCTCCACCCTTCCCACTTCCCCTCACTGGAAAACAATGGATGCCTTAAGAAAAAACTACATAAACAAAATACATATGTGTAATATATGTACATATAAAATACCATATGCGTAAATATATACAATATTCAAGGTATTGTCATTCCTCCCCACCTCTGCCACCCCCATTAACTCTGTTTCAGAGAATTTTCTCTGCCAGTCCAGTTAAGACCTGCCTCATCCTTTCTACAGTTGCACGGTAATTCTGTTTGTTTATCCACTCCCTTATTGATAGACATTGAAGTTGAATCTGATTTTTTTTTAACTGTGGCAAACAAGAACATCTAATACAGTTTGTGCAGTGAACACCTAATACACCTTGTACGCACGTATGCACGTCTGAGTGTTTCCTGAGGATTCGTTCCTAGAAGAGAGATTGCTGGCTCGAAGTGTGTATGAATTTTTCATTTCGAAATATACAGCCAAGTTGGAGTGGAGACCTTTTTCCTGTGAAGGAGCCCTCCCTGGGGCTAAACCAGAGATGAAAGCCACCAAGGGTGGAAAAAGCACGAGCTTTCAAGTCAGATGCGTTCAGGTTCAAATCCTAGCTCTGCCATTTTCTTCCTGTGTGACCCTGGGTAAGTCGCTTAACCTACCTGAGCTTCTGTTTTCTCAACTGCAAAGTAGGGGAATTATAAGCAGTGCCTCACAGGCTGTTGCAAGGATCAAACAGCATCCTGTCGATCAAGTGTCCAGCACAGGCCTAGCACACAGTAGGCTCTTGGCTGATGTCAGCACCCTTTCCCTGCCTGGACCACCATCTGCATCCATTGTGGGAGGCCAGCTCTGGGGAGAGTCCGAGGAAGGTGATTTATTAGGGAATGTGACAGAGTCAGGACTCCACCGTGATTCCTTCTAAAGGTCATCCAGGCAATTCTTGGAGCTAGGGACGATTTCAAGTAAAGTGTAAGGATCTGCTTTGGCGAACACAGACAGCCTGGGGGCCATCCACTGGAGGCCCTTTAGCTAAATGATCCCCTCACCCCAGCCCCTGCCCTCCAGGTTCTCAGGGGAGAAAAAGAGTGGGTCTGCTGGATTTTATCACGGGGAGTGGCTGGATTGCTCTCGGCAGAGAACAGAACAAGAGCAAGCATGCAGACGGGACTGAGGCTGGGCGGCAGGGTAAATCTGTCTTGGAGAGCCACTGCATACATGTAGGTGAAGAAAGCTGTGGGGCTGCCCTGCTAGAGACCCCGGCCCAAGAGCTGGCCTGTCTGCCTGTTCAGTGGAACGTTCTGTGAAGGGGTCTGGAGAGCTGGTGGGCGTGGCCATCCTTTGAGGGTAATGGCCAGGTGGTGCCCATAGTCCCAGTCAGATCCCTGGCAATGCTTAGAGCCCCTCAGCCACAGGTCACTGTGCTCCTCTCTCCCTAGGCACCTCCTCCAGCCTTCAGGGCTATCGTTTCCTCCTTCTGGAGACTGCATGGGACATGAGAATCCAAGACTGGGCTGCCCTTTCTGGAAGAGGATGAGCGTGTGAGTCCAGAGGCTGCTGCTACGGGGACCAGGATGGTGACTCTGCTAAAAGAGGCAGAGCTGAGCGGCATGGTGGCAGCGATGGTGACGTGGGCTCCAGAGATGTAGTCATGATGAGTGATGGCTTGGTTGGGGAGGCTGCTGAGGCTGGTAAGAGAGTGCTCTGTAACTGGAGTCTGAACACTTGGCTTTCAGCCCCAGATCCATCTATTGTAAGCTGTGTAGTCTGGGGGAAATAGCTTACCCTTTCTGACCTCAATTTCTTCATCAGTGAAGTGCAGGCACTAATATTACCAGTCCTGTCTTGCTCAGTGTCTCTGACCAGCAGGTGTCTTTATGCCAAAGGGTAAGAACGAATTCAGGTGGAGCTACTTTGCTAAAAACAGCCTGGAAGCGGAGGAGATGACTGAGCAGAGCTGGTCACATTATCCCCAGAATGATTTCTTGTGTCCCCTGGAGACGCCTGTTACTGCATCCATATTTCCTGGTTCCCAATTCCTGGACTCCGGGGTGGCTGAGATCTCTGGCCCTCGCCTCACTTAGCATCTCACAGTGATGATCTGGCTTCCTGCCCAGGCCCCACTCACCGGTGCTGGTGCTCACCCTGCAGGACCCTGGCTCCCTCCACCCGCCCGGCCTGAGACAGGGCCCAGGCTTGCTGGGAGGAACTAACAGGAGGCTGGCATGGGAGCTGGATGCTGCGCCTGACAGGAGCTGATCACGTGGGCCGAGGGCTCGGCCTGAGCTGTCGCACCCAAGGGGCACTTCTCAGGGGTTCGGTGGGGTTCAGCTCGATACCTAAGCATGATTCTGGGCTGACTAGGGGAGAGAAAAGGCAAGGTGGGGTGGGGGATCAGGTAGGGAAATGTGCCCTCCAGGTGGCCCCTTAGCCCAGAGTGAAAGTGGGTCCTAGAGTGACGGGCTATCCTGCTGTGCCACGCCCTAGCCTGCTCTAGAGATGGGAAAGGACAAGGCATGAGACTCCACCCCAGAAAACCAACTCTCCTCACCAGTGCTTGTCAATAAACGGCAGGGGCCGGTGCTGGGCCAAGGACCTCCAGTCGGGGAGGGATGGGAAGGGAACTAACCTTTATTGGCCACCTAGGAGATGCCAGAAACTGTGCCTGTGTAATTTTATCCATCCTCACAACCACCTTGAGAGGTAGGTCTATCTTTGGGGTCCCATTTAGCAGATGAGGAAACTGAGGGTCTGAGGGTTAAATCACACTTTTAGGAAGAGGCTGACCTGGAATCTAAACACAGGATTGCCTGTCTGACTGCTAAATTGGGGCTCTGTGTTCCTCACCTACTTTCCCAGGGCTCAGGGCCCTCCCTCCTGCCTATCCACCTCTCCCAGGCCTCGTGTCTGAGCCCCCGACCTCCTCCAGCTGCTCTGTCTCCTGGGAGCTCCTTGAATCTCTTCACTGACTCCTTCCTCACTTTGCTTCCTCTTTGGAAACCAGCCACAGGCTTTTTTCTTCCATGTGCGGGAGAGAAAAATGGTCTCCCTACCCCCAGGTCTTTCCATCCTCTCATCCATCCCAACCTAAGCATCTCTCTCCTCCCCACCCCCTCCCTCTTTGTTTTTTTTTTTTCTTTCTGTTTATCCATCACTAGAATTCAACCCCCCTTCCCTCTTGCCTGTAGGTTCTGTGGCTATAATCAAATCATAACTTTTATTAAATTTAAGATTACTTTTTAATGGAATCAATTTCTTGTGTGGTGCTTCTCTGCCTGCCCGCGGGCTCTGCCGGCTCTGCGCTCAGCATCCCCACCCGCACAATTGTCTCTGCTGCTGGCGTTTCTGGCTAAGCTGCCTGAGAAGGAGAGGCAGGTCTGCCATCCCTAAACACACATACAGAAACACACACGCAGGAACACACACACACACCCATATCCACAAGACGCACCTTCCTTCAAAGCCCAAGACACATAACCCCTAAGCTGTAGGGGCCCACACTGAGGGGCGGGGGTCAGGGAGCCAGGGGCAGGAGGAGGGAGCTGCAGAGAGAAAGACTGAGGGTACAAAACAAACACGAGCCCAGCAGACATTTCTCAGCCTGTTAATTTCCTCCAGTTCTGTTTTCCAGCCTCAGAAACAAGCTGGTTTCTGCCAGTCCACCCCCTTCCCCTGCCTGCATTATGCAGCTGGTGAGCCTGGAGAAGCTGCAGGGAGAAGGGGGTCCAGAGGAGCAGGGAGGGAACTCAGGTCCTTATGTGATGTAAAGAAGGACAGGCCAGATACAGAGATGCCTCTGAAACTGTGACCCAAAGAGATTTGCAGGCTGGACCGGTCTAACCAGACAGGTCTGGGGCTACTGGAGGAGGGGGGCCTGGGGGTGCTGCAGGGAATACACCAGAGGTAGAAGGGGGAACAGGGACAAGAGGGGTCAGAGGGTCACCTTGATGGGCAGGGTCTGGGGAGAAGGGTTAGGGGAGTTCTCATGGCGAGCTCATGGTGAGGGCCTGTGGAGAGGGGTTTGCTGACTCAGCAGAGACTTGGCAGCCTCCTTGAGCAGTCTGGGCAGCCCTGGGCTCTGCTCCAGCTTTCCTGGGAGGCTCCCTGGACAGTCTCAGGTGGACATGATGGTGGGTAGACAGGCGGCTTCAGCCCTGAGGGTGGCCATCCCTTGGCTTTCACACTGTCCTCAGTGCACGTGGGTTACTGAGGGTCGGGAGGGGGATCTTGTGTCCATCCAAGCGGGAGCTGCATACCTGAGCAGGGGAGAACGCAGCCTTTGGCACCAGGAGGTCTGTGAATCTAGACTCCGATGCTTTCTGTGTGACCTTGAACAACTGACCTAACCTCTCTGAGTCTGTTTTCTCATCTGTAAATGAGGATTCTGTGAGATGATGCACAAGGGTCATCTAGCATAAAGCCTAGCACATGGTCAGAGCTCAAGAGGTGAACTGTTAATATTTGTACTTTGTCTTCTAAGCACCAACTGAATGCATATGAACACACAGCTCAAAGTCCACTGAGCCGAGGTGGATTGGGACCTGAGCCAAAGGGTAGGCTGGAGGGTAGTCCCCACCATGCTGTGGCCTCATAGATGTAAATTATGCCAGGACCATAGACTATCATATGAGTGGTGGTGCCGGAACTGGAGCCCAGGACATGGCAGGGCTCTTCTCCCTCCTGCAGGAGGGTGAGTGGCTGATAATGGGGAGCCCACAGTGCCTTGTCAGGAAGAGAAGGAGGGACTGACAAACGCCCCTGGACACCGAAGGCCAAGCCCTCTCCCCCAGCACTGACTGTCAGGGACCAATGAGCCGGAAGTGGGGACTCTGTCTGGGGCAGGGATGAGGGAGAACTTCCTGTGGCTGACTCTCCCTGCAGTCAGAACCACTTGTTGGTTCTGGAGACAGGAGAGGGCTCTGACCCTCTTAGGGACGGCCCAACAAGAGGAGTCTGTAAAGGTTTAATTAGGCACTCTGCATGAGTGATCTTTGCTTCCCATTTCTGCCCTCCAGCCCCAGGGGGACAGAAGAGGCTGGGGGAGAATGCCCCCAGCTGGGGAGCAGAGCCAGCATGGCCATGGTCATAGTATAACTGAGATCAGCCACAGGGCCCCATCAGGGCCACATTTTGGGGCCTGGCAGTTGCCTTGGAGGGAGGGGCAGCTGGAGCCCCCTCTGCCAGGCAGGAGCTGACCTCTCACCCTCTCCCTTCCCTCTAAAAGGAGGCTGGTCCAACCTGCCCAGCATCCGCCTCTGTTTGACCTCAGGGACAGGCATGCCTGCTGAGTCTACACCTGGACCTACAGGCCTGTAGGGTCTTGTCTGGGGCTGGATGTTTCCATGTCTGGGTCACACATGGAAAGCTTCACTGCTCCAGGGGACTTCTGAGGTCTGAATATTATTCACTCCAATTCTCACCCAGGCCTATTCAGGGGGAGTCACATGGAGTAAATAAATGGGAGAGCCTGACCAAGGTCTCCAGAAACTTCCAAGGCTGCCTGCTGTGCTGGGTAGCCCTCACAGTGGATGTAGCCACAACCGCCCCTCTGCCCTGTCTGTGCTTACATCACACATCCTTACACAGTGTTTACCGTGAGCTGACACTTTCCATGTAGTCCCAGCAACTCTCCAAGACAGGTCCTCTTACAATCCTCATTTGCTGGATGAGGAAGCTGAGGTTAAAAAACTAACCTCAGTTATAAGTGGTGGAGCTGGAATTTGAAACCAGAATGTCTGGCTCCTAATCTGGGCTCCGAACTCCTCCCCCATGCTGCCACTCCTCACCTGGAGCTTCACCTGCACACATCTGCCCTCACTTGCCCCTCCTCCTGTTCCCTGCTTTCACCATCACTGTTGCTATCACCACCACATTCCCAATTCGCATTTTCTAATTTCTCATTTCAGTCTAAGCCAGATAATCACCCCAGACCCAGGGCGGGATCTGCACTGCTGTCGCACGCCCCTTTCACTTGACATTCCCCGTCATCTTTGCCAGCATCATCCTCAGCATTATCACACCCAGTATCA
This sequence comes from Camelus bactrianus, assembly GCF_048773025.1. NCBI lineage: Eukaryota > Metazoa > Chordata > Mammalia > Artiodactyla > Camelidae > Camelus > Camelus bactrianus. The sequence goes on along the minus strand of NC_133541.1, from coordinate 100,923,335 downwards.
ACATCACCTTCGCCATCTACAAATCCATGATTGCGAATGACTGTGTCCTTATAGACCAATGCGATCTAACTCCTGCCTTGGGATGAGACAGGATAGGGGAAAGGGCTTACAGTCTCCTCCGGCCATAAATATTCTCTCAAGTAAAGATACAAAGCCAGAATTTGGAAAGGTAGTCTCCCTCTTAGAGACTTTTCCGGAAACAAGAGGAGGGGGAGAGAGGTTGCAAACAGCCAGAGTGCTTGTTGAGGGAAATTAATCAATGGCCAAGGAGATTGCTTGTCATCCTTCAATATCTATAGAAATAACAAGCCTCCAGGGAGGGGATCGGCGCTCCAAGGGAACAGAAGATCAGAGAATATTCTGCCCAGCCCGTGCCTCTAATGAGCTACAAGAGAAAGATGGAAACACAGGCAGCTTCCACCCACTTTGGGTGTTGGCCAATACCCCATCTTCCCAGCCACATTTGCTCTTGCAGTCCCTGGGCGCCAGCAGCAAGCAACACTGCCCAGGAGTTTTAAAAATTAATTATTCCTATGAGTCCAAATTCCACCCACCTCCCAGCCCAAAGAGCTCGCTAGTTGGCTCTCCACGAGTGTCAGCTGCCAGGGGTGCCATCGTCCTACATAGGATGGAGGGAAGGAAAGGCAGTGGCTTCCCGGACCAGAGCCTCCACCCAGAATTCCAGCCAAGGCCCCAGAGCTCCCAGGACCTAGAGGAGTTTTTCCCCCTGGTTGTGTTTGGAATTGGCTGGTTTTCTGGGCACAAGGCCCAGCTCAGTTTAATTTTTGTTTATTTTTATGTACAGATTCTTTTCTGTTTGGGGAAGAGCTTTGTGTAAATTATTATTATTTATATGATAAAGAATAAATCACACCAAATAAAAAAACCCACAATCTCTTTTTCTCAATAGAATTACTAAATTAGGGGCTGAAAGGAACAGCCGATATGCTGGGGTTTGGTTTCAGGAAGCCTTTGGACATGGATTCGCACAAAATCTCTTAGTAAATGGGCTCTGTTATCCCAGATTTGATGCTACCCACAGCCAGCAGAGGCATACTGGGCCTCCCAGGAAGAATGCGATGGTTCGGGCCTAAGGGTGCTGGCTTCCTGGTCCTCCACACATCCCATCCCTTAGGAGATGAGTCGGGGATTTTAAAGTGGTTTGCTAACTCAGAATGGGAAAAGGGAAATAGAGGAGTTGGGGATTCTTGCCAGAAACATGATCAAATGCCCTGAATTGAGGTGGGGGTAGGGTACATAGGAGTTACTTGAATAGTGGCATTATTACATCAGGGGAAAATGAGCCAATCATTTATTTGCCTATTCATTAAATTTGCATGCTACGAATCTATTGGTTGGAATGAAATGAGTCAGGAGGCAGGGATGCAGATGGGCAGAGGACCAGCTTGGCCCAGAGAGTGTCCCCAAGTGGCCCCCATCCCCAGCCAGGGTCGGGGAAGAGGATCAATTCACCAGAAGCACTGTCCCCCAACCGCCATGGCCACTCTTGCATAAAGTTCTGTTTGGGAACTAGAGGAAAGCACACCTTAGGACAGAAATCCATCCTGGGGCTAACATGCCAAAGGCTGGGGGAGAGAAAAAAGTCAGCAACAGCTAGCTTTTTTTTTTTTTTTTTAAATCTCCTAGGATCTCAGGCTACCAGACATTAAAAAAAAAAACAGACAATCTGGCAGCATTGCCTACCAGCTTTTGCTCAAGCTGTGTCCTCTTCCCAGAATGACTTCTCCTATTTGCCCACCCACGTCCTACCTTTGTTTCAGGCATAGCTGAGACCACCATTACGGTTCAGAGCAGGGGCTCTGGACCTTCCTCTTCAGCTTGAAAATCCACTCTGCCACCTAATAGCTATTAAAAAGTGGGACAAGTTGCTTAAACACCTGAGCCTTAGTCTCCCCATCTGTAAATGGGATAACAATTGCATGTGCTTGCATGAGTGCACGTGCGCGTGCGTACACACACACACACACACACACACACACACACAAACATACAGGCCTACAGTGAAGATCAAGTGAGAAATCTGTGTAAAAAGGGCCTAACACGTAGTAAGTGCTCAATCAACGTGGTCATTATTTTAAATCATACTCCAATAAGCCATCCCAGAGCTCTCCAACTGGGAATTAATTGTCCCTGCCCCTCTATCCTCCATCCCCAGCCCCTGTGTACTCTGGGAATACAAAGCTTCTACTTCTAAGGTTTCCACCTGAGTGGTTTTTCACAGTCTGCCCTGAATCAGTTTTACGTACGAGCGTGATGGTCCCTACCCATGCTTTGTACTATGTGGGTACTCGGTAAGTCAGTGGATGCTTGTTTAGAAAGTTGCCCAATGAGTCAAATTTCCAAGTCCTATAAACCCTGCTAAATTCTAACCCCTCTGTTCTAGGACCCACACAATGCCTGGTTCAGCCACTCCCAGAAGAATAGGCAACAGGAGGTGGGCGGGGGCCTCAGGAGGAGGTGGGGGCGGGAAGTGATGGAACCTGGGAGGGGCTCTACTGCTTCCAGGCCACATGGATCAATCTCTTTCCAGCCCCTTCCGTAAGGCACTTAAAATTCCACCCTTATCTTTGATTAACCAACAGCTGACCTGAGATGTGTGCTTGTACCGGTCCTTGTCCAGCCAGAGCGAGGGATTGTTGATCAGCTGAACTAGGGCAGTGAACTGTACAGGCTGCGACTCTGGACTGAGAGGCCCCTTGAGAGGTGGTCCATGGAGGTGAGGGAGGTTTCCGTGTGACTTTGGGCACATATGCGGTTGCCCATAAAAATCTATACATTTACATAAGGGTATTAGTGGATAAACACGGGTCCTTTTGTCTTGGAGTACATTCAGTAATTTATTCATCTGTTCACTTATTTTCTATTGAAGGCCTACTATGGGCTCACACTATGTCAGATGTTATAATGCCATAGTGACAAGACAGACAAAATTCCTGCCCATACAGAGCTTACTTACTAGTGAGACGATAGAGCAAGAGTAAACATGCAAAGACATAATTCAATTTCAGATTGTGAAGCGCTATAAAAAATAAGACAAGCTAAAGGGATAGAGAGCAGACAGGGCATGCAGAGGGAACTCCTTTAGGCTGCATGTTTTGGGCAAGCTCTGAAACCTCAGAAAAATCTGGGAACAGAGCATCCCAGGCAGAGGGAACAGTGAGTACAAAAGCTCAGAAGAACTGCTTTGGGACCAGTCATTCTAAGGATCTGTGCCTTTTTGAGTCAAATTTCAATTAGCCCTTATTGCACCATCACATCTGTGTCTTCGAATCAAGTCCAACTCCTACTGAGGCCTACAACTCCACCCTGCCCCATACTGGCCTCCAATTCCACTGGCTTCTTCAGTTCCTTGAATTCAACAATCTCCCCCTGCCACAGGGCCTTTGCACAATCTGTGCACACCACTTTGAATGCTGTTCTCTACCTTCTTTCTCTAGTTAAAGCCTATTTCCTTTAGATGTCAGGAAGCCTAGGGTGGTCCACCCTTCTCCTTCCACAGTAAATCAGGTTTCCTTGTTAGATGCTTTCATATTATCAAGTTCCGTTAGTCAGATCCCTTATCTCACTTGGTAATTATACATCAATTCTTGTGCTTATCTGATATTTATATCTGGGTTCCCCGCCAGAAATACAAACCTTGAGAGAGCTGGGATTTTGTCTGTATCCCAGCTGTTAGCACAGTGGAAGGCACTTAATAAATACTTGTTGAATACATACTTATGGATGCGGGGATCAGCTCTGGGCCCCACCGCTGCTATGAGTCCTCAGTGACATACCAGGCATCACAGAGGAGGGGAAGAGGAGGAGGAAGGGATTCAAAACCATGGACTAAAGGATTGTTCGGCCCAGGAGAAAGAAAACCAAAGGGGGCTGCAATGGCAGCATTCAGATTCCAAGAGGCCTGTCACATACCAGAGGAGGACCACATTAATATGGGAGCCAGAAAGTGAAGGACTGGGCTGTTACCGGGAGGTGGGTGAGGCTCCTTCTAAGGAAGGACTTACAATAATGAGAAATTTCAGGAGCGGAACAGGTGCCTTATAAGTTAGTGAGTTCCCTGTCCTTGGAGGCCTGTAAGCAGACAGGGGAAGAGAGAGGGGGCCCTGAAGTCTACCTTGAAGCCAGGGTACTGTGATTGGGGTCTTCCAGCAGACCAGGTCCCTCAACCCCACTGTTAATCAGTCCTTTCAGCTGTAAAATGGGGGCCTCAGGAGCCCAGGGGTATTGTCGGGGGCAGGGTCTTTCCAGCTTCATTCTTGGTGGCCACTCTTCCCCCTCATCCGTGCCTGGATCGGAAAGGGCCAGGGAAGGAGGGGAAGGGGGGGAGGGTGGGGGAGGCGCTTCCGTATAAGTCTTAAGTGGCTCCCCAGCTGGAGCGATGGCGCACAGTTTAAGTGGAGTTTACAGACAATGGATCCCTCTGGGGCCTGGAGGGGAAGGAAGCTGAAATGCAGGACCATTCTGTGAATTCCCAAGTTCTTTGTGTCCATTGTGTGGGGAACAATGCTGTTCGCGCAGCACGTTCATTCAAGGCGGTGGGGAGGGTGGTTAGGCCCCAGTGTTGGGGATGAGGGAGGTTCTTGGAGGGGCGGGCTGCTCAGGAATGGGGGACACTTTCAGGGAAGGATGAAAGCTGGAGGAGGTGGGGGTGGGCCACAAGGGATGCAGGGAAGCTGCGAGTCTGGCAGGGTGGGTTGAGGTTCCAGGGCAGTTCCCCAAAAAGGAAGAATTGCTCCGTTCCACTCCTCCCACCTTCCCAAGGGATTTGAAGCTTCCAAGGCTTCTGACCTTGACCTTAATGTGTTGATTAAAGGCTACAAGGGACTGGGGGGGAGGGTAGAGCTGTCCATTTACCAAGTGACCTTGGACAGGTCAAGTCCTGCTTAAGGCTTCACATTCTCGCTCTGTTTCCACAGTTGAGGGGTTGGCCTAGAGCCGGTCTCACATCTCTGCCAGTTCAGATGACCCTTGGACCAAAGCTAGTCTCCCCTCCCCCACCCACCACCCCCCTGACCTCACCAAGCTTGGGCCCCTCCCAGATCCCCAGAGTCTTGCCCAGCAGTGCCCGGTCTTGGTTGCTAGACGAGGCTGTGCGTCCTCACAGTGAAGGAAGGAAGAGATGCAGCCCCATTTTCTGTCATAGACCTTCACGAGGAATATCCCTCCTTGGGAGGAGGGCATAGTTCCGTGGTGAAGGGCATACTTAGCACACATGAGGTCCTGGGTGCCATCCCCAGCACCTCCATTAAAATAAATAAATAAACAAACAAATAAACAAGCCTAATTCCCCTCCCCCCAAAAAAACCAAAACCAAGAATATCCCTGCTTTTGCACACATTATCTCCTGCTGCCTGGATTAAAAGCTCTGCTCTCCCGCTAGCTGACTCACCTTAACCTCTCTGAGCCTCAGTTTCCCCTCTGTAGAACACACAATGACACTGATATCTACATCACTGGGCTGTTACGAAAGTTAAATGAGGCAGTGCACCTAAAGCGCTGTATCTGAAAGGGACGTAGGGCTCATAGACATTCGTTCGCCACGTAGGGACAGCCCTCCCTCCCCGCGGGTTTCACATCTTCAGACGAGGAGAGCCCACCATATACACTGCACTACGCCATTTTCATATAAGGGACTTAAGCATCCTCGGATTTGGGTATCCACAGGGGCTCCTGGAACCAGTCCCCCATGGATACCGAGGGCTGATTGTACCTGTACATAATTACCATGTTTTTTAGATAAGGAAATCAAGGCTCAGAGAAGGAAAGTATCACACAGTGACTAAATTAGGCCATTATAATTCAAGCCCAGTCTGGTTGATTCTGAAGCTAAGCTGCTGACCACGCTCAGGGCCTCCTGCAGGGATGGGACAGATGCTGCTCTGAGCAGGCCTCTCCTGACTTTCCAATAGCACCTGCCAAAGCTCAGAAAGCCAAGGAGTTGTGTTTTTTAACCAGGGCTGGGGTCTGAGACTCTCCTGTAGCCCTTCCCATAACCCCACAGTAAACCGGGATCTCCCCCACCCCTCAACAGCCTCCGCAAGGCAACATCTCACACGGGAAGAGGCGCCAGCGCCTTGGTTGGGAGCAGCCTTGGTGCTCCTGGGCTGAGTTCCAGGGCCAAGCCATTGCATCTGGCCTCTGAGCTACACTTTGGCTGGTTTTGGAGAGAAAACCTGAGCCTGGAGGCTGAGACCTGGCCCCGTGTTGCTCTGTGGCCTTGGGCCCATCACGGAGCCTGTCTGGGCCCTGGATCTTTACAGAGCCAGAGCCAGCAGAGACACAGGCCCATGAACTGAGACAGAGCTGGGAACAAGAAGAGCAGGGGCCCAAGCCTTGGGGGCCCACAGGTTGTGGGGCGGTGCACTGAGCCATGGCTCCTGCCCATGCCTATCCTACCCCTCCATCCACACTGGTCCAGCCTCACTCTCACTCTCACTCTCACTCCCACTCCCACTCACTCAGCCATTTCTCTTCCTGGTTTGTGGAGCTCTGTTGAATGAGAGGAGAAAGAAAGGGAGGAGTCGGGGAGATAGCGGTGTCCACTCTGCCGATGTAAAGCAGTTCTTGTTCTATGAATGAAGGTGATGTGGGTTCAGGGTGGAGGGAGGCGGGTGGAGGGAAGCACTGGGTAGGGCAGCCTGGGATGGGGTTGCCATGGGAACAGCAGCCTGTCAGGAGCCCTGCCTTCAAAGCTGAGGTGCCAGTGTTGCAGGTTCCTGGGGGAGGCAGGAGGTGGGTGGCGGATGCATGTCTGGGGTTGGGGAGCAGTTCTGATGTAAGCCCCGTGGGACACCAGCTCCTGGATTCCAGATCAAAACCCTAACCCAAGAGAAAGGCGGCATCATGCGATGCTTCCTGGCAGACACCCCTCAGCCTCAAACCCTCACTTGCTGAGTGTAAAGCAGGCATGCGGGTGGAATCTACACCGTGGGGGAGGCTGTGATTGAAGTCCTCCCCAACACTACCCTCTTTGCCTCAAATGGGGCAGGAGGGAGAAGGGCTCTTACTCTGTAGGGGGGGGAAGGGGGATGGGGCTTTGCTTTGTCCTCCAGGCCAGAGTCAGGGGCCAGGTTCCATAATGATACAGTCACCTGAGGCCTCTGGCTGCAATTCCCTCAGGGTGGCCTTGGGGCCTGGGAATGGGACTCAGAGAGAAGTACGTGAGTGTGTGAGCTCTCCAACTGCATGCTCACTCCCACCACCCGACACCGTGACCCTCTGGCCACTAGGGGGTGCCATGAACAGCATCCCTGGGAATTGCAGGACAGGTCAGTTCTGAGACCTCAGGAGGCCCAGTGAGGCAGAGTGGCTGGGATGTGGCCTCGGGGCATTTGCTTTTCAAGGGCTGGTACTGCCGGCACTGGAGTCATGAAAACCCGGGTTTGAGTCCTCGCTTTCCTTTTACTAATTGGGTGACCTCAGGCAAGTTACTTCACTTGAGCCTCAGTTTTATGGTCTGTAAAGTGGTGAAGATAATAGCACCCAGCCCGAGGAGCTGTGGGGAGAATGTGTGCTTCAAGCCTTCAGCACAGCACAGAGGAACAGAACCTCCACAAAGGTAACTCTTGCTTTTAGGGTGAACCATGCAGAGCGGGAGCACGGAGGTAGAAGCAAAGTGGCAAGCAGTCTTGGAGAAGAGAAAAACCAATCTGATGAGAGAATCAGGGAGGGCTTCTTGGATGTGGTACCTGATGTGAGGCTGAAGGAAGGATAGGATTTCTGTGGCTGGGGAAGGGGAGACAGGATACTGGGCAGAAGGAGCTTCAGTGAGGACAGGCATTGAGGGCTCTTCCTTTACTTTCTTTAATCCCTGTAGCGTAAACTGGCAGCCTGAGGCATCTCTCCCCTACATCCCTATTTCCAGAGGCTCTCCCACCCTCCAGGAACCCTGCCCTGGGCTCCCTCCTCCTGCCCCTCCTCCTCTTCCTCTCTCTCTCACTCCTCCTATTTCCCTCTCCCTCCTCCTTCCTTCTTCCCCTCTGGGAAGTCAGCTCAGAGAGAGCAAGTTGCTCTCTGGGACCACTGCTCTGTGAGGGCTTAGGCCAGTGGTTCTCGACTGGGGGCGATCTTGCCCCCCCCCCCATGGGACATTTGGCAACATCTGGAGACATTTTTGGTTGTCACAACTGGGTGGTGAGGGTACACCATGACTTCTAGTGGGCCAGGGATGCTGCTAACTGTCCTACCACACACAGGACAGCTCCCCTCCCCCACGACAAAGAGGAACCCGGTCCCAAATGTCAATAGTGCTGGGGCTGAGAAACCAGGCTCAGAGAACCGCAACTGGGGAGAAACAGCCTCTGCTCCAGGCTCCTGATGTCCCACCTCCAGACCCCCACCCAGGAGGCTCCCCTCCTCTCCCCCATCTCTCCCCTTCTTCTAGTCTGGCCCTCAGCATCCTCTGGCTTCACACTCCCACCACTCCCCGGCCTATACCCCTTCCTCCAGGGTTGTGCCCCCCTTTCTTCCTCCTCTCCCTCAGCTGGGGCGGCGAAGGCCTGTCAGGCAGGAGTCAGCCTGCAGGCTGCACGAGGCTTCAGAGGCTTCAGAGACCGAGCTGCCTGCTGCACTCGGTGCTGCTGGCCCACTGATTGGCCGAGGCTGCTGTTTCCATGGTGATCCCCAGCAAAGCCCAAGGCCCCCCTTGCCAGCCCCCCCCCCCCAGGCCCTATTCAGTGGCGAGAGCAGCGACAGGCAGGTTAATAAAACAGGAGCCGTGTGAGGAGCCAGGCTGTGGGCCGAGGTCCCAGCGTGGTGGCCCGCCCAGAGGAGAGAGGGAAGGATGGGGGTGGGGAGTGAGGAACTGGCTTGCTGCCCAGTCAGCACCCTTCCCACTCCAGCCAATGGAGGGGACTCTACCCACAGCGTGCTCCAGGGCTACACTAGCTCTCGGGGATCGGGGGTTCAGACCCTGGAGTGTACCTTTCTGCAGTCACCTCTGGGGGTAACATCCCCTCCCCCAAGGGGACCACTGGACCCCATAACTGGAATGGGAGGAGTCCTGAGGCTGGGGATGGGAAAGGAGAGAGATGGAGATAGGGTAAAAGAGAGAAATGGTAGTGAAAGATTAGAATGGGAATCAGAAAGGAGACTGGGGTGAGATGGGGATGAGGTGGGAGACCAGTTGAGGTTGGGCATGGAGAAGAAGACGAAGAAGAGATTGAGGAAGGAACTGAGGATGAGGCTAAGGGGAAGAAGGAATGAGTTGGACCAAATGGAGGGTGGAGTATGGTAGACACTGGGGAGAGAGGTGAGGCCAGGATGGGGATAGAGGGGGAGCTGGTGGAGGGTGCCAGGTGGAGGCAGGGATGAGAGATTGGGATGGGAGCTGAGACTGAGTAAGATGAAGAAGGACAGAGTGGGAGGAGATGGAGTGAGCAGTAAAGGGTGACATGGGGAGCATCTGGGGATAGGCACAGCCTCTGGCTTGTTTACCACTTATCCTCGCATGCAGCCTGGCCAGAGTAGGTGCTCAGTAAGTATATGCATGTACATAGTCGGGGCTCAAAACATGTTAGTAGAGGGAATGAATGGAATTGGGAACTGGTGGGCTGGGGATGCTGGGAGCATGCTTGCACTGGAATCAGTGACCACAGCACCACCAATGCCACTCTCACCACCCGATATCAACACTGAGTGCTTCTCACTTAGTACTTTCAATAATCCTTTGAGGCAGGCACTATTACCATTTGACAGAGGTTCAGAGAGGTTGAGTAACTTGCCCAAGGTCACAAAGCTCTGATCCCAGCTTCAGAAATTGTGGACACATGGTTAACTTCGTGTCTGGACATGGGTACTTCTGGCCAGAGACCCAATCCACACAGATTGGTAGCAGGGAAGGACAGGGAGTCTGTGTCGCAGGGGCTCAAGGCTAGAGTCTGGCTATGATGCTGAGCTGGGTTGCCATCCCTGACTCGATCACTCACTGGCTCCGTGAGTCACTTTTCCCTGCTGGTGGAGATGCTGCTTTGCTATTGTCTGGGGCATCATTGTAGTCCCAGCTCCCTCCCTGTGACAGACCCTCCAGCAGGGCTTGTGGTGTTGTCCCCGAGGTCGCCCATTTTGAGACAAGAGGGGAGCCTAGTGCTGAAGTCCCAGAACTGGAGTGAAAATGGCTTTGGAGTAAAATAGAATAGCTTGGCTCTCTGTCTGTGGTGTGGCCTTGGACAGATGACTTCACTTCCCCACGCCTCTGTTTTCCCATCTATAAAATGGAGACATGATACCTCCTAGGGAGTTAATGTAGATGATATCTGGGAAATGACTGGCACAGAGAAAGTTCTCAATAAATGCTGGTTTCCTGCTCCCGAAGCCAGGCTGGCCCAGAAGGTGCTTGCTTCTCCTTCTGGGAAATGTGGGACCCTTCCTCCAGGCCCCAGAGGGAAGAAGCGGGAGAAGGGAACGTCCTGCCTCCCTAGTGTCTGTGTTGTCCCCACATCCAGAGGACTCAGTGGGAGAGGTGAAGATCCAATTCCATAGGCCTAGAAAAAAGGTTGGGATTGGGGGTGAGCTCCAAGTGATGAGGACACGTTTTTGTCTCCCCAGGAGGGGTAAGTGGATCCAGGATGAAGGCATGATGGGGGATTCCTCCCCATCACATCACCCCCCTCAACATTCTCCAGCCCTCCTGTCACCCCCAGCTGAGCCAGGCAAGGCCGCGGAGAGGCCAAGCCTGGGCACAAGAACGCGAGCCCTTGCCGCCCCTCCAGCCTGCCCGTGGCCAGTCGGGCTCCCGGGGGCACGGCCGAGTGGCCAGGCCAGCGGCGAGAAGCCCGGGCCTGGGAGGGCAGTGGAGGCTGCAGCAACCTGAGCACTCGATAAACCATTAATTCTTAATAAACGACAGGCTGTGCATTATTTAACAATAATGATACTTTCTGTTCCATTATAGATTAAAACACCGGCCTCTTCTTATTAATCCTGCATTTCAAAAGCTTGTAAATCCTGTGCAGCTGGAGGAGATAAAAGCCGGCTCATCCCCATGCCGGGGCTGACACGCTCGCGCTGACACGGTGGCTCTGCGGCCGGGCCTCTGTGCGCACACGCGTGTGCCCCGCGCCCACCCCGCCCGGAGGCGAGGCGCGTCCGCGAGCCAGAGCGCAGCTGCAGGTGCGGGGCGGCCTGCACTCTCCGGCTCGCCTCTCTCTCTCCGAATCTCCTCTGTCTCTCATTTTCCTTCCTCCTTCTCAGCCTTCTTCACTTTTTCTGTTTGTTCTTTCCTATCTTGCTTCTCTCTCTCTTTGTATATTTCTCTTTGTTTTCTCTGTCACAGCTTCTTCCTCTTTCTCCTGCCACCCCTCCTCCCCGCTCCCCCTCCCTCATTGCACGCGTACATCACCTGCTTCTCCCTCCTTTACCTTCACACCGTTCAACCAAATAGCCCCGCAATATGCACAGACTCTATCCCCATATGGTCTTTCCTTTTCTCAGGGGTTTGCTGCGGGGTGGGGCGGGAGAAAGGAAGAGAACTCATTAGATAAGGAAAAGGAGGGGCCCAGAAAGTCCTGAGACCCCACAGGTTGGGTGGATTCTCACTTTGAACCCTCTTGATATACTGACAGCGGCACAGGGACCATCCAGTGCAGGCCTGAGGGATGCTCAGTGTCCCTCTGTGTTGCCCCCAGGCTCCGTTTACTCCCGCCTCCGGACGGGGAAATCACTACCTCAGGAGGCAGCCTCTTACTAGTACAAAACTCCTATTATTCAAAAGCAGCTTCACTAGGAGCCCAGATGGACTTTCAGACCCCCTCTGGCAAGTGACAGAACTAGCCCAGCCGTACCTGCACCCTGCCCCCACGTCTCCAGTCTCACCAGCCCAACATTCTTCCAGGCCTCCTGTGTCAGTGGGCTGGGTTCCCTCTTCCTCCTGGTTCACCTGCTCTGTGCCTCCAGGGTGAGTCAGAGGACTATTAAAGGTGGCCCCAAAGCCGACCACAGCCCTTCCTGTGGCTCAGCCAGAACAGGTCAGCTAGACCCTCCTCCAATCTGGGGATCAGAAACCAGAATTTAGGACTCCGGAAGAAAATTCACTCTGACCTTGAATGTCTCTCCCAAGGTCACTGTGAAAAATAACATCTGTCATCATTTATTGAACTCTTACTACATGTTAAGCATGCCACTGATACGCCTTATCTCATTCAGTCCTCTGAGATTCATTCTAAAATTATTTACATCTTGCAGATGAAAAAACAGGCTTAGGGAGGGATCAAGTTAACCTGGCCATGGTCACACAGCTAGGCAAGTGGTGAAGTCAGAATTTGAACCTGGTACTGTCTAACTCCGAAGCATTTAAATTCAGCAGGAGACTATAGCCCTAGAGGGCTCACCTTAGATCTTCTCCCCAGATATTTGGAACTAAAAGTGTCTTTTTGGCCCCCTGGCCCCCCAAAGTCGGAGCGACTGGTGTCCCTGAAGCGAAACTCTCTCTCAGGGCTGGCCTAACCGTGTCCCACCGTGGGCTATCCAGGTGGAGGTGTAGATCAGCTGGGGGCCTCTGGTGGCTCTGTTTGCACTTGTTGGACATTTAATCAGGCAGAGGAGGAAGAGATGGTCCCTAACACTGCCTGACCGCCCTCACACACCAGGCTCTATCATCCCCTGTAAGCCCTACTACAGCTCGGTGCAGCCAGTGGGTATTGGCCCCATTTTAAAGAGTGAAAAACTGAAGCTCAGAGAGCTTAAGTTCAAAGGCATCCATGCTTACCCCTTGCTCAGGAGTCTTGGACCTTGAGTGTGATGCTTCTTTACAGCGTGTGTGTGTGTGTGTGTGTGTGTGTGTGTGTGTGTAAAGGGTAAATGGGAGAGGAACAGGGGTTGGCTTCAAGAAACAGAGAGACCTGGAGATGGGAGGTGAGCAGCTTTCTTCTTTTCTCGAAACGTACAAATGGGAAATTTAACTTGATCCCTTGTGGTTTCTGGGCCAGCCTGAGTGAAGTCGGATGGCTTTTGCAGAGGAAAATTTTATCCATTTTCTGGGCTTTATGGGGCTTCCTCAATGAGCAAAACCTCTCTTGTTGGTGCTTAGAGAGGATTTCTCTGCGTGGCCCACAGTGATGCCATGTAATCTCCCAAAAAATATGGTACTAATATTCGCCAGGTTAGGGTTAGTTATTTTTGTGTCTTTGTCATTTTATTTCTCGGCAGCTCTTCCCGCTGCCTGGAAAGGACGTGGCGGACACTTTATTTCCAGAGTCATATTTTTTAATTTGATCAAGGCAAATTTCACCCATTCTCTGTATAAATTATTTAACTCATTTCTTTTAGGTTAAATGTCTCAATAGGAAGATAGAAAGTCTTTCCATCACATTTTCTTCCAGGATTTTAATCAGCTCCTCTAGATGGTATGAAGTTCTTGCTCAGTCCTCCATCCTTCTCTGTCTTTGCGTCTCTCTCCCTCCCTCTCCTGCTCTCTCCCTATCTGCGCTTCTCCATCCTCTGCTCCCAACTCCTCCTGAGTCCCTTGGCCCGGCCCCATCCCGGTTTCGGTCCCATGACTCTGGGTGGGGATGAAGGGAAAAAGCATGAGGGGAGCCTGAACACACAGGGCCCCTCTAGTACACACTGAATCTCCGCGGTTGGATGAATTTACCGAAAGGCACCCTTCCTCTGAGCTGACAAAGCCCCACAGGTCCCTGGCTTGGCCAGCAGAGTGAGGGCTGAGTGTCAGGCCCCGCTGGCCCCCTTGGCCAGGTCTCTGTGTGCCCCCCTGCCTCTTCCTACACCTGTCTCCCGCCACCTCCATTCTCCTGCTAAGGCTGTCATCTCCTTCTGAATTTAAACACAAGAGCCTCTCCCCAAATTCCAGCTCTATTTCCTAATGAAATACTCTATCGTATTCCATCAATTGCCTCTTGTCACAGGCTGGTTTCCTCAGTGTCTTATTTCACTCTGGTCTGTTCCCTCAGCGCCAGGGCCCTCGGTGCAGTACCCACCCCCTCCCGCCTTGGGGGGATGCCTGACTGCTAAGAGTGCAGGGCTGGGGGGAAGGGGGCTAGGGCAGAGGTTTCAGGGCCTGAGAGGTGGTTCCGCAGAGGAGGGAGGGCCTTGCCTCAACCAGGCAGCCTCATCTCTGGCCCCAGGCCCTGTCCAGAGGGGCAGAAATGGGCAGAGCAAGCTCATTACCCCGTGCAGTCTCCCTTCCCTCCCATCCGTGTTTCAGCCAAGAACAAGTCTCCAGTGGGAATTCCCTTTCCTCTTACTTTTAAAATATACAGTAATTAACAAACTAGTGCTATTAACTGCGACAACGAGGAAATTACAGTAAAATCACTGTGAGGAGTCCACAAGCCGTCAGCCTGGTGGTGGGTGGGTCTCAGCTCAGGCTGGAGGGGAGGGACCCAGTCTGGGCCCAGGTATCATCATCTCACCCACAGCGGGGGCCCCTCAGGCTGGAAACTTCTGCAAGGCCTTGGAGTCCTCGCAGGCCAAGCCAGGGCTGGGGCGCAGTGCTGCATTTCCTGTGCAGGAAGAGCCAGGACCCCGGCCATTCTTCCAGGCCGGGAGGTTTGTTCTTTTATGAAACCTTTAAATAATAGAGTTGTGACCTGGCGCTGACCTGTCTGTGAGGACATAGCCCCTGCTCTGGAGCAGGCCCAGGGACTTCTCTTCAAGGTCACAAGAGGTTTCAACCAGACAGGCCTCCAGAAGATGCGGCTCAAAGAGAGCCACGGGCAGGGCCCGCTGGACCACTGCGACCTCCTTCCCTGGCCTTGCGGAAGCATCTTTAGGGCCACCCTGTCCCTCCTTCTGCATTTCTTCCAGCCGAGTCAGGCTAGGCCTTTCCTTTCAGGGGAGATTTCGCACAGGCACAGCCAAAGACCCCAGGAAGGAGTAGGCCTGTGGTTGCTTGATTGTCTGAAGTCTGTTTACAGTCTGACTTCAGTCCTTCATGCTGCAGCCTTGTGTAATTTCCCATGGTGAATTTCCAGCAAGCCTGGCCCGTGAATTTGAGGGCCCCTTCCTACGCACGTCTCCCTACTCCGGGTTCACAATCTCCCCTAGTGGTCCTCTGAATCCCCTTCCTCCATCAGTCAGCCATGGTGACCAGGAAGGGCATCCTCTTCTCATCCTCCCTCCCTCGACTTTGACTCCACTTGCATACTGACAAATGTCTGCTCAGAACTTCTAAAAATTCTGTTCCGAAACCCATAGAAGGGTTGTATTGTTGTCCCCATTTTACAGATGAGAAAATCAAGGCTCAGAGAAGTTAAGTGACTTGTTTGAGATCACACAGCCATCAAGATACAATGTCAGGACTTGAACTGCATGTTTTGTGTTCCCATGTGACTCTATCTTAATTGTCTCCTCTTGGTTCTTAGTAGCATGAATACGCCAGGTGAGAGGACAGAAACTCAATTTCCTTTTCTTTCCCTAACCATGTAGGGCTTGGGGAGGTGAATGAAAACTAGGAAGGTAGCTCGTCTCATTTCCCTTGACAACAGCATCATGAATTTGGTGCTATCACCATGAAAATTTCACGCATAGGAAAACTGAGGCTGGGAGAAGTGCGGTGCTCTGCCCAGGGTCACAGGGCTGGTAGTGTCAGAGGCAGAACTTCAACCCAGTCCTGTCTGACTCCAGAGCCCACCCTGCCTTTAGCCCTTTAGCCACTTGCTTGAAGAGTGAGACACGCTGACTTGAAGTCAGCGACAGTGAGTCCAGCCAGGGCGACCGATGAGTCCGAGAACCTCATTAGGAGCGAAGCTGCCACACACGTCAAAAACCCAGCCGCCCAGCCAGCCCCACTCTGGCTTCCAGCGCGCAGTGTAAACATCCTTACTAATTCACCAAACTCAATCACGTTACCGGGATGGATTTTCCCATCATTACTCTTGAGTGAGTGACAACCTGCTCAGACATTTGCCTACCCCGCTGCCTTTGGAGAGCTTCAGAAATCAGAATGCTTTGCTCCCTAAGTTGATTTCAACTTGTCCTAAAGTCATTTTAATTGGTGAAGCATCAGAGGTGATTTGGGTAACTTTCTGAGAGCCCCTTCCCGCCAGCACTGAGCTACAGGGAGGGGGGCTCTCGAATGCCACCAAGGCCCCTGGGTGGCACTTTCCCCTCCTCTGATTGGTCAGGAGACCTCGCTCCATGCTTTATTTTCATATTTCTCGCTGGGTTCCTACCGCTGGTTCCTGAGGATAACAAGATTCATTTTCTCAATGGCTCTGACAGATAGGATTGTTATTGTTATTACACTCATATACCACCTTTCCTCCGAGGAGCTTAAGGCGCTTTACAAATTTGAAAATTATCTAATAATCTTCCAGCAACCCTGAGAGAAGGGGAGAAGCTGCAGCTAGAGGCACTGCGGTGCAGCCAGAGAACCCCCACATCCCTCGCCCCTTAGGCCAGGGAGGGTGTGTGGCCCCTGCTGGGTTGGGGGCACTTTGAGGGGGTGGGGGGGGGCGGCCTCCTAGGGTCCTGCTTCCCCTGCTGAATAAGGAAGAAGATGATGTCTGGGTGGGAGAAGGGAGACAGGCAGGAAGAGAGGGCGGGAGACAGACCCAGCTCCAAAGGACAAAATCCAATGGGAGGGAGCTCAGGCAACGAGTGTTTTCTTTAAAGACACAAGAAATGAGAGGAAGCAGGAGGCTCCCGGGGGCTTGCGGTTAAGAGAGCTGAAATTCAAAATGGAAATCTACCAAAGCAGCAACTAGGCTGCTTGCAAAAGACCCAGCTCTGGCATGAGAACACAGGCAGAAATATCAAGAGAACCCAAACTGCAAATTTAGAGGGCTGCTTTCAGGTGGGTGTGGGAAGCCTCTGCGGACCTCTTTTTACTTTTCACCTGGGAGCTGAGAGGTGTGCCATGTGGTCTTTGCCAGCCTGACATCCTATGATCCTATGTTCCTTTAGATTTCCTCTTGCCAGAGGTGACCACAATAACTGCACCAACCTCACTGAGCGGGAAGGGAAATCCACCATCAAAATGATGAAGGGCTCAACTGGATCACAGTTATTTTCTTGAGAAGAAGGTGTGCAGACCCCACCTTATTGGAGGCTGTCCTTTTGGGATTAGGGCCCATTGGTGATGGTTCTAGGCTGTAACCAAGCATAGCAGTGTGGATAAGAGCTGGGCTCTGAGATCAGATAACGTGTTGACCTTGGGCAAATTACATAACTGCAGCGAGCCTCCGTTTCCTCATCTGTTCAGGGACAAGGACAGTGACTGCCTTCTGTGGGATGCTTAAGGGTGCACTGAGGGGGTGTGTGTCAAGTGCCTGCCACAGTCAGCCATGAAGATGGCGAAGATGAGGAAGAGGCAAAATAAATGCTGGTGCCATGGTGAGATATTGTGATTTATAATAAGAAATATGTATTTGGTCTTTGTCCTGTTTCTGGCACAGAGCTCCTAAAATGCTTGGTAAGAGCCATAAAGATACTTTAGATATGTTAATGAGGTGAATTTTAGAAAGGCTCCCAGATCGCCTAAGCATGGGGCTGGCTGCCAGGGGACCTAACCATGGGATTAGAAGGTTGCGATTTTTAATCCCACCCCTGCAACAATGCCTCCACCCCCATGACCTCCATTGAGTTCAAGCACTGATGACCAATGATTTGTTCAACCATGCCTATGTAATGAAGCCGCCATAAAAACCCAAAAGGAAGGATTCAGAGAGCTTGATTGGTTAGTGAACATGGGGAGGTTTGGGGAGAGTGGCTCGTCTGGAGAGAGCACAGAAACTCCACACTTTTTCCCCACACCTTACCCGATGCATCTCTTCATCTGGCTGCTTCTGAATCATATCATTTTATTTAAAGAATGGTATTCTAGTAAGTAAATATTTCTCTACATTTTGTGAGCCGCTCTAGCACATTAATTGAGCCTGAGCAGGCGGTCATTAGAACATCCAACCTATAGCACAGGTGACAGCCTCGACTTTCGACTTTGATTGGTGGCTGAAGTGGGAGTGGGGACGCATCAGTCCCGTAGGACTGGGCCTTTAACCTGTAGAATCTGATGCGATCTCCCGGTACATAGTGTCAGAATGGAACTGAGTTGTAGGACACCCAGCTGATGTTCGAGAATTGCTGTTGGTGTAGAGAACACTCCTTCCCTCCACATTGGAACTGGGCGACCAGAACCCTTTATATGGCTACCCTTGCCTTGAGCTTCTTCTAAATACCTGTCGTCTCTCAAGGACTGGGACAGCCAGGCTCAGGTCAGTTGGCAGGCTGGGGATTTGGGTGGCAAGGATGAGGCAGGGTCTGGAGACCTGGCATGCTGGTCTTTCAGGCATCTGCTCTTCACCCTCTGCTCACCCCAGGCGCACCAGACCATGGCTCTCATTCTAATCCCCTTTGCTGCTCTCTTCCAACTGCTCTGATCTTCCCCCTGCAGCCTCAACTGATGCTGGAGGTGCCGGCTGGCTGAATCCCCCTCCTGCTCCTCCAGCCGGCACCTCTCCCTGAGTCTCCACTGGGGCTCTGACAAGGTGGCTTGGTGCACCCAACCTTTAGAGAAGCCTGGGCCCCCTCTGCTTTGACTTGGAGGGGGGGACCCCTGAGGAGCTCAAAGGAGGACACTAAGAAGTGAAGTGATGCTGTCGACCGGAGTCTGAAGGGCAGGTTGGGTAGGAGGGGCAGTGTCATTCAGGATGGGGAGCTGGAGAGAGAGCAGAGCAGCTTTTGAGGGTGAAGAGAGGATGCCAGAGGGGGGAGGCTTTTGGAGTTCTGTCCTCCCACTGAAACGAGACATAGTCGGTACTCACTAGATGGGAGCTATTCATATATACACATAGCTTTTAAATAATTAAGAAATTTCAAAACACCCAGCCCTCCAAGGTGCTATGGAGCTGGTATCATCTATCTATCCATCCATCCATCCATCTATCCATCCAATAGATATTTATTAAGCACTGACTCTGTGCCAGACCCAATGCAAGACACTGGAGTACAATGATGAACAAAAACAGACATAGGCTCTGACTTCGCGGAGCTGAGTCTAGCGAGGGAGAGAGCCTTTAAGTAGGTGGACACCCAGATAAAGAAATGATTTAAAAAGCAACTTGGATACTCCATCATGCATTTAATGATATCCTGAGAGCAAAACTAAGAGGGCCGACTCTAGAAGGCTGGCCACGGCAAACCGCTTCGTGGAACCACTGGGTAAGAGAAGATGTAAAGGTGAGAGGGAACCACCAGGAGCACCTGGGGAGAGGGCAGAGGGGACAATGGCGCCAGGGCTCCCAGGACACCGACGGAAGGGTCAGCAGGGCCTGGGCCATACCAGGTCTGGGCAGGAGGTGGGATTTTTTAAATTCTTAAGTGCAATGGGAGAGTGATCGAATTTAAGTTTTTAATGATTTCTCTGGTGGTGGAGTGATGGATGGATGAGGGAGCGGGACAAGAGGAGAATAGCCAGACCAGTGAGCAGGCTATTTCAGGAGCTAGCAGGATAGCAGGGCCTGCCAGGATGGCCACCCTCTACCCACTTAGGGTCTGGAGTACAGTGGTTCTCAGTGTTGGCTGAATACCAGAACCACCTGGGGAGTTTTAAGACTCATGAGGCCCAGGCTGCCCCCTAGACCACTTACATCGGAGTTTCTGAGGTGAGGTCCCAGCACCAGTCCTTTTTAAAGCTTCCAGCACAGTCACCAGCTCCAAGAGGATGGAGAAGGGAATTCACGTTTACTGAGCACCTACCACGTGCCCGTGGCTATGTCAGTTTACTGGGCCAACATTCATTGCTTAATCTACAACTGTGAGAGATGGTATTACTGTACCCACTTTGCAGAAGTGGAAACTGAGACTCAGGAAAGTAAAGTATTTTGCTTTTCTACTTCCTGGCCATGAGGAAGTCATTTAAACCTCTTTGAGTCTCATTTTGGGTATGTGTGAATTGGGGATAGTATCTACTTCCTAGGATGGGCAGGAGAGATAAATGAGGCAGGTGTGCCCACATCTGGAATAGAATAAGAGTTCAATGTATTATAATTTTTATTAGCGGAGTCCAAGGCCCCAGAGTCAGTAAGTGGTTGAGGCAGGATTGGAGCCTCTTACCTGTTCCAGCTCCCACAGCTGGAACAGGGGTCTGCTCTGTGGAAAGAGGCTGGTTTCCGAGTGAAACCAGCCCAGGCACAAAGATCAGAGCCCCCAACCAAGCCTGAGAGTCAGCACCCACACCCCACACTTGCTCCAGTCTCAGCTGCATTCACACCAGGGTTGCAGCAGGGCCTCGGGGCTTCCCTCTGAAAGGAGGGGTGGGAACTCTTCTCCCCTTTCAGATATGCGGGGGTGGCTTGCCCAAAGG
Organism: Camelus bactrianus; assembly: GCF_048773025.1. Taxonomy (NCBI): domain Eukaryota; kingdom Metazoa; phylum Chordata; class Mammalia; order Artiodactyla; family Camelidae; genus Camelus; species Camelus bactrianus. The sequence goes on along the minus strand of NC_133541.1, from coordinate 100,903,057 downwards.
CAAAGGAATGGCCCCAGGCCCCCTGTCTCCCTGCCACAGGCATTCTCCTCTTGCACGGGGCAGCGGAGGGCAAGATGAGGCTTGACTCACTGCCTACAGCCAACTCTAGGTGCCCAGAAGGGTGGGCGGTCTGAGGGTGAAGGCTGGGGCCAAGGGCCCAACCCCTCGGCCCAGTGCTGGTGGGTTCCCTGGCCGACTCTGGTGGGCCCAGCACCATGGGGGCCCCCACTGCCATCCCTCATCTCTGAGAGCGCCCCAAGCTGGAGCCCAGAGGTTTTTCTCTGTCAACACTGGCCAGGCTAGGGACGAAGTGGGTTCCCTCAGCCATCTCAGTAGAGCAGAGCTGCTGTAAAGACAGGCTCTGAAGTCAGGCAGACTCAAACTTCAACCCAAGCCCCGTCTCTTTTGAGCTATAATACCTTGGACAAGTTTAACTTATCTAAGCCTCAGTTTCCTCATCTGCAAAATGAAGGTAAGTAAAAAATAACGTAGGTCAAATCAACGGATAAGGAAGGAGCTCCAAGACATTTTGTTTGTTCAAAACAAAAAATGCAGAGCAGAAGAAAAGCAAGATGCAGAACTGTTTTAATATAGTATGCACCAAGCTGAATTTTTAAAAATGGATCTCTCACACATGTGTGTGTGCTTGGATGTATAGAGGCCATATCAGAAAGCCCACAGAGCGGTCTTCTGGGGAGCGGGGCGGGGATGGCAGTAGGAAGAAGAGTTACTTCTCATTGATTACACCTGGTGCTGTTCAAATTGTTTACTTTGTTCATGTTTTTATTTTTTTCAATTAAAGTTTTTTTTTTAATGGGGTTAATAATACTGACAGGGTTGACTCAAGGATTAAATAAATCAATGCATATAAAGTTCTTAGCACCATGCCTAGCACAGAGCGGGTTCTCAACTCCACACCACAGTATGTATTGAACATGCCGTTGTTTCCATTGGTCCCAATTTTTCACTCCCTCCCTCTGCAATATCCACACCCCCACCTCGGCCTCAGGACCTGCTTTGGCCAAGGGGGTGTGGCTAGGCATGCTCTCTTGCATTCCTGCTTTTGCAGAAGAGCATGCTTGCAGTAGCAACTGGTCCAACAAGGATGAGAGCTGCGCGGAGCAGACCCACACCCAAGCCACAGCTTAGAATCAAGCTCAGCTCAGCTGAGCCCAGTCCAGATCAAGCAAAACCCAGTCAGCTTACAGGAAATACTTACTGTTGTAGGACCCTATATATTTGGAGTGCTTTGTTATACAGCATTATTGTGGCAAAAGCTGACTATAGGGTGGGCCCTGTGCTAAGTACAGGGGAGACAGGGAGGAACAAATAGAGAAACCATCCTGGCCCTCATGGAGCTCATACACTAATGATGAAAGGGGTATGAGGGCATTTAATTGTGGGTAGGCTTGATCTAGGCAAAGGGTCAAAGAAGCTTCCTTGAGAAACTGACTTGAACTGAGACTTGAAGGATGAACAGGAGTTAACTAGGTAAACTCCTCCAGACCGAGGAATCGAATATTCAAAGGCTCTGAGGCTGGAAGGGAACATGGCTCCTCCAGTGGGGCTGACAGTGGCTGGAGAACAGAGGGACAAGTGTGAGATGGGGAGGTGGGTGGAAGAGATCACACAAGGAGTTTTCTTTGAAGCAATGGGAACCTAGGAAATAGTTTGGGAAGAGGGTTTGATGGAAGGGGGAGGATGACACAAATCAGATTTATTTTGGAAGAGGTCATTTGGACTGAGGTTATATACACACTGGAAGTTAGGTGGTATTAGAACTATCACAACATCTGCGCCCACCTCTGTATCTCTGCCACATTTGTGTCTATACCCCATCTGTGTCCTTGCTTTTGTGTCTGGCCCCAGAAGCTCCATGGACCCCAGCCCCTTCTCAGATTACTGGGGTCCTTAAAAACTGAAGGCCCTCTTCATCCACACAATATAGGTACACCCTGTGCATCTCTAAAAACCTTATCCATCTTCTAAGTATCTGGTCTCTCCAATCTAGGCCGGGAGTGCTGGTCCTAGTCTGGTGTCTCTGGACCGGCAGAGGCTGATGATTGCCCCCAGGGCTCCTGAGTTTGAGGCTGGGAGGAGGTGGGGAGAAGCAGGAGGTACAGAGGGCCCTGGCATCTGAAAACCTCCCATCAGTGCAAATCAATGCAAGATTAAAATTCATGATGGTTCCGGGGCACAACTGCAAACAATTTGTTCAGTAAACTTTGCTCTAATTGGCATTCGTAGAATTTCCTGTTAATCAGGCCCCTTGGGCTCTGTGGGGCTGGGATGCTCTGTCTCCCCATGACAGGACAAGGGGCATATGTGGGTGGGTGTGAGAGGAAAGGGGAGGGAAGACTGGCAAATGTGAGTATCTGTAACCACGTGCCTGGGTACGTCTCATTGTGCAGACTCAACTATCAGATTGGGGTGTCCACAGATGACTCTGCCCAGGAGAACCTCTGTGCCACTCCAGGTGGGTCTTTGTGTTTTGGGGGAGATCTGCCTGAGTCAGAGTCTATGGGTCAGTCTGTTGGGGACTGTGTGTCTGTCCAGGTGTGTGTCTAGGTGTCGGCGTGATGCGCATCTGTTGGGGCATGTGTCCAGGTGGTGAGGGTGGGCATTTGTCCAAGCGTGTGTTAGGACCTGTATCTAAATGTTCATTAATTTTTTTTTTTTAACAGAGGTACTAGGGATTGAACTCAGGACCTCGTGAATGCTAAGCATGTGCTCTACCACTGAGCTACACGCCCACCCCGTATGTGTTGATTTCCATTGGTGCCCACACACATGTAGCTGTCCAGGCGTGGTCTGGGTCTCAGCGTGAAGACGCTAGGCCCACAGTCCTCAATTAACCCTCTCTTTGGCTCCAAGAGATAGTAATTGATGATGATCAAGTTGGGTCCTAACTCAGAGGGTTTGCTGTCCAGGAGTCCCTCGTCTGCCCATGCTGGTCATCACTGAACAGGGGCTGGGCCCAGTGCTAACATTCCCCCACACCACGCCCCCCACCCTTTCCCCCCAGGACCCAGGGCCTTAAGGCTTTCGAGGGTTCTGCTGAAAGATGTCAATGACCTCACATATGAACAGAACTCACGAGAAGGAATCACAAGTAATAAATGCTTAACAGAAGTCTACAAAATGGAACCTTTGCCAACTACAAAGCTGCTCAACTCATATGCTTATACACAAATCCTGTGTAACATGGGGTCTGGCTGTGTTTCATTGTGTTTGAGATTATGGAAGGTAGAGTCTCCAGGAGTAAGACGACCTGAGTCGGTGTAGATGATCCCGGCCAGCCCGGTGAGCTCCGGCGGGAGCGCCCCCCCTCCCCTCCCTGGTCCCTAGCCCTTGGCTCACTCTCACGAGGAGCTGTCCTCTGTCCTTGTGCAGTGATGGGGTCACCTTGGCACGCTGTCAGACCCTGACACACAGAGACTGGAAAGGCGTGGCTGTGTGTGTGTGTGTGTGTGTGTGTGTGTGTGTCTGTCACGGGCCTGAGTGCCAGGGCTGCATGTGGCTTGTGCCTCCGAATGGGTTTACACTCAAACACGGATCGTGAGCGCAGCGCTTGTGTAATTGTGTGTAAGGGACTGTGTCTGATGCCCAGATGGCTAGGATGCTTCTTTCCGGTGTGCGCGCGCACGTGTGCACACCCGAACAGATATCTTGCCTGAGTGTCAGGGCGGTTGAGGGTGTGCTGGCTTGGGGGGGTGTGCGGGTGGCCCCCAGCCCAGCATCCCTCACAATCATTATCTCAGCAGGAGCAGCTCTTGCCCTGGGGCCTGCCCTCACTGCTTCAAGCAGCTGTTGCTTTTCCCCAAATTAACCCCTCTGCTCTAGCTTCTCATTTTCCTGCTAGGGGGCCGTGGGCTGGCTGGGGAGGGGTCTCCGGAGGACAGTGCCCCCAGCAGGCAAGCTGATCTTCCACAGACCCCTGCCTCCTCCCCCTGTCCACAGGGGTTCCTCTTCTTTCTTGAGCCTGTGGACAACAGTGATTGCATGACTGGGTATTGGAGTGTTGGTTGTGTGACTCTGTATGTGTATTTGAAAGAGAGAGAGAGACAGAGAAAGGCGGGGGGAGATCGGAGCTGGGTCTAGAATGTTAGAATGTGAATAGTTCAGGAGCAGACAGGGTCCTGGCTGCCTGAGAGGGGTGAGGCTGCTCTCTTGGTCCCAGGCTAGGGTCCTGAGCCCCTCTGGCATTGGGGAAGGACCAGGAGAGCCTGGATTTCAGGTGGCAGGGACACGGCTTTGCCCAGCTGCAGATGTCGAGGGCCCAGCCTAGGCTTATCCAGGGCACCCAGGGAGGCTCAGCCTTGGTAGAGGGCGTGCAGCCTCCTCCACCTGCCTATGGGGCAAAACCCACGTGAGGGAGAGCCAGGATCCCCGCAGAAGTTGCTAAGGAGAGGGGAAGCAGGGAGACAGACGAAAGAAGAGAGAAGGGGGAAAGAGTTAATTCCTGAAGACCTTGGTCTGAGCACCTCTCTGAGGCCCAGGGAGAAGGAGTGGGCTCTAGAGAGTACACATGAGACTCAGGGAAGATGCGGGCAAGGGAGCCCAGGCCTGGGGGAGGTGGATGGACAGCTCTGAGCTCCACGATGGGTGCTCTGAGCTCCTGCAGCTGCATGGAAGGACCTTATGTCATCCGACAAACCTGCAGACCACATTGGGTGGGTGCAGGGACATCAGCCTCCAGCACCTTGGCTCTGACTCCAAGACATTCACGTCTAACATGTGCCCCTGGGATGCAAGCATGAGCAGGACCCTGGCCAGCCCTCACAGAACCGCTGGGAGAGGCAGAGGAGTAACCAGAGCCGGGATGGGGGAAGCTCAGGGCTGTGGCCGCCCAGAGAAGGCACATGACCCAGCCTGGGGAGTAGGGAAAGTTTTTGGAGGTGGCCTCTCTTCCCAGGCTGAAAATAATAACACCACCAATTGTTATTTGGAGTAATAGTAAGAAACCACAGCAATATTGAACAACCTGCCACATGCTAGATATTTTATCTCATTTAAGCTTTATAACTCCCCTGTGAGTTAGGTACTAGAATCTCCATCTTTACAGATGAGGAAATCAAGGCTCAGAAAGGTGAAGTACTCTGTCCAAGAACATATAGCTAAAAAGTGACAGAGCTAAGAGTTCAAGTCCATCAAAATCTGTGCTTTTACCCTCAGTGAAACACAGCCTCCCTTGGCCCTGAATCTCTTTCCTAATTTCAGCAGCAGCCCCTCAGGCCTCTGAAGATCCCCCTCCGACTCTCTGAGACTAGCCTATGGGGCAAAACCCACGTGACCAGGCCCATGCGGGCAGGAGAAATTGGGAGGGGAGGCGTAGTCCGCAGGCCGGCGTCTGCAGCGAATGACATCTACCTGGCCTTGTTTTCATTTGCTTTTTGGTGGAGAAGGAAAAAGGCCCACATTTTTTATGACACCAGCTTGTGATTCTATTTTTCTGTTTAAATTCTGGGTGAGGGAAAAATAAGAGACATCAGAGAAAGCTTCAGCATCTCATTTCAAGAGTCTGAGCTGCAGATAAATGAGCCTCCTGCAGAAATGCTACATCAAAGCGAATTTTCTCAGCTCTATTTTCTTTCTTTTAATAGGGCCATTTACTACATTAATATTCCAGGAAGTCATTTTAATTTTGTGTTTATCATCCATTGGGAAAGTTAAACAGGATCAATATGTAACCAGTGGCGAACTGGGGGATCTTGGGGGAGAAAGGGGGTGTTTGGAGGCTATGGTGATTCCACAACTGGGAGTCCTTAGGAGGGGGCGGCGGCTGGGGAAGGGAGGAAGGGGTGGGAGGGTGGGGGAGGGGCGGGGCCGGGGGAGCTGTCAGCTGGTGATTGAACACTGACGCATCAGAGGAGCAATTAGTGAGCAGCTACTAGTGTGAGGCACTGCGCATGCCTTATGTTTTTCAATCCTCACAAGCACTCAGGAAGCAGGTATGATTATTCCCATCCTCACATATGGGAAAACTGAGGCCCAGAAAACCTGTCACATGTCCAAGGTCTTACAGGACAACTCTGATTCATAGACTGATTCATTCCTTCAATACATACATGTCAAGCACCTGCTATGTGCCAGGCAGTTACCAAACAGCTGGAAGCTTTAGGTCAATGAAAGTTAATTTTCCAGAAGCCTAAGGCCATGTCAAATCCACTGAAGATCTCTTTTGGCGAATTGCCGGCTTCTGGGAAAGCAGGTAGGCCCCTGCCCTTGTGGCGGTTACAGTCAAGCGGGGAGACAGGTTTTCACATAACAGTCACACAAGTCAAGATGAACTTGCCCCTGCGGTTGGAGCTGGAGTAGAGGGTTTCATTGAGACTGGGAAAGACTTCCTGGGACTGGTGATGCTCCAACTGGGATCTGAGGGAAGCGAGGAAGGAGCTGGGTGAGGGGAAGGAGCAGAGCGATGTGGCAGGGATGGGGCCAGTTCCAGGGGGCATGAGAAGGGAGCACTGAGGTTGGGAGCTGCCAGGGACATGGCAGGGTGGCGAGGGCTCCCAAGATCGGACAGCAGATGTGATGGAAGCTCCTGATCCAGGAGGAGCTAAAGGAGCCCAGGAGGCCATGAGGCAGATGTGTACTCTGGGGCAGGTTGCATGCACTGCGGGCCTTTACCCTGGACTCTGTAAGGCCAGGCTGGGCAGTGGAAGGAGCCAGGGGTGGGAAGTGGTGGATTTTGAATAAAGCTCTGTGAGTCGAGGGTGTCTCAGGGACGTGGAGGAGGTCAGGGAGGATGGAGCTGGATCTTAAAGGAGGGGATGGGTCCTCAGGGAACTGACAGATGAAGCAGGCAAACCCCTGGAATCACCCGTGATCCCTTCTCCCACACTCCCCATATTTTATCCTTCAGCTCATCCTGTTGGCTTTACCTGCACAAAACACCCAGAATCAGACCTCTATCACACCTCCATTGCTCCCTTCCTGAACTAAGCTACCATCTGCTCTCACCTGGATTACGGCGGTAGCCTCCTAACTCCTCTCTCTGCTCCTGTCCTCAACCCCAACAGCCAGTCTACTCTCGGCACCACAGTCAGAGTGATACCTTTATAACATAAATCAGATCATGCCTAAAACCCTCTGGTGGATTCTCGTCTCATTCAGATAAAAGCCAGTCTTTACCAAGGCCAACAAGGTCCACGCAATCTTCACTCGCCGTCTCCATGACTCCAATTCCTATGATTCTGCCTTTGCCAGCGCAGCTACTCTGGCCTGCTTGCTATTCGTAAAAAGGTCTCACCTCCGAGCCTTTGTACCTTGAAGTTGCTGTTCCCTCGCCCTGGAATGCTCTTCCCCCAGACGTGTGCTTGCTAACTCCCGCACTTCCTGTGAGTCTTTGCTCCAAGTCACTTTCTCTGCGAGACCCCTCTGACCACCCTATTTCCACCGCAGCCCCCCATCAGCACGCCCTCTCTTCCGTTTACTGCTTGGTTTTATTCTACTGCATTTCTTGTTTCTAAGATGCGCTCTAATTTACTACGTATCTTCTCTGTGGTCTGCCTCCCCTCGCTAAGTGTCCGCTCCACAAGGGCGGGGCTTTTTGTCCATTTTGTTCACAGTTATACCCCCTGCGCCTCGAAAAGTGCCTCCATGTCACAGTCACAGGTGTTCAGCCAGCCAGATAAGAAGGGACACCTCCCCACTTTGGGAGGCAAAGAGCAAGGCTCCAAAGAGAATACTATTTTTGTGCTGAGTTGCTCTTCATTTAAGTTTTTATTCCATTGACTCCTAACAGTAGCCTTTGTGATGACAACCATTATTGGCCCCACGTTATAGATCGGGCAGCTGAAGCTCAGAGAGGGGGTGAAGTAGTGGGAGAGCTGGGTGTCCTTCAGATCTCAAAGGACAGGCGTTGGTGCCAGGCTGCCCGGGCTGGTGAACCATTGACAGGAACTTGGACAAGCTTCTGTCCTCTCTGTGCCTCAGTGTCCTCATCTACAAAATGGGAACAATCACAGCACCTGCCTCCAAGGGCTGTTGGGAGGGTTTGGTGCAACAGCACACTTGATGTGGGCCGCACGGAAGGCACTCAATAATGTTGGCTGTTATTATTCTTGGGGCTGCACTCTGCCACCTGAGTCAGGCCTCTGGGCCACTCTCCACCCAGGGGTCTCCATCCCATTTCCACCAGGCCCTCGGGTCAGCCCAGGGCTCTGTCTCCAAATGGCAGTGGCCAGGCTTGTCCAGTCCCATTTGTTTAGGCAGAATTTAATTCCTCCCTAAGCTCAGAGTCCTCTGCCCCCTCCTGCCCTCTCTTTTGCTCTCATCAGCGGGAAAATGAGCTCCGGGAGCTTTACCCCGGTCCAGAAATCCAAGGTGAAGAATTTCATTAACAATCAAGAGGACATAATCAACATTCTAATAATTCCAGATCCGTACTCCCCGTTTTGCAGCCCCCTCAAAGTGCCCCCATCCTCCCCACTCCACCCCGTTCCCAGCTCTCCCAGACACATTCACCTTGACAAAGAAATCTCATTTCCTCTCCAACCAAATTTGCGTTGCTGTTAAATTCAGCACCTTACCTTCTTCCCTGAAGATGAGGGATGTGCTTCAGGCTTCCTGGATTTCTCCCGCTTCTGAAAGAGACATGAGTAGGAAAGATGGGGTCTTGATGGACTGGCTTCCCTTTCACCTCCTGGAAGGTTCCAGGGTCGGGTGACACATCATCCCCCTAGGGACTCAGGTTCTTCCTACCCCACTGCCAGAGAAGCAGAACTTCTGGTGTGGGAGAAGAGCAGGTCACGTCTTCTCTAGGACTGCGAAGGGATCGAGAGCTGATCAACATCCTTTGCAAGTTCATTTGCCTCTTCACACACAGTGCAAGTGCGCCAGCTGGAAACCCTTGCCCCAGCACTTGGGAACATATAGCCTGTACCACCCTCTGGCTATTTGACCTTGGGTGAATTCTTCTTTCTACGCCTCAGTTTCCTGATCTATAAGGTGGGAATAATAGCAATAATGCCTCTCTCTCAGGGTCATTGGCGGAATGAAATGAGAACGCTCAGCACAGGGCCAGGTAAGGAGAGGCACATGCTAAGTGTAGTACTAGTCACAGTGTCTTTGGCTTTGAGTCCTGCGGCATAATATTCACCATCCTTTCTCTCACCTCATTCATGCCTTCATCCACTTGGAAGACACTGAGTTCTTATCGACACAGTGAAGTGTGGGAGATGACTATGTTCAGCAGGCATTTTGGTACAGTGTGGTCAGAGCTACGACAGATGAAGTTCTGGGGTCTATGGGAACCCAAAGAGGGTGCCTATGTGGTGGTCAGAGGCTCTGGCAGAAGCTGAGTCCAGAGGGATGAGGAGGGATTTGCCTGGAGGTGGTGAGTGAGAGGGAGGTCTGAGCAGGGAAGCAGTCAGTGCAAAGATCCAGAGGTGCGAACTCCTGGAGACTGGCCAGGAGCATTCCTGAGCTGCCAGTGGTGGCGGTGGGGCGGTCAGGCGCCAGGGCCAGAGTGGTAAACCTGGCCTTGGAAACCACAGAATGGAGTTTGGCTTTTATCCTGAGGGCATGTGGAGCTGTTGAAGGACACCGAGGAGAGTAGTGGACTGACTGTTCTAGAAACATCTGTCTGGCTGCAATGTGGAAGGTAGATGGAGAGGAGCAAGGGGGGACGTGGGGAGATGAGTGAGGAGGTGGGTGGACCTGGGCTACTGATGGCCGTGGAGATGGACAACAGCAGAGATGTGCCTTCCAGGGGCCATCCTGGCCAGGGTTGGCACTGACGGACGGTCAGGGTATCGGAAATGATGGCTTCAGCACCCACACACCCTGGGGGCCCTGGAAGAGGCACAGGACCGAGAGGAGACTCTGTGTGTCTGGGCCCTGGGGTGGGGGCTGCACGTGGCCCGGGTGCCTGTCTGGGAAGGTGCCTGAGGAAGCCTTGGGCTGCCGGAGGCAGGGCGAGGACTGGAAGCCCAGAGCCCAGGGTCACCCTGGCCCGGCCCAGCCCCACACTCTGTGCAGCTGGGGCCCCAGGATTCCAGGCTCAGCAGAGGATGTGGCAGGAAGTTTAATTCTCTAATCTCTGAATCCTCTTGAAATCCCTTTTGAGCCTTGAGCGGCCCTGGGGCCCACTTCCCTATGGCGGCTACACGGCGGGGCTGATGGCACCTGGCTTGTGCTGCATGCACTGACACTACACTCTCCACGCGCACACGCGCGCACACACACACACACACACACAGAGGGCTCCAATGATGAGCCTAGGGAGGCGGGTGGAGAGGAAGAAAAGATACTCCCAGCTCTAGTCTCCATGGCTCAGGGAGAGATTAACCCCTTAGGGGACAGGGGAGGGACACTGCTGTGCTCCGAGTGACAGGGCACTCTCCCTACTGGAGCTCCAGCTGGGCACCAAGCCTCCAGACCCCTTCCCTTCTAGCTCCTTCCTAGGGCACATGGGTCCCCTCCCCAACCTCTGCCCTACTCCCTAAGGGGATCTGCAGCAAGTCTGGGTGTGTGTGTGTGTGTGTGTGTGTGTGTGTGTGTGTGTCTGCGTCTGTGGAGAGGGGAACTGGGGAGTGTCGGGAAAAGAGAAGAGGAAGGAAAGTCTTGCCTCCATTTCCAATGGGGACAGGAGCAGGCTGTTCCCAAGTTGGGAGGTAGGACAGATGGTTAGAAGCCTCCTGGAAGGTCTCCCGCCCTCACCCCTCTGGCCCCTGATCCTTCCTCCATATGGCAGCCACATTACTCTCCTGTCCCAAATCTTTCTCTAGCTCCTCAGTGCCCTCAGACTAGGGCATTCACCACAAGGCTGACACTGCCTCCATCCACTCTCCAGCCTCCATGATAACACCCCTCCCCCAAGGCCTCCAGGTCTCTCCCACCGCTCTTCCCTCTGCTGGTCCAGCCCCACACCCTACCCTTCTCACTCATTTTCTAGGTATCAGAAGTCTTGAAGGGAAGTTTTTCAGATCCCTCCTTTAAGCTAGAAAAGGCTCCTCCTTTGGGTACCCCAGGGGACCACCGGCTTCCCCTGTCCCCACCTCAGCCTGTGCCCCCCATCCTCGCTCTGATCACTCGTGTTGTACCTGCCTGGTCCTTTCCCTCTCATGGCTGTGAGCTCTGTGAGGGCAGGAACTTGCCTTTCTAGAATCCTCAATGCCTGGCACCATGCCTAGTATTCATTCAATATCAGTAGAAGGAAAAACCCCAGGCATTCTCAAGATGGTATTATTTTTCAGGCTGGAGCTGGCTGGAGCTTGGATCACCAAGATGAACCTCCTATTTTTGAGGCCCAGAGACTGGAACGGACTGGCCCAAGGTCAGAGAGGGAGTGGTTGAGCCAGGAGTCCTATCCCCTGGGCCCTTGCCCTCCCACGGGGCATCCTGGGAGGAAATGGAGGCAGCTGGCAGGAAGTGGACAGGGGCACACAGTGGGGAGGGGGCTCAGTCTGAGGATTCCCTCAGCAGCAGCAGCAGCACCCATAGGGTGTGCATAGATGTGTGTCTGCTGCGCCTGACTGGCTGGGAACCCCATCCTGCCACCCTACAGTGAGGGGACCCCCTTCCCTGGGGAGAAGCCATTCTGGACTGGGTGCTGGGGTGTTGAGGAGGCCAAGCCTTCAGATTGGATTGGGGTTTATGTCATCTCAAGTCCCTGTGGAAGCTGAGAGCAGGTACCCAGGGGGCAAGGCCAGCACTGGGGAAGCAATCATAGGCTAATAGCCTCCCAGCCTGAGACGCAATTAGGGTGCAGCTCCCCCGGGGGCTGGGAGGCAGCAGGGATGGGCAGTGAGTTGTTTGGACTTGGGGGTAGGAGCCCACCTCTGCGGGTCCTGGCCTGGGGTCAGAGGGGACAGGATGAAGGCACAGGTGGGGTAAGGAGATCTTCAAACAGAAGGAAGGGTAGGGACAGGGGTGGGTAGTGAGGCAGAGGGGGGCCTTGGAGGTGAAGCACAGCCACGGAAGATGAGTGGAGCGGGGTGCTCTCCCAGGACCCCAATGTAGCAGTGAAAAAGCCACGCCAACCGAGAGCCTCAGCCTTTCTGAGTGCCAGTTTCCTTCCTTATAAGGTAGGAATTATAATAAGAGAATCCATCTCAGAGGGCGATCGTGAAAGTTAAGTGGGAAAAGGCATGTAGAGGGCTTGGCCCAAACGTGGTCCTTACTAAGTCTTAGTAGATCATCACAATGATGAGGAAGATTCAGGGAGGTGCTGTCATACACCGGGCAAACACTCACACTTTGGAATCATGCTGACCCAGTTCCTCCACTTAGAAGCTCCACGACTTTAGGCAAAGACTGAGCCCCTGGTCTGCTGTCTGTAAACAGAAGCACTTAACCTCAGCCAGGGCGAGAGGAAGTCCAACAGGGAATGTAACTGCCTGGGAAGCAGGTTCTCCCTAAATGGCAGCTCCCAGGATGGAGTTGGGGTCACTCCCTGGGTCCCAGATCACAGCCCCAAGTCTTCTGCCCATGAGAGCACAAGGCATCTGTCTCTGACCCCTTCCACACCAGTCTGTCCAAGGCAAAGCTCTGCAGAGCTGGCCTCCTGCTGGAGCCTTGAGAGAGGCCAACAGGGACCCGTGACTGTGATTTGGAGGGTGAGTTCTTAGAAACTGCCACTAGATACACCGCAGCTGGGAGGAGCTGAGAGCCTGGGGGACAAGTTCAGTCCTCCCAGTACTATGGGCCCAGGGCCAGCCTCACCTGGGGGGTGGGGGAGGGGTGGGGCCGCCATGCTCATTCGCCCTGGCCTTTACTGAGCACATGGTCTCCATCATCTAGTGTAATCCTCATAACAACCCCATGAGGAGGGGTAGTTATCACTCTTATCCCACAAACAGGGAAACTGGGCTCAGGGAGACATAGTGCCGAGCCCAAGGCCACCTAACTAGTGAGTGTCAGCCACTGGAATATAACTCACTCAGGATTGCCCCAAAGCCCGGGCTTTTCAGCCCAGCAGTTCTGAGCTTCAGGGGGAAGCTTGGTTAACAACCTGTGTCACGCACACTCCTGCCGGATCCCCTCTGGAGGTCTGGAGGAATATGCAGGCTGGCAGTGTTAACAAGCCCTGGGATTCAGATGCCAGTGGTCTGGGGACCACTGGGGCAAAGCCCAGGCTGATGTCAGGCTGGGCTGAGGGAGAGGTCAGTGTCCAGCCCACAAGGTCACTGACTGGGCTGCAGGCGGGGGTGCCCCGCCACTGCGTTCCAGCTCCACGGTCCCTCCTTACCTGCCTGCCTGGCCAGGGAAGGAGTCCAGGTGCTTTGAGAGAAAGAGGAAGTACAGCCCTGAACCTGCTGAGGTGGCTGCCTTGGGGTAAATATAACCCTGGGTTTCCTGGGCCCTGGATGACTCAGCATATCTGAGCCCAAGGTTTTCCTCTCCTCTGTCGGTGGAGAAGGGAGAAATCAAATCAGCGGCACCGACTGCCTAGAAGTCATTTCAGTGAAGAGGTCTCTTCCCCCAGCTCCAATAGGCTTTGGAAGAGGAAGCCACACTCCGTCCCCAGGGCCCATCTGAGACGGGGGAGACAGCCTGGTGGCGCAGCAAGAGCGTGAGCCAGCGTGGGCCTGGATTCAAATCCCAGCCCTGCTACTTACCGGCTGTGTGGCCTGAGTCCCAGTTTCCTTGTCTGTAAAATGGGGATAATCGTAGCCACCTCTACAAAGATTAACAAAGAACATTTGCAAGGAAAGCAGGCATTCTGAAGTTGTTTGTTTCCTTTCCTCCTCAGCCCCCAAGCCTCTCCGGCAACTGAAATACACCACAAGCGACAGAGCCTTCCCCAGACTCCTCTTTAAAATGCACAGAGCCGAGAGGAGTGGGCTAGTTATTAAGTCCACCTGAGATGAAGCATGTGCAAACCCTGACTTTCACAGCCGTAGGATGGAAACGATGATGTCCCTGTTGTTGAGTTACTGACACCTGAGAAAAGCCAGGCTGGCACGGCCTTAGAAAGCAGATTCTGGCCCCACTCCCTTATTTTCAAAAGGAGGAAGGCAGAGGTGGGTGGAGGTGCCGGCCCAAGGTCACCCAGAGAGGCTGACTGCTAGAGTCAGCCTCGAATCCAGTTTGCCTGAGGTTCTGCTTGCTTGCTGTCAGGAGAGACAGGTCCTGGGAGAGCCGATGTGGGCGCGGGGAGGTTGGGGAGGAGCCTGACAAGGAGGGCCTGCTGCTCTTGGCCGTTCCCCTGGTACCTGGAACAGTGCTCGGCACATAGCAGGCATTCAATAAGGATTTATGGAGTGAATGAGTGAATGAATGAATGAATGAACGAACAGGGTAGCAGGAAGACAAAGGTGCCCTTCCAGGACACGAGGGTGTCTCTGTGAGACTATGGTCACGTTGACAAGGGGCCCTCAGGGCCTCCCCGGAGCTGAGTCGGCATGTCCACTTTGCGTCCTCCAGATGGCAGCTCCGGGAAGGGGCAGAGGGGGGCTCCTCAGGGACAGAGACCAGAGCTGCAGCCAGAGGGCTGGAGCTTAGACAGCAGGGGAGTTATTGGAAGGAGGCAGGGAAGCCAGGTGGCTGCTTCTTTCAGAAATCTGTGTGTGTAGATGGGGGAGGCAGTGCTCTGTCTGTGTCTGAGGCAGGTGGGAGGGAGGGCTGTGTGAGGCCGGGGGGTTGGGAGTGGCTGCGGCAACCCTGAGTCACACTTGCTCAGAGCCTGGGCCACTTCACCTGGGGACTCTGTGGGCAAAGGCCACCTCTGCTCCCGAGAGGTAGACCTTGCTCAGCTCTGACTGCTCGGGACCCTGTTGCCATGGATACACAGAAGTTTCCTCTGAGAGCATTAGAAGTCCTGGGCCAGCCCTGCCCTCAGCCTGGTTTAAAGCCTGGAGTTGGGGTGGGGGTGCAGTTGGGGCAGCAAAGAGATTTGGTAGGACCTTGTCGGGCACGTGGCACATCACCCACAGACGTATGCCGCATGGCGGCTGCTGGCTTTAGAGATCCGCAGACCTGGGCCAGAATCCCAGTTATTAGCTGGTGGCCTTGGGCAAGGGATACTACGTGTGGGAGCCTCAGCTCCGTCATCTGTAGAGTGGGGTTGAGGAGCGTCTTCACAGGGCCGTTGGGCTGTTGGCTTGTGCCCGTGCAGGGAAGTGATGTGGTGGGACCGTGAGACGCAGTAAGCGGTAACTATTAGTTCTGTAATTGGCATCAGGATCGGAGCCCTGCAGGAGCCCGCCCTGAAGGCAGCAGCTCTGTGCCCTCAGCCCGCTCTCTGGGACTCCTGGGTGAGGCGCGAGAGAGGCCTGACTCGTTCCCCACAGACGCCGGCGATCAAGAGTCAGGACTTATGTCATCCTTTGAACATGGGCCTGGAGGCTCTGCCGCAGGAGCATCTGAAAAATAAATAATAACAACTTGAATAATTCACAGAATCCGTGTGAATAATTCACCACGGCCTCCCGAGCACCAGCGATTAGTCACCGCAGACTCGGCTCCAGTCCTGTCTGGCTCTGGCTGCCCCACCGCCCTGGCCCAGGGAATGCGGCCGCCCCGGGGTGGGAGGCGCAGGACAGGCTGGACCACTGGGGGCGGGGCTCTTGAGGTTGCAGGAGCCTAGGGGGCAGCTGGGGAGGTAGGGGGCATGGTCTCTCTGGGTTCACAGAGACCGAGGGTCAGAGGCAGCCAAAGGGGACCATCTTCGGTTCCCTAGGCGAAGAGGGTCCTACAGCTGGCCATCTCTGCTTCCCTTCTCTGGGCTGCATTTTGGAGACGTGGAGCGGGGAGAGCCCTTTTGGGCTTAGTACCTAGTAACAAGCCCACTGTCGCCCCATCTCCACAGAGACCCCAGGCTGTGAGGTCTCTCAGCCCTGAAATCAACCCCACAAAGCCCATACAGACCTCTCACGTTTCTCCTGAGAGGTAGGATGAGGTGGGGGTTTAATGCCTCTGCTCAGGACTCAGCCTTCAGTTCAACCGGCCAGTTACTGAGTGACTTGACCCCATAGCTCAGACATTCCAGGTCTCCGTTTCCTGATCTGTAAAATGGGGATTAAAAACACCGACTTCATAACGTAATTACTGTTCTGCGGATGAAATGATGTAATGACCATAAATTGCTTAGTGCAATGCCTGGCACATAGTAAGTGCTAAAACACAGTAGCTGTGATAGGTACTCATTATCCTTCCAAAGATAGCATGTTGGGGACTCGGGGTAGGAAGAGGGCTGCTCAGATGTTGCAGACATTCACATAAAATGTGATCTGCGGGCCCAGGAGAGAGGCATAGACTGCTGGCTAAACCAAGGGATGCCTGTCTGTTAAAGTGTGAGTGGCCTCTGAGAGCCCCCAAGTAGATCCTCCACTCAAAACACCCAGTATCCTGTTCATTTCCTCCTGAGCACTTGCCACAATTTGTGATTATTTTCTTGCCTGTTTACTCACATTTTGATTATGTGTCTTCCCCACTCGACTGTGAGCTCCATGAGGACAGGGACCGCACCTGTCTTGTTGACCAGTATCTCCCCGGGCCCTAGAATACTGCCCAGCACATAGTAGGTGCTCAGGAAATATCTGTTGATTGAATGAATAGATTTCTTAGCTGGGCAAGGTTTTAGAAGGCATGAGATCATGAGGAGCTGCTCGAACAGAACCCCCTCTGTGGGTGGGTCAGAAGGGGTTCTGGGGACAGCAGCTGGGTGTGCAGCTCAGAGAGGGAAGGTGGTTCTGGGGCTGGCCCCTGCTAGACTGACTGCCGGTGATGCTGCAGGGATGGGGCAATGCCTGTCTCCCCCATCTTACCTCCCAGGTAAGCCCTCCCAGTCCAAAAGAGGCTTAATGGTGGCACAGGCTCGCTGCGCCTTCCCCAGTAATGATTTAATCGCTTGTTTAGAATTTCCTGTAGCATTAATGATTATCCCCCAGAACAGGGGGAATAATTGGCTGTCTTCTCATGGTGAGCAAGCTCCCTGGTAGGGGGGAGCTGAACCTGTTCTTCTGTAATCTTCTTCTCTTACCTGCCTGCCACTCACTCACGGGGTGATGGAGATGGATGAGTTCCTGTGTGCAGAGTTGCTGGGAAGCCACCTGGAGCTGCAGGACCTGGCCAGGGCTAGGAGGCTGCAGGGAGGGCGGAGAGACTGAGAAAGAGATGCACAGAAATGCAGCTAGCGATGGAAAAACAGCAAGAGGCAGAGATGGTGAGAGCAAAGAATACTGGGAATCTGTGTTCTTGGGCCGAGTAATCCCCAAACTCGGCTCATAGCTTCCAGTTTTCCCCAGCCACCTCACTCTTGCTGTTTTACAAAACTTCTGTGCATGAATGTGTACCAATTTGTGTGTTCATGTGTGGCAATCTCTAGGGCAGTGGTTCTCAAAAAGTGGTACCCAGACCAGCAGCATCAGCAGCATCTGACTTGTGCTTGAAATGTGCATTCTCGGGTCCCACCTCAGACTTATGGAATCTGAAACCCAGAGGTGGAGCCTAGCATTCTAATAAGCTTTCTAGGTGATTACGGTGCTGAGGGTGAGATGCCCTGCACTAATGCACAGAGTGTGTAGAGATGTGTGAGGTGGCTGCATGTGCTGCTGTGTGGGCCATGTAGACACACATATAAGGTGCCTGCATGAGCATTCAGACCCCTGTCCCCAGCCAGGTGGCTGCTGCAGTAGAGGCCAGAAAGGACCCAAGCAGAAATCCAGGGCTGCTGCTTGTGGAGAGGAGGCTCAGGTCCAGCTATCAACTGCCCCAACACAGCCACCTGCCTTTGGGTGGCCACAGGATCCCCTGCTCAGGGAGTCTGAATGGGGTTAGGGGACCACCATTCCTGCCAGGGCCTCCATAAAGTAGGCCAGGGAGCAGGATCTGTGGAGAGTTGCCGGCCTCGGCCCTCAGCCCCCAACATGGCCCAAAGGGGGACCTTATTCTGACCCCACTAGGACTGGGAATCCTAGGGAATCTGTCTCTGCATGTCCGCCCTGCCCCTCCATGAGCCACCGCTGTTGGGCTTTGAGGAAGTGAGTTTTCAGGGAGTAAGGAATTTAAAGAGTACTGTACAGGGCTGGGGGGAAGTGAATGATCAGCTGAGAGCTGAGAGCCACAGCGCCCACCTGCCGGCAACCCAGCACAATTTGGGGTTGTGGGGGACATTTCGGGATGGGGGAGTGGGAAGTGGGGTGGGGTGAGAGCAGCCCTGGGGACTCTGAGTACGGCTCCGGGATGTGAGGGTTTGCAGGGGGAGGGGGCGAGGGGGAGGGGGGAAGAAATGCGTGAAGCAGAGAGTGGGAAGCCCTGGGAGGGTGGGCGGAATAAGGGAGGAAGGAGAGAAAGGAGGGTGAAGAGCCGAGAAGGGAGACACTGTGGGTGGAGGAGGGAAGGGACAGAGAGGTGGGGAGGTCAGGACAGCAGCATAATGAGTGGTGTTCCCAGAGGGGTCTTTAAGGGGCTATTTGGATGGAAGTCACTAGAAAGTGATGGTGCCTGAAGCCCAGAGAGGAGGGGGCATGGGGGCTTCTCTTCCCCTAGGCTGACCTGATAAAAGGGGTGTGGGCATGCCATTCACCATGAATCCGAGATAAATAAGAAAGCTACTGGTTGAGTTTTGTACTTAACAAGGCAAATAAATGGAAGGAGTATGAATAATTAGGAAGTAATAACGACCTGGCAAAAATAGCTTTTTCTTAATGAAAAAAAAAAGGAGCAAAGAAAATAAGTACTCAGAAAACCAGAACATATGCAAATGGCCCTTCTTGGGGCAGGTGAGTGAGTCAGCAAGGCAGGATACCCAGCCCCTAACAGCTCAGCCGGGCCTAGGGATGGCAGGGGTGGGGGGGATTGGCCAGGCAGCCAAATCCTGCCAGAGTGGGCTGAGAAGTTGAGATCATGTTCCTCCCCCATGCTTCCCAGCCTGCTGCTCTCTGCTGGAGCACCGGGACCCATTTGGGGGAGACCACGGCCGTACCCAACAGTGATGCTGACCTCAAATGTCTAAGCGCAAACCCCCAGCAGCTCTCACTTCCTTTAATTACCACTGGGGACCTGTCATCCATTAATTTTGTGCAACCCTTTCTGAACTCCTTTCTATTTTCAGCCTGTGCAGACCCCTTGGGGGCAACAAATTCCAGAAGTTGGACAGCAGCTATGTAAAGCAGGACTTCCCTTTAGAAATCCTAAATTAAGTAACTCCAGCTTCAGAAGGAACCTCCTTGTTCTGGGCTAATGTTTCCTTATCAGTCACTTGAGAGGTTGGGGTCAACACTCCTCCCACCCCCCAGTGTTTCCAACATCCCCCTTGCTCCCACATTCAAATATTCTGAGCTCTGGGGTCAGACTTGGGTCCTTGGGGCTCTACCACTTCCTGGCCGTGTGAACTTTAAGCAAGTCACTTTCCTTTCTGTCCTTAGTGTTTCCAACTGAAAAATGAGAAATAATTATATTGTCCATTTTCAAGATTGGCACACGATGAAATAATGTATGTAAATCATCTAAAACTGTTCCTAGGACATAGTAAGTTGCAGCTCCGTGCCAGGCGCTGCTCTCAGCCCCAGTGGGAGCGTCGTGAGCAAGATCGGGAGACCCCTGCTTCCATCTCAGGAAGATGTGGGGAGATGACCATAAGCCAGGACACGAATCAATACAGGGATCCCAAAGAGTGATGGAGCTCTGAGGACAATGAAAAGGTGATGCGAGGGTGGGGGACAGATGGCTGATCTGGGAAGGCCTTTCTGCTGAAGTGACATTTGAGCTAAGAAGCCAGATAAGTTGGTCTGGGGGAGGAATTTTTGAAATGAGTCTCAAGGTTTATAAGCAGCGCAGGACCACATTTTCTGTATCCTCCGTGGTTTCAGAGAATTTGACCCCTCTACTCTCATCCCACCCAACTTCCTTGTCAGGATTCCCCCCTCTGGGCTGAGTCCCTCTGTTCCAGGGGGGACTCACAGGTCCCAGGCCTGAGAAAGTGGTGGAGCTGGCAAGGGGCTAAGCTCTGCCCCCTCCTTCCTTGGCTCTCTTCCTCCCACGCTGCCCCTCCCTGGTTCTCTCCCCTCACTGGCTGCCCAGGGTGATGGATGCCTCCTTCCCAGGGCTGAGTCATGTGCTGCCTCTTACAAGCTCTGGGTGATGTCTCTGCCACCGTTCCACTCCCCGCTCCACGCTGGCCCGGTGGGGAGGCAGATTTATAGGGGCTTTCCCTGGGGACACACGTGAATTCCGCTTCACTCTGGCTTCAGGCTGCAGGAGAAGGGGGCCACTGCTCAGAGCCACTGTCTTCAATGCAGACCAGGAAACTCAGACAGGGAGCCTTAGTTGTGCCGCCACCCAGCAGAGGCTGAGCAGGAGTTGAGGCCAGGCCAGATCTCCAGACTCTGTGTCCAGCACTATTTTTCCTGGCACCCTTGGCTGCTTGCCCACATTTAGGGCTTTGTCAGGGTCCCAGCTTCTTGAGTTCCAGAGCTGGGTCTGTGCAGCCTCTTCTGAGTAGCCCTTAGCCCAGTGCCCTGCACAGTTAGTCTCACAGTGGCTCTGGGACTGATTGCTAGTGACTGTTTTTAGAGTGCATGTTGAGGAGGTTTTTGATGCTGCATGGGGCTTAGTAGGAAAGAGTGTTACAGTTCAGTGGTTCTCAAATTCCAGCCTGCATCAGAATCACCTGGAGGGCTTATTAAAGCACAGATTGCTGGCTTCCAGCCCCAGAGTTTCCCATTCCAAGGGTCTGGTGTGAGGTCTGATCATTTGCATTTCTAACTAATTCGCAGGTGATGCTGCTGCTGCTGGTCTGAGAACCTCTTTGAGAATCACTGGTGTAATTGACTAGCGCTGTCTGCTTTGGGTATGAGAACGGGAAATTGTGACAAGTATGGCATAAATTTGCCATCCCTCTTCTAGTATGATTTCTGAATCTTTTTGTCATACCTTGCAAATCTTTATTTCTTAGTCAGCCAGAGCAGTCTTTTCAAAATGCACATCTGATCATGTGACTTAAAACCCTCTGAGGACCCCAGATAAAGAAAAAAGACCACAGTGTGACCTCCAAGGTCCTGCAACAGTGTGGCCACCGCTCACTTCTCCAGCTTCACCCCACGTCTATGGCCACCTATGTCTCCCTTCAGTCCCTCTCATTTGCTAGCATCTCTTTGGGCACAGGGCACTTGCACATGTTGTTCCCACTGTCTGGAACACTCCTGCCACCAGTCAAGCTCCTTGCCAAACAAACTCCAATTTATTTCTCAGATCTCAGCTCAGTCATTGTTTCTTCAGGGAAGCTGTTCCTCACCCCCGGGACCTGCTCACATTCCCCCAGCCTGTGTTCTCACAGCCCAGCAAGCCCTTTGTTTGAAGTGGTGAGCACAATTGCAGTTATATGTGGGTGATTGTCTGATTAATGCCTGTCTAGCCCACCAGACCATGAGCTCCAGGAAGGCACGGACCTGTATTCTTCCCATTTATCCTTGATCCCTGGAGTCCAGCACAGGGCTCAGTAAATAGAAAGAGAGCAAGAGAGGACGATGTTCTGAATTTCCACTGGGCTTCGGTTTAAAGTTTTTCTGGAGGACGAAGAGGCGACATGGTCCACAAGTAACAAACCAATGTTTTTTGAGCACCTATGGTGTTTACAGACATGTAGGCCTCAGCGCAGTTAGAGTTTTCCCCGCCTTGGACGAGAGCAAGCTTTGAGGTGGCCAGTGAGAAAGGGGAGAAGAAACTTGAACCCCCTCTGAGGGTTGGTCCTTTGCTTTTGCATATGCTACCTCATTTCTCAGGATAGATTAGCATTATCATCCCCATTTTCCAGACGAAAAAACTGAGGCTCTGAGAGACCAAATGAGTTGTGTATGAGACTTGTATGTGAATCCCCTTCTTCCTTCAAACCTGAAAGGAGTCTGAGGGGGCCTGATAAGAGAGAACACCAGTGCTAGGGCAGCTGAGGGGAGGGACTCAGTTTGGTCAGGCGGTTCAAGTCTGTTCATTCACCCATTCTACAGACCTCGTTGTGGGAGGCGCTGGTTATTCAGCAGTGGAAAGACAAAGTCCCTACCCTCAGGGAACTTACATTCTAGTTATAGGAGACAGAGAATAAGTACACAAGAAAACTAGATATTGTCAGATAGTTGCAAATCCTATGAAGGAAGTAAATCAGGGTAATGAGCCAGTGTGTGAATATGGAGGGATATTTCAAATGGAGAGTTCAAGGAAGGCCTTTTGGAGAAAGGGACATTTGAACTAAGTTATGAGAAGGCTCCAACCAGGGCCAACCGCTCCATTAGGAACAGTGGCCAAATACCTAGGGTCTCTAATTCTTTTAGGGACCCATGAGTATGTTTCAATTTCTTTTAAAATCAGAAGGAAACAATTAACTTTCAGGTTGAAGAAAAAATTTTATTATATAATATTAACATATTCATGCTTATACCAGTGCAGTCAGAAAGTATAATTTGTATGTCTTTTATGGAAGAAAGAACTCATAAAAGTAGAAGCGCCTATGGCCCATGAAAATCATAATGTGGCCCTGTCTCCAATCACGGGAAAAGCCACAGAAGTGCATCCTGACAGAGGGAAGAGCAAGTGCAAAGGTCCTGAGGTGGGAATGAGCTGGGCATGCTTGGGGAGCAGAAAGAATGTGTGATGACTGGGGTGAGCTGGGTGGGCTGAGGAGAGTGATGAGGGATAAGGCTGCAGGGTCAGGTTGTCAAGGTCTGTGCAAAGACAGATGAAGGCCAAGGTGAGAAGGCGAGCTGATGACCAAGAGGGTCGCCACTGACTGCTCTTAGGAGCAGGGGGAGGTGGGCTGCTTCTCCGAGTCAGAGTGACTGGGGCCACACCTGGACCAACACAGCCCCCCTTAAGGGAGGGCCTGAATAAAGACTCTCCCTTAAGATCCTTGCAGCCAAGATGCGGGCCCAGGCAGAGCCTATCTCCTGATGACTCACAGTCCCTTAAGAGATTTCCTGGACCCCTGACCCAAGAAAAAAGTGGGCTGTGCCTCTTAGGTACAGTGATAAACAGGTGTTTGGTAGGTGTTTCCGTGACTGGAGGGTGTTTCTGAGTTGGGTGGAGACTGAGCCCCTGTGTCTTGGCCTCATTTCTGGGGCTCACGCAGCCCCTCCCTGGGGCAGCCAGACTTGGTAGGGGGCGGGGCTTCGGCAAGTGAGATACAGCGAGGAGCTATTTAAAGCTGCCGGCAGCTCGCCCCTTCTGTTCACGGTTCTGCCGGGTGGGAGCTGCCATCGTCACGCACCCACCGGCGCCACAGGAACACAGCAGCCCAGTGCACCCACACACAGACATGGGGGAGGGTCTTTCTGCACCTCCACAGCCTGCCAGAGGGTCCTCCTGCTTGTAGGGCAGGGCTGATAAGGCAGGAGTGGACCCCGAACAGCCCTTCATTCCTGACCGGTGTTCCCAGCCACAGCCCAGGAAAGTAGCCTAAATTTAGGTCACCCCCCCACCATTGGCTACAAGTGTAACCAATTAACGCTTTTGGATGGTGTTGGTGGAGGCGGGGGTGGGGCTGGGGGTGGTGGTGGATCCTCAGACCCACGCGGGACTGGAGGTGCTCCTCTGGCTCTGGAAGGAGGTCCCAGGTCCCTGTGGATCCAGACGTGGGCTGAAAGTCCTGCGTCGGGAAGCAGTAGGTGAGTTTGGCCTTGCTTTGACTGTATGTGCTGTCTGTGGCCTGGCCACACGCAGGCCCTGGGCACATACTAGGATCCAGTGGCGCTGACCAAAATGTGCTGGAGACTCCACCCCTGCGCTTATTCTCCAGGACACCCAGCTCACAGACCCCAGGTTCGGGAGCTACACCCCAGGCTCCTTCTGATTCTGCCGGACCAGGGCAAGTGGGAACTGGGGCTCTTCTTTCTGAAGCAGATAGACAGGCAGACAGGTAGGAGGGTCAGCCCTGAAACACTGCCTGTCGCCTGCAGGACCGGACCACCCCTTACAGATACAGGGGTCTACAGGGGCAGTGTCCTAAATGGGACGGGCTGTTAGCAACTCTAAACTGCAGAGGGGAGGAGCGGTGGGGAAACATAGGAACTGAGAGGTGAGGGCTGGAAGCAGCAAAGTGAATAAGGGTGACAGGAGAGGGGCAAGCAGAGGAAGGGCCCAAGGAGCCGCATCCCATGGCCTTTCAGTATATCCATGACTCATTTCATTTAATGCCTCCTTCTGACCCTTCCCATTTCCCCTCCACCCACATTCACCAACCCTTGAATCCTCACTCATCTGCCATCACTTCCCCTACCCACGGGCTCCTTCATCACACCCAGCGCCCCCTGCTGAACCCTCTTTACTTGCATCCCATCTAGGCCACATCGTTGCTTACTGACCCCCACCTAAGCCCACCATTATCCCACCCAGGGTCCTCTCTAGAAAGCCTCAGGTCCTCTGCCAATGTCCCAGGGCTCCATCTCCAGCCCAGTTCCCTTTTCCGGGTCCCCATCACCCTCTTCCGTCATCGTGTTCTGCAGCCAGCCGCCCGGGAGCTGAATCAGAGCCATAGAGCTAACATTTTGCACACACGTCTCTCCAGATGACAGGCAAGATGGGCCTTCTGCCCTCGGCCCACACACACACCCGTGCTTAGGAAGTACAGAAAGCCAGGGCTGCACCCCACATGGGGTGGGGGAAGGGGGCTGGGGGGCCCTCTTCCTTCTGGATCACTGGCCCAGGGGCTTTTGCTCAAGACTGGGACTTACCTTTTAAGGAGCAAAACAAAAAACAAAAAGCAAAACAAAACAATGTGAGATGGAGAAAGACAGAGACTGGTAGAGGCCGCAAGAGAGTTCACATCAGAGACGGGTCAGGACAGGAAAACCAGGACGGAGAGGCAGGGTTAGAGACTGGATAGACACAGACATCAGAGTCAGGGACAAGGAGAGGCAGAAATAGGGAGAGGGACTGAGAGGGGAATACAGAGAAAAGGGAGCGCAGATGAGCACAAGGAAGGTACCTGTGAGTGGAGGGGGCGGGGGGTTTGGAGAGGACAGGGACCCTAAGAGGGAAGGGGAGCTGTCACCCAGGAGTGAGAGCTCAGCTGGGCAGGAGCTGTCAGGAGCCTGAGCAAACCCCGAGGGGAGGCCTCAGAGATGCTCAGGGAAGACAGAACTCAGGGTTTACATGGAAGGATCCAGAGCTGCACCCTGCGGCGGGGGGGGGGGGGGGGAGGGAAAGCAGAGGCAGTCCCCAGGCCTCCTGGGACCAGCAGGGGGCTGCTGACAGGTGAGCCTGAAGAGACAGTGAGGACCACACACCCCCTACCTGGCAGAGCACAGGCCCAGACTCCTGCTGGGAAGGGTCGGGTTGATCTCAGTGGAGGCCTCCTGGGGCCTCCCAGTGCTCTCTTGCTGCCGGCATTCCTTCTGCTCCATCGTATTCACAATAGTCACCATTTATTTGAGCCCCTACTAGGTGCCACGTACATCCATTCACACAAAATGATTGCAAGGCCAACACCATTGTTACCCCTATTTTACAGATGAGGAAACTGAGACTCAGAAACATGGAGGGCCTTGTCTAGACCTCCCTGACTCTCTCGCATTGTCAGTGAGCCTCTGCTTTTCTAGCAGGAGCGTGAAGTTCCATCTCTGCTCTAGCAGTTTGTGATTCTGCAATTTCCCCAACACATACACGTGGGTGGACTCTGGGACGGACACACACACACACACACACACACGTCTCCAGAGGGGACTGGGTGTCTGTCCTTCATCTGCCCCCTAGCTGCCGCACCCCCAGCCCCAGCAGCTCAGGCCTCCCCTCCGCAGTATCTCCGATCACCTCCCTCCAGCTCAGCAGCTAAGCCTGAGGATGATGTCATTCCTTTTATTTAAAGAAAAGGGCTGAGCTGGAGCTTCAGGATGGGAGTCCACGTGGGCGCAGGAGCCAAGTGACTGGCGACCCGGGGTCCTGGCCCAGCCTCTTCTGTCCCCACAGCTGCCATCTGCTGACCCACTTCATGACCCTGTCCCATCCCCTGAGAAGCCCCCTAGAAGGCCCAGCTCAGCATGGGAGCAGGATGGGCCAGACCCATAGGGGAAGGAAAGTAGGTGCCACAGGTCTGCCAGGATCATCTGTTTGCTAAAGGCTCCCTGGGCTCCAAGAACGTGGTCCTGTTGAAGCCATAATGCAAGATACAGAGCAAGTCATCCCAGGAGGTTATCTGTGTAAGGCGTCCTGAGAGGAGGGAAGTGGGGAGGAGGACTGAAGGGGGAACTTACCCCCAGAGTCGCTGAGTCTAAGTTCTTCCTTGCTTCATCCTCTAAATGTCAGAGCCTAGTCACCTGTTTCTCTCTGGATAAGCTGACAGGGGCCATCAGTGAGGAAAAAGCTGTTGGTCCAGGAGTGGGACCTGCCTGGCTTCCCCTGGACTCCCAGTTCCCTTCCAGGGCCATCCTCCCATCCATGCAGGGCCTCTCAGCCGTACCTCTGCTTTCGCACCTCAGCCTCACTCCTTTCTGGGAGGCCTCTTTTTTGAGGGGTGTGGAGCATTTAGGGCCTCATGTAAATTTAGCAACATCACTAAGAGGTTGGTATGACTAGTGTCATCCCCATTTTACAGCCAAGGCAACTGAGGCTTATTAAGGGTGAGCAGCCCGCTCAGCTCACACCAGCTGGTCAGTGACAGACCCCAGGTGCAAACCCAGGTTTGCTGAGTTCAAAGCCACTCTCCTCTGCTTCTCCCTATTCTGCGGGACTCCCCCTCAGCTCCCATGAGACCCCCACAGCTTCCCTGAACTCCTCAGCCCTCTAACAAGGCAGAGGCATTATAAGGAGTCCACGAGCCCCCAATTCCCTTCAACTGTGTCCCAGTAAGAGGCTCCAAACTGGGTGAATGGGACTACCATAGTCTGTTCCCCCAGTCTATTCCCAGGGTCCCTAATCCAGGCAGTGTTCAGTGAGTCCCTGCCCTAGGCAGGTGGAGATGCTTGTTCTATATTTTATTTAGCCACTAATTGCCTGCATTTAAAAGGCATCACAGTGCCACACTCGTCCTCTGTTTCATGCCCTGATGCGTGTTTCTGCATGAAGGGACACTGGGGCAGCGGAACCAGTGAGCGTGGGGCCATGGTCTCCCCAATGACAGCTTTAAAAGCCTGACCCCAGCGCTCAGTGCTGGAGGATGTCAGGTTGTCACCCTGAGAAGCGAGAGGGGGCGTGTGAGGGGCTGGGGCCTCTGCAGAAAGGAGGACAGAGGTCAGGGCCCTGCCAAGGGCCAGGCAGGAGGGGGAGGGGGCGTACCATGTCCCCATTCACCCCCAGGACGAGGGCCCAGCTGATGGAGCCCTACCCAGAATGCCTGGAGGATTCTGCAACACACAGCTGCCTGGAAGAGAACACGACACAGGACTCAGTCACATCTGCTGTGATCGGGAAGGAGACGTGTGATCCTTGTCTGTACCAAAAGCAAGAGATGGAAGCTGAAGGAGAGGAGGGTAAGAGTGGGCAGGTAGAGGTAAGTGGATAAGACAGGAGCTTGATGGCTGGTACCGGGGGAGACGGCTCCAGGAGCCCACTTTGGGTTTGCCACTTGCTCAGAAAGGGCACACCCAAGTAGGTGAAGAGTAAATTTGTTTCCCACCATTTCCCAATCACTGCCACGTCCAGTTCTGAGTCAGATATCATCTCACTCTGACCCCAATGCTGACTCACACCAGCGTCAAACCTAAGCTTCAGCCACAACCCCATTGACCCTCACCTTATCCCCAACCCTGACTCCAACCTTCCTCCCAATGACAACTTCACCCCCAATCCCGCCCCGATACCAAAACCAAGCCATCTCATATTAGCCTGCCGCAACTCTATCCCTGCCCCAACCCCATCCTTCCTCTGATTCCCATTTCAGATGGGAGTCCACCCCCAACTTCCTTCCCAGTCCTTATTTCTCGCCTGACCCAACCCTTTCTCCAGCCCAAGATGACTTCCTAACTGCAAGTTATGCCTGTCCCTCTCCCTGGCGTTACGCCGGGCCCCTGGCCTGGTCGCAGGGTGCCTGGGCAAGGCTGCTGCCTTCAGTCAAGCCACCAAGCTTTGGGAACTTTGGGACAGTGCCTCCCCTTTCTCAGGGTGCTCAAGGTCCCAGCTCTGGGGTCAGGAGTCTGGGCCCCTCCTGCTCTCGGCAACCAGCTGATGACACCAGGACACAGGCAGGGATGTTACAGACCCTCCAGCTAAGGAGCCGTGCTTCTCCGGAGGAATGGCCAGAGATTAGCTCTCTGCGGAGCAGCCCCAGCACTGCCGCTCCTCACACGTCACTGGGTAATTTTTACATGGCCAAAGACTGAGCCTAATGGGCTGCCTGCTCCCAGCCAGCTGGACAAGCAGGGAGGGCAGCCCCCAGGGTCTCCTACAGACCGAGGGGCTCTGCGCTCTGCTAAAAGGATGGCGTTTTCATTCGACATTTGTCACAAGAGAAGGGCACTCTGAAAGCTTGGAACCCTGCACCTCTGGGAGAGAAAGAGCAAGTCAGAGTGCTCTGCACTGAGCCCTAAGACGCAGGAACACTTCCTCTCTGGGGACAGGCGGGGAAGTCATCCCTCTTAGTGGCTTGAGTGCCAAGGAGCCACCGTCTGAGCTCAGCAAATGCCAAGTGATTAAGCCTCCACTGTGCAAAGTCTTCCAAACAGCCCCTCCAAGAACAACTCGGTGTACCCGTGCCCTGTTCCCGGGGCCCACCACGTCCACCCTCGAGCCACCCGGTGACAAATGTCACCACAGCATGGGCTGGCACCCCCCCTCCCCAGCCCACTGTCATCACCCACCCCTCTTCCTGGGGTCTGTCTGTCTGTCTGTCTGCTCAGATGGGGAGCCGGTGGCCGGGCTGGCCGCCAACTCTGCTTTTCCTGCCGGGCCCAGTACACCGCCGTTGCTCACCAAACACTAACTGAACGTTTGGTCTGAACTTTCTCCAGCTTCGTTTCCCAGCAACTTCCACTTCCTGGGAGGTGGGATGGCGACTTCCGCTCCATCCTGCAGGGAGGCAAGATGCCCCGGTGGTTGAGGGCTCCAGCTCTGGGATCAAACAGCTGTGCCCGGGGAACCAAGCACACTTCCAGCCCCACCGTTTGCTAGCTGTGTCACCTTGAGCAGAGTGCCTTCATTTCTCTGAACCTCAGTTTTGTGTTTTGTAAAATGCAGGTACTTAAGGCACCTATCTCACAGAGCTGCTTAAAAAATGTAATGAGGTAGAACATGAAGATACGTGTGTGTGTGTGTGTGTGTGCATGTGTGTGAAGTGTGGAGCACAGTCGCCGACACAGAGTAGGTCCTCAGTAAACACTAGCTCTGCTGACAACGTGGCTGGACACTGGTGGCCTAACTTCAACACAGGGTCCCGAGAGAGGAGGGCAGCTTGGGACCTTCTCCTGGGGAGGGAACGTTTGATTCTGTTTACAGTCCTGTCTGAAGCCCCCACTCCCCCTTTCGTTTCTTCCCACCAGACGTTCTCCTTTCCCCCTCCCCCACCTGGGCCAGAGAACCCAGTTACTCATTCATTTGCTTGCTTCTTCACACCTTCATCTAACAAATATTTATAGATTGACTATTCTGGGCAGGCCCTGCGCTACAGGCTGGCAGGTAAGTCAGCAGATTGAGGTCACTGCCTTCACAAAGCTCATGGTCTAGAGGCGCAGGGGCCAGAGCTTGGCAGTGCAAGTGTGGGGGACACATAGGAGGACCCCAGTCTAAGGGAGAGGAGGTGGGATGGTCTAAGTTAACGTCTGGAGGACAGGTAGGAGGTAGCTAGGGAAAGGGGAGAAAGAGGGTCCCAGGAAGAGGAAACAGCTCCAGCAAAGGCCTGGGTAGGAGAGAACAGGCAGGTTTAGGGCTTCCAGAGTGCCCAGTGTGGAAGCGAAGCTGTAAGCGGTAACGTATCATCACACAGGCTGGAGTCTGCACTCCGTCCTCAGAGCTCTTCATTTGGAGACTGGATGTGGCCTAATGCTTTCCCCTCTCTCCTCCACACATGGCCTCTGTCTCAGCAAGGAGAATTTCCTGAGCCTGCCTGGTTGTGGTGCGCTGGGGGTGGGGGACTGGGGGGGGGTAGGGGTGACTCAGGAGAGGCCTTCACACGTGGGAGGGCCTGGGAGGGACAGAAACCAGCGTGATCAAAGTGTTCACTCTGTTTTCACGCTCCATCTTCAGAACATTACAAGAAACCCTCATTAGTTCCATTTTACAAAAGAGGAAACTGAGGCACTGAGATTTTTTTCCAGTAACACGAATGTGGCCCTGGTGTCAGGCCCCAGAGCCTGTGTTCTGAACCATTAGGCCGCCCTGGAGGTGGGACAGCACTGGGGGAGAGGACCAGGCACAAGAAGACAGGGGAGGGAATGGAGGCTTCTCTCCTCGGCCTCTCGACTAGCCAGTCTCCCAGACACAGACCCCAGGAGCCAGCGCCTGCCAGGCCCCTGAAGGGACAAAGCCCCCCATTCAGGGCTCTGACGGTCTCCCCTCCCAGCTGCTCTGCTCCTTGCAAAGCATTTTCCCTTAATAGCCTCCCTTTCAGCAGGACGCCTGCAGCCCACATCTGTGGAAACCAGGCCACAGCAACTCCTCCTACCAGGCCAGCAAGGCTGCCATGGCCATGGTCACCATGTCCCAAGTGTCTCCTTCTCCTCCCAGTCTGGAACCTTCCAACCCCCTTCCACTCCACTTGCTATTTCCAGGATTCTGCCTGTAGAGGGGGATAGAGCTGAGATCCTGTCCTTCAGGCCATCCTGTCCTTAACTTTTCTCTGCAAAATATGTCTGAAGTTTGGGCAGGGAGAGCAGCAGGACGAGGACGTCTCCTGGGTTGGAATCCCTCTTTGGCCTCCAGTTTGCTGTGTGACTTTGGAAAAGTTACTTCACCTCTCTGGGCTTCTTGATTTTTCCAACTGTAGAATGAGAAGATAGCCCAGGTGTGAATTCAGACCACCCAGATTTGAATCCTAGATCCATCATTAACAAACTGTGTGACCTTGGACATACCTCTGAACCTCAGTTTCCTCATCTGTATGAATGGGATGACATACCTCAACGGTAGTTGGGAAGATTAAAAGAGATGATCTATGTGAATCACTTTGCATAGTGCCTAGCTCACAGTAAACAATTAATAAATGTTCGCTGTAATTATTTTTATTACCATAATAGATGTTTTTCCAAACAGCTGTAGAATTTTTTTCTTTTTGAAAGGTGAAGTGGTGGGGGGAGAGCTTGTCCACCCTTTCTTCCAGCTCTTCCCCTCTGTGATCCCCAGTGGCCTCTGGTTTTGACTAGTAAGTCCCAGAGCTGGCTGATTCTTAGGTCCTCCTGGGGAGTGTTTTAAAACCAGTTTCCCCAGGTTCCATCTCTGAGATTCCCATTCAGGAGATCTGGGGGGAGCCCAGAAAGAGACTGTAGAGTCATCCCAGGTGGTTCTAATGATCTCCCAGGTTCAGGCTGCATAAGGTCCTTTCTGGCCTTTAGGTGACATCAGGCTTTGAGGACAAGGGCCTCCTTCCCCCCAGCCCCCTCTGAGGCTAAAAAACACCCCACATAGGCCCAGCAGGTTCCAATTGCACCACACCCTGACACAGCTCCCAGCCTGCCCCCCGCCTTCATCAGGGTCCCTTCTGCAATTTTTTTGACCAAAAGGGGACAGAGGGGAAGTGCTCCTTCACCCGCCTCCAGGCCCAGCCCTCAGGCACCACGTTCCTGCTCCTCCTTTCCAGGCCTGTCTCTTTTGCTCATAATAATGTTTAAATAGCCAGTGAGGGTTTACTGTGTGCCAGGCACTGTGCTCAGCTCCTTACGATTATCATCTTGTAAAACCTTTACAAAGCCCTGTGAGGTATGAATTTTCCTCCCCACCCGACAGATGAGAAAACCAAAGCACAGAGAGGTTAAGTGACTTGATCATTGTCACGCAGCTGTAAATAGCTGAGCTGAAACTCTACCCTAGGTCTGCCCGACCCCATAACTCATGCTCTTAACCACTTTCCTGACATCCTCCCCTTGGTGACCCCACTCCTAAAACCTTACTCTATTAATCTCCATTCCCTGCCTCCCACATCCCCAGGGCCCTGATGAAGCTTCTCCCAAGAATGTGGTTCTGGTCACAACTCCAATGGCAGGCAAGAAGCACCAAAGCAGGGCTTGTCCTAATTGGTGCCTGAGAACATGCCTAACCTTGGGGTAGAGAGGCCAGACACTCCCTCGGGGATCACAGATGCACTGGTGGATGCAGTCACCCAGCCAGTTCCTCCTAAGCAGACTCCCATCGGACCTTCCATCTGCTATGTGACAGTCTTCCATCCACCCGGCCATCAGGTCAGCCTGCACTTAGCAGCCCTGGTCATCTGTCAATCTTCCTTCTGACATCAGAGGCCACCAGATGGTCCTTACATGCTCCTTGGTTCATCAGTTGGTCAGTCCCTCTCTACGCACCAAGGGCCTTGATTTGTGAGTTTCCAGGGTGGAGATCCCCAACTCAGGGTCAGTGGGAACAGACCTAGCCACTGTCCCTCAGACCTTATAATCGGACACCCGCAGAGCCAGCATTTACCCAGCAGCCCCCCGGGTCATAATGCCGAACAGATCTCCCTTCCTGCCCCCACCAACACCTCATCTCCCCTGGGCCCAGCTGCCCCCACTGCTGGAGACCTTTCCCTTTGTGACCTATCTAGGTAATTTGGAAGGTGATTAACAGCAATCACGCTTGAGTTTGACATCCAGGCACGGCCGCTAAATTGAGGCTCACAAAGCCTCCTTGACATCCAATATGTTATATGCTTTTCCCCTTAATTAGGAGCTAAAGTGGATAAATATGAAGTTGCCATAGCAACAGCCTCTCGGGTTGGTGGAGGGATGCAGCTCAGTTTCTGTCAGCTGGCTGGCTGACATGTTGGCTGATGGACCAAGTCGGCTCCTGTGAAGGGGTAGGATAGGGCCCCCTCCCACCTTCCTGGGAACCTGTCTCCCAGGCTCAGTTCTGGTGATTCTGCCACTGCTGGCCAGACTTCACAGAGCTCTGGACTGCCTCACCTGGGCTACAGACCTCAGTTGGTCTAACCCCTCATGAAACAGTGGGGAAGTTGGAGGAAGGTTGCTCCTCCAGGAATGAAAGGTAGATAAGATTGAATGCCTGGCTCTCCTGACTCATCTAGACCAGAGTCTACAGTGGTTCTTAACCAACTCAGGGTCCTAGATCCTTGGGAGAATCTGCTGAAGGCTATTGTCTATGGGAACACACTTTTAGGAGGTTCAGACCCCTGCAGCTTGTCTATATACCACACCCAGCTGTTCCCCCAAAGTTTTTACCACCTGCAGAGACGCTTACTAAGTGTTTGTATAGCGAATCTTCACTCTTTCATTTCTGCCTTTTCCTCCCCATAGTCTTGTCTGAGATGCCCTTCAAACTTCTCTCCCCATCCCACATTGGACAAGGTTCCTAAGCCATTCCTCCACCAGGTTTCGGTGTGTGTAGCCAGCTTGGGCTGGGGGCAAATGTGGGAGGATGGTGGTGGTGAGCGGTGGCTGGAGGGACAGCTTTTCCAGCTCTGCAGCTACAGGGTGGGCTGCATCCTGTATCTTGCCTGGGAGTCAAGAGGCGTGGGGCTGTGGGGGGCAGTGATGGGGTGAGCAAAGGCAGTCAGCTCTGAGAGGAAGTCTCTGCAACGTGGGTCTGTGGTCAGCCACAATGGGGTTCAGGCCCAGGACTGGGCTCTGCTTTTAAATTTTCATAAACTAACAGTTGAGCACACACTGTATGCATTTTCTCATATTATCTCATTTAATCCTCAGCAATTCTACAGGGCAGGTACTATGATTCTCCCTATTTTACAGAGGAGAAAACAGAGATTCAGAGACGTTTAGCTACTTCCTCAATCTCACACTGCTAGTAGGTTAAGGAGATAGCATTTGAAGCCAGGTCTACCTGATAGCAGAATTAAACTCTAACAACCACACTCTACTGCCACTTGAATTGCCTTTCCCTGACCCACAAGTCAAGACTTTAGCAGCTGTGGGGTTTCAGCCAGGGAGTCCTCCCCTCTGGGGAGGTGAGGACACTGACCAACTCCTGCCTCTGCCCCCAGCTCTGCTGTTGGGGCCAGTGGAGGAGAGCCTATGGGCTCACGCCTCATACACGTTCCTCTACTGAGCGAGAGCCAGCCCCAAACACCCTCTAATAGAAACAAGATGTTTAAACCTTGAAGAAGGAAGCAAGGATTCCATTCAAAGAGCCCACAAAAGGAAGCACCTCAGAGTAACCCGAGTCCTATTTTCAGGAGACCAAACTGGGTCTTTCTCCTGTTCCACCTTCTCCCTCTGTGCCAGAGACCTAGTGCAGAGGGACGTGTCTGGGCAGGGAAAGGAGGCAGCGCTGCCTCCCCTGCCCCGAGACCCCGGAGCACGTCCCTCACCTCATCCAGCGGGCCCCGCTGCTGCGCTGGCAGTGGGAGGAAGCGCGGCCCCGCCTCCCTGAGGAGCCGGGGCTCGGGGCTCCCACGCACCCCCGCACCACGTGCCGTGGGTGCTGGCAGCGGGAGCTGGGGCTGGTGGCTTGGCCCCCGAACTTCCTTTCCTTCCAGTTCTGACTAAAAATAGAGACAACAAGGACGAGCTCATTCTGTCAGACAGTGTTGGGGGGGAGGGGGGACGCCTGAGCAGATACAGCTCCCCCCTTCTCAGCACGTGAGACCCAGCCCCCAACTTTCCCACATACATCCCCTGCCTCCCACAGCCTTCCTCTGCTGTGTCAGCCGTGGCCCATGAGCCAGAGTGGGCTGGGGGGGGGGGGGGGACTTCCTGCGTTTCCTAAAGTCTCAGTGAACATTCTCATTGGTCTCTGACTCTAGGGAGGGGTCCAGGCCAGGGATGCAGTCCAGAGGGGTAGGAGACCTGACTTCAGGGGTTTCCCCACCCTCTTCCCTCAAGCCATGTAAGGTAGGGGCACAGGGCTGTCAGAACTGGGGCCCCTTCATAGCCTTCAGTATCGTAATAATGCCCAGAACCCCAGCAGCTCAGTGGAATAGTCTTGCTGGTTGTGGCGAAGGAGGGGAGCACGTGATCTAAGAATGTCTTACATTTCTCAGGGAGGGTGACTTTCAAGCCTCAAGCCTTGGGGTCCCTCTTGCCTCTTGGCCTTCCTGCAGGTCCACCCCCCACTCCCCCCACCCTCTGCCACCAGGTGATTGAGAAAACACAGCGCCGACTTCGTCTCCTGTTTGGGTGCTGGGTTCCAGTAGGCAGCTCTACTCAGCAGAGGTGAGGGGGGAGTTGGCATCCTCTGCTGTTCCCCTCTGCCACCCCCACCCCACACCAGCTGCCCAGTTTGGAGCTCTGCTCAGGGAGGAATACACACACACACACACACACACTTTCCTGGACCCAGCATGAATTTATAAGGTCACAACAAGTCCTCAAGGGCATGAAAAGCTGGTGCTGGGCCGGGGACAGGCACAAAAGACACCTCTACCATAGTTCCTTGTCACTCAAAGAGATGGTTCTCTCCTGGGGGCAGAGAAGACGCCTGAGACCTCTTCTGACGCCCCACCCCCACCCCAATCCAGTCGAGATGCCTGAAAGGCTCTGGATCTCTGCCGGTTCAGTGGCACATGAGGTGGTGAGCAGAGGGCAAGAAGCAGCAGTTTGCTGTTGTCTCCCCCATGCCTGGAATTGTGCCTGGCACACAGGAGGTACTTAGAAGTATCTGTTGAATGAGTGAATGAAAGAATGAAGAAATGAATGAACTGGACACAGTCATGACCCAAGACGGGAAGGGAATCACTACAGCTATCACTACGGTACTTTTGCGCCAGGGCTAGACTGGAAAATGAGAGGCAAGGGCAGGATAATAATTCGGTGCCTCTTCAAACCAACACTCTCTCAATATTTGTTCAATATTTGTTTGGAGGAGAAGCTGCACAGGGACTGGGCAGGAAGCGCCCCTCCCACCCACCAACCTCGCTGCAGCCCTCCTCCAGTAGCCCAAACGATTCTGGTTTGGCCTTAATTTTGCCAATCCTGCCAAGCTACATAGAAACCCTGTGGTTCTCCAGGACCACCTCCGAACAAATGAACGGAGCTTAATGAACAATTGCTGTAGCTTGAGTGCCCTGTGGGGATCTCACCTCTGTGCCCAGCAGCTTATGGAAGTGTTCCTACCAACCCCCACCCCCACCCTGAGGCTTGTGCCTGGCAAACACTCTTTTCTCCAATTCGTTAAGTGACCAGTGAAGCTTTAGCGCCCCTTAGAGCTGGGTGCCCTGGGCTGGTGGGCCGCCATCCATTGGATCTTTTCTCTGGGTGATTCTGGAGGGGAGAGGCATGGAGGGGTCTGCTCACTGCCCTCTTCAGTCCTTCACACTCTGCTGACCCCATGCCTAGGAGGGAAGGTCAGGATGGGGAGGTGGAGTGAGTGGATGAGGCAAAACCATTGCTTCCAGCTCTGAGCAGGTAAGAGGCAAGTGACCAGCAGCTAGAAGGGACTCCTATTCCCTCCCAGGGAGCTGAAGGGGCAGACCCACTTCAGGTAGCATCCTGAGTCCGAGATCCAGCAAGTGCAAGCCAGCGCAGGGTGGATGGCTTTAGAGCTGCTGAAGTAATGCTGTCTGACTTCCACTCCCTGGGGATGCCTGCAAAAACCAGATGTCTGGCCAATGAGATGATCACTGGAGCAAAATCTTTAAGTAAATACAGCCACTCATAGTCACTCACTTCCGTTTCCTCTACTCTGCTTGCCCCACCCTCCTCTGCTTTCACATTCCAGCCCCCTTTCCCACCTCAGCCCGCCTGCCCCCTGCCCCCACAGCCTCCCTGTGGCTGCCTTGCTAGCCCTCACCTCTTTGCCTGCACAGAGGGCTTCTCCATCCTCTCCCCAGCCCCCTGCCACCTGAGCAGCACAAGATGAAACCTCTGAGCACCTGTGCAGATGAAAGACTACTAATGACATGAACCCTCACTATTTCTTGAGCACTCGCTGGGTGCCAGGCACTGGGCTACAACACTTCTTTATGTGCATCAGCCCATTTCCTCTCACAGCGACCCTGAGACATGGGTACCATGCATCCTTCAGGATAAGACTCTGGGGTCAGAGTCCCAGCTTTGTCACTGATCAGCTATGTGACTACAGGAAAATCGCTCAGCCTCTCTGAGCCCCTGTTTCCTCATCTGTAAAATGGGGAGATTCACTGTACCTACCTTAAACGCCTGTGAAAATATGAAGAACTAAAGTGCTTAGCACAGAGCCTGGCACATAGTCAGGCTGGCTCGGGACACTGTTATCCTCATTATCTTCTTTTTAGATGAGGAAACCTAAGGGAGGCTAAGTCAGGTGGCAAGGTCATGAATGACTAGAACAAGGCAGAATCAGGGTTCTAACCACAGCCTCCCAGTCCTGTCTTAGGAGAAACCTTGGTTAGAACCAAGCTCTCCCCCATGCCTTGGCTCTGCCCACCCACAGGGTCACAGCTCCTCTTTCTCTAGTGGAAAGGAAACTGGAACCAAATGATCTGGAATGAGCCTGTGGGTCCCCAGTGACAGCCAGCATCCCACAATGCTCTGGGGAGTGTGTGCACACGCCCACCTGCCAGGCCTGGAGGAATCCAGGCTTTAGACTTGAAAGGTAATCCAATCCCCCGTGCTTCCTACCCTCCCCCGCAGCGCTGGGTGTTCACGACAGCAACACAGACCCAGTTTCAGAGGAACAAGCCCGCAAGTGAGAGACTCACAGGCAACACCTCGCTCTCCCTGCCCCGGTGTAGGCGCAGGCCCTGCACTTTGCCAGCCTGACCGGAGACACAGCCCACCTCGGCCTCCCACACCTCCTGGCTTTGACAACTCTCCATCCTTTGCTTAGCTCCCATGACCAGGTTCCTTGTCCCTGTCCCTCATCCTACCCTGGGGAAGCTCCATCTATCTCCCTGCCTGTCCCTTCCTCTGCCTCCCAGGCCCCAGACCCAGGGTCATTCAAAACATGTCCCTGTGATCCCCCTTTACCTACCACCTCTGCCCCAAACATCCACCTCTTTCTCTCCACCCAGTGGCCCAGCTCAGCCCAGGCTGAGCTGGGTATCCAGCACTTGGGTCTGGGGCAGAAGGAAGCACGGAGCAATTCAGAGTTCTGTTTAACTAAGAATGAATAATAAGTAATATGTAATTAGGGGATGAGGGCATGTGGCTATGCTCCATGGACCCTGTGCTGGGGGAGCAGGTGGAGCCCCTGCACACATGTCCCCACTTGCCTCCAGACCCCCATCTCTGGCCAGATTCCCCCCACCGTCACTTCACACTGGGTCCCCTGGCCAGCTCTGTGATGGGTGGTCCTTGTTCATTCAGCCCTCAGGACCTTCCCCACTCAATTCTGCCCTGGCTTCTGGTCCCCAGCCTTCTCTACTG
Source organism: Camelus bactrianus (assembly GCF_048773025.1). Lineage (NCBI taxonomy): Eukaryota > Metazoa > Chordata > Mammalia > Artiodactyla > Camelidae > Camelus > Camelus bactrianus. Next base: position 100,864,793 of record NC_133541.1, on the reverse strand, counting down.
AGCAGAAGGTGCCCATTCCCTGCAGTCACAGGGATCCCAGTCTCTCCTGACATCACAAATCCCTGAAGGGGCCAGGCCTGACCTCTGTCCCCAGCCAGGCCTTGAATACTGGGAATATGAAGCTCCCCAACCCTCCAAAGGAATCCATAACAAGTCAAGCCCCAAGCCTTTCCTGCTCTCCCATGTGGCTTCTACGCTCTGTTCCTCTCCACTACCATTTGCCCTGTTCTCCCCACCCACCCAACAGGGGGCCAGTGATGCCTCTCTAGGGACCTTCCCCGACCCAGCCTGTCCCCGTCCTCTCCCTCTCCAAATCCTATGAGAGCTCCTTGGGTGGTGGGAAGGCAGCAACCTCTCCCCCTCCTCCTCCCCATCCTCCACATCCCTTTTGTTCAGGGACAGGTCAGAGCATGTTGCCCTCCAGTGGCTGTGGCCAGCAGTGGCTTAGGGAGGAAAGGATGTCCAGGCTCCTTGGACTGTCTCAGGTCCCACCTGTCTGGGGGAGGCAGCTGGGGAAGGGGAGTCCTGGCAGGGATGCCTGCCAGGCATCTCTAGGGCCGGGTGCTGCCTCGTGAACTAGTTAGCACTTCTTCCCTTACTCTGGCCCTACGGGTCTGCTTGATCAGATTCATCCCTGACTCCTCCCCTGGAATATTTTCTGGTACTTTCACCAGCAGTTCAGACCTAGCACATGCTCTTCCCACACCCTCCCACCCAGCACGGTCCAGCAAAGGGCCAGGCACAAGAAAATGACAGCCAGGGCTCCTCACTCCCTGCGTGCTGGGGAAGGGCTTTGCAAGCACTGGTCGCTCAGCCCACAGCCCCAAGAGGTAAGGGAAGCTGTCAACACCATTTTACAGATGAGGACACAGAATCTTAGAGGAATTAGGTAATATCTTGGCTCACCCAACTTGGGGTTGGGGGATGGGGGTGCTGAGTTAGGAGTCTGACTCCAGAGCCCAGCTCTTTACCAGGAGGTACTTGTCCCCAGTGGCCATTGATGGAGCGCTGTGTGTAGGTGAGAAGGGGGTTAGGGACAGGCAAGGCATGTGGCTGGTGGAGGGGCATGAGGAGTGAAGTTGGAGGTGAGGGAGTGTCCAGAGCAGAAGGTTCCAGAAAGTGATGTGAAGAGGGTATGTGTGGGGTGGATAAGGGGGTAAGGAATGGAGGGGGAAGTTTGTGGGGGTACAGGAGGTGAGTCAGGGAGGGATGAGAGCTGAGGAGTGAAACAGGAGGGGAGGAAAGTGTCAGGTGTGTGAGAGATGGTATATGGGGGGGTGCAGATATTGGGGGGAAGAGGAGGTGAGGGGTGAAAGGGCAGTGCGAGGATGAAGTGGAGGTGGAGAAAGTGCCAGGTGTGTGGGTGTGTGAGGTGGACGGTGGGGAGGTGGGGGGAGTGTCAGATGTGGGGGTTTAAGAGGCATGAAGTGGTTGAGGGAGAAAGTGAGAAGGGTATAAAAAGGTGTGAGGATTGTGAAAGTCCCTGAGGACCTGGAGGACTTGAGCAGGGGAGGGGATTGGAGGAGGGGTGGGGACAGTGAGGGGAGTGGTGCATAGGTCTGAGGGGCTTTGACAGTTTGGCTTTTGTCCCTGTCCTCATCCCCAGCTGCCGCAGCCCTACCAGACCTGGCCTCGCTGCCAGGCTCATTTCAGGGATGGGTGGAAATTTCCATTTCAGCAAAATCCATTTGTAAAGCCCTGGAGCTTTGGGCCTCATTCTGCTCTGCCTGCCTGGCTCTGGCCTGCCCAGCCAGCCCCATTCTCTACCCCAAACCTCCCTCTGCTCTCCCTCCTCTGCAGGCAGAGCTGGGCTCAGGGTCTTGCCACTCCCAGACTCCACACCAATCCCATCAAGAGAGCCTACAGAGGAGCCCACCCCCGCTGAGCATCTTGACATCCTGGGATGCCCTCCAGGGGTCTGGCAGGTGTAGGGGGCTGGTCACCGCCTTGCCCTCAGAGTACCATCAGTATACAGTATGTCCCCACTGCCCCCTTTCCCAGTGCTGAGGGTGTTTGTGACATCACAGGGTAGGAGAATGGGACAGGTTCTTCAAGATAATCCTATTTAGACCTTTTCATCATATAAATGGGGAAAGAGAGGTCCAGCAAGGAAAAGACACTTACTTGTCCAGGACTACACAACTGACTGAAGTGCAGAGCCCGCATGACCCCTTTTCCTAGAGGAAGAATTGTAGAAAGAGTAATTCAAACCTAGGTTCAAATCTTGGCTCTGTTGGAGAGGGGGTGCATTCAACAAGTGATTTCACTTCTTTGCATCTCAGTTTACCCATCTATCAAATGGGGCTCATGCTCATTCTCCCAGGCTGGTGTGAGGATTGTGAGTTGACCAGAACCAGATGCAACAAAGTAGGTGTGGGGAATAAAAGCTGTGGGGCTCTCGAGTCCTTGAAGCAGGCAGAAGCAGACACCAGTTCTGGATTCTGGTCCCTTGCTTTGCTCCACATCTTCCCAAGGACCACAGAAACTGCAGGAATCAGCAGGGATGACATGCCAGGGACCAGGGCTCTGAGTGGGAATATGAGCTCTGGGCTCATGGGGAAGAAAGCGAGGAGACAGCTTGGACCATCTTACTCAGGTCTCTAAACAAGGCTTTCCTCCCCTAACCCATAAGGAATGGCCACTCTGGACTCAGTGGGGAAGGGTGGGTCTTTGGATACAAGCCAAAGCCCTGCATTGGGGGAAAGATGGAGCTCTTCAGGGGCAGGGGAAGGGGCAGGGGCAGGGTGTGTCCTACTCACTTCTGTATCCTGGCCCAGCATGTGGCAAACAGGGTACATCCCTCAGAACCTGCCACAGCTAGAGGCAGCTTAGGATACATCTTAGTAGCCAGGACTCGGAAAGCGCCAAGGATCACATGACCT